>NC_139394.1:61125000-61725000 GCF_054392235.1 Sus scrofa
GGCTCAGGGTTGTAGGATGGCAGGGTTTCTCTGGGCCAGTTGGAAAGGGGACCTGTGAGACCCAGCAGGTTGAAGAGAGTGGCCTGACAAGAGCTGTGTATTTGGTCTGTCCCCAGTTTCTGAGCTAGAACTCCTAAAACCTTTGTGTTTTCCTAAGCATGAGCAGCTGTAGGAACAGCTCCTGTTTTAATAGGGAGTCTCTTGGTGGGCCCCTAGATAGCTTAGAATGGGGACTGGTCAACAGCAAGACCAAGCTGTGGTTAGAAAAGCATGGGGTTTTTGCTACCCTCCCACTGCCTTCCCTGACCTCCAAGGAAGAAAGAAGGGCTGGAAATTGAGTTCAGTTACCAGCGGCCAGTGACTTCTCTTGTTCCTATGTGACGAACCCTCCGTAAACCCCCTGAACGGCAGGGTGCAGAAACTCCCGGTGGGTGAACAGGTGCTTTAGGCTGTGCACCCGGACAGGGCACAGAAGCTCTGAGCATCTCTGCCTTCTTGTCCCCAGACCTGTACGCGTCTTCCCTGTGGTTCTCCCTGGGTTGTATCCTGTACGAGAAACAGGTAATAATAACTAAAGCATATTCCTGAGTTCTGCGAGCTGTTCTAGCAAACGACCCAACTGGGAAGGGGATGCTGGGAACCCTGGGTTTGTAGCCAGTTGATCGGAAGTATGGGAGGCCCAGGACTTGGCAAATGGAGTCTGAAGTGGAGGCCACCTCGTGGGGCTGGGCTCCGATGTTAACTCCAGGTAGATGGCATCAAAGCCGAGTTGAATTATAGGACAGCCAGTTGGTGTCCACAGAGAGGGGGGAGGAACTGCTCGGTGGAGAAGCCCACGCATTTGGTGGCACAAGCGTGGTGAGTGAAAACAGCTCGTTGAGAGTGCATGAGAACCAGCCCCTGGGGCGGGAACTGCGTTGTCTGCCGCAGACCCCCCAAGGTGGCTGTCTCCCCTGAACTCAGCCTGCGGGGAGCAGCGTCCCCTGCAGGATCCTGGTGGCTACAGCACAGCTGTCTGCCTCTGCTCCCAGGAGAGCACTGGACACGCAGGTCTGGGTTTGATGCTGGAGCCAGGCTGGAGTCCTGGCCAGGACCGGCTCTCCCTGCAGGTCGGGGGGCCTGTCTGAGGGCGGGAGGGGAGGGCTGCCTGGGGCCACTGCCCCTGCCTGGGAGCTTTCAGAGGCTTCCCAAAAGCCCAGCCCTCGGGTCAAACAGCATCATTTCAGCCCCCGGTGCTCTGAGCCAGTGCAGGGGGAACCCTGCCCTGGGCAGAGCTGGCATAGGATCTTTAAACCTTCAGTGGGCGCTGACTGGTGCCTCTTCAAGATCTTCCCTCAGGCTGCAGGGAGCACGCAGTGGTCTGTGCTTCTCAGAAACAGTGACAGTCTTGTAACCAGGGGACACGGGTGCCCGTGCAGGGCTTTCCCCCCCATCTCACAGAGCCCCGTCCTCTGCTGGCCTCGCAGGCTAGTCCTTGTGTGCCCGCACACCCATCCTGGTGGCAGGTAGTGGCGTCTGGACACTTACTGCTCCCTTGGCACTCTACTCCAGAACCTCCCAAAGGGCCAGCCACAGGGGGACACTGACAGACAGGTTACTGCAGAGACGTGTGGGCCCTGCTGCTACAGGACAAAGGAAGGCAGGTTGGGGGTCGAGGGAGGCTCCAGGAGCACCGAATGCACAGCTCCTTTTCCCCGGCCTCCCCACGCCAGCTCCCAAGGAAAGTTCTTGTGGCAGAGACCCAGTGTCTCAATGAACTTCCCACCCAAGGAAAATGGATTTTCCCCAAAAGGTGTCAGATGCCTGAGATTTCAGCAAGCACAGAGGAAAGAGGGTAGACTTGGTTCCTTTCCGGCTACTCCTCGTTGGCTGGGCGTCGTTGAGTAGGTCAGGCAACCTCTCTGAGCTTCCTTTTCCTCATCTGTAGAATAGGGGTTGCAATCGAGTTTACGACACAGCATTGCTTGGAAGCTGCAGTCGGCACCTATAAACCCACGGCGTGCTGTGTCATGTTAGCTACCTTCACAAGTCTCTCCAGGTTATGGCCGTGGTCCTTAGATACCTTTTTGTCCTAAACACCCTTAATGTCGTTGTGAGGAGGGAGGACTATTGGAAATTTAAGGGGCAGTAAAGAAAGCCATCGGATGATTGGGGGAGGAGAGGGTGGACACCCCAGAGGCCGCAGTGCTGAGCTCATGGGGCACGTTCTGCAGCTGCCACCCTGGGATGTCCGCACTCACCCCGACCCTGGAACAAAGCTTCTCTGCATCGCACACCTGGGGGCTTGAGAAGGTGGATGGAGGGGATGGGGAGAAGCCCCCTCTACCCTCCATTTTGTCGGGGATGAGACAGGAACTGAGCCACGAGCAGGCCCTTCCCCGACCACCTCTGAGGAACATCCTGCAATTAAAGGCCTGACAGGTGCCATCTGTCCTGTCGCCCAGGGCACAGGGATTCAGAGCTGGCACATTGCGATGCTCCGCGGTGCTCGTGTCACCTCTGATTTCTCCCAGAAAGTCATTAAACAGGCCTGTGTGGGAGCTAGCTGCTCCAGTGTCTGAAAACCCCCTCCAGGGCAGGCAGCTCAGAGGTGGCGAGAAAACACCAGGATTCCTCAAGTTCAAGGGGTGAAGCCTGCGCGAGAGCAGTGTGGGAGTCAGGCCAGGATGAGCGGGACTTGGACCCCACGTGGACTCGTCTTCTCGTTCCTTCGTAGCTCCTCCATCCGAGACTGAGCCCTAAATCTTCTTGAGGACTCCAGGTTGCAGAGAGGATCAGAACGTGCCTGAATAGGTTTTCCCCAAGCAGAGGCCAAGGCGAGAATTTGGCCTCATGTAGTTTCTTTGGGAGGGGGCCCCGGGGACAGGAGCGAGGCGTGGGCGCCATGCGCTGGCACAGGATGGAGGATCGAGCTGGTTGTCCCGTGGGCACCCAGAATCCAGCCGTACCACCCCGCCCTCTCGATCTCCGTAGCACTGTGTGGAACGCGCCCCAGGGCTGCTCCCCTAGGAGGGGAGGGTGGGCATCCGGCTGCCTGTTCCCAGCGCCTGGTGCCTTAATGCCACACTTCTTGGTGGCACCTGCACGTGATTGGGCAAAACCCCAATGCAGTAAGGCAGAGAGGCACCGGGACCAGTTGATGTGGGAAGCTGGAAGTTCAAAGGGAACTGTCTGTCCCAGCGGCTCCAGGACCAGGGCCTGGAGATGTGAAGTGGACAAGGAGCAAATGGGACAGAGCCAGAGCCCTACCTGAGAATGTGGCTTCTCCATCTAGGTGCAGACGGGCAGGGAACGGGGTCCCTTTGTCCCTCTGACCCCCTCTCCCTCCTCCTTTGAGAATCAGCTCCTGGTTGCAGTTGCTCTGCTTGGCCGGGCACAGGGAGGAGCCTCTGAATGCCTTCTGGTGACATTCCTTTCCTGGCTCCCACACTGCTGTCCTGCTGCTGCTTTGCTTTCTTCCTTACACATGGATTCCTGGGAGATGAGGAGCTGTGACTGGTTCACCCTTGCTCCTTGAACCCCTAGCAAACTAGCTGCCGTAGTAATTGTTGATTAGCAGTTTATTTACTCATTTGTGCATCCAACAAAGTCCACTACAGAGAGTGCTTTTTCTCATGACTATTGATTGAGGGGAGAGGTAGAAAGTGGGGAGTCTTGGAAGAGAAGTGATGGAGAGAGCACAGGTGTCCACTGGGGACCATTGCAGTGACCCAGGAGGAGGTGATTGAGCGCTGGCCCCAGGATGTCGGTAGAAATGACGGAGAAAGAAACGTTGTTGAGGGAGATGCTTCTGGACCCAGCACCTGAGTACCTGGACTCAGCACCTGCCTAGGGTAGAGGCTTAGCAGTGGGTTGGGCACATAGAAACGTGGTCACCTGCTGTGCACGCACCAGACAGGGGCGTGGTGTCCACCCACTGCTGAGGGTGTTGGGGAACCACTGTCTTCCCCTCCCACCCAATTTCATAATAATTTGGGTCTCTAGCCCCGAAGTGATGGGCCAGGAAGCGTCTATTAGTGGAAAAGCAACTTAGACTGTATCCTAGAGCCACAACCACTGGGCACAAAGCCCCGCCCCCCCATCCCATCCCATTAAATATTGCCAGTGTGTGTGTGTTGACATGAAGGCCCGTGCATAGTATACTGACTGAAAGGAACAAATTAAGAATGAGTACACATACCGTGATCAAATTGTTTTCACTATAATTATTTCAGTGTGAACAAAAAGATCTGGAATAATCATCTCCCAGTGTTTTACTAGAGTTATTTCAATAGAATTATGGGTGATTTACCCTCTTTGGGGGGAGGGGCTTGTGATGTCTATTTTTTCTACCGAAAATATCTTTCATTTGTGTGTGTAATAATTAAAAAAGTTTTTTTGGGGGGATAACTGAAAATGAGCAGCTCTCTCAGTGTTTATGCAGTGTGATTTAGTTATAATCTGACCACCCTGCAATAAGATAAAAAAACCTAACAGCTGCCTCTACAAGCCACATCCAGAAAGACTCTTTGCAAGCACTTGCCTCCAGCCCTCTTCTGTCCTGTGTTTCAGGGGAGTGTGGCAGCAGAGATGAAGGGTGCAAGTGGAAGTGAGGCGAGGCCCCCCCCAGGATTCGGCCAAGGGGAGCCCAGGGCAGACTCTCCCTTTTGATGGCCACGGAGAAGGAGCAGTTCTGACTTGGGGGTGTGGACCTGAGCTCTGGGTTCATGGGACTTTGCCGGTTAAGGAAACAGAGAAAGACAATCAAACTGGAGCTCGGATAGAAGTAAGGTGAGGACTTGCCAGAGAAGTCAGGAAAGTTCCAGAATTGCTAGGAGAGAGGGCCCAGGAGAGAAATGAAGAGACACTCTGTTAGAGGCCAATTATGATTCTAATTGTGTCAAGCTAATTAAGTAATGAAACTGGGTACCTCTATGTCACCTGCCTGTACGTTGTTCCCTTTACCCTTTTAAAACTTGAGAGCACGTGAATTCCCAGGGACTCTGAAAGCATGAGGATATAAGCCTGAGCACCACAGATTGGGCATGTGCAGTGGTTTGGGGATTTGTGAAGTGTATCAGTTATCTAGTGCTGCATAACAAATGAGCCTCAGACTTGGTGAATTAAAAGAACAACGCATTATGATTTCTTGCAGTTCTGAGGGCTGGCTGGATGGTTTTTGCCTGTGCTCACCCCTGTGGCTGCATCAGCTGGTGGGGGCAGCTGGGGGCTGGGCTCATCCAGGCCCCGAAGGCCGGGCTTCTCTCTCCTGTGACCCTATCGTTCAAAAGTCTAGGCCAGGCTTCCTTATGGGCTGGGTAGAGAGTTCTGAGGAGACTAAAGCAGAAGCTTCCAAGCCACTGAAGACCTAGACCCAGACCTGGCAGAATGTGGCTTCTGCTTCATGGTGTTGGCCAAAGCAAGTTACAAGCCCAGCCCAGATTCAAGGGGAGGAAAAGCACACACCAGCTCTCATGGCGTCGCCCCTGCAAAGACAGGAGCGGGAGGAACCTTTGGCCACCATCTTTGCAGACAATCCAGCGGAGAAAGGAGGCCTCCAAGATCATCTCCACTCCAAGGAGACAGCACCCCATTACATGGAGGTCCCCAACAAGCCTAGGATCACAGGGCTTCCTTCGGGCTCTCAGCGAGACTAGTGGACATGCAGTGACCCTGTCCTGGAGGGAGAAACCTAGTGACCATCTGTCCCAGCAGGTCCCAGGGGGACAAAAAGGAAAGAAAGGAGGGAGGCGGGGTTGTCAAGGCTGTGGACCTTGGAGCATTGCTGGTCAGCTGGTCAGCTGGGTCCAGGGATGGCTCTTAGTTGGGCAGGACACAGCCCCAAGAGGCCTCTGAGGTCTCCTGAGGGTGATAATCAGTGATGGCAGCAACAATCCTGCCCTGCCTCCTGAAGGAGAGCTGTGTCAGGTGTCTGGCTGAAATGTGCTCACTCCCAGACACTGGGGACAGGGACAGGGAGTTCTCTGGGAACCAGGGGCAGGGTTGGCCTCAGGACCCATGATCCCTCCTAGCATCCCACTGCAACAGTAACAATGATAATGATGCTGGTGGCAGACACTGGCAGGCCTCATATGGATTGACTCTCTGAATCCTCAAAACAACCCGTGTAGAAGATACTCTTATCAGGCCCATTTTGCAGATGAGAAAACAGAGGCCCAGGGAGGTGACATAAGCCCTGGAGATGGACCTGCACGTCTCACCCAGCAGCCTGGCTCCAGAGCCCGTGGCCCACAACGGTGGAGCTCTTACTTCCCCCGATGCTGCGTGCCGTCCTCGCGCCATCCTCGCCTGGGCTGCACGTGGCCATCTGCTCTACAGCAGACGGTCCTGAGGAAGACTAGCCGTGTGGCTGTTGATGAGTGACATGAGCCTTTTCTTCCTTCGCCTTTGCTGCATCCTCTCGGGGTGGTGTTACTGGGTCTCTGTCCATCCGGAGTCTAGAACGAGGGGAAGTGGATGTGCGGGCAGCAGCATGCTGAGCTCCAAACCGACTATCCGGAAGTGAGGACCGTGGGACCCGGATGCTGGCTACTGAGGGAGACGGTGGATTCTCGTCTGCCTTCTGTCAGCCAGGAAGCCATAGGGGTGGGTAACTTCCATTGTTCCCCAACCCCGCCCCCAGCTGCCTGGCCAATGGCGAAGAGCTCTGGGAGTCGTGCGCCAATCTGAGCCGGGGGGAGGAGGCGGGGGCTGGGGCCGGGGCAGCCCAAAGGCGAGGAGCCTCCTGCAGCCCACCTGCTCTGGCCCCTCCCCTCCTCCCCAGAGCCTCCCACGAGGCCAGGACCCATCACCAGGCCGTCCTGTCTCTCTGGCTAATTTTCATCCAGCCTCTTGAATGACCTCCCTGTGGATGGGGTGATGGGGAGACGCCCCCTCCTGCTTTGTTCTTTGCTCACCAAGCCCAGAGCCTCCAGAGGTCCTGCGGCAACTCCAGGACCCAAAGAGGCAGAGTTAGAAAAAGCTGGATTCCCAGAGCTGCCTCCTTAAGTCCCATAAATATTAAATCACTGAAGAGCCAACATCCTCTGGGAGGGGCAGCCTCCGAGGGGAGGGGTGCCTTTCATCATGAGGATGCTGAGACCGGAGGTGGGGGTTGGGGGATGGAGGGAGGGAAGAGGGAAGATGTCCAGTACCCAGGCAGCCCCCAGCCAGTGTGAAGGCCAGGCTGGGCAGGGCCAGCGGAGGTGCAGGGAGAAGGGAGGGGCTTGGAGCCGACGGTCCTGTCCAGGCTGTTATCTCTGATGATAAAGGCAGAGGCCAGGGATGTTCCTAGAGGCACAGATGATTTTTCAAAGGCTCGTTTCCCATCAGCAGAGCAGTGACACCTTTGTACTAGGGGGTAGAGCTTATGGGGTCACCCCCCCCAAACACAGCCAATTCCCCCACCTCCTGGAGTGTAAGACAGACTTGGGTCCTCACAGGAATTTTGTTCATTTTTTTTCTCATGGGAAGAGACATAATCATTGCACAAATATCTACAGAAGAGCTATTCTATGCAGGAGTGGGCCAGGAATGCCACAGCAACGTTCTGATTCTGGAAAGGTCAACTCGGGCCAAAGGAAGCAGAGCAAGCCCCCATCTTTGTGCGTTTGGAGGCTATACCTTTCCCCATTTCCAGCTGTGGGCATTGCCCATCTCTCCAGAAACACAACCAGGGACTGCTTGGGCAGGTGGGACCTTGGGGCTCCTTGACCAGGCCTCATGCTTTCCAGACCAGGGGACAAAAGGACTCATGCGCAAGTGGCTGCAGCAAAGGACAGACTCCTCTGGAGCTGTGTGCTCTTGAGGCTTGCTTGCCCAGACTCACAAAGCTGGCACCCCAACTCACATTCCGATCCCCCCTCTCCCCTTAGAGCACGTCTGTGAGTCTAGCTTGGAGACAGATGAATAATTTATTTAGGATAGTAACTGAAAACCGCGCGTCATCCCAGTGTAGCATCTGGGAGAGGGAGAGAGACGCTCTTCCCCTCCTGGGCTCAAGCCCCACTAAGCTTCCCAGTCCATTTCCCTGATCCTCTTCCGGAGGTGGGACCCTGACAGGAGGTTGGTCCAAGCACAGGCCGTTTTTATCCCAGACTCACGAGGCTCAGTGATTGAGCTTGGGTGCCCCCAGAAAGCAGAGCCTGAAACAAGGGCGTAGGTGGGGTAGTTCATCTGGGGACGTGATCGCAAGGGCTGGAGGACTGAGAAAGTAAACAGGGGAGGGAGAAAGCGAATCCAGGGGTTAATGAGCTGGTTCTAACTGTGGATCATGGGAGCTTGGTCCTGCTGAGAACATGGGAAAGGACTCTGAAATTGCCTGCCTAAGATGCTGAACCGGGGGTTCCTCCTGACCCCCTGCCCAGAGATGGTTAAATCCCCTCACCCCAGATTTGCCCTGTGACGGAATGGCTGGGCGGGCTCTCACAGCAGCTCTAAAAGCCCCAGGGCGGAGAGCAGGAGGTGCCAGATGCAGCTGCAGTGAGGGGCTCTCCTGACACCTGTGTGCAGCCAGCCAGCTGCCGTGATAACGGCCAGAGCAAAAATAAAGGATGAGGGAATGTGGGATGGAGCATAAATGGTTACGTTTGTGCAGAGAAAGAATTGCTTTCATTTTCTTCGGCCTCCTGTAAGGACCTGGCCAGCATTCGTGACTTCCAGAGACCTGGGTCCCCTAGGCTCCAGGCTAAATCAGTGGTTCTCAAACTTGAGCTGCAGCAGGACCCTGTGGAGGGCTTGTTAAAATGTGTATGATTGGGCTTCGTCCCAGAGTTTCTCCTTAAGTCTTGGTGGGCCTGAGAACATGCATTTCTACTGGTGCACTTGGTCTGAGAACCACCGTTGGAGAACCACTGGGGTAAGTGCTGTCCCAAGCCCCGCTTAGTAAACAGTTCTAACATGGAGTTTCTTGCATAGCATCAGTAATTAAAGCAGCACCTTTTCTCCACCTGCCATGCCTGTTATGAACCTCACTCTTAGGGAGATGGAGGGTGGCTAGGATGGGGCAGGATTTTAGCAGCCCTAACCATCATACCACCAATTAGTGTCACCCCACCCCCCACAATAACAAATACAGAATCTTCCATTGCATCTCTTTGGCAAGGGGTACTGGATTTGACTCTGCAGATTTGATGTGACAGGTAAATAGGGTCTCCGATATATTTTTTTTAAAAAAAGCTTTCTCAAGACATGGTTTACATGCCATGCAGCTCACTAATTGAAAGTGCATAATTCAGTGGTTTTTAATATATTCAGAATTGTGCAACTATCCCCACAATCAACTTTAGAACATTTTCATTGCTCCAAAAAGAAGCATGTTCCCATGAGCAATCTCTCCATTTCCCCCAGTTTCCTCCACCCCCAGCCCTAGGATTTCTGTCTTTATAGGTTTGCCCATTCTGGACATTTCATATGAATGGATTCGAACAATACATAGTCTTTTGTGAGTGGCTTCTTCCACTTTGCATAATGTTTTCAAAGCTTGTCCCAATAATAGTCCATTGTATGAATACCTCGGTCCTTATTTATTCATCAATTGATGGGCATTTGATGGTTGTTTCTCCTTTGGAGCTAGTGTGGATCATGCTGTTATGAACATTTGCGTACAGGTTTTTGTATGAGCATGTGTTTTCAGTTGTCATTTGTCTATAAGTGGGAGTGGAATTACTGGATCCTATGGTAACTCTGCTTGACATTTTTAGGAACAGCTAAACTGCCATCCAAGGCGGTTGCATCACCCAGCAGTGAGTGAGAGTTCCAATTTCCCCACATCCTCTCTAATACTTGCTATTAATCTGTCTTTTCGATAATCGTATCCTAAGTGGGTGGAAGTAGTGTCTCATTTCGGCTTCAATTTGCATTTTTCCAGTGGCTTATGACATTGAGCATCTCTTCGTGTGCTTATTAGCCATGTGTACATCTATCTTATTTGGAAACATGTTTATTTAAATCCATTGTCTATTTTTTTAATTGGGTTATTTGTCATTGTATTTCTGAGTTGAAAGTGTTTTTATGTAACTGAATACAAGCCCCTTATCAGATGTGGGATTTGCAAACATTTCCTTCTGTCCTCTGGGCTGTCTTTGAACTTTTCTTCAGAGGCTATCTTTTGAAATGCAAAAGTTTCTAAACATGGGGAAATAGATTTTATCCAATTTCTTTCTTTTGTCGCTGATGCTTTTGGTCTTGTATCTTAGAAGCCTTTGCCTAATGACCCAGGTTCATTAAAATTTACCCTATATTTTCTTCTAAGAGTTTTATAGTTTTAGCTCTTATACGTAGGTTTCTGAGCCAACCTCATTCTTTTCCATGTGGATCTCCAGTGGTACCAGCACCATTTGTTGAAAAGTCTCTTTTTCCCTCATATAATTTTCTTGACACCTTGTTGAAAATCAACTGATCAAAAATATAAAGGTTTATTTCTGGACTCTTTTCCAGTATCTTATTTATTGTAACTCTATGCTAAGTTTTGAAATCAGGAAGTCTGAGTCCTCTATAGCCGTTTTTTTTTTTTTTTTTTTTTTTTAATTCAGGATTGGTTTGGCCATTCTGGCTTACTTGCATTTTCATATGCATTTTAAAGAATAGGGTTGTCAATTTTTTTTTTTTTAAAGTTAGTTGGAGTTTTGGTAGGAATAACATTGAAGCTGTAAATCAGTTTGGGAAACGTTGCCTTCTTAACACTATTAAGTCTTCTGGTCTCTAAACATGGGATGTCTTTCCACTTATTTAGGTCTTAATTTCTTTATGTGATACTTATGGTTTTCAGGATGAAATTTTTGCCTTTCTTTGTTAAATTTACTAGTTTTGATGTTATAATAAACAGAATTGATTTTTTTAATTTGACTTTCAGATTGTTCGAGGTAGCTCAGACATGTTAAGTAAACTGCCCTAAGGTCAGAAAGAAAGTGAATTGTAAGCTGGAATCTAAGCTCAGTCTGATTCTAAAGGAAGGGGCAGGTGAGATCCAGAACCTGTTGGCAAAGACGGAAGTGGGTTCAGAGAAGAGAGCTGTGCCCAAGGGTGGAAGTGGGCCCCTTTCCTTCAGAGCCCTGGCTGGGTGGCTGCAGAGGACACTCAACACTGCATGTGGCCTGAAGCTCAGGGGGTTTGGCCCCCTTCACCCCCTCAGCCCCTCTTTCATGAACTGAATGGACCTAGAAGGAGGGATCCATGGGCTCATATAAAACCAAAACCAAGGGCTAAGTTCTGAGAGTAAACGGGGTTGTTTTCTGACTAGCGGAGCGCATTGGTGATCCGTAACGAGACGTCAAATTCCATTTGGTTTGCAGAAGGTAGTGGTTCTGAAAAGCACACTGGCGTGGCCAGAAACGTGTCCTAGCCGAATTAAGTGGCCTCGCTTTCCTCCATGCTGTAAGATGATGAAATGGTACTTAATTGGGCCCCATCACTTTGACATATGTGAAGGTCTGGGCACAAGCTAGGCTGAAGCTTCACTTTGCTGTATTAGTGGGGCCAGGAAAGCATTTGTGAAGTTATTTGTTTATATAAACAAGGATGGGGAAGTGATAGCTCCTTAAGAGAACATGAACAATTCTCAGGGACTCAACAATAATCGTGCACCCATAAGACAGTGGATATGCCAACTACTGTTTGTGCTGTTATTAAAGCCGGCTTCGGCGACCTCTTGGCAATTCTTGGTTAGTTAACAACACTTACCACCCTCTGTGTTAAAAACAATTAGATACTTATTTAGGAGTTCTCATTTGTGGCTCAGCAGGTTAAGTACACGACTAGTATCCATGAGGATGCAGGTTCGATCCCTGGCTTCGCTCAGTGGGTTAAAGATTTGGTGCTGTCATGAGCTGTGATATAGGTTGTAGATGCAACTCAGATCTCAGATTGCTGTGGCTGTGGCATAGGCTGGCAGCTGTAGTGCCAATTCCACCCCTAGCCTGAGAACTTCCATGTGCCCTGGGTGCGGCCCTAAAAAGAAAAAAAATGTTTTGTTACAATCATTTAATTAAATAAATATATAATCTGATAATTCCCATTCATGTATTCTAAAATTCCAACAAGCTTCCTCACTGTTGGTCTGAACTGGTGAGTGAAGTTTTATTCCTTTTTTTCCGTTCAAGCTTTTCTCCCCCCAATTTTTTTTTCCTCTTAAAGAAACAGTTCCTTTTCGGTCCATATTTAGCAGGCGACCCAATCTATTTAACACTCACGATTCTAAGTAATAAAATAGACTGTATATTTCAGGGAGTTCTCTTCGTGGCTCAGTGGTTAACCCGACTAGGATCCATGAGGATGCAGGTTTGATCCCTGACCTTACTCAGTGGGTTGGGGATCCGGCATTGCCGTGAGCTGTGGTGTAGGTCGCAGACGTGGCTTGGATCTGAATTACTGTGGCTGTGGTGTAGGCCGGCAGCTGCAGCTCCGACTCGACCCCTAGCCTGGGAACTTCCATATGCCTCGGTGTGGCCCATATATTTTGCTTTTATATATATCATGTTTGTATCAAGAGCGCTCATTTCCAAACCACGTAATTATCTTGTGAGAAACATATTCTTCACACTGATGAAAAGAGTTGAGCAAACATAGAAATAAATATCAGAACCAAAATCATGAAACTTGGCTCTCATCTTTTGACTCCTCCTACTCATCTGGCTCGGCTTTGACTAGTGGGGGCATGGGGGGCAAGTATTAGATGTATTTTATCCGCAGAGTAGCTTCTACGGGCTTTGCGATGTTATAGTGAAAGGGGATCTGGTACAGAGGAGCTGAAGACCACGAATGGCCTGGGATCCTTCGGTTCAATTTTATGCCATTGGAGAAACATATTGTCAGCTAGATGCATCTGTGTTGTTGGTGTTTTGCAAAGAAGGAAAAAACCAAAGCCGGCCATGATAATTTTACTGGTAGTACCTCCCCCCCCCCCCCCGTGTTTTTACCATCCCATCCCCCACCACCTCCTCCATGCTGGGTCATCCACAGAGCCGTGCCTTAGCTGATCATCTCTCGGCATTATTTTGTTCATGTTGCAACTCAGGGTTGGGTCCGAAGAAACTGTTCATCAGCTTGTGGCTTCAACCTGTAGCCTCTCAGGTTAACACTTCTCAGATTCCTTATTCTGGAGTAAATACACCCGTGCAGGATTATTTGGCATTGCCGTCCACGCTTGGTTGGCACAGAGTCCTTGGAGTAGGGCTTCCGTCACCCACCTCCATGGTAACGATACAGGCTATTTCTGGTATGGATTTGATTGGGCACCACTTGGGAAGGAGACTGTAAATGCCAGTGACGGTGCCTCCACGGGCTCTAGTCCTGTAGTTAAGCAGCTTCGAGGAGATGCTCAGGTCTTAATGCTAAAGGCAGCGGTTTTGTTTGCAAAGATCCAGTGCTTTCTCAACGTCTGCGTTGGCCTCAGCAGCGTTCTGCCTGTCAGTCAGCTTTAATTGTGTGCTGAGTCTGATAACGATGGGGAAGAAGTAATGGAATAAGCTTTTTTTTTTTTTTAAAGAGTGATTATTCAAATTAAAAGTTTCAAATCCATACACTTGAAGCAGGTGGAAAGGAAGCACATGGAAAGCCCTTCCGAACAAGCATGGAAGCTGTACAGACCCCAGGTTAAAACGCCCTGCTCTGGGCCTGCCTTCTCCTAACAGATATAACTAGGACCCAGCGAGACTGAAGAGAAGCCCGAAAGAGAGGGTCAAAGCACAACCTGGCTTATATAATGAAATGTTTTTGACATTCCCTTTGCTCCCCAATGTGATAACGAATGGCTTATTGGAAACCATGGGAAACCATGTCCTTTTTTAAAATAGTTATTTGTTGGCAGCGGAGAAGTGCTTTGTGGCTCTGGTTACCACCAGTCAGGAATATGCTTGGGCCCAGCAGGTTAGGGATCCGGCATTGTCACTGCAGCGGCTTGGGTCAGTGCCCTGGCGCAGGTTTGATCCCTGGTCCAGGAACTTCCAAGTGTCAGCAGCTCAGCCAAAAAAAAAAAAAAGAAGAAGAAGAAGAAGGAAGTACATGAAAATAACTAGTTGAATGAATGGAGATGGGGGGCTGCCATGTGGAAACAAACTTGAGTTTGAGGAAGACAAAGGTTAGGGCAGGACATGATCAGAATCTGAAAATCAGGAACTGTTCACTTCTCTAAAAAAAGAAATGTAATGTCACCAACAATCCTAATAGACACATGGAATTTGTTGTCTCTTTACAAAAAGACCATTCTCCTTGCAACAGTAGAAGTGGCTACAGGACATGATTAAGAAATGATTAAAGGGCAGAACTGAATTGACCAGAAGGATTAGAGTAGGCTTCACAGAGGAGACGATGCTCCAGCTAAAACAGGAAGGATGATGGGAGTTCCCATCATGGCTCAGCGGTAACAAATCCAACTAGTATCCATGAGGATGTAGGTTCAATCCTCTGTGGGTTAAGGATCTGGCATCGCCATGAGCTGTAGTGTAGGTCGAAGACATGGCTAGGATCACGCATTGCTGCATTGCTGTGGCTGTGGCTGTGGCCAGCAGCTGCAGCTCCAATTTGATCCCTTGCTTGGGAACTTCTATATACCATGGGTGTGGCCCTAAAAAAGCCAAAAATAAATAAATAAATAAAACAGCAGTATTTTACTGCATAGGCACTTTGAGGAGCAGAGACAGTAGGAAAAAGAAAAAAAAATGTAGTGATACATAGAGACACCCCAGATAATTATTGTCAGACAAGTACGCGTGACTTTGGCATTTGGATATTCAAAGATAAGCATGGCAGGAGGTGAAGACAAGATGCTATTTTATATTAGGCTGAGGAGTCTGGCATTTATCCTTTGGTCAGTGGGAAACCATTATGGCATTTTGAGCAAGGGAATGCTATGGCTAGTTTATATGCTAATGATTAAATAAGGAGAGGAGGCAGAAAAAAACAATAGGCACAATATTTTAATGGTGCAGCAAGAGAGGGTTGACAGTGGGCTTAGGGACAAGGGCAGAGGAATGCGATATAAGAAGGAAGAATCAACAAGACTTAATGATTGATTAGGTATCTGGCAAGGAACTTGGCTTGGTTCCTCCAGAAGCCGACCTTGAAAAGGGCCCTCACCATCTGTAACAGAAAACTGGTGACTCCAACCAGCAGTAAGGCAGGTGGCCGGATCGAGGTGACATATGACCTGGGTTCAATACAGTTTGCCTCTGGCTCTAGGAAAAATCATGCAACAGGTCTGCCCACAGCCACAGGGACCTCACGTCGCCCTGGGAATCCTCGGGGGGCACTGTGATAAACATGAAGAAAAGACAGATGCTTTGAGGAATGGAGGGAAGATAATTTATCTGTTCATAATTTAGATTTTAATGTTGCCTTGAGATGGAAGTCAGTGTTCCTGCCTTCTGGGACTGAATGCTGGAAAGGAGACATCTGGTCATAGAGTTGTCCTGGGCATGTTGTATAAATTCATGTTTAAATAACACTTTCAGGTGAGGTATGAGGAAGACAGAGACAGAGAACAGATCCCAATATATTTTCCCTTTCCTAAGAAAATCCAAGAATTTCTCAACCTCAGCACTACTGACATTTTGTACATCCGTGGCATATGGGGGTTCCCAGGCTAGGGGTCTAATCGGAGCTGTAGCTGCCATCCTACGCCAGAGCCACAGCAACGCAGGATCCGAGCCACATCTGCAACCTACACCACAGGTCACGGCAATGCCGGACCCTGAACTCACTTAGCGAGGCCAGGGATCAAACTGGCAACCCCATGGTTCCTAGTTGGATTCGTTTCCGCTGTGCCTCAACGGACACTCCTGTACTGGATAATTCTTTGTTGTTTGGGCGTGGGGTGGTGGTGGGGGGCTGTTCTTGTGCATTGCCGGATATTTGTCAATATCTCTGGTGTCTCCTTAGGGCACCTCCATTCCAGCTGTGATGACTACAGGTGTCTCCAGACATTGACAGGTGTCTCTCAAAATTGGCAAATGTCACCTGTAGGCACAGAATGACTCCTGATATAGAACCGCTGCTCTACACTAAGACGTCTCACTTTTTAAGGTGCATCAGGATCCCTTGGGGACTGTGTTCAAATGCCGAGTCTGACTCAGTGGGTCTGGGTTGGAGATTCTGCCTCTCAGAAAAACTCCCGGATGATGTGGGCTGGTGCTCCCAGGCCCTCACTTGGGGTAGCAAAGTCTTCACACTGCCCGGCTTCTCTCCCACCTCATAGGGCAGAGCCTGGGGGGTAGCAGGGATCTCCAGTCCCCCTCCTCATCTCAGCGAGGACGTCCCCCGAGCAGTGTGCCCTCTCTGCGTCTGGTGCTGCACATTCTCAGTTGGAGAGGCAAAGGGCAGAGGGGGAGCAAGTTAACGAGGAGGCACAACGCCACTATTGCCATGCCTCCAACGTCCCACCGGAAGCCCTGGGCAGGGAGCGGCTGCAGAGGCCCCAAGTAGCTCACACATCAGCCAAGGCAGCTGTGTCTCAGTCCACAGGGTGAAGTTCAGAGGCCAGAGCCGCTAATGGGACCAGATGGTCTGTGCCTTGTTTGTGGGCACGTGCCTCCCCCCAAAGCACACAGTGATTTCCACATTTGTTCCCTTCCTCCGGAAACAGAATGGCCATTTTTAAATGAAATGGCACTGAAGGCTCTCTTTCTTTCCAGTCTGTGTGCCATTGAGCCTTCAGATGCGAATCTGTTTAATCATGGAACTTTCTTTACAAGTCCTAGCAGCCAGCTTTCTTTGGAAGGCCAGGTAGAGTGGTGTTTTGGAGGAAAATGAAAAGATACCTAGCTCCTACTTTCACCTACTCCCTAAAAAAGAACTCCTAGCCAAGGCATTATTTCCCATTAAATGCAAATCATTGCGGCAGGTGTCATGTGTTAATAAGCACTTAACTATTAGCACTGTAGGATTAAAACATAGAGAGGATCAGAGAGCCTTTATTCCAGGCTCCTGCACCCAAAGCTTTAGGGAGATGCAGAGCTGAGGGGGTTGGGGGAACCTTTGCAGGCCCATCTGTTCTCAGGCCCCAAGGACATGGAATGGGCTTCAGTTTGTTATCCAGAGAAGTCCTTCTACTGAATCAGGTCTTTCTAAGCTGTAAACCCAGGTGTGTGCGTCTCTTAGCTAATATATACTATTTTTGTTCCCAAACAGACTTTTTTTTTTCAACATTGAAAATGAGGCTGGAAACACCCCCCCCATACCACTCCCTTTATTTTTTTTTTCAAAGTTCACTGATTTATTTATTTATTTTGATGATACAGATAGAATTTTTTTCCCCACTGTACAGCATGGGGACCAAGTTACACATACATGTATACATACTATTTCCTCCCATTGTTGTGTTGTGATGTAAGTATCTAGACGTAGTTCTCAATGCTCACAGCAGGATCTCATTGTAAATCCATTCCAAGGGCACTAGTTTGCATCCGTTAACCCCAAGCTCCCGATCCCTCCCACTCCTCCCTATCCCCCTGGGCAGCCACAAATCTATTCTCCAAGTCTATGATTTTCTTTTCTGTGGATATGTTCATTTGTGCTGGATATTAGATTCCAGTTAGAAGTGATATCATATGGTATTTGTCTTTCTCTTTCTGACTCATTTCACTCAGTATGAGAGTCTCTAGTTCCATCCATGTTGCTGCAAATGGCATTATGTCATTCTTTTAATGGCTGAGTAGTATTCCGTTGTGTATATATACCACATCTTCCTAATCCATTTGTCTGTCTGTGGACACTTGGGTTGTTTCCATGTCTTGGTTGTTGTGAATAGAGCTGCAATGAACATGCAGGTGCATGTATCTTTTTAAAGGAGAGTTTTGTCCGGATAGATGCCCAAGAATGGGATTGCTGGGTCATATGGTAGTTCTATGTATAGATGTCTAAGGTACCTCCAAACTGTTCTCCATTGTGGCTGTACCAGCTTCCATTCCCACCAACAGTGCAAGAGGGTTCCCTTTTCTCCACACCCCCTCCAGTACTTGTTATTTGGGGACTCATTAATGATGGCCATTCTGACTGGTGTGAGGTGGTATCTCATGGTAGTTTTGACTTGCATTTCTCAAATAATCAGGGACGTTGAGCATTTTTTCATGTGCTTGTTGGCCATCTGTATATCTTCCTTGGAGAACAGTCTATTCAGGTCTTTTGCCCATTTTTCCATTGGGTGGTTGGCTTATTTGCTGTTGAGTTGTATAAACTGCTTGTATATTCTAGAGATTAAGCCCTTGTCCATTGCATCACTTGAAACTATTTTCTCCCATTCTGTAAGTTGTCTTTTTGTTTTCTTTTTGGTTTCCTTTGCTGTGCAAAAGCTTGTCAGTTTGATTAAGTCCCATTGGTTTATTTTTGCTCTTATTTCTGTTGCCTTGGGAGAATGACCTGAGAAAATATTCATGAGGTTGATGTCAGAGAATGTTTTGCCTATGTTCGCTTCCAAAAGTTTGATGGTGTCTTGTCTTATATTTAAGTCTTTAAGACATTTGAGTTTATTTTTGTGCATGGTGTGAGGGTGTGTTCTAGTTTCATTGATTTGCATGCAGCTATCCAGTTTTCCCTGCAATTCTTGCTGAATAGACTTTCTTTTTCCCATTTTATGTTCTTGCCTCCCTTGTCAAAGATTAATTGACCATAGGTGTCGGAGTTTATTTCTGGGTTCTCTATTCTGATCCATTGGTCTCTATGTCTGTTTTGGTACCAGTACCACACTGTTTTGATGACTGTGGCTTTGTAATATTGCTTGAAGTCTGGAAGAGTTATGCCTCTTGCATGGTTTTGGTTCCTCAGGATTGCTTTGGCAATTCTGGGTCTTTTGTGGTTCCATATAAATTTTTGGATTGTTTGTTCTGGTTCTGTGAAAAATGTCATGGGTAATTTGATAGGGATTGCATACCCTGTAGATCACCTTGGGTATTTTTACAATATTAATTTTTCCAATCCAGGAACATGGAATATCTTTCCATTTCTTTACGTCTTCTTTAATTTCCTTGATTAATGTTTTATAGTTCTCGGCATATAAATCCTTTACCTCCTTGGTCAGGTGTATTCCCTGGTATTTGATTTTTTGGGGTGCAATCTTAAAAGGTATTGTATTTTTGCATTCCTTTTCTAATATTTCATTGTTGGTAAACAGAAATGCGACTGATTTCTGAATGTTAATCTTATATCCTGCTACTTTGCTGATTTTGTTGATCAGTTCAATTAGTTTTTGGGTTGAGTCCTTAGGGTTTTATATGTATTATATAATTTTATATGTATAGTGTTATGTCATCTGCATACAGTGACAGTTTTATCTCTTCTCTTCCTATTTGGATACCTTTTATTTCTTTTGTTTGTCTAATTGCTGTGGCTAGGACTGCCAAAACTATGTTGAATAGCAGTGGTGAGAGGGGGCATCCCTGTCTTGTTCCAGATTTGAGTGAGAAGGTTTTCAATTTTTCTCCATTGAGTATTATATTTGCTGTGGGTTTGTCATAAATGGCTTTGATTATGTTCAGGAATGTTCCCTCTATACCCACTTTGGCGAGGGTCTTGATCATGAATGGATGTTGGACTTTGTCAAATGCTTTTTCTGCATCTGTTGAGATGATCACATGGTTTTTTACTTTTCTTTTGTTAATGTGGTGTATGACGTTGATTGATTTGCATATGTTGAACCATCCTTGTGAACCTGGGATGAATCCCACCTGGTCATGGTGTACGATCTTTTTGATATGTTGTTGGATTCAGTTGGCTAGAATTTTGTTGAGAATTTTTGCGTCTATATTCATCAAAGATATTGGCCAATAGTTTTCTTTTTTGGTGGTATCTTTGTCTGGTTTTGGAATTAGGGTGATGGTGGCATCATAGAATGTCTTTGGGAGTATTCCTTCTTCTTCAACCTTTTGAAAGAGTTTAAGGAGGATGGGCACCAGGTCCTCTCTGTATGTTTGGTAGAATTCGTCTGTGAAGCCATTTGGTCCTGGGCTTTTATTTGTAGGGAGTGTTCTTATGATGTATTCAATTTCATTTCTAGAGATCGGTCTGTTCAGTTGGTCTGTTTCTTCTTGATTCAGTTTTGGCAGGCTGTAAGATTCTAGAAAGTTGTCCATTTCTTCCAGATTGTCAAATTTGCTGGCATATAGTTCATAGTATTCTCTTATGGTTTTTTGTATTTCTGGAGTATCTGTTGTGATTTCTCCTTTTTCATTTCTAATTTTGTTTATTTGGGTTCTTTCTCTCCTCTTCTTAGTGAGTCTAGCCAGAGGTTTGTCAATTTTGTTTACCTTTTCAAAGAACCAGCTCTTGGTTTTATTAATTTTCTCTATTGTTGTTTGAATCTCTATTTCACTCCCTTTCCCTCGTTGTTCTTTCTAAGCCACGGGGAGCCCCTGAGCAGTTCTGGTTTTCCCAACACTGGTTTGCCTCATTCCTGGGCGGGAAACCTCCATCTCTGTCAAAGGCTCGCCAAGAAATCTTCAAACCTGCCCTTCCACCCAGCATCACCCTGAAATTCTTGAACAAATTCATGTCTGTGACCAGCCCCTGAATGAATGTTGGAGTCACAGATTTGAAGTGCTGCTCTTCAATAGCTGGGTGACCTTGGGTGATCTGCTTAACCTCTCTGAATCTGGTCAGATGGGTGTGAAGGTCCTTCCTTTCAACGTTGTTGTGGGCAATAGGAGAGGGGTGGGGGTCAGAGGGGAATTCCTATGTGCTGAGGGCCCATTTGCCAGGTGTGAGTGCCGCCCCATAGGATTTCAGGCTGGTGAGATCTGGGGAACTAAATTTTGGTCTCAACTACCCTCCCAGCCCTAACTTTAACCCTATCCTTTCCCTGACTTAAGGAGCAGGCGCAGCCCAGCTGGGTCCACACACTACAGCACTGGCTTAAGGAGCAGACCCGCACCAACACCCCATTTTTTCTGCGGGTGTAAACGCTGGTCTTCCCTCTCCTGGAGATTCGGGCGCCAGTGGGGTCCGTCCATATCACATGAGTTAGAAGCCCCGTGCGCGGGATGCAGGACCAGCTCTATGCGCAGCAGGAAGGCAGCTGTCTCCAGCTGGTCTCCTCCAGACTCTCCTCCTTGGTCCCTCTCCCAGAGCTGCAGTGGAGCAGATGCAAACATCCTACACAGTTATTCTCTCCCCAGTCAGAGGAGCTTCCTCTGACCCACATCGGCTGGAACATCTTGTTTCAAGTTCACACTGGGGGAGCCAAGGGGGCTGATGGCTAATTTCTCCAAAATGACCAGCAAGTCCAGAGGCCGCTTCCCCTTGGCTGACAGCTGTGGGGTCTGTGTCCATCTGTCTGGCCTCTGTAGTCCTGATGCTGGCTCAGGATGGAGGACCACCTTGGGAAGCATCCTTCCTGTTCATTCAAGGAGAGCAGCTCACCAGCCCCCGCTTCTGGTACTCACGCCTGGTGTGGGCTCCCCTTGAAGCTACATGGAGAAGTGAGTTCCTGGCTGGGCCAGGGAGGAGCTGATGTCTCTAGTCTTCTGTTCCTTCCGATGCCTCTGGAGGAAAGCAATCTCGGTGAGAGGAGGCTGGGGGTGACCCCATCTCTCTTGTCTTGTGACTTTTTGGGCTCCATTTCTTAGTAACACCTGCCCATCCAAACACACCCTATTTCTAAACTAGAATATTTCTGATTATACAAGGAATACCTGCCCTTTACCGCTTGGAAAACAGACGAGTATAGAAAACTACTCCTAATCCCAGTAAACCCTTTGAGAGCAACTGGGGTATCCTCTCCTGTGGGAATCACCGCTCCCCCCACGCAAGTTCTTTTACAAAGATGTGGTCACATTCTGTATTAATTGGACATCTTTTGTGCACTTCATGTTATTTCATGAGAATTTTCCACAGCATTAAAATATTCCTCAAAAGATTACATAGGATGACTGCCTGGCATCCAGCCTTGGGAGGTGACATGATTTCATGATTTATTCAGCCCGCCTCTCCCCCTACCCCGCCTGCCGCCCCGTTGCTCACATTTGGCTTGGCTCTCATTTTACACTATTATAAATAATGCGGCGATGATAATCATTATACATAAATCGCTGCTATGTTTGTAATTATTTCCCTTAGCTAGATTGCTCTGAGTGGAATCACTAAGTCCAAAAGGGAGCATGTTTTAAGACTCGTATTAGACCTCACTCATGGCCCTCAAGAGATACTGTCTCATTTGTATTTCTTCTTTTCCGAATTGCCTATTCCACGGCCTGTTCTCGCCGCCCCCCACACACACACACTAAGAAAGGTCATCTCCTTTATTTGTAAGACCTTGTGGATATGCCCTAAAACTACTGTCTTTTTAAAAAAATTGTTAATTATGGGCAAATAAATACGCAGCATAGAAGTTACCATCTTAGCCCTTCTGAAGTGTGCGGTTCGGACGTGTTAAGTATACCCGCCCCGTCGCGCCCATCGCCGCCACTGGGCCACCTCCAGAACGTACTCATTCTGCAGAACAGAAACCTGTCCTCATTAAACAGGGCCCCATTCCCGTCCCGCCAGCCCCGGGCACCCCCACTCTGCTTTGTGTCTCTCGGAATTCAACCTCCCTCAGTAGCTCCTGTGTGTGGGGTCATGCAGTATTTGCCTTTTAGCGACTGGTTTATTTCACTCAGCGCTCTGTCTCCTGGGCTCACGCATGTTGGAGCACACTCCCGGTCCTCCTTTTTAACCATATCCCATATGTGCACAGACATAGCTCGTCTGTCTGTTCATTGCTGATCAAAACTTGGGTTGCTTCTACCTTTTGCCCAGTGTGAATAAGGCTGCTGCCAACATAGGTGTACGTTCAGGGCGGTTTTTGACATACACCACTCTAAACATTTTTATGAAACCTGACACTTTCATCCGTCCTTGTGCTGCGCTTCCCCTTTGCTCTCATGCGTAGATGTGCCTGGCTCAGCCAAGGTCAGGAGATTCTTCACAAATCATTTTTTCTACTTTTTTTTTTTTTGGTATGGCCACACCCTTGGCATGTGGAAGCTCCCGGGCCAGGACTTGAACCTGCCCTGCAGCTGCGGCAAACCGGGTCTTTACCCCGATGGGCCACAGGGGGGACTTTCTCTTCTACTTCTTTTACTAACTCATTTTTTTTTCCCCATTAAGTTCTAAACTATAATGAGCACATGTTTTGATGAATGGCGTATGTTCTGCTCAGGATATGTTTGTTTGCAAGAAACACAAACCCACTCAAAGAACCTCCAATAAAAGGAAGCTTATTCAACAACTCAGGGGTGTCGCGAGGCTGCAGAAGCTCCTGAGCCTCCCGGGAACGGGGCCGAAAGTCTCCCTGGGGCCTGTCTCGTTGCAACAATGCTCATTTCTGGACCACCTCATGCTGCTCACGTACGGTTTGGGGGTGCACAGAACTTGGGGTGTCTTGACACCAGTACCAACCTTCTGTGACCTTCCAGGTCCAAATGCTCTGCCGGGAAGTGCTTCGGACTCACAGCTTCTGTTCCTGAAAGCAGGATGCTGACTGGTTCAGCAGTTTATGGGTTGGGTTCCCTGCGTTTGCTTTTTATTTCTGGCTCAGTTGGCTCTGGCCAGGAAAGGGGGACGGGTCATGTGATACAAAGTCACCGAGGCGTCCAGGCCCAGCCCCTTTATCAGGACATTAGTGCGGCCCTTCCCAAAGGCTCTGTGGCTGGGCAAGCGCCCACTAGGTCTTACATGGCACTCTGGTTTTTCCCACATAGATAACCGGTTCCTTTTTCCTTCCTTTCTTTTCTCCACTGATTTGGAAGCCATCTTATCATATCCCCAGACCGTACCTTTTCTAGATCTTTCTCCTGGGTTTTCCATTTGGTTCCACTTACCTGCTTATGTTGGTACCATACTGTTTGAAGGGTTTAACAATGTATAAGATGGAATATCTGCTTTTTGTTCTCTCTCTCTCTCTCTCTCTCTCTCGCTTTTTGTTTTTTTTTTTTTTTTTTTTTTGTCTTTTCTAGGGCCATTCCCGCAGCACATGGAGGTTCCCAGACTAGGGGTCGAATCGGAGCTGTAGCCGCTGGCCTACACCACAGCCACAGCAACGCCGGATCCTCAACCCACGGAGCGACGCCAGGGATTGAACCTGCAACCTCATGGTTCCTAGTCGGATTCGTTAACCACCGAGCCACGACGGGTACTCCTGCTTTTCGTTCTCTTTTGTTCCATCTTTCTTCAAAATGTCTTGGCTCTTCTGTTACATTAATGTTTCCCAGAGACATTCAACTCAGCTTGTCAGCTTTTTAGTTCCCATATGTATGGTTCTCATTAGAATTAATTTAAAACCACAAATAAATTAGTTTGGGGATAATTTAACGTTGTTTACAGCATCTGATGTATGCATCATTATTTCCACTTATTTTTAAGTACAATTAATTTGATTTAATAGGGGCTTTTTTTGTCTTACTGTATCATGGCCTCTGAGAACCAGATCTACCTTGTCACCAAAGGTTAGAAATTCAAGTTGACCTCACCTAGCACCCTGTTGTGTGGATAAAGAAATGAATGTTTTGTTTAAGTCCATGTCGGTGGGCTTTGACTGCAGGGGAGTTAAAAGTCTGTGATGATTGTGTGGAGAACAGGGGAGGCATCTACGTGGAGATGGGAGGGTCCATTCACCCCATAGATGGGTCCCTGTGACTGTTTAATGACCATTGGGCACTTCCCTGCATGTGGATGAAGGGAGACCTTCAAAGGATCAGACTGAGAACACAAACTGCGTTTACCCGTTAATTCATTCAACAGACGATGGATGAGTACCTGCCATGTGTCTGGCACTGGGCTGGTCACAGAGTGATGATGAAGGTGGCACTTGGTCCTTGCTGGGCAGTAGTGGCATTAGACATGCTCGCCAGTAACGTCCATGGAGCCAGGATGGAGGCATCACCACAGGAAAAGGACAAGTGCTGGAGGTACTCAGAGGTGGGGTCAGGTCGTGGCCACCAGGGTTCAGGGGACCTTCACCCTCCCCATGTGACGGGGAGAACAGACTACAAGCCATAGCTGACTGATCACCTGCAGAATTTTTGTTTTCAGTCTTCAAAACTGGAGAATGTCATTTTTTCATTTTTAAAAACTTTGTTGCAGTCTAGTTGATTTACAAAATTGCAATCATTTCTGCTGTGGGGCAGAGTGATTGAGTTACACGTATACACACATCCATTCTTTCTCAGGTCCTTTTCCCCTGTAGGTTGTCTCAGAACATCGAGTAGAGTTCCCTGTCTATGTAGCAGGTCCCTGTTGACCGTTCACTCCACATACCGCAGTGCATGTGCCAGTCCCAAACCCCCAGTCCGTCCCCACCACCCAGATCACCTGCAGAATTTACCAAACGGTCGCTTGAGCCCAGGGTATTGACCACAACATTCTTTTTCACTTCTCACCATTGAGCTGAAAGCCTTGACCCCTGTGTCCATATTTTGGGGCTCAGTTCTTTTAACGTGACCTCTACTGACCTTCTTTCTGATGCTTTCACAAATTTCCCTTCCTTGCAATTGAATAAATCTTTATTTCTCACAGCCGCCGGAGGCTGCTGGAAAACCACAGGCCTAGCATAAAACAACGTTTTGCTCAAGTCCTGCCTGCAAACATGAGTAGCTGTGTGTGCGTTTGGGGACAAATTATTTAAAACGAGGAAGATTTTATTTTGCTAACGTACCATAGGTTGATAATGAATGCCTCCATCGTGGGGTTGTTTCGAAGATCCCATTAAATGAGACTCTATCTAAAGCACATGGTCAAGTGCCACCTTAGACGCAGTGGCCTTCCCTTTGGGTCAGAGTCTCCTAAACCCAAAGATTTACCCACTGCTGTGGGGTTTAGCCTGACTTGGCCTTTCCGCAGCACTCGTTCTTTTTCGTGAAATCGCGACTTTAGAAGTTCTGGGCCCCAAACGCCTCGTCAGCTGTCGCGCAGCGTTTGTTAGCGGGATAAATGTCTTCGGGCCGGCTGCTGAGATGACCTGCTCCCTGCGTCCCGGCCGCGCCGCGCCTCTTCCTTTGGGAACCTCTTTGCGCCATCGCTCTGTTGCTCAGGCTCTGATGCTACAGCTTCATTAGAGGCAGAGCTTAAGCCTGGGCTCTGAAAGCCTTTTCAGTCACCAGTCTTCACCCTGAATCCTTCTCCATCCCCGCCTGGCCAGCTCCAGGATGCATCCTTTTCCTTTGAAGGAAGCCTGCTGGGCTGTTCATCGTTGCGGGGTCAGCTCTCCCAGAGCTGCATCCTAAATCTCTGCGAAGAGTCTTGCTTGCAGAATGACGGGGCCGACTTTCTGAGCAGGGCTGTGCAAAGGCAGGACCATTAACCAGACTTGGAGGCAGGAGATAGGGGGCCTCCGGCAGAACCTGCCCTCTGTGAATGCTGGAGTTTTACAGCTGGCTTCCTCTGCCCAGCTCCGCTTCCTCATTTTTGTAGCAGGGAGGGGGTGATCTCTAAGTCCCCTGGCAGCTGTGCCAGTCTTTGGATGGTAAACTTAATTCAAAATAGACAGTCTTAAGTTACAATGAGGTCCTCCTGACTAAGGGTGGACCTTAACCCACTCTAACGACGGACGATGCTGCGTGAATAACTGAGGGGGAGATGGATGTATAAGCTCGACAGAAAGGAACTGAGACCAGGGTGTGAAGGGAGGAGGGTTACTCTCAGCAACTCTTGGCGGCGGACTGTCTTTGGCAGAACAGCAGGGAGATGCAGCAGCAGCAGCAGCAGCAGCAGCAGCAGCAGCGCCTGGATGGGAGGGAGGCATGGGGCCCGGGAGAGAGAGTCAGGAGCGTCAGTAGACGGTTAAGCCCCTGAGCTTAAGGAGTGATGCCTGGGATGGAGGGAGATAATTTCAAGAGCCGAGTCCTTGAGAAGGTGAGAGGGGCTGCCTGTTAACAAGGGTGTTTACCGGCAGGGAAGACAGAGGGAGGGGCGGACGTCAATTTCCTGGAGCTGAAAGTGCTCCTTCCTTACTGCCCCGACTTCTTCGCGGCATACGAGGCAAGGTTGTCGGTTGAAGGCAGTGGAGAACCACTGGTATTGGAGGTTCCAGGAGCTGAGAGACACCATAAAAGACATAAAAGCAAGTGAAGGAGCAGCCATTCCAAGGGGGGAGAGCAGATCACAGAGGAGCCAGGCTGGTGGGAGACGGACTGGCTTCCTTTGGACGTGAGCCGGATTCCTCACTCCGTCTCCGCGAATCTGACTCTTCCAAAGCACCTCGGTGGCATTTGCAGAGAGTAGCTTCCACCACGGAGGGAGGATGGGATGACCAGTGGGGTCCTCTCCCAGATGGTGGCTAGAGGGTAGAAAGGCCTCCCTGTGCTTTGAAGAATCGAGAAACTAAGGCTCTTCCTGTCCTTTCTTCCTGGAGTACTTGGAAATGATCCGTATGCAAAGGAGGTTTGCCCTTCTGGTGACAGTCGTTACTGTAGTTAACCATTTATTGAAGGCGTGTGTAAAATGTTCTCTGTCTGCATTCTTGCATTTCACTTCATATTCACCACATCCTTATGAGGCAGGCCGCCTTCCCATTTTATGGATGAGGATAACCGAGGCTAAGAAAGGCTGAATGTTTGCCCAGAGCCCCACAGCTGGTGTCAGAGCCAGGTTGATGTGTCGAAAGCCTACATTCTTATCACATGTCTATTACTGAGACACATCTGGGTCGTTTGAGTATAAATCTTCTCTCAGCTGTGTGGAACAGTCCACACATTAACTAGCCTTCCCACTGGGAGATAGGGGCCGAAAAAAAATTACAGCGCCCCCCCCCCCAAATTCTTCCCTCTCCAGGTGCTTCTTCTGCTCTGTCTCAGTCAGAAGGGTCTCTCTAGGGTGTTTTGGAAGGCGGGGTGTGTGTGTGGGTGTGTATGGAAACAGGATGGAATGAATGGAACCCCAAGAATATGTAGGGACACAGGATTTAGGTTCTGTCGGAAGTCACAGGTTAGTCATGCTGAGACTTTGTATAATTATTTAACCTCTCCAAGCCTGTGCATTCATCTGCAAAATGGAGATAATATTAATATGTTCCTCAAATATTTTCCTCCAGATAATTAAAAGGCACGCATTGCCAGTGTCTCCGCATAAAGGCACTGGATCCGACTCTGTGAGGTGGTAGAGTTTTTAGCATCATTCCATTGACCCCCACTCATGTGGCCTCCCGGGGGTTTTTGGCGGAGTATGAGAAGAGGCCAAGGGTCAGAAAGGAAAACAGGCCAGGTCGCCCCACAGCTAAGCCGGTCCCTTTGGGTCTGCACTGTGATGACAAGAGAGGGTCTGGGCCATTCGCAGGCTTCCCGATTGACCCCTGGGTCTACTCGAATCCCCTGAGACGCGTGGGCCAAGGAAGGCGGCTGCCTTTGCCGCATCCTCCGCCTCTTCCACCCAGGGCTTCTTCAGGGCTCCTCTTGGCCAGGGACCAGCTCTCAATGAGACGGAACTGAAATGGTGTCAGCGTCAGAGACGGGAATTTGGTTAGACGCTGGGCGTCTTTCCAAGGGGATTACAGCCAGCACATCTGAAGAGAAAATAAGTGGCACACCAGGGTCCCCTGAAGTCGGAATCCACCTCTGCACTGTTGCCTCAGGTCCTGCGTGTGCCGCCGCGGGAGAGCGCTGATGGGGGAGCTGCGGGCTGTAGTCCCGGCGGGTGGTCTCTACCTCCGTGACCTTGGGCCGGTCCTTCTCCCTCCCCGGCCCCAGTTTCCTCATCTGAAGCTAGAAGAGGTGACCTTGACGCGCCGTAACAGTCCCTGATTGTATCTCAGTGGCGGCCGGGGCGGGGGGGGGGGGGTCTCGAATCCTTGAAGATGAATGCCACCCCCGACTAAGGCGCTCTCGCATCCTCTTGGTAAATAATGAGGGGGCACTAGAGATGTCGTTTTCAAACTTTTATTTTTGCGCTTTCTTTAAAAAAAAAAAAGAATCTTAAGCTCAAAGCGTATGTAACATACACGATGACCACAGCAGAGTCCCCCCAGTGCAGTGGGCGAAGGTGACCTAGAGTTTGCCCTTGGCCACAGCTGGAGACCTCTAATGAGTATATATTGATGTTTTTGTTTGTTTGGGTTTCAAGCACAAAGTACCAGATTTCTTAAATCCAAACCAACAAAACGCATGATTCAGAGGACATTAATTTGAATTGAAAGGGTGCTTTTTTTCTTCTTGGATGAATCCACAGCATGCAGAAGTTCCTGGGCCGGGAATCAAACCTGCACCATGGCAGTGACCTGAACCACAGCAGTGACAATGCCATATCCATTAACTGCTAGGCCACCAGGGAACTCTGAAAGGGAGTTCTTGTATGAGTGACTTCCTGGAGGCTTTGCCCCCTGGAGCAGTGGTTACCACGCTGTCTTCTGAGTTCTGCGGTCTTCACTCTTCTGCATCTGATGAGATCCCTTGCTTTTCTAGGGCACTAGATAATGTGATGAAAAGCACCAAATTGGAAGCCAAGGTCAGGGGGTCAGTATCCAAAACTGTCTGCTAGCGTGACCTTGACAATGCCTTGCCTCCCTCCTCTGGAATTACACTTCCTCCTTTGTCAAATGAGAGTATTGGGCAAGGTAGTTCCCATGCTGTTCGGCAACTCGGGGTTGCTTACCTGAGCCCTCGCAGCCGTGGACACCCGGCCTTCCCAGGTGGGCTGCACACCTAACCTCCATCCCCAGGTCTTCTGGCTGCGGAGTCAGCAGAGGGAAAGCTTGGGGGTTGCCCGGAGTATTTGCCAACAGTTCTGTTAACTGCAGCCTCTGGAGGAAGCAGTCTCCTTGCGCTGGTGTGAGCAAGCAGTAGAATTGTCACATAAAATAACGCTTTCCCAGTAGCTACTCTCTAGAGATTTTTAAATGAGTATATAGTCACTGTCAGTGCAATCTGCAAATAGACCTGGCCTGCCCCCAGTTTACCTTGGTAGAGCGAGCCCAGAGCTACTTTATTCACTCAACCAAAGGTGACTGCACGGGGAACGCGGGCCTCCTGGCTTCCAGCCCCGGATCCCTTGCAGAGCCATGGAGGTAGGCTCTTGGGAACTTGGAGCCCTAGGGTTTCCTGGGGGAAGAGCTCTCAGGCCAGATAGCAAAGCCCAAGCTTTCTGCAGCTCCTGCTCCTGCCTCTTGCTGGCCTGAGGTCAGCTTGGAGCACACACCGAGGAAGAGGACCCCAGGGAGTTCCCTGTGTGGGAAGCAGGAAAGACCATGGTCTTGATGTGAATAGCAGTTCCCATTTGTTGAGGCTTATCGGTGCGACGTATTGGACAAAATGATTTATACACAGGATCTCCGTTAATTCTTACCACCCTCCTGCTGGGTGGGTATTAGTGTCTGCCTTAGCTAAACGCCTTGTCGTTTACACAAGGATAAGCGGCCCCTCTCACTTCCTGGCCCTTACATGTCTCCTTATAAATGATATTTATTAGAGGTGTTTTTTTTTTCATGTCAGGAAGTACAAAGAGGAAAACAAAGAATGGCCCATGATCCCATGCCCTAATCCTAGATAAACTCTGTCAATAGTACCAAAATAAAATAACACATATGCGTGCTCAGGAAATTCATCCAGTAAAGGAAGTAATAAAACTCAAAGGTAAACACCTCCCTTCTTTCCAGAGCCTCTTCTCAAAGGAAAGAAAATTTTAATATTTTGTATGCATGATTATTTCTAGAAAAACAATTTTGTATAAATCATCCTACCTACAGTGAGTCTCCATATATTCTCTCTGGGTGTATTATTTTCATTCTTACTTGATATAAATAAAAGACACCCTTTTTTTCCCCTACATCTTAGAGCTCTTTCCACATCGACACGTACAGCCCTGCCTCGTTCTTTTAGACAGCTGCATAGTATTCCATCATTTCGATGGATGGATTCCAGTCAACTTAGTCAACCCCCCCCCATCGACAGAAACTACTGCAATCAATGTTGCATCGTCACAGCTGGTTCATGTATGTGGAAAAACTTGAGCACGTGTATGTAGGCAGAATCCCCAGTGGTGAGATACTGGGTCAACAATCAGACCTTCAAACTGGAGCCACTTGTTTCCCCTCTACCAGCAGCAGCAAGAGAGCCTATTCCCTCTGGCATTGGGTCACATGCTTCAGTTTTGCTAAATTGATTTTTTTTTTAAAGATATCACGTTTTGATTTGCATATTCTTAATTATGAGTTAGAGTCAATTTTTATATCACTGCTGACCTTTTAAAACTACTTTTTTTCTTGTTTTTTTTGGGGGAGGGGAATTACCTATTCATGTTCCTTGTGTATTTTTTTCTAATGCATTATTATTAGCTTTATTGTTGTTGATTTTTATTGGTATGATTGTAAATGAAGGGAAACCCCTTTCTCACACGTTAAGCCCCAGGGTTTTCCCTGTGTTTGGATGTTGGTCTGTGGCCTGTTTTTCCCTGGAGAAGTTGAGCAGTGACGCGGCTGCAGAGCAAAGCCCCCGGCCAGCACCTTACGAGCTCCTTGCCCACTTCCCAGAGACCAGCTCCCTGTCTGTTCCCAGCACGTGATGCATCACAAGCAGGCTCTAAAGAGGGAGCCTTGTTTTCCCTGTCATGGAAGCTCCTTCTGGTTTTATTTCATCACAATCATATATTTTTATTGCCCTATTTGCATACCATATTTTCCAAGGCAGCTCCTGCATCACTTAGCTTTATTTCTGTCAATAAAGACAATTTGTTAAACGTTATGTATAATCTAATTTACCGGTCTTAGTGAATTTCTGGATTTGTGTTCTGCTTGAAGATTACAAATATATCCGTGGTTTTCGAAATCCTGTAGTTTTACTTCTTGCTTGACAGATTTCACCATCAGGCAGATTATCTTCTTCCAGTGAGGACTGTAGAGTTTTAGTGTCTGAGTTCTTAAAAACTGGAAACTCTTTGTTTATTGTGGGATAATTTGGCAGTGAATAAAATGCTTGGGTAACGGTTCCATCCCTACATCTCTGAGTAATCTCTGTAATCTACCAAGTCATCTATCATCTATCTTTGTATCTCTCTAAAGGTACCTTCGAAACAAAATAAAATAATTATTTAAGGGAATTCCCTGGCGGTCTAGTGATTAAAACGTGGTGCAGCCTGGGTTTAATCCCACGTCTGGGACCTGGGATCCCACATCGAGCTGCTGCACGCTGCAGCCGAAAAAAAATTTGAGTGAGACGTGTCCCCAGTTACCCAGCACAGGAAATAAAACAGCAGAGTCCCTCGTCAAGCCGTCCGCGACGTTCCCCTTCTTGCCTCCAGAAGTATCTGTTGTCTTGAAATCAGCATTTATCCCCTCCGTGCTTTTCCTTATACGTGGGCGTCGTTACACAGCTCGTACCTACACAACCGCGGTGAGCGCACGTTTCGAAGCTCCCCGTCTGTGAGGTCGCTCTGTTGGCCTTCAGCTGGTCCAGTCTGCTCCTCAACAGTGTCGCTAAGAATCGTCCCTGCTGATGCCTAGAGCTCTGTCATTTCACCCGCACCACTGTATAGAGTTACTTGTGGGAACAGAATGTATACACCACCGTTCATCCTTTCTCTCCGGGTAGGGAATACAGGGTTTTGTTTTGCTTTGTTTCCCCGTGTCTCTTTATTAGAAACAACATTGCCTGCTAACAGGCTTCTGCACATGTGTGAGGATTTGTCTTAGGTGTGGACCTGAAGGTGCACGGGGGCTCTGTGGCACATCTCTCACCAACGTTATTAGCTTTGGCGAAGTTCCTTCTCAAAGCAGCTGCACCACTTCACACTCCCAGCAGAAGCGGAGAGTCCTTGTTTCTGGTTCTCTATGTCCGTTGTCCGGGGGATGTTCATTTTCGCCAGTCTACTGCCTGTGAAATGCTCTCTCATTATGCTTTTAATTCGAATTTCCCTGATTGGGAGATGGAACACCGCTTTATGTGTATTGGCCCTTTGGGTTTTTTCTTCTATGACTTGCCTGTTCACCTCTTTTGCTTGGTTTTTGTTCGTTTTTTTTTTTTTTCTATTCAGTTTTACCTTCTTATTGACTTAAGATTATTTATGTGTTCTGTATATTAATATAAGGACCTGTCGTTTCGTGATTGTGCTTGATGTGGCACCGTTTTTTCCCCTGGTTTGTGAATGAGCACAGCCTTTATTTTCATTTGTACAGAGGTCTCAAATTTTTGAAGTTTGACAGGTGAATGTTTGCTTTTAGGTTTTTTTTTTTTTTTTTTTTTTAACGCAAAACAGAAACAAACAAACAAACTAAACCAAATTCAACAAAACAAGAACAGACCCTTCGCGGGCTCTTTTTTATCCAGGTGTAATCCACATCCGGTTGGGTACTGGTATCTGACATCTGGACACCCTGTGAACTGATACCACAGCAGGGCTCGATGCCGTCGGTGGCCATGCAAACTTAATCCAACGTTACTGTGTTCCTCAGGCCGACCCTCACCCCCCACCACTTACCGAGCGTGTGAGTTTGTCCCTCTCCAGCCCTTCCCCCATTTCGCCTCTTCCCCACCCCCTTCCCTCTGCCCAAATAAAAGTATCAAGATGGTTTAAAAGTTTGCTTCACTTGCTGTAGGCTTAGTGTTTTATGAAATTTGTTTTTGCTTTCCCCCTTTTTTTTTGTTCTAAGTGGTGTTTCGCCAGCATGTATCTAGGATGTCAGCCCTTCTACTATATAGTCTGCTATTTGAGTAAAGACTGTCTTCCATCTCAAAGAAAATCTATTAACATCCAATTACTGCTTTTGAAGATCCCTTCTGTCTCTCTCCTGGGAATCTTATTTTAAGTAAATAGTAACTTCCAGAGTCATCCTCTGTGTCTCCTTTCCTTCCATCCTTTCTGCCTCTCCATCCCTTCCCACTGAGTACTCAGTGAATCTCTCTCATTGGATTTTTTTGCATTCTAAAAAGAGTTTTATTGAGATATAACTCACATACTGTATGTGTTAGTTTTCTATCGCGGCTGCCACGTTACCACAAATTTAGTGGCTTAAAATAACAAAAGTGTATTATCTTCTGCTTCCGTAGATGAGAAGTCTGGGAGGCTTATGGGAATTTACTTCACCAGTTTCTCTTGTCCCTCTTTGCCACTCAGGAAGACGGTCGTGGTCAGCCTGTGTCCCTCTCATGGCTGTTGATCTAATTTCACTGATGCAAAATTCTCTCAAATCTTATTGAGATCACCATTCAGATATTACCTCATTTTTCCACCTCCTATTTCTTGCAGCAAATCTCTTTTACACAGAAACTTTCTGCTTACTCAAGGTCGCCCCTTATCAGAGCCACCAGCCTAGCACGACTCCAGGAACGCAGCCTCAGACCTCTCTTTAGCTTTAATCTGCCTCCTACCTGGGGATAGTTGCCCTCAGTGTTGTTCCTGTGATTCCTGACATCTGAAGGATGGCGGCGATGAGAGCACAGGGGCAGAACTGGAGGTGGCCAGGTCATCCACTGCTCTGCACAGTTTGGACCCTCAGGTGGGAGCAGGCATGCTCTTCAGCCTGCTCCCACCCTTGTTTCTGATCAGGGTCTGTGTGTTCGTGGTGTTATCAAGTGGGTGTGCATTCATGCCACTTGCCAACCGTGCTCACAGAGACCCTGCTTCCCTCTACCTGGAGCTCTGCTGGGTCTCTGGCCCTATCTCTGGAACTGCAATTTGGGCAAAATTTGTACTCGTCGGCCCCCTGTCTCGATGGCCAGCAGAAGGGTATAGACTTGGGGGTCATTGCTGGAGAGAAGAAAATGGGGTGGCTCTTTGCATTATGGCTAAAGGATTCTTTGATACCCCTTTATACCATTCACGTCATTGACCATGGACTCTGTGCATCTTCAAGGCAAAGAAGGGGCGTTGACTCCCCCTTGCCTTTGATTGTCCATTTGTACAAGGCTTCAGTTTACCAACCATTCTCTTTGTGCTGCCCTTGAAGGAAGTGACTGTTCCTTGGGGGGGAATTGAGAAAGTAAATTGGTGTAGACCTTGACCTGGATCCAGCTGAAGACTGACCTGCCCATGGTTCTCTCCATCACAGTGGGTCCCAAAGTCTGATCGCTGGACTTGGGAACACCATCAGCATCACCTGGGAACTTGTTAGAAATGGAAATTATTGGGTATCACCTCCAACCTACTAAATCAGGAATTCCAAGCCTGGGGCCGGGCAATCTGTGTGCCGTGTAGTGAGTCTGAGGACCAAGGCATGAACAAAAGCTGAGACTCCCACCATGCCTTCTTCACCAATCCCAAGAGATGCCCAGTAACAGGTGTCTAGACTTGGTTTTCATGTTGACTGTTCACTTCATTGAACTTAGCATTTTCCAGATTGGTTTGACCATAGAATTCCTTATCCTGTCACATGTTCTCTGTTCTGCCTCACAGCCCCTCTAAACCTCAGTATGTGAAGCTGCACTTGTCTGAGATCCAGTGTCTGTGAACTTGGGAACTATCAGTTGGGTTTCCCCAGGGTCCTGGCTATAGTCTCAGAGGAGAGTCACAGTCGCACTTGTTCCAACCAAGGGGCCAGGATGAGGGTTGTAGAAACACTGTGGACTGAGGGGTAGATAGACCTGATGAGCATCCAGGGTCCACTGCGGCCTGGCTCTGTGATCATGGGAAAGGGACCGCCTTTCACAGGGCTCTTGTGAGGAATAAATGAAGCCAGGTATGTGCGACAGAATGGATGTGGGACTTGGACTCAGAGGGCCAGTGTGCTACTTCTGGTGGAGTTATTTTCCAGCTCCACACCCTTGGTCTCAGTTTTTCTACCAACAAAGTGGGGGATAATAATGATTGACCACTTACCATGAGGTAGGAATTAATTTAGAGTAAATAGTGTATGTGGATGACCTTTGTAAGCTGCATAATACTACAGAATGTCTGCTGTTACGTCAGTCGGATTAAGCTGTGTTTTCTGTCCCCTTGCCTGGCACATAGTAGGTGATGGGGTGATTTAGTTGGCTTTTTTTTTTTTTTAACTAGGGCAGCGCTTAGCCCCAAGGGACCTTGTTCCAGCTGACAGATAAGAATGATTTGAAGTAGCACAGGCATTGCTTTATGTTCCTTCTCTCAGTATTGATTTGTTTATCAAAAATGTTATTTATAAGGTGCACAAAAATATACCAGCCCAAACCCTGCAGGATGTATCAGAAGTTCTGAATTAATAAGCCCAAATTTATGAGGGTTCAGAATTGTTACTTCCTTTTCTTACCCTTCTCTTGCCGAGAGGGGCAGTGGGATGGGGGTGGGCTTCTAGTACACCCTCCAGACACCTACCCCCCCACCCGCCATCCCTTGATGAAGGTGCATTTTTCCAGCGACTGGAGTTCAGTTTCTGAAGCTGTGACATGGTTTGGGATATGGGCAGAAGCCTCTTAGTTCAGCTCCAATAATTCTTTTCTGTAAAACTCTGGGTTGTGACTACAGTTTTGAGAGCAAGAGAGTTCCTCATGGAAGGCTGTATGCCCTGAGGAAGGAGGTGTTTCTTTCAGAGTGGAGGGAAACTCTCTTCAGTGCCTGATTCTCTGGGATCACGGTTCTCCGAGTCTGGCCCCTGGACTGGGCAGCATCGGCAGCAGCAAGCCACTTCGTGGCAATGCATAATCTTGAGCCCTAACCCAGATCTACTGACTCAGAAACTGGGGGTGGGGCCCAGCAGCCTAGGCTGTAAACACCTGCCTGATTTTCTTGATGTACACTCAGGTCTGAGACCCTGTCTTCTCGGAGAAGGAAGGAATGGGAACAGTCAGACTCCACTGTTCAGAGAAAGGATGCTGGAGACCAGGTCTTAAATAGCAGGTGGTGCTGGGCACCTACAAGGGCCCCTACAGATGTTCACAGCCCCCACTCAAACAAACAGGAATTTGGTTGTGTATCCATTTACCCTAGGGCAATGCTGCTGCTTACCTGTACACACTGGAACCCCCTAAAATCTATTTAAAAATACCACAACCAAATGTATTGGAATCCCTAGAGCCATATCAAAACATTGGTATTTATTTATATATATATATTTATTTATTACTCAAATGAATTTCTCACATTTGTAGTTGTATAATGATCATCAAAATGTAAATTCACTGGATATCCATCCCACAGCCCAAGCACATCCCCCCACCCCCCAAACTGTCTCCTCTGGAGAACATACGTATTTCAGTGTCTGTGAGTCAGCATCCATTCTGCAAAGAAGTTCCGTCTGTCCTTTTTTCAGATTCCACATGTCAGTGAAAGCATTTGATGTTGGCGTCTCATTGTATGGGTGACTTCACTTAGCATGATAGTTTCTAGCTCCATCCATGTTGCTGAGAATGCTGGTATTTCGTTCTTTTTAATGGCTGAGTAATATTCCATCGTATATATGCACCACATCTTCTGGATCCACTCCTCTGTCGATGGACATTGAGGTTGTTTCCATGTCTTGGCTATTGTAAACAGTGCTGCAATGAACGTCAGAGTACCTGTGTCTTTGCGAGTCATGGTTTTCTCTGGATAGATGCCCAGGAGTGGGATTGCAGGATCAAATGGTAGCTCTATGTTTAGTTTTCTGAGGCATCTCCATACTGCTTTCCACAGTGGTTGCACCAATTTACAATCCCACCAACAGTGTACTAGGGTTCCTTTTTCTCCACACCCTCTCCAGCACTGATGGTTTGTAGACTTTTGGGTGATGGCCATTCTGGCTGGTGTAAGGTGGTACCTCATAGTGGTTTTGATTGGCATTTCTCTAGTAATGAGTGAGGTTGAACATCTTTTCATGTGTTTTTTGGCCATCTGTATGTCTTCTTTGGAGAACTGTCTGTTTAGATCTTCTGCCCATTTTTGGATGGGGTTGTTTGTTTGTTTGGTATGGAGCTGCAGAAGGTGTTTATAAATTTTGGAGATGAGTCCCTTGTCCGTTGATTCACTTGCAAAGATGTTCTCCCATTCTGTGGGTTGTCTTTTCATTTTGTTTAGGGTTTCCTTTGCTGCACAGAAACTTTGAAGTTTGGTTAGGTCGCATTTGTGTATTTTTGTTTTTATTGTCAATACTCCAAAAGGTGGGTCTGAGAAGATGTTGCTGTCGTTTATGTCAGAGAGTGTTTGGGCTGTTTTCCTCTAAGAGTTTTATAGTGTCTGGTCTTCTCTCTAGGTCTTTAATCCATTGGGAGTTGATTTTTGTGTATGGTGTTGGGGAGTGTTCTCATTTCCTTCTTTTCCATGTGGCTGTCCAGTTTTCCCAGCACCACTTATTGAACAAGCTGTCCTTTCTCCATTGTATATTCCTGCCTCCTTTGTCATAGATGAGTTGGCTGTAGGTGCGTGGGTTGAACTCTGGGCTTTCTATCCTGTTCCACCGATCTATAGTTCTGTCTTTGGGCCAGTACCATGTGGTTTTGATGATCGTTGCTTTGTAGTATCGTCTGAAGTCCGGGAGCCTGATTCCTCCAGCTCCATTTGTCTTTTTCAGGATGTCTTTGGCTATTCTGGGTCTTGTGTGCTTCCAAACAAACTTTAAAATATTTTGTTCCAGTTCTGTGAAAACTGTCCTTGGTCATTTGATAGGGATTGCATTGACTCTGTAGATTGCCTTAGGTAGTATAGTCATTGTGATCATATTGACTCTTCCAATCCACGAGCATGGGATGTCTTTCCACCTATTTGTGTCATCTTTGATTTCTTTCATCAGTGGCTTACAGTTTCCAGAGTACAGGTCTTTTGTCTCTTTAGGTAGGTTTACTCCTAGGGATGTTATTCTTTTGGATGCGATGGTAAACGGGATTGCTTCCCTAATTTTTCTTTCTGATCTCTCATTGTTAGTGTATAGAAATGCCATCGATTTCTGTGTATTAGTTTTGTATCCTGAGACTTTGCCAAATTCATGGATGAGCTCTAACAGTTTTCTGGTAGAGTCTTTAGGATTCTCTAGGTATAGTATCATGTCATCTGCAAATAGCGATAGTTTTACTTCTTCCTTTCCAATGTGGATTCCTTTTATTTCTTTTACTTCTCCGATTGCTGAGGCTAGGAATTCCAGAACTATGTTGAAGAGTAGTGGTGAGAGTGGAGATCCTTGTCCTGTTCCTGATCTCAGTGGGAATTCTTTCAGCTTTTCACCATTGAGAATGATGTTCGCTGTGGGTTTGTCATATATGGCCTTTATCATGTTGAGGTAGGTTCCCGCTATGCCCACTTTCTGAAGGGTTTTTATCAGAAATGGGTGTTGGATTCTGCCAAAGGCTTTTTCTGTGTCTATTGAGAGGATCATAGGGTTTTGATTCTTCAGTTTGTTCATGTGGTGTATCACACTGACGGATTTGCGGATATTGAAGAACCCTTGCATCCCTGGGATAAATCCCATTTGATCACCACGTACAATCCTTTTAATGTATCGTTGGATGCGGTTTGCTAGTATTTTGTTGAGGATTTCTGCATCGATGTTCATCAGTGAACTTGGCCTGTAGTTTTCTTTTTTTGTGGTATCTTTGCCCAGTTTTTGTATCAGGGTGATGGTGGCCTCATGGAGTGCGTTTGGGAGTATCCCTTCCTCTGCAATTTTTTGGAATAGTTTCAGAAGGAGAGGTGTCAGCTCTTCTCTAAATGGTTGATAGAATTCGCCTGTGAAGCCATCTGGTCCTGGACTTTTGTTTGTTGGAAGTGTTTTCATCACAGTTTCAATTTCAGTTCTTGTGATGGGTCCATTCATCTTTTCTATTTCCTCTTGGTTTAGTCTTGGAAGATTGTACTTTTCTAAGAATGTGTCCATTTCTTCTAGGTTTTCCGTTTTATTGGCATATAGTTGCATATAGTAGTCTCTTATGATCCTTTGTATTTCTGTGATGTCCGTTGTTACTTCTCCTTTTTCATTTCTAATTTATTGATTTGAGTCCTCTCTCTTTTTTGCTTGATAAGTCTGGCTAAGGGTTTATCAATTTTGTTGATCTTTTCAAAGAACGAGATTTTCATCTCATTGATCTTTTCTATGGTTTTCTTTGCTTCTATTTCATTGATTTCTGCTCTGATCTTTTTTTTTTTATTATTATTTTCCCACTGTACAGCAAGGGGGTCAGGTCATCCTTAGATGTATACATTGCAGTTACAGTTTTTTCCCCCACCCTTTCTTCTGTTGCGACATGAGTATCTAGACATAGTTCTCAATGCTATTCAGCAGGATCTCCTTATAAATCTATTCTAGGTTGTGTCTGATAAGCCCAAGCTCCCATCCCTCCCACTCCCTCCCCCTCCCATCAGGCAACCACAAGTCTCTTCTCCAAGTCCATGATTTTATTTTCTGAGGAGATGTTCATTTGTGCTGGATATTAGATGCCAGTTATAAGTGATATCATATGGTATTTGTCTTTGTCTTTCTGGCTTATTTCACTCAGTATGAGATTCTCTAGTTCCATCCATGTTGCTGCAAATGGCATGATGTCATCCTTTTTTATGGCTGAGTAGTATTCCATTGTGTATATATACCACATCTTCCGAATCCAATCATCTGTCGATGGACATTTGGATTGTTTCCATGTCCTGGCTATTGTGAATAGGGCTGCAATGAACATGCGGGTGCATGTGTCTCTTTTAAGTAGAGCTTTGTCTGGATAGATGCCCAAGAGTGGGATTGCAGGGTCATATGGAAGTTCTATGTATAGATTTCTAAGGTATCTCCAAACTGTTCTCCATAGTGGCTGTACCAGTTTACATTCCCACCAGCAGTGCAGGAGGGTTCCCTTTTCTCCACAGCCCCTCCAGCACTTGTTATTTGTGGATTTATTAATGATGGCCATTCTGACTGGTGTGAGGTGGTATCTCATGGTAGTTTTGATTTGCATTTCTCTTATAATCAGCGATGTTGTCTGCTCTGATCTTTATGCTTTCTTTCCTTCTACTAACTTTAGGTCTTGTCTGTTCTCTCTCGAGCTGCTTTAGATGTAAAGTTAGCTTGTTTATTTGAGCTTTTTCTTGTCTCCTGAAGTGGGCTTGTATTGCTATAAACTTTCCTCTTAGAATGGCTTTTGCTGCATCCCATAGGTTTTGGAGTGTCATATCTGTGTTGTCATTTGCTGCTAGGTATTTTTAAATTTCCTCTTTGATTTCTTCAATGATCCATTAGTTGTTTAGTAGCATGTTGTTTAGTCTCCACATTTTTGTGTTTTTTTGCAGTTTTTTCCTTGCTGTTGATTTCCAGTTGTATAGTGTGGTAGTCGGAAAACATGCTTGATATGATTTCAATTTTCTTAAAGTTATCGAGGTTGGATTTGTAGCCCAGGATGTGATCAATCTTAGAGAATGTTCGATATGCACTTGAGAAGAATGTGTATTCTGTTGCTTTTGGATGGAATGTACTATAAATATCTATTACGTCCATCTGGTTTAATGCATCATTCAGGGCCTGTGTTTCCTTATTGATTTTCTGTCTGATTGATCTGTCCATTGCTGTAAGTGGGGTGTTAAAGTCCCCAAGTATGATTGTGTTATTGTCTATTTCTCCTTTTAAGGTTGTTAGCAGTTGCCGTATATATTGTGGTGAACCCATGTTGGATGCATAGATATTTAAAATTGTTATATCTTCTTATTGGCTTGATCCTGTGATCATTATGTAATGTCCTTCTTTGTCCCTTAAAATATTCTTCATTTTAAAGTCTATTTTGTCTGATATGAGTATTGCTACTCCAGCTTTCTTTTGATCCCTGTTTGCATGAAATATTTTCTTCCGTCCTCTCACTTTCAATTTGTATGTGTCCTTAGAAGTGAAGTGGGTCTCTTGAAGACAAGATATATATGGGTGTTGTTTTTGTATCCATTCAGCCATCTATGTCTTTTGGTTGGGCGGTTTAGTCCATTAGCATTTAAGGTAATTACTGATATGTATGTTCTTATTGCTATTTTATTAATAATTGCTTTGGATTTGTTTTTGTTGCTCTTTTTTCTTTCCTTCTTCTTTTGTTCTTTTCTGCCTATAGAATTTCCTTTAGTATTTGTTGTAAGGCTGGTTTAATGTTGCTGAATTCTCTCAGCTTTTGCTTCTCTGTTAAGGTTTTGATTTCTCCTTCAAATCTGAATGAGAGCCTTGCTGAGTAGAGTAGTCGTGATTTGAGGTTTTTCCCTTTCATCACCTTACGTATACCATGCCACTCCCTTCTGGCCTGCAGAGTTTCTGCTGAAAAATACGCCAATAAACTTATTGGGGTTCCCTTGTATGTTATTTGTTTCTTTTCCCTAGCTGCTTTCAAGATTTTCTCTGTCTTTAATTTTAATATGTGTCTTGGTGTATTCCTCCTTGGGTTTATTTTATATGGTACTCGTTGTGCTTCCTGGATTTGAGTGAGTGGTTCCTTTCCCATGTGAGGGAAATTTTCGGCTATTATGTCTTGGAATATTTTTTCTGCCTCCTTCTCTCTCTCTTCTCCTTCTGCTCCTGTTGGTGCGTTTAACATTGTCCCAGAGTTCCCTGAGACTCTCTTCATTTGTTTTCAATCTTTTTTCTCTTCTATGTTCCGCATCTATAATTTCCACCAATCTGTCCTCCACCTTGCTTACTCGTTCTTCTGCCTCCTGTGTGTTCTGCTGTTAGCTGCTTCTAGTGAATTTTCTATTTCAGTTATTGTATTTTGCACCTCTTCTTGTTTAGGTTTTATATCTTGTATCTCTTTGCTCAGTGTTTTCTGTAAGTTATCCATCTTTGCCTCCAGTTTACTTCCAATGTCTTGCATCATCTTCAGCATCAACAATCTAAAGTCTTTTTCCTGGAGGCTATGAACCTCCTCCTCACTTAGCTGATTTTCTGAGGTTTTTCCTTTCTCCCTCATCTGAGTAATAGTTCTCTGTCTTTTCATTTTTATAGGTTTTTGGTGTGCTGACCTTTTTACAGATAATGAAGTTGTAGCCTCTCGTACTTCTGGTGTCTGCCCCCCTGTGGCTGAAGTCAGTATGGGGGGCTTGCTTTAGGCTTCCTGATGGGAGGGGCTGATGGAGGGTGGAGCTGATTCTAATCCCTCTGGTGGGTGAGGCTTAGTCTCTGGATGGGATTAGAGGCAGCTGTGTGCCTGAGGGGTCTTTAGGCCCTCTTTACTGAGGGGCGGGGCTGTGATCCCACCTGGACTATTGTTGGCCCTGGGGCTTCTCAGCCCTGACTGGTGGGTGGGGCCAGATTTTCCCAAAATGGCCCCCTCCAGAGAAAGGCAGCTGCTGAATATTCCCGAGAGCTTTGCCTTCAAGGTTCTGCCCTCACAGCAAGCCACGTTCACCCCTGTTTTCCCAGGATGTCCTCCAAGAACTGCAGTCAGTTTGACCCAGATTCCTATGGAGACCTCGCTCTGCCCTGGGACCCAGTGCACGTGAAATTCTGTGTGTGCCTTTTAAGAATGGGGTCTCCGTTTCCCCCAGTCCCATGGAGCTCCTGCACACAAGCCTCACTGGCCTTCAATGCCAGATGCTCAGGGGGCTCTTTCTCCCAGTGCCGGATCCCCACATGTGAGAGTTTGGTATGGGGCTCAGAACTCCGACTCCTGTAGGTAAGTCTCTGTGAACCAGTTAGTTTCCAGCCTGTGGGGCTTCCCACCCAGGAGGTGTGGGGTTGTCTATATTGTGAAATCGCCCCTCCTACCTCTTGATGTGTCCTCCTCTTTTTCTTCTGGAGTAGGGTGTCTTTTTTAAGGTTTCCGGTCCATTTGGGTGAAGACAGCTCAGGCTTTAGTTGTGAATTTTGTTGTTTTTAGGAGAGAAGTTGAGCTCCAGTCCTTCTATTCTGCCATCTTAATCCTTCTGTTCTGAACATTGGTATTTTGAACACCTTCCAAATGATTCTCACTCTCACCTCGTTTTGATATCTACCAATGCAGAGGTTGCTCTGCTAAGAAAAAAATGTGATTTAGTTTGTCTTTATGTTTTTCATATATTTTTCATTAGAAATTAATGGAAAGATTGATAGTATCAAAAGGACATACTTGTTATAGAAACGAACTTGGAAAATACAGAAAAGTTTAAAGGAGAAGTGGGACTCATGTTCCAGCTATCTAAAGGCAGTAGTCAATATCAGATGTGTTTTCTTTTGATCTTTTTTTCTTTAATGCACTGGTTTGAATTTTTGCAGCATTGTGATCATATTTAATATGGCATTTTCTGCCCTCTTTTAAAAAGTAACATTACATCTTAGGTAGTTTTGCACATTGTTGTAATTTTAAGTACTGTTGTTAGTATGCTTTTATGGCAACATGCAAAAATATGGCTTTTCTCCACACTTCAAGATGACATTTAGAGGCCTTTCTTTCTTTACAATGTGTACATTTCAGCATATTGTGAAATCCCACTCCGAATGTCAGGATCAGAACATTAACCCTCTTTTCTCCTTGAATGCCTCCTCCGGGCTCCTAACTGCTCCTGGGACTTTTCCTCACTCTAACCCCACACGTAAATGGATAGATTAGGCTGACGAGGGACAGGATCTTACTGCAGGAGGTGGAGAGAGGAAAGCCCGTAACTATTTCCCCAGTGTTTTATAACCACCACCAGACTTGGCAGCCTTAGCTGATGTTGGGTTTTTCCTAAGCCACAGGCTGTGTCTCCATGAGATGCGGTGTCATTCATAAACATACGCATTCATAGAGCTGTCCTGATCAGACCCACACTTCTTTGCTTTGGCAAGAAAGAAGCCAAATGAGTAAGACAAGAAAAAGAAAGAAGGAAGCTGGGACCAAGGAACAAATTGCAGCACCAATAGACTAAAATTCTGATGTGCTCAGTCTGTCCCAAGGGCAAACGTCAAGCCCTTTTCTTCCCTCTGCTTTCAACGTAACCTTCCCACTACTTTCTTCTTTGTTGCACAGTAATATATGTGTGTGTATGTGTATATATCTGTATATACACATATGGGTATGCATATAAATGGTAACATACGAAAAGTCTGCAGTACATAATATATTAGCATATAGTAATATGTAATATATACTGCAGACTTTATATATACTATATATGTTTATAATATATTATCTATATGTTTATACAATAATATATTATATATTTTTGCCTTGGTCATTCCTACCTCTGCTTTGCTGATTTTTAACTAAGCTCCCCGTCAGGGTCGGGTGAGCTGGGGCGGCAACGTTTGTGTCGTTGGTGCCGTGGCTGTGCCAGGTAATTCTGCCGCATCTTCTTGCAGGACATTATGGGAAGGATGCTCACCGAAGTGGAGGACCTGATCTCCATAACTTCATCTCGTCTGGATTTGTCACGTTAGGAAGAGGACACACGAAGGGTACAGTGGAAACCATTTTTTACTAAAATACAGAGGTTGCCTAGGGAACCCTGATCAGAGATGCGAAGACGGTGTGGAGGCCAGAGGCTGGTCTGGGACAGGATAAGTGGGGAGGTTCCCCAGCAGCTTATCCTGGTGACATGCGTGGCTTCTGACAGCAGCGACCGGGAGGTCACAAGTGTGACTTTAGGAGGCAATAATAGACTTCCAAGAGGCACACGTCCTGCCACCCCTGGCGTGGAGCAGGACGCAGAGGCTGGAGGCTCCCCTCGGGAGGGACCCCGGGCGGCGTGGTGGGAAACACAGCCCAGAGATGCGGCAGCATCTGCCAAGTGTTTCTCCTCCTCTTGGCTATTATTCCTCCTCTGTTTTAAAGCCACCCTTTGTTAACTGCTGTCACTCACTGTTCTGTGTCGTGGGTCTCTAAGCCAGCACACATGTCGAGAGTTTTGTCGTCCTAAGCGCAGCTGCGTAAACTCTCTCTGTGCTGGGGACACAAAGGTAGAGGTTATGCAGACCTCCAAGCCGCAAGATGAACGCTAACGTGGCGTTTCTGCCGAGCTGCTTTCTGACCTAGCCAACAGCTTGCAGCGCATCTGTGCAGGGGCTGTGGCATCTTCCGTTCGGCCTTTTGTTTAAGCTGAGTTATGCTAGTGTTGTGAGCATTCTGTCCCATCAACAGTAACTGGATCCCTCAGTCCTCTGCTTACCTCTCTCACACCTGTGTACTGTTACAGACAACTGTGAATCCTGTTGTAGGGATGCTATATCCCCGTCTTCCTCTGAAATATGTGTCTGTTTTAAGTGTGAGTGAACAAGGAACTCTACAATTTCTTCCTTACCTTCCGTGCACCCAATTTTTAAATCCCCTATGTGATGTTTGTTCATCCTGTGGAGAAAAAACAACAACAACTCTGTATCTGTGTATGTATTTCCTGTTGTGTCTCTTTGTGTCTAAATAAAGTTTATCGAGGATACAGGTGGCATTTATGGCTACTAAGAGCTGCTAAGAATCAAACCGGGACCTGATGGCTCCGGAAGGGGAATGGGCCTCACTGTTAGCCAGTGAGGACACGGTCCTAGGCCTCCTCCTGGCGACTCAAACTGGGATATATGACCCCATGTCATCTGCTTTGTGATACTTACCTCTCACTGTGAAACAAGTCACTCTAAAATGTAGCGTTTTCAAACCAATAATAAACACTGATTATCTCATATAGTTTGTGTGGGTCAGGAATTTGGGAGAAGCTGAGCTGGCTTGGGGGGGAGCTCTCAAGAGGCTGCAGCCCAGGTATCTGCAGGCGCTGCACCTGCTAACGGGGGCTTGCCTGGGGCAGGAGGACTTGCTCCCAAGATGGCACACTCACACGGTGCTGGCTGTTGGCAGGTGGCCTCAGTTCTGCCCTGGACCGTTCTCTCCGTGGCCCCTTGAGTGTCCTTCCAGCATGGTGGCTGGGCTTCCTCAGAATGGGTGATCAAAGAAAGAAAAAGGCAGATGCCACCACAGTGTCTTCTCTGACTAAACCCATGGGTTACACATTGTCGTTTTCGCAATCTTTTCTTTGTGACTCAAGCCAGCCCTATTCAGGATGGGAGGGGACAACACAAGGGGGTGGCTCTCAGGTGCCTGGGATCACGGAGGGTCACTCAGGAGGCTGACCGCCACACCCCCATGACCTCTGAAGCAGAGCTACAAATCGGGACCTTTCCAGCAGAACCTGGGCTTCTCAGTGGCTCTGGTCTCCAACCCTTACCCCTGCCCCTTGTAGCCTGAAACACTCAATGGTTCAATCACTAGAACTCTTTATACATATATTATAAATATGATGGCTTTGGGCTCACACATTCATTCAACAAATATTTCATGAGGCCTGCTATGGGCTAAGCAATGTTCAGCAGGAAACAAATTAGAATCCAGCCTGGTGGAAATCATATTCCATCAGGAGAAGCAGACAGGATAAGTCCTTGATGTTAAGTGCAGGGAGAAAACCGAAAAGCAGGAAAGGGGCTGGGGAGGGCTGGGGCAGGAAGCCCAGGTGGTAACTGAGCAGAGAGCTGCATCCCAGGCAAGGGCCGCAGGAAGCCGCTGAAGCAGGTCAAGACATAGGAAGGAGGCCCATGAGGGAAGCAGGCTGGAGGGAGATGGGATCAGAGCCGCAGGGGAGCCCACCATGCACGTGCCGAGCTGTGGCTATAAGGCTGCTTTCAGATTAGCTAGCTCTCCGTCAGAGCACATGCAGGTGGCTCTCTATCCTTATCTATCCTTTTGGTCACTGTCACCTGGGCATTCAGGAGACTCTACTCTGCCCGTGTTGGGGGTGGGGGCTTTGCTGTGGCCTCTGCTTATTGTTTCCCTGTACTTGTTCTGTGGCCCCACCCAGCCCTACTGTGCGTGCAAGGCCTGTCCTCCTGGCCCATCCCCCTGCCAGATCCTCGTCTCCATAGGCTTCCACCCGAAGGCTCTGAAACCTCCTCGTTCTGGGAATGTCCCTCGTGTGTGCTTTCCTATTTGGATTTAAACTCAAGTTCCATGAGCAGAGAGATCAGGGCAGGAGCGGGGCTTTGAAGATGGGGGTTCCCTTCCAAAATCAGACCCTGCACAGCCTAGGTCTCTGGAAGAAGGCCAGACTCCATCTTTCCTTCCTTCAGAACTAACCAAATTCAGCTCTGGTGCCTGTAAAGTAAACCAGCCCCATGACCCATGAGGTCAGAGACACCTCACCTGGGACTGTTCCCCGCCGGGTGTGTTTGATTCTCTCTTCCTTTCCTTCCTTCCTTCCCCCCTCCATCCTTGCTTTCTTGCTTTTTGCTTCAGGTCCAGTTACTGCCTTTCTGGTCCCTCTCCTTTTGTTCCTTTTTTTCCTGCTTCTTACATGTGCCTTAGCCCTTATGGTGGCACCTGGCCATAGCTTAGCCCCATGACGACTCTCAGAACTAACGGGGTAGCAGACACCTGTCTTAGAAGGTGTTATCACTGCCCTGCTGGCTGCATCACTGAACTGAACACGCATTCCTATCAGGCTCTGACTATCCAAGGACCAAGCATGGGTAGTCTTTGTTTTAAATGGCACTTCCCAGTGCTGTGCTCTGGTTCACGGGGCCTCAGAGCCACCACGGAGAGAGATGCACTCCAGCGCCTGTGGTGGGGGGGGGTCCCCTCAGATTCAGAAGTGGGGAGTGAGGATGCGTATATGTCTGCTTGCTTTAACGAGATCCCATGGGCACACAGATGATTAAATTCTTCTGATGAAGCCTAACTAAGGGGATGTGCTTTTGCTAATGGGCTGGAGAAGGAGAGCCATTAGAAGAAACAGAATTCTGAGCCTAGGGGCCCCATAACCACCAGTGCCCCCGCTCCCTCTCTATCCTGTTGGGAGACCCCGCATTTCAGCCTGGGGGAGGTCACGCAGTCATTGGCCGGCCCCAGCCTCCTAGACGGTACAGCACTGCCTTGGGCTCACCAGTACCAGGATTCCTATTGATAGCCTTTCTTAGGACTTTCTTACTGAATGATGTCCTCTGCCTTTTCCTATAATTCTTATTTTTCCTTTTATTGTCTCCTTCTCCCAAGGTCTCCTTGCTCTGATTTCTTCTTTGACCTCCTGCTTGCATATCCCTTAGGAGTCAAGGCCAAAGAGTACCCATGAGTTTAGACCAAGTTCTCCCTAACACCTTTCCTCTGTCGATGAGACAAGAGCCCCCTAGACGCCTCCCCCGCAGGAACCCAGGGCAGTCTTTAGGAGCACAGAGTGGCCACTGGAGCTGCCACCGTGGAAACCCAGTGACAAAGGCTTCCCATTGCCGAGCATCGCACCTTTCTGACAACCCCATGGGACAGCTCTTGTCCCATTTTACTGGGGCAAAACTGGAGCTGGAGCAGCTGAGTGGCCTGCCCCAACACCAGACACACAGCACTGTTTCATCACAACCCAGGCCTGCTTCCAAAGATGGCGCCCTGGGCCTAGTGAGCATCCTGCCCGGCCAAGACTGAGGGGCGGAGGGAGTGTGCAGGCGGTGGGCCAGCAGGATGCACACGTCCTGAGCGCTCAGGGACTGGGGGCTGTTTTTGGCAGAGGACACACTTGGCAGGACAGGAAGTCACAAAAGGAGGAGGGGTCAGGAACTCATGCAACACTGTAATCAACTATACTTCAACTAAGGGGAAAAAAAGGACCAGGAATCAGAGCACTGACACCGGATTGGCAGGGTCCAAAAAGGCAGCTCAGCCCCCTCAGGTCACCTGTCAGGGTCTCTGTCTCAATGACCACACATACAGAGACCTTTGCAGTGCAGGTGGTTTGGTGACAAATCTCACACAGGCTGGCTGCTTTTGGCATGTGATTGAAAGAGCCTGAAGACTTTCCACAAGCCCCTGCATGTCTGTCCCGTTAGTTCCCATCTGATCTCCACTGGTGCAGCCCAGCCCACACCAGGCCTGAGCCCTTCCAGGTGGCAGTGGAAACAAGACACCTGTGCTCACGGCCACTGTCTCCTGCACTCAGGTGGTTCACACAGGGGACAGGATGGGCTGGGTGCTGCCACCCCTGCCTGGTATTTCTTACTGTTCCTCGGGTCCTTCCACCTGGGGTGTGTATGTGTTTGTGGGAGAGAGAGACAGACAGACAGAAAAATCCCTGAAGCCTTGGCTGAAAGGTAGGAGCTCCAAAGTGACTCCTCTTCGGAGGGTGCAGCCACTGTCACCCATATTGTCACTTACCCTTCATGTGAGCTGAGCCCCTGCTCTGTTCCAGATGCTGTTCCAGGTCCCAAGGATGCAGCAGACAGACCTGTGTGCCGGAGAGAGATGCTAGATGTAATGAAAGAAGGTCAATCTTTGAAGCAGGTCAAGGAGTTAAAAGCTATAGAGCTGGGATTTTCTGTTGTGGCCCAGCGGTAACAAACCCGACTCGTGTTCGTGACGGTGCGGGTTCAACCCCTGGTCTCACTCAGTGGGACTAGGATGCAGCATTGCCCTGAGCTGTAGGTCGCAGACGGGGCTCGAGACTGATGGGCGGGGCCAGATTTTCCCAAAGTGGCCCCCTCCAGACACAGGCCCGGCTGCTGAATATTCCCGAGAGCTTTGCTTCCAATGTCCTGCCCTCACAACAAGCCACGTTCACCCCTGTTTTCCCAGGATGTCCTCCAAGAACTGCAGTCAGTTTGACCCAGATTCCTCTGGAGACCTCGCTCTGCCCTGGGACCCAGTGCACGTGAAGTTCCGTGTGCGCCTTTTAAGAATGGGGTCTCCGTTTCCCCCAGTCCCATGGAGCTCCTGCACACAAGCCCCACTGGCCTTCAATGCCAGATGCTCCAGGGGCTCTTCTCCCAGTGCCGGATCCCCAGACGTGGCAGTTTGATGTGTGGCTCAGAACTCTCACTCCTGTGGGTGAGTCTCTGTGAACCAGTTAGTTTCCAGCCTGTGGGGCTTCCCACCCGGGAGGTGTGGGGTTGTTTATATCACGAAATCGCCTCTCCTACCTCTTGATGTGGCCTCTTCTTTGTCTTCTGGAGTAGGGTGTCTTTTTTAAGGTTTCTGGTCCATTTGGGTGAAGACGGCTCAGCCTTTAGTTTTGAGTTTTGTTGTTTTTAGGAGAGAAGTTGAGCTCCAGTCCTTCTATTCCGCCATCTTCATCCCGTCTCAAAGGAAGTTTTAAAATCCTGATAGTTGAATATGTTTTTTCCAATCCCAGTATGACGTTACCGCAAGCCTTTTTTCCCTTGGCGTTTAGTCTGGTTTCACGCACTTATGGGGGGCCGCATGCAGAGGCCCCGCTCCCCGCGTTTGAGGCCTGCGTTCCTCACGGGAAGCAGCTGTGTGGGCACCTCGGCTTGCTGGGCGGCCCTGTGCAGAGGCGCTGCACGTTGCTGCGCTCAAGTCAGGATCTGGGCTCCACGCCGGCAGTGGCAGCGGCACCTCGGCGGGGCTGCAGCGTCGCGGGCCAGCCAGGCGGTGGTGGGTAGGGGCGGCCGCCCTGGGGCCTGCGGGGCGCTCGGGCGGCGGGGGCCCGCTCAACTGGGAAGCCTTTTGGATGCTCTTTTAAGAACTGCAGTTCCTCCCTCCATTCCCCGCCTCATTTGGATCCATAGGTTTTGGGGGGGGGTTGTTTTTGTCCCCAGGGCCAACAGCAATCCAGGAGGGCTCACGGCCCTGTCCCTCAGTAAACAGGCGGCCTAAGGACCCCTCAGGCACACAGCTGCCTCCAATCCCATCCAGAGACTAAGCCCCACCCACCAGAGGGATTAGAATCCGCTCCACCTGCCAGTGGGCAGGCATCAGCCCCTCCCAGCAGGAAGCCTACAGCAAGCCCCCCATACTGACTTCAGCCACAGGGAGACAGACACCAGAAGTATGAGAGGCTACAACTCTATTATCTGTAAAAAAGGTCACCACACCAAAAACCTATAAAAATGAAAAGACAGAGAACTATTACTCAGATGAGGGAGAAAGGAAAAACCTCAGAAAATCAGCTAGGCGAGGAGGAGGTTCTCAGCCTCCAGGAAAAAGACTTTAGATTGTTGATGCTAAGATGATGCAAGACATTGGAAGTAAACTGGAGGCAAAGATGGATAACTTACAGGAAACACTGAGCAAAGAGATACAAGATATAAAACAAACAAGAAGAGGTGCAAAATACAATAACTGAAACCAAAGGCTTCCCCCAAAAAAGTGAGCAAAGACAGAAGGAGGCAAAGGGTCAAGCCACTGGGTTTGGGGGAAGGGGTCTCCCAGGCCGAGGGAACAGCTGTGCACTGTCCACAGCTGGCATGGGAACAGCTGTGAGGCTGGTGCAGATGGGGCCGGAGTGCGGGCAGTAGAGGGTGAGGTGGGTGGGGGCTGGATCACACAGAGCCTGTGGGCCATTTGAGGATCTGGTTGCCACTCTGGTCCGAACGAGAAAAACAAAATGCTTTCGGCCTAAAGCATCTGTGGGAGAGCCCGGGTTCCGACACAGGCTGGGGGTGATGTGAATGCAGTCTGGCTTCATGGTCAGTTTTAGATGCTGTTTGATGATCCACATGGAAAAGTCACATTCAGGGGAGGTATCCTGGCTGGGGATGGAGATGCGGGAATTTTGGGTCCCTGAAGCCGGATCCTGGGTGAGATCAGCTGGGCAGTGAGTGAGCCTCCCCAGGGGAGCAGAGGCTTTGGAAGCCGAGATGAGGTTGGGGAGGTGAGGAGGGAACCACAGCGGAGACCAGTCAGGAGTGGGAAGCTGGGAAGTGAGGCAACCAGGGCCATGTGATGTCTTGGAAATCAAGGGGGAAAAAACCTGTGTTTCTGGGAGCAGGCTGTCGGCTGTTACGAGCTGGAGAGGTTTGGGGTTTGGGGTGAGGGGAACACGTCCATCCAAAGGATGCAGGAGGGAACGGATGATATCTGGGGTGTGCTTCTACGTGACTGGGGCAAACTGAGCGATGGCAAGAGGCGGGTCCCTTCTGCTCGCCTCTCTGCTTGGGGGTCTGTTGAAAATATCCCATGATAAAAAGTTTAAAAAGATTGTTAAGGGGAACTGGGAGTTGGGGGTTAGTAGAGGCAAACTATTCCATTTAGAATGGATAAGCAATGAGGTCCTGCTGTTCAGCCCAGGGAACTATATCTATTCTTATAGATGTCTGATGGGGTCACTTTGCTGCACAGCAGAAATTGACAGAACATTCCAAATCAGCTATACTTCAATCAACCTTTTTTAAATGATTGTTAAAATACTGGGAGAAGAGGAAGAGGAGACGGCGGGTACAGACAGCCCTTTAGGGTTTTAAAGTGCAGGAGAGTAAAGAGTGAGGACAGTGGCTGGAAAGGAGTATAAGCGAAAGGGTTTCTTTTGTTTTTGAGGTGGGAGGGATCTCAGCATGTTGGATTTTTTATGCTGATAGGAACGACCCAGTAGAGATGCGAAAACTGATGATGGAGGCCTGGGGGCGGGTGTGACATCCTTGAGCGGCAATAGCAAGTGGAACCTGTCGCCTGGATGGAGGGGTGGCCTCAGCTAGGAGGGACATCCACCCCGAGTTGCAGGTGGAGGCCGCAGGTGCACGCAGGTGGGCCCACGTGATCCCTGCTCCGTGATTCAGGAAGCAAGGCCATCCACTGTGAGTAAGCGTCAGGGTGACCAACCATCCCGGTTTTCCCAGGACTGTCCCAGTTTTAGCCCCAAAAGGCCCATGTCCTAAGAAACCCTTCAGTCCTGTGCGTATGAGGACGGCTGGTGCCCGGCCCGTCTGGCCTCAGGGCATCTTCCACACCCATCTCCAGAGCCCAGGCAAGTGGAATGAGATGCTGCTGCCTGGAGCTGGTGCCTGCGCAGCTCAGAGGCCTTGGGACCCACCCGCTCCTGAGATGGAGGCAAGGCCAGAGGGCCAGAAGCTGCTGCCCTATGGGGACCAGCCCGGGACCTGCAGAAAGACCCCAGATAGTTGTTTTGTTCGGTCTATGTGACGCTCCCCGGGACGAGGCTAGAGGTGGCCAATTCCGCTGCCCAGCAGACCTGTCATGGGGTCTGAGGCAGAAAATGAGGGCTCGAGGGGGCAGAAATGCTATGGAGGGGACGGGGTGTTGGAGCCTGTGCTGAAATTAAAGCTGGAGAAGTGACCACGCTGATGCCAGTTTAGGGGATCCAGCAAGGAAGGGAGTGGCAGGGGTGGGCCCCGGCTGCTCAACCCCCAAGTCCAAGGCAGTGGAGGAGCAACAGTGGTCCAGAGGGAGGGGCTGGGGGGACCCTAGAGGCTGGACTGATGGCATATGATCCTGGAGAAGGGAATGAAGCCAGAGGTGGGTTCCAACACCCAGAAAACACGGGTGTCAGCCAGTAATAAGTGTGGGTCAAAGTCCTACCAGGATTAAGATGCTAGGCAGGGAAGCAAGGAGCAGAGGCGTCTCCCAGGGTGACAGGCAGGACACAGAGGACAGGAGGTGGTGAGCTTTTGGTGATGACAGTCCCAGGCATAACCATGGAAGGGGTTGGTGGCTGAATGCAGCCGGGAAGTCAGTCAGAACCGAGCCAGGGACCTGCTTTTGCTCTTATGGGTCCAAGTGGGCTTTGTGGTCCCCCCAGCACTGGCCCTGTGGCTCATCTTCCCTCCATCCTTACCTGAGCTCCACTGCTGGCCTGGACCCCAGGCACCATGGGCCCATGCTCACCTCTCCCACCAGCCCATTTATGGGTGCTGCCGTGGCTGCTTGTGATCCAGGGTTTGAAATTCGCTCTGCCCATCTAGAAAAGGCAAACAGGTGCACAGGACTCTACAGAACTGTGGGCTGCCACCCCCATACCAGGATTTGAGCAAGAGCTTTCAAATCAGCCTGGGGATTGTAGCGAGGGGACCCCTGTGCCATCTAGCTGCAGAAATCCTGCTCAGGTATTTTCACACTCTAGGGAACCCAGGGAGTGAGTGGGCCTTGACGAAACCAAGGTGTTCGAAGGCTGGACTCCAGATAAAGCGCAGAGCTCAGAAGGCATCCAATCTCCGTGGCAACAGTGAGCTGGGAAATAGAGCAAGAGAGAGGGAAGGCTGGGCCTGGCTTGCCTGAGATTGGCCTCTGAGAAGCCCGTCCCACCTAGGAGGGATCTTTGCTCTGCCTCTCTGTAGGTGGGAGGCCTGGGGAGGTGGGGGAGCAGGCCAGAGGGACTCTGGGGTTCTGAGCTGAGGGCACCAAAGCTCTAAACTGCTTACTTATTTGTTCAGATCTGCACATGGGGTTCGCTGTCTCTGTTCTCTTTCTGCCTGTTCACTCTTGATTAATGGCTCAATACTGAGAACCAGGCCCTGACTCATGCACTCAGATTTACTCAATGGTACTTGGCTTGCTCCAGGCCAGTGCACACAGGCTTTCTCTAACCCTTACACTTTGGGAAAGGCGTCGCACCAGGCAGTGGGATTCCAGATTTTGTTAGAACTGAGTCAACCTCACACGGGGGCTAATTGGTTACAATTGACTGCGTCAGAAGCAAAGATGGAGTGCTCACATCTGCACGAGTGTTGAAGCCAGAGCTCACCTAGTAGATCCATTTCTCAGTGTAACTGCTGTTCAAACCAAATCACAGGAAATCAGACAATGCCAAACCCAATGCAATGCCTTTGAGAGCCTTTCAATCGGGTGCTTCTACTTGTAAACTCAGCCGTTTTGCCTCCAGGCAGTTTTTCTACCAAACCCTCTTTCCTACCTTGGCCTTGCTGACAAGCACATCCGTGACCCTCCAGGCAGCAGTGTGGGTGCCATGTCCCTCCTCAGTCCGGCCAGGGACTCCCTTCCCACCTAGATTAGTTCAGGTAGCAGGTGGACCGTGGGAGCTCCGTCTGAGGAACACACAGCCCTAGGCCCATTCCCTGAGCTGCCCAAGAGTCTCCCTCTAAGGTAGGACCACCCAGTTGGCCCCTGGGAGAGTCAAGACACCAAGAAGTCAGTCCACATGCTTCCCACCCTTCTTTGGCTCACCTTGTTCTCAGGGCTGTGCTCGGGTGGAAAGTAACACCCAACTCAACTACCTTGGTAAGTGGCAGCACAGAGAAAACCCCCACGCCTCAGGCCACGTGCTAAGTCCTGGACCGACCATACGTGTTAAGCATTTGTTGGTGGGCCCACCACCGTTGCTCATGTAGGATGTCAGGCCAGCCCACCGGGACAGTCTTCTGGGCCGATGTAAGGAAAGGAGAGATGGTACAGGGCCAAGGGGAAGAGTCAGGATGCTCTGGGGACGTTTCAGCTCTTACCTGTAGGATATGTATGTACGTATGTTCTCCTCGCAGAAGTAGCCCCAATACAGAGGTGTGCTACAGTCTCCACTAGAGGGCGAGAGAGAGGTCTCTCTGGGACCCTGGGGTCCATCACTCCTCAGCTGGTGCCAGCTTGACCCTCCTTTTCTGCCCAGACAGGAGGAGGAGGTGTCCACGATGTCTTTAGCTCCCTGGATCTTGGCGGTCTCTTTACATCTCCCTTTGGAGAAGGGAGAGGATCCAGTTCTTCTCTTTTCCCCAAGGCTGGCTTGCCCAGCCAGAGGTCCAGCAGCTCTGGGCTGTGTTCTTTTTCAGTGTCATGCTGGTGCCAGATCTGAGCTTTCTCTTGCCATCAGGACCCATGGCTCAATTTGGCCCCAAGGGCAGGTTTGTGGCCAGTACGGTCTTTCCTTGGCCCTAGTCTTGGCACTGACCGGTCATCTAAGTTAGGAATCTCCCCTTCCCAGGAGCCAGCCCTTGGCACTGGTGTCCATCATTCTCCACTGCTGCTGCCAAGAGTCTCATGAACGCTGACGGCTCAGCTCTGGGGCTGGCAAGTCCCAGCAAGGTGGTGGGAACACCGTCTCTGCCAATTGGAGTCTACGGCCAAGAGAAGGTGGCCTCTCAGTCAGCAGTTGCCAGGATTCTGTGGCGGCCTAGAGATGGACAGAATACTGGTGTTCTCGTTCTCAGCACTTCCCTCCCTGGAACATAAACATCGAATTCTGTGACTGTGCGCCATTCAGATTACCTACGTGGCAGAATAAAGGAATCTAAGCCCTTCCTGCCTGGAGTCACGGCCTCAGCGTGAGAGCCTCACTCCCAGCAGTGATGTGGGTGGCCTAGTGGTTCAGGATGTGGAGTCATCACTGCTGTGGTGCGAGTTCTATCCCTGCTCCAGGAACTTCCACATGCCACGGCCCCAAAAAGAGTGATGTGAGCTTCCCTCATTAGATGGTTGTGGAAGAAGAAAAACGGTGAGAAAAAAAGGGTCACTGGCGTCAGAAATGCTGGTTCACTGCTGGCTCCACTGTTTGCTGTGTTAGGGTTAGGGTTAGGGTTAGGGTTAGGGTTGACCTCCATGAAAATCATCTGGAAAATAAGGTGGCAGTACCAGCTACCCCACAGGGCTGCTGCGGAGACTGGATGAGATAGGCATGCACTGAGCAGCTGGCACTCAAGCAAGGTAGCCCTTCATGTTGTCTGTACTTAGCGCTGAAGATGATGCTACTCAAGGGATAATGTTAAGGCTGGCAGCATGGGCTTCCCCCAGGAGCTGGTTAGAAACGCAGGTTCTGGGAGCCCCACCCCCAAACCTGTTGAATCAGAACTGGCATTTCAGCAAGAGCTCCAGTTGATTCCTGTGCACACCGAGGTTAGAGAAGCACAGCTAGAGAAGGATGTGTGCCTTAAGTGTGGTCCCATGATCGTCCTCAGGCTCACCTCCATGTCTGAGATGTACTTGCTGTGAAGTCCCAGCTGAGGCCCTGCCTGCTGGAAGCCCAGGTGTCCCACAGCTGGGAAGGGGAAGGAATTTGAGGAGGAAGACCTGAACTCCCAGGGGTTCAGGTCAAAGGACCTCGAAGACTTCAGCGACCTGCCCTGATGTCGGAGTCATGGACGTGTGTCTACTCGATGAAATAGTTGGGCAAAGATGAGTCAAACAGCTCCTGCCTTCAAGAAATCAGGCAGTGTCATTCCTTCCCAGCAAATGAGAAGCGCCATGAAGCAGGTCCCGAGAAGAGTGGAGGTGGTTTAAAAGAGGAAATTATTGCCTCGGAATGGAGGAGCCTTAAATGGCCTCCTATGGGAGAGAGGGGTTGAGGTGGTCCTGGGGGTGCTGGGGGCAGGAAGAATGTGAGCTGAGAGTGGGACAGGGTGGGCACTTCAGGGGTGGATGCCTCTGGGACAAAGGCACAGAAGTGGAAATGCCAGGATCATAAGATGCCCATAGATGGGTGCAAGAAAGTGATGGGGCCTTGGCACACCTGTAGACTGATAGGAGGAGAGGGGTGGGGCCCTGGCACACCTATGGAGGGATAGGAGGAAAATTATGGGGCCCTGGCACACCAGTACAGGGTGTGGCAGGAAAAAAACTAGAGAAATGGGTTGGAGGAGGGTCCTGAGTCCTCCCAAGGATATGATAGAGGCTGAGTTCGAAATTCTAACTGATGATCACTACCTATCCCCTCCTCTTCTGTCTTGAAGAATAAAACTCAGAAGCAAACACACACACACACACACACACACACACACACACACACACACACACGAAGCAGCCCCTTGCGTGAGGGGACTCCAGGGGCAGAGATGGATGTGGCAAACTCCTCAGGTTCTGTCACCCCACCGGGAAGCGTCCTTCTCTGCGTGAATCACTGCTTTGCTGAAAGGAGCTGAGTGTGGGGCACAGATTCAGGGCTCCAGTGAGACTCAGCAGTGGCCCCTGCATGGGTTTTCTGACTTGCAGGGCTGACAGTTTCCCTGTGTCTGGACTAGGTTTCCTTGTACACACAGAGCATTGAGGATCCACGATCCCCTTTGTTCTCGGATATTCTGGGGCACTTTCAGGATATGCCATCTCCTAAATGTACCGCACCAAGTGAGGCCGGCAGCATTTCTCGCACTGGATGCCTTTGAGTTTGACCCTCCACCCCCATGTGTTCTCAGAGTGGTCTGTTCCCTGAGTGCCCACCTCTTAAGATTCTTGCAAGAGGATCCTCTGGGTGTATGCGTAGTGCTGGGGGGAGGGTTTGTTTTTTTTTTTTTTTTCTGGGTGAACAGCAGACTGTGGTGAGGAATATGTCTTAGGAACTACACAGCTTTCTCAACCCATCCATTCCCCACAAAGAGTCAGAGGCCTGGAGATTAGGTCCCTGTTCCTTTGGCATCTCAATAGATAAGGCATTTTCTTACCTATTTGAATCCAGTCAACTCCAAGTGCTAGAAGACATACGAAGTTCTAGCCAGACTTAGCAAGCAAAAAAGAGAGAGGACTCAAATCAATAAAATTAGAAATGAAAAAGGAGAAGTAACAACAGACATCACAGAAATACAAAGGTTCATAAGAGACTACTATATGCAACTATATGCCAATAAAACAGAAAACCTAGAAGAAATGGACACATTCTTAGAAAAGTACAATCTTCCAAGACTAAACCAAGAGGAAATAGAAAAGATGAATGGACCCATCACAAGAACTGAAATTGAAACTGTGATGAAAAAACTTCCAACAAACAAAAGTCCAGGACCAGATGGCTTCACAGGCGAATTCTATCAACCATTTAGAGAAGAGCTGACACCTCTCCTTCTGAAACTATTCCAAAAAATTGCAGAGGAAGGGATACTCCCAAACGCATTCCATGAGGCCACCATCACCCTGATACCAAAACCGGACAAAGATACCACAAAAAAAGAAAACTACAGGCCAAGTTCACTGATAAACATCGATGCAAAAATCCTCAACAAAATACTAGCAAACCGCATCCAACGATACATTAAAAGGATTGTACATGGTGATCAAGTGGGATTTATCCCAGGGATGCAAGGGTTCTTCAATATCCGCAAATCCGTCAGTGTGATACACCACATGAACAAACTGAAGAATCAAAGCCCTATGAGCCTCTCGATAGACACAGAAAAAGCCTTTGGCAAACTCCAACACCCATTTCTGATAAAAACCCTTCAGAAAGTGGGCATAGCGGGAACCTACCTCAACATGATAAAGGCCACATATGACAAACCCACAGCGCACATCATTCTCAATGGTGAAAAGCTGAAAGAATTCCCACTGAGATCAGGAACAAGACAAGGATGTCCGCTCTCGCCACTACTCTTCAACATAGTTTTGGAAGTCCTAGCCTCAGCAATCGGAGAAGTAAAAGAAATAAAAGGAATCCACATTGGAAAGGAAGAAGTGAAACTATCCCTATTTGCAGATGACATGATACTATACCTAGAGAATCCTAAAGACTCTACCAGAAAACTGTTAGAGCTCATCTGTGAATTTGGCAAAGTCTCAGGATACAAAACTAATACACAGAAATCGATGGCATTTCTATACACTAACAATGAGAGAGCAGAAAAAGAAATTAGGGAAGCAATCCCGTTTACCATCGCATCCAAAAGAATAACATCCCTAGGAGTAAACCTACCTAAAGAGACAAAAGACCTGTACTCTGGAAACTATAAGCCACTGATGAAAGAAATCAAAGATGACACAAATAGGTGGAAAGACATCCCATGCTCGTGGACTGGAAGAGTCAATATGATCACAATGGCTATACTACCTAAGGCAATCTACAGATTCAATGCAATCCCTATCAAATGACCAAGGACATTTTTCACAGAACTGGAACAAAATATTTTAAAGTTTGTTTGGAAGCACACAAGACCCAGAATAGCCAAAGACATCCTGAAAAAGACAAATGGAGCTGGAGGAATCAGGCTCCCGGACTTCAGACGATACTACAAAGCAACCATCATCAAAACCGCATGGTACTGGCCCAAAGACAGAACTATAGATCGGTGGAACAGGATAGAAAGCCCAGAGTTCAACCCACGCACCTACAGCCAACTCATCTATGACAAAGGAGGCAGGAATATACAATGGAGAAAGGACAGCTTGTTCAATAAGTGGTGCTGGGAAAACTGGACAGCCACATGGAAAAGAAGGAAATTAGAACACTCCCTAATACCATACACAAAAATCAACTCCCAAATGGATTAAAGACCTAGAGAGAAGACCAGACACTATAAAACTCTTAGAGGAAAACAGCCCAAACACTCTCTGACATAAACGACAGCAACATCTTCTCAGACCCACCTTTTGGAGTATTGACAATAAAAACAAAAATACACAAATGCGACCTAATCAAACTGAAAAGTTTCTGTGCAGCAAAGGAAACCCTAAACAAAACGAAAAGACAACCCACAGAATGGGAGAACATCTTTGCAAGTGAATCAACGGACAAGGGACTCATCTCCAAAATTTATAAACACCTTCTGCAGCTCCATACCAAAAAACAAACAAACAACCCCATCCAAAAATGGGCAGAAGATCTAAACAGACAGTTCTCCAAAGAAGCCATACAGATGGCCAAAAAACACATGAAAAGATGTTCAACCTCACTCATTACTAGAGAAATGCCAATCAAAACCACGATGAGGTACCACCTTACAGCAGCCAGAATGGCCATCATCCAAAAGTCTACAAACCATCACTGCTGGAGAGGGTGTGGAGAAAAAGGAACCCTAGTACACTGTTGGTGGGATTGTAAATTGGTGCAACCACTGTGGAAAGCAGTATGGAGATGCCTCAGAAAACTAAACAAAGAACTACCATTTGACCCAGCAATCCCACTCCTGGGCATCTATCCAGAGAAAGCCAGGACTTGCAAAGACACATGTACTCCGACGTTCATTGCAGCACTGTTTACAATAGCCAAGACATGGAAACAACCTCAATGTCCATCGACAGAGGAGTGGATCCAGAAGATGTGATGCATATATACGATGGAATATTACTCAGCCATTAAAAAGAACGAAATACCAGCATTCTTAGCAGCATGGATGGAGCTAGAAACTATCATGCTAAGTGAAAGCAGCCATACAATGAGACACCAACATCAAATGCTTTCACTGACATGTGGAATCTGAAAAAAGGACAGACGGAACTTCTTTGCAGAATGGATGCTGACTCACAGACACTGAAAAACGTATGGTCTCCGGAGGAGACAGTTTGGGGGGTGGGGGGATGTGCTTGGGCTGTGGGATGGAAATCCAGTGAATTTAGACTGCTATGATCATTATACAACTACAGAGGTGAGAAATACATTTGGGTAATTTTTTTTTTTTTTTAAAAAGAAGACATACGTAGTTCTTGAGTCACGATCCTCAGAACTGTGGTCACTGTGGCTTCCCAGCCCCCACCTCTTTCCCCCACTTACTGGGAGGTACTCTGAGCCCGGCAGACTTTGTGGGAAACACACCCTTGCCTTCTTTACTGAGTCACTTTGTACAGTTCAGATACCGGCTTCCCCAGGGGACGCGGGAGTGGAGAAGGACAGGGGAAGTTGCACGCCAGCGCGTCAGAGCTGTGATGCAATGGGGATGCATGTCACCTCCACTCATGTTATTGGCTAGAGAGAGTCACGTGGATATGCCAAACTTCAAGAGTTCCAAGGAATATATTCTTTTTGCCCAAAGAAGGAAAGAGACCCAACAAATAGTGACTAGTCTGGGGTATATCACTGCTCGGTGGAAACTGTAGGGTAGGCAGTGGAGACAGGCTCCCAGTAAGGCAGTGAGATATGATGTCATTGGGATAACAGAAGGTGCTGGTCCTTCTTTGGGCCAGGGTTAGAGGGATCCTTGGTGCTGGTAACTTTGCCCTGTGTCAGAACTGTAGTGCTCTGCCTGGAACCTTCTGGATTGGCTGCTTCACTGCCTCCTATCCTTTGACCTTGGTACCCAAAGCACCTCCCTTGTGAAGAGGGAGGGTTGAAAGAGAACCCACCCATGTGGCTTGAGATCCTAGAGACTCAGTGGCCCACAAGAGACCATGCTTCTTGGCAGTTATGCTAATATAACTCAGGCTTCATAAAGCACCTTGCCTAAACTCACCACACTCCCTGGAGGCACTCACTTTGTAAGATAGCCATCACTCCCAAGACTCCACTTTGAGGGCAGAAAGTTCAAAAGCCATCAGGAAACAGGATGCAGTCAGAGCCGGCCTTTCCACCATTTCTCTCTACTTGTGGATGCAAATGCATCCCAGGAGCCCCCACGGTACAAAAAGTACTCAAACTCTGATCGTTTGTTTGACTTGGTTTGCACCTGACAAGTTCAAGGGGCCATTCTGTGCAGCAAAACTTCTCCCTGACTGCCCCCCCTCATTATGAATGAGACAGACTTCTTGGGAGAGTGGGCAAAGACTAGGTGCCCTCACATCAACCCGACACGGGCTCTGGGCTGTCCAGGCAGAGCAGGGCTTGCCGGAGAGTCGAGGCTGTCATTTGGGTGGTTGGGGGCGTGGAGCCTCTCAGACAGGTGCCGAGGCTCAGACAGCCTCTTCTTCGTTTTGATTAATTGGTTTCTTTTTTGTTTTATGGAACTTGACAGCACTGGTTGTGGTTTTTCGTGGTTGACTACCCCCGGAGTACCTAATTACAGAGGAGATTTTTAAAAGCAACAATGAACACATTTTCTAAATATGTTCTCAATCCGCTCCCCTCCCTGGGTAACTGGAGGCAGAGGGAATGGAGGGCTGGTGGTATTCCCAGAGGCCTCTTGTCAGTCAGTCCCAGGCAGGTCCCACTGGGGCCACTGAGGGACACGGTCCCTCAGAAGTCACAGGGCAGGGACAGCAGGGGATGTGCCCCATCACCCTGAGGCCACAGGAAGCTCTCACACCTGCTTTCTTACTCCTGCTTCTGAGGGCTGAGGCACCTCTTAGGGGCTAGGTAGGAAATTATACACTTCAGCCAAGGAAGTGGGGTATTGTCAGAGGAAAAGAAAAAATAGCAGAAGCTTCTAGGGATGTCAAAGCCAGACTCAGTCAAAATTCCTGGCCCGGATGATTCTGAAACTCTTCTCTGCTCTTTTGAGTGAAAAGAAGAGTTTCAATAGGAATAACTCATCTTTATTCACTCACCTACTCACCCACCCATCCAGCCAGCCAGCCACCCATCCATCCATCCACTCACCCACCCACCCGTCCATCCACCCATCCATTCATCCATCCATCCACCCACCCGTCCATCCACCCCTCCACCCATCCATCCATCCACTCACCCACCCATCCATCCATCCACACACCCACCTGTCCATCCACCCCTCCATCCACCCACCCACCCATCCATCCACCCACCCATCCATCCATCCATCCATCCATCCATCCATGCATCCATCCTCTGACTGCACTCTGTGCCTAACACTGGAAGATCTATTGGCAAGAATCTCACTGTGCAGGGAATGGCACCAGGGGCCTGGAACAGGGCCCTGACCTGGCGCCCTGAAGACCAGAAGGAGGGAAGAGATGGTCCAGTGACTTTGTGCCTCTGTGTCCCAATGCCTTGCTGGCCCAGACACCAAATTGCAGCCTACTTCCTCTCAGTGGAGGAAGAGGAGAGAAAATGCCTTGATTAATTCACAGTTTTATTTCTTGATGTCTGGCCGGCAGCCTCCATTTGCCCTCTCGCTGCTTCTAAGGGCCTTGAACTCTACCTAGTACAAGCCGTGGGCTGGCGGGGCAGGAGGTCAGTGTGAGGCGTGAATCACAGGGACCCCTCAGCTGGAGAGACTTTCTTAAAAGAACCAAAGGATGCCAAGAATACACACCAGGGACGTATTACTCATGTGTACTTGTGCGCGCGCGTGCGCACGCGCGCACACACACACACACACACACACACACACACACACACACACACACTCAAATGAGCACAAGGAGATTTAAACTCTTTGCCCCCCACCCCTCGACTTTCCTTCGTGGAGAGCCACACAGAAGCTGAGTCATTTTACAAGAAGGACGGCTTCACCTTTGGGCCTTTTTATTATCTCCATCTCCTCTCTCTGCAGCTACGAGGGGCTGGGCAGCCGCCCCACAGAACTGCTGAGTTACTGACTGCTCTGCTCCTCGATGTGGGCTCCCTTTATGTGAGAACAGGGAGCATTTGCCTCCCCCACCCCCATTTTTTCTGCCGAAGAGCAGTCTTATCCAAATCTGTCCATCACCTGACTTCACCTGCATAGTAAGACAGCGGCGGTTTTTACGTCCTGTTGCTTATCAGACTCACCACAACTTAAAAAAGAGATGCAGATAGAAGGCTCCACTCAAGAGCTCCTGAACCACGATCAGTAGAAATGCCCATCTGTAAGTCTGAGAAGCTTCCAAGGTGATGCTGATGCATGCTGTGGACATTGCCTCTCAAATTCCCACATGCAAAGGAATCACCCGGGGATGTTGTTAAACTGCAGATTCTGACTCACTAGGTCTGGGGTGGGCCTGTGAAGCAGCATTTCCAATAAGCCCCCTCCCCTTCCCTCCCCCAGCCCCTGGGATTGCTGCTGGTCCAGGAGCAAACCAGGTAACAACGGTAGAGAATTATGGTTCTCAACCTGGGGTGCACATTAGAATCATCTGGGGAGCTTTTAAAGATCCTATTGCCCAAGCCAAAGCTGTAACCAGCTAAGTCAGAGTTTCTGGAGCTGGGACCCAAACCTCAGTCATTTCTGCAGCTTCCCAGGTGATATCTTAGTGCAGCCCCAGCTGAGAACCGCTGGTCTGGGGGCTGTTTCCGACCAGAGTGGGTCTGTGATTCTGCTTCTTATCTTCCATCTCAACCACTCTCCAAAACCATCTCCAACCATACGGGCACTGTGTTCTCCATCCCCCTGCCCCAAGACATCCAGACAATGCATATCATCATCACAGCAGAGCTCATGGAAATAGCTCCCTTTCTAAGATAACCCACAGCCACCTTAGCAAAGCCTGTACAGCCAGTACATCCCCTTCACACAGAAAAATCACTTCTCAATTACCGGTTCATGGTTTCATGGTTTCTCTCCCTCTCCTGGAGCCATCTGTATTGTACATTTATATACCCACACAGGCAGGTGGTACAGACACACCTCCTGGATTAACCAGTCATGTCCCTCCATCTTTGACTTCCTGTTCCTTTACACCCACCATCTTGCCTTCAGAGCCCTGAGGAATTAGCATCTCAATTCCCTGCTTCTGCCACCTTCTTCCATGACACCTGTGCCTCTGGGCTTTATACACAGCATGGCTTAGGATGCCCTCCCCACCCCCTTGGCATGGCTCCCTCTGGGCTTTCAGCTCTTTGTTTCTTGACTTGGGAAGGACCTCACCTCCCTAGACCAAGATGAGCACTGCAGTGCTAGGCACCTCCTGCATTTCTCCAGCAGCCCAGGAGAGTGTCTGCTGTCACCCTTAGTCTCTTGTGCAGTATTTGTGGACGTGCTGTTTCCCCCACTGACTGGTGAGCTCCTTGAGAGGGGGGAGTAGCTTGCCCACCTCTCAGTCCACATCAGCTTGCATGATGCTCAGAACATGGCAGAAGCTCCAACAGCGTTGATTAAATGAATCAGTGGTTTTGCTCCTCCTTCTCTATTTGGTTTTCTGGTCTCTCTGTTGCATGGTAGAAAATGTACAGAAACAGATCTGTTTTAGCATGACTGGCAAATTTGCTCAAACTGGTTCATACCCAACGGGCATCTAATTGGACTATCCAGTCCTTCCAAAACCCTGCCAATCATTCTGCTGTGTGAATAGGCACAGGTGATTGGTTCTAATCAAAGTCATTAGGGTGGTTCTGGAATGATCCTGCTGCCATATGTAGATAATTATGGCAGAAGTCTAAATTTTGGATGTTAGCCAATCTAAATAGCATTAGCATGAGGAATTAGCGTAGAACAAAAGGAGAAGAATGGCACATATCTGGACATAAATAATAACAGCTAGTGCTTATATAGCATTTTTATGTGCCTGGCACTCCTTTAAGCAGTTTACATATATTAATTCATTTACGTAACATAACAATGCTAGGAGAGAAGTAGTATTTGTACCTTGAGTTTATAGGTGAGGAAACTGAGACACAGAGAGATTAAGACACTTGGCCCAGATTTTTCCAGCTAGTAAGTGGTGGAGACTCTGTTGGAACCAAGTAGACCAGCTTCAGGCCAGTGTTTCTGTGGCCTTACTGCACTAGACAGTGGGCTCTAAGATACGGCATGGTCCCTATTCCTCAGTAGATTAACACGTGAACGCCAGCTTCCTTAAGATATGACTTGCCCCTGCAAGCAGAACGGACCGGACCATGAGGGTTCTCCATTTTATTAGAGTAGCGGTCCTCAAGTTTTAGGGATGTCGTATTTATTTTTCTCTCTCTCAAATGTACACACGTGAGCATGCACACTCGTGTGTGCACACACATACACCAACCCATCTCTTAGGAAATAGAGACTTAGGAGCCTTCCATGAGCAACTTATCTGTAAACTCAAAACAAAATTATTCAGAATGAGGACAGTGCTGTTGCTCTTTGCTCTTGGATGTAAGACTGGGGTGACTCACCCAGGAGTTTGGTTGATGGTTTCTGAGTCCAAAGAACTCTGGTGAATGGTACCATTCTTTGCCCTTACTAGATGGCTTTTTGCAGGGTCAACCAGGACCTAGGGCCCTCTCCTGTGCTCACTGGGGTGTATCCAGTCTCTTTCCTCCAGGAGGAAAAGGAGAGTGAGAGGGATGCTTTTCACACCCTCATGGACCTTCCTGTAAATGGAATCTGCCTCATTCCTGAGTCTTCCATACTTTTCTGTCAACCATTCTGCTCATGACCTCACACTGAGAAAACTAAGATCTGGAACTGACATTTCTGCATGGTCGTATCTTTCAAGATGTGTCTCCCTGGCATCTCTAAACAAATAGGACCTGCTGTGCCTAGACCAGGTAGACACACCATGCTTCTTCCCATCTCTGAGGTCAGTGGGAGAATTGGGGATCAGATGTGTTTAATAACCAAGTTCTCTATAGCAGGCAGTTCTGTCAAAGAGATTATCTGGCAAGGTAAGAACTTCGCAATATTCTCAGACCTCTTCATGCCACGCGGGAAACCATTAGAACTTAAATTTTTTAAAAAATCAAAGCACTATCAGGCTCTCTAACACAGTGGTTCTCAAAGTGGTTCTCGGCTGATGTTACCTAGAAAGGGAGTTCTATGCCAGGCATGAAGCTTCAGTCACATCTTAAGGGGCTAGACATTAACTGCTGGGAAATTGAAGCCATCCATTCACTACGGACCCCAGAAGACATACCTCCCTGGTGTACAAACCATTATTTGCCCATTGATCAAAGCAGGTGGATATGGTTGGAAGCTGATGATTAATTCAGATGGTTCTTCCTTGGAAGAGCTCAGCTGTCTTCCTTGCTCACAGCTGCCTTATTGAGGCTGTGATATTAAAACTGTGAAAATTCGAAAAGCTAATTCAACCGACTGACTTTAATCACCCAGGGTGATAGGACACGCTGAGAACCCATAAAGACTGGGGCATCGGTCAAATTCGAACGTTATTGCTTTTGACTGAGGCCATTGCAGGACTCACAGAGCAAATGAAACGGGCACCATGTGCTCCTGAAAATTAGTTACAAAGATCGAAACATAAAAAAAGCTGGGGCGATTTTTCTGAGCATAAAAATTTATCCTTTCAGAAATAATTAATTTGATAGAATTACTCATTAGACCTGTGTATTATTGTGCCATTATTGCTGCAGTGTCTAAAATAACTTCAGCTTTTCTTTCTGAAGAAGCCAGCGCAGATTCTAAAAGTTACACACCTAATTAGGTCAGATGCTAACCAACTTGCCTTTTAAGCATAGTTCTAGGGAGAATAGTCGTCATAATTACTCTCTCTAAAAAAAGAAAGAGAAGAAGGAAGGAGAGGGAGGGAGGAAGGAAAGAAAGAGAGGAAGAAGGAAGAGAGAAAGGAAGGAAGGAAGAAGGAAAGAAGAAAGGAAGGAAGAAAGTGGACATGGGCTCAAACGCAAGATTAAAGATGAACTAGAGGTTCATTAAACTCAGGGCTCCATAGTTCCTTGTTCACAGGGCTGTTGTCCTGTTGTTTACGTAAGTAACTGACACGTCACGTGTCTGAGAAAGGAGTTTTGGGGAAACATCCCAACTATGTGTGCGTCACATCATGAATGATCAAAGTTCCAAGGTCCGGCTGGGTGACACTACCATAATTTACCTGGGTAGACCACTGGTGGAATCTAATGTGTTGCTTCTAATACCCATGCATTTGGCCATTTTCCTTTCCCCGAGTCCAGAGGCACCAGGAGGAAAGGCTTCTGTGGCACTGGAAGCAAAGTGGTTAAAGATCATTAGGCTCACAGAATTCTTTATATTGTGTTCAGCCCTCCTCACCACCTTCCACTGGCAGCAGACACAAACTTTGAATTAAGACTCAGATGCCTTTCTGTCGTCTGGGAGTCTAAGCATTATCCACAGTTCAGACCCCTCTTTAAATCAGCCTTGCCTCCCCGAAGATGCAGTCCATAGGACCAGGCTCTAGCAAGAAAGGGTAACTCAAGTTAGCACAAACTTCATCTTTCCAGTGCTAATAGAGCCCAGAGGAAGTTGGATGTTGGGTGAGACTGCCCACTTCCCCGAAGCCATGTCAGTGCATGAAGATCACTTTGTGCCAGCAGGTCCTTCACCTCTGTCTTCTTTAGTTCTCATAGCAATTCTACAGATTAGGCGTTAAGATTTCCCTGGTGCAGGTGAGGTAAGGAAGCTTAAGGAGATCAAGGGCTTTGCCCAACTTTGCTCAGCTCCTAAGGGGCAGAGCTAGTATTTGAGCTCAGAGATGGGTTTGTAAGGTCTAACTCTCAGGTCCAACTTCTTCCCTGGCCCTTGTAATGAAAGCGGGTCACCCCAGTAAACTGCCCTCTGATAACCTGGCTGAGTGATGACGTGGACGTTTTCCAGGGGGATGCTAACCCTAACATCTTCCCTGGTCCGTCCCGCAGGTCCAGGACACCCCATGTGTCCACTACTCAAGTCTGGTTGGCTCCAGAAATAGTTTAGGAGGGAGTGGTTATCAAAGTGTGGCCCCTGGACCTGCAGCATCAATACCATCTGTGAACAGGTTAGACATGCAAATGATCAGTTATTGAACCTGAAACTCTGGAGGCGAGCCCAGCAGGCTGGGTTTTAACACCTCCTCCAGAGGCTTCTCCTGCTTCGGGCAGGTCTGAGAACCATTGAGCTAACATATGCTTTTGCACAGACGAAAACAGAGAAGCAGAGACTAAATATGGTCTATTTGGTCTCTCCTATTTGCTCGCTCACTAGTTTTCTGTCTTTCATGTATTTAAAAAATTTCTGTGCTTGACTTTGAAGCCCCTCACATTGGTTTTGGTTTTGCCCAAATCAATCGTAAATCGCTAAGGTGGAGTTTCTGTTGTGGGTCAGCAGTAACTAGCATCTATGAGGACTCAGGTTCAATCCCTGGCCCTGCTCAGTGGGTGAAGTATCCAGTGTTGGTGTTGAGCTGCAGTGTAGGTTGCAGATGTGGCTTGGATCCCACGTTGCTGTGGCTGTGGTATAGGCAGGAGGCTACAGCTCCAATTGGACCCCTAGCCTGAGAACTTCCATAAGCCCTAAAAAGACAAAAAGAAAAAAAAAAAAAAACAATAATTCACTAAGGCTAGCACAGACCCCTCCCAAGCCCAGCATGGAAAACCTCTCCATCTCGAGGGACCACGCCTGATCCCCACCTGGCCAGGTGATTAGGGTTTCCTCTAGGTACCCAGGATTCCAGTGCATAGTGTTCAAATCCCAGGCTTTCCAGGATACAGTGGCTTAAAACAAAAACAAAACACACAAAAAAAGAATTCTGCCTCTTCTTTCTGTTTTCTCTAATTAATGAATGCTGGCCATTTTGGCATTCGCTTTTGAAACACGAATGGGATTTTCTTTCGGTTGCCTTTTCCCCCCAAGGGTATTTGGAGACAATAAGGAAAAGGTCGTCTCTGAATATAGGAGGCTGCTGCTTATTAACGGTGAGTTGTAGTGGGAAAGATGAGCTTTGGGGATACACCGAACTGGGTTGAAGTATCATTTCCACTTTGTCAGCTTTGAGGTCTTGGGGAAAAAATCGGTTAAAAATCTCTGAACGTTGCTTTTATTTTTAACATGGAGAAAATGATACCACATAGGGCTATGTGAAAATTATGAGGGATGAGAGTGGAGAGGTATATTGTAGGTGCTAAACAAATAATATCCACGACTCTTATCGTGGAGAAGGAAATGGTTTTATTTCCTCGGGACTAGAGGTAAGGAAGCCACCCAATGTGGCATATTTTCCTTACTGACCAAATGGATTTCATGGCTAGGAGGACAAATATGATTTCTATATTAAAACTATGTTAAAATATACATTCCATATGAAAATGAAAAGCCTTGTAATGTCTCCTACAGGTTTTTGAATTTTTATGATAAAGTGTGATTTCAAAGGAAATTTAGGTTTTTGTAAACTTGCTTTGTTGCTTTGTATTCTGGACACTCCCCCAGCCCCGGGTTTTTCCTTTCTTTCCTTTACTTCTAGCCGCACTGCAAAGGAACAGTCTAGAAAGCACCGGCAAGCAGGGCTGTGTCCGTAGGTGAAAGCCACAAGTAGGCAGGTTATGGTTTAACTGGATGTCACATTTTGACAGCTAGGAGGGCTGCACGGTAATGAGGAGCCTGCGAGAGACGGCGTAAAGGGGGCTATTAGGGGTCGTCACATCCTTCCCAACCATGAGAGCCTGAGCAGGGGTGATTCCCATTCACAGGAAACCCCCCCCCCACAACAGGTGTGCAGAGAGGCAAATGTGAAGGACTGAATCAAAGAATGAAGGAATGCATGCACGTGGGTTCTGCATTCCCCAAGGCCACTGTCTTCTTCAGTCTGCCACCCTATAACCTGCCATCACGGACCCCTAACTCCAGCTGGACTTTCAGCAACACCGATTTTCAGTTGGGGTTGTGTAGAGTAACTGAGAACTTGGCTTAAATCAAAAGGGGTTTGTTCACCTCACAAGGCAAGAAATCTGTTCCTTCCCTCATGGTTGCTTGGTGGCTAGAAAATTCCAGCCATCACCTGGTCCAGGTATTCAAGGGCAGAAGAGCACAGCCAGAGGGGAGGAGGACCGCCAGACCCCTGCTCAGCCTCTGTAGCCCTTCTCTGTCTCAGCTAAGAAGCCATCCCCAAACCGGGCAGGCACAACAGCCGTGTATGTAACTAACACCCACGTGGGAGGCATTTGGAGTGGCTCAGCCGGGCACTCCTCTCCTCAATAGGGCTTTTTGTCTGTGGTTGGCTGAAGTCAGAAGGGTGGATCAACTTCTGTGGATGGGGCGTCTGCTCACCCATCTGTCCCCATCCTGCAGGCTCACCTGGGCTTGTTCTGGCCGCTTGCCCAGCAGAAGAGATGTGCATATGGGGCGGGCTGGAGAATGGAAGCCATTGTCTCCTGCAGACTTGTTGGCCAAACCGAAATTGGCAAAGGGAGGGTCTTCCTTCTTCCCTCCCTTCCTCCCTTTTCCTTCCGTCCTTCCTTGGTTCCTCCCCACCCTCATTCTTCCTCGTCCTTCTTCTCTTTATTTTTTTGGTAAGCTTTACCAGACCCTACCATAAAGACAGGCCAGGGAAAAGTTTTCAGGGAAAGGTGTTGTGATAAACCACTTGGTGGTACCCACCACATCATTTAACCCTCATCCTTGACTTTGCTAATAAAGCTCTTGGACCAGCATCTCTGCGAGACTGTCAGAACCCTCAGCCCTGAGATTGTCAGAACCCTCAGCCCTGATGCACTCCCCTTGGCATGTCCCTACAAGCATTCATTTTCGCCTAGGCGGCCCTCAAAACGGCGTTGGATTCCTGTTGAGGTGTAGAGGAGCGTGAATGGTACAGAAACTATGCCTCTTTTCTTAGCCCTGATCCTCCCTACCATTGAAATGTCAGTCAGCACAAACTCTTGCAAAGTAACCGAGCACAGAAGGGCCGCCCCAAACCCTGCCGGTTTCCTAGCTCAGAAACACATTTTCCAAGAAAGTATGAAAGGAGACCTTCAAATACCTGCATATAATAATTTCGCTCCTTAAGGATTTTTATTTGAAAGCCCAATGATTTGTAAATGGCATAGAGGTAAATATCAGTCTGAATGCAGACTTACTGGCTACACTGGTGTTACCGTGGCTATATATAAACCCCAAGGATAAAGAAGGTTATATTCACAGAAGAGAAAGAAACAGGGAATAAACTCAGGATCTGAAGTTCATTAAATAATAGTGAGCTTTTACTGAGCACTTGCTATGTGCCTGAGAAAGTGCAAAGCATGTTACATAGTCTCATTTAATCCTCAATCAATCTAAGGAAATAGACCCATTTTACAGATGATGAAACTGAGGCACAGATAGTATAGGTGTCTTCTCCAAGATCACGATTGGAGAATCAGGATTCAGATTCACCCAAGCCCTAGCTCCTGACTATTAGAACACTCTGTGTTCTGTTTATTTCTAATCTGTGGCACAAAAGTAATTATGAGTCAAGCCTAGAAAATAATTTATGCTTTGTTTCAGCTGACAGTCTTGACTGACTGAGCCCGTGCCCCATGTAAAAGCCAAAACAACTGAAACTCAAATGAATGTGCTGTAACTCCTGGGCCCTGATAACCATGGTTTAATGAAGTAGAATATATTACTTAAGCCAGATGATTATTGATCATTTTAAAAGGCATAAACAAAATCTTTATTAATGACATTTTTCACTAGCTATGTCATTGATGTACATTAAACTATGTTTACAGGCCTGAAGTTTGTTGTGGGTTTTGCTATTGTCATTTGTTGTTTTTTTTTTTTGTGCTCCAGGGTTTTGGTATGACTTAACAGATCAGTGTTTCCTAAACTATGTTCCGTAGCATAGAAGTTCTATTATGTGTTTGGAGAGAGGTCCCATGACCCCGTGGTCAGATATATTTGTAAAATGCAGAGCTCATTAACATTTAAAGTTTGTTTGCTTACTGCAGGACTTATCAGAGCCTTTTGCTTAATGTCATCTACCTGGTGGATCTCTAGGAGGACAGTGCAGTTGTCTGCTTTGTTGGTTTTACTTATTGGATGATCAGAAATCCTACTTAATTGCCGGTCAACTTGATCTCCTAGCAGCTGGGCAGAGTTCAGAAATGTCCACACGACTGCACAGATTCCCCAGTTCCACTTATGCATATCATGATGTTTCACGTGTTTTGAAATTATTTGCTTCCCATACACCTAAAGATTATTTTCATTTTCAGTGAAGGTTACTTTGCTTTGAAAGATTTAGGACTTCCCTGTTTCTTTACCTAGAAGACAAATAAAAGTGTTATGTATGTGTTGGCTTTTAAACATCAAAGACCATTCATCATGCTCTTCGTGTATATTGATTATACACAAACGCGTGCTGTACCCTCATTTGGATATTACTTTGTATGTCTGGTGCCAAATTCAAGAAAGGTATAAGAAAACTGAATTGAGGGAGGAAACTAACATTTCTGAACTGTTTATCTTGTGTAAATCACTTTTATGTCTGACCTAATCCTTTCAAAACCCTTTGAGGATTTACAGACTCAAAACTTGCATCTCATGTAAATCGAATTAAGTTTACACAGGTAACAAGCAAAAGGCTTACGGTTTGAATCGAAATCGGTCTGACTCTAAAACTTATTTTCTCTTTACTATGAAAAACAAACCAAAATAAGATTAAAGCATGATGATACAAAAGCCAGCACTGAAAAGACATCTGATTAGCAAACTAATAATAATAACAGCAATAATTATATTACTTCCAGGTGACAGAATAGGCTAAAAGGGGCTGTAATCAGTATCTCCTTAAACCATGAAGAGTGCCTAAGAAACCAGTCAGTTCACTAGATTCCAAAATTAGAAACAGTTCTTAGGAGTTCCCGTCGTGGCGCAGTGGTTAACGAATCCGACTAGGAACCATGAGGTTGCGGGTTCGGTCCCTGCCCTTGCTCAGCGGGTTAACGATCTGGCGTTGCCGTGAGCTGTGGTGTACGTTGCAGACGCGGCTCGGATCCCGCGTTGCTGTGGCTCTGGCGTAGGCCGGTGGCTACAGCTCCGATTGGACCCCTAGCCTGGGAACCTCCATATGCCGCAGGAGCGGCCCAAGAAATAGCAACAACAACAACAACAAAAAGACAAAAAAAAAAAAAAAAAAAAGAAACAGTTCTTAAAGCTTGACAAGGGTTAATCTCAGCAAGGTCAAACTACTAATTCACTAAATAGGTAGCAAAATTATTAACCATTCGGTTCGTTCTAAGAACACAGATAGAATGAAGAAGTAAATGGATACATCGTTGAGCCATTTGTGTCAGAAACTATTGGTTGCAGGATTATGTGAGACAGTGATGCCCACTCAAAACATGCCTGGGTACCACCTCCTGCACAGCCAGACAGTCGGTTCAGGAAGATGATACTTTGTAGATTCACCTTGGGATGTTGCCAAAAACAGCCGAGTCTCTTTGAGACAGCTTTGGCCTTTTACAGACTGGGAGCCAGTTTGGAGAATAACCTTCACTCCTTTCAGGGCTTAATTAAGATACTTTGGGTCTTCGAAGCAAAGTCATGGCCACCATTTTGGTCATGGTAGGGACAGAGCTTCCGGAAATTGAGAGCTAGAGTTTGGGCCTTTCAGAAGCAAAGTGATGAATAAATCAGAGGTTGTGATGATATGTTTCCACCCAAATAAATTCAGCCTCTATTATGATCAGGGAAGAGATCAGGAGTTCCCATTGTGGCTCAGTGGTAATGAACCCTCTAGTATCCATGACGATGCAGGTTCGATCCCTGGCTCTGCTCATTGGGTTAAAGGATCCGGTGTTGCCGTGAGCTGTAGCGTAGGTCACAGACCCAGCTCAGATCCGGTGTTGCTATGGCTGTGGCATAGGCTGGCAGCTGCAGCTCCAATTTGACTCCTGGCCTGTGAACTTCCATATGCTGCAGGTGCAGCCTTAAAAGCCCCCCCCCCCAAAAAAAAAGAAAAGAAAAGAAAAAGAGGGAGAGAGTGAGCTCAAGGAATTCGCTTGGTTAGGTTTAAGGAAAGGGCAAAAGGGAGACATATTCCAGAAACCTACATTAGCCAATCATGTGAGCAGGGGCACATGTCAAATATGAGCCACATGAACCCCTCCTTAACCCTCAAGCATCAAAACAAATGCCTTCCAAGTGTGAAAAATAGGACCAACTATGTTCAAAGTATTACCAAAAAATATGAAGTGTAAGTCATGGTTCTCCACGCTCTATGACAGTACTTTTTTTTTCGAGTCATTATTGATAAAGGACTTTTAAAAAAAAATCTGTCAATACCCTAATGCCTAAGGAATGGTAGTACCCCACTGGTATCTCTGCTTGCCTGGGATGTTCGGCTTCATACGGGGTAAGGTATTTTATCACGGTGGATATTTTCTCACTCTTATTTTCTCAGTTCCATCTTGTCCTATGAAAGATCCCCTCTGTTCTACGTTTTCTCCCAGCTACTTCTCTTCTCAACCATCTCTTATTTCTTGGTTCTTTTTCATCTCATCACAAACACACGCTTTGGCTTGATTTCTGGATCTACCACCTAATGGTTCTAGGATGCTTGGGAGATGTCTCAACATCAAGGAGGCTGTTTCCTTGTATACAAACGGAAAGGAATATCCGCTCTGTTCACCTCACCTTGCACACTGTAAAGTGTTGTCTAAATAAAAGTGTGCTGCTGTGACTGTTATTGTCCCTCCCTCCCCACCACAGCAAGGGTCCAGTTGAAAAGGCTGATGCAGGGGAAGCACCTCTCCCTCCACCCCACACCCACAGTTGCTGTTATGTTCTTAGATGTATGACGGGTTTGCTCTTTTCCCTTTCAGCAACTTGAGTCTCGTTTATCTGGTCAATGGAGACCCTTCCACTTCTATTCTGTTTATGCTTGTTCAGTGATTACCACTAACTGTGGTGCTGTCCGTTTTTCCATCCCTCTGTTCCCTGGCTTTCTTCCTCCCTACCAGGACATGGGAGGCTGCCAGGAGCATCAAGGGGTGTGATTAAGTCACAAGGTTTAAAAAGAAGAGAGGGTAAAGACAGGAACTGAGAAAGGAATACAGTTTGGATGGTATTGAGATAATTCCAAAGCCGATCCTCCATTATCATCATAAATTCACATAAAGGATGTGATTAAATCACTGTTCTAGTTAGACGACCTTGAGTAAAAACCATTAGGGATTCAGGTGGGGTGGGGACATTTTTTTTTTTTTTTGTGGCTTTTGAAAACATCAGGCAAAGAGCTCTTGAATTCTTTGAACGTAGCCAAGAGATTTTATTTCTCTGCTGAAATCATCTGTAAAAGTAAGTACCCCTTCCCCAAGTAACCTATAAAAGTAACCTATAAAAGCATCCCTTCAAAAGGGATGAAAACAGGTGGGCTCGATCTCAGACCTACCATTCCTGCCACCTTCTCCCTTGATAATTCATCAGACATAACCATTGTACAGGGCTCTTCTGGTTAGAACACACCCTCATGTTCATCATCTCATCTGAACTTGGCCATGGTCCCACTGGTGACATAAAACAAGCACATGGAACTCAACGGGGGCAAATCCCCCTCAGGACTGAGCGTGTGACTTGGATCAAGCTGTTTATTGACCCTTGTGATTTTCATTTGTCCCCACGCAAGTAATACGGATAACAGAGCCTTCCCATGCGGTTATTCTGAGGATGAACTAAGACCATGTGTATCCAAGTGCTTTGCGAAATTTAAAACCACATAGGATTTTGTGGGATGTTAGGGACACGGGAAGAATTTTAGACCTTCCGCTTGGACAGTTTTGATGGCAAGCAGCGGAAACACAGTCTGTAAGTGAAGCAGGAAAGGAGCAGCATCACCTAGTTCATAGGCTCAGTAGCAAAGCTGAAGATTCAGCACCTGTCTAGGAATCCATGAAAAGTAGGTGCACAAGGACACACGAAGAGCGTGGTTGAGGACCCCTGGTGCCACGGCGGGTCCCCTTGCTGCTCCACAGAAGGAGCTGTTACTGCTACCACCCAGATGAATTCTAAATAGTCACTTGCCTGAAGCAGATGATGCTCTGGATTTAAAGTTGTGGATGGGGCCAGCCGATTGGCTAAGATCAGATTGCCTGCTTGCCCCCTAGTTTCCTGGATGCTGAGAGAATATCTCACCCTCTTTCATTTTCGGACTTTCATTTTCGGAGGCGAAACCCGTCTCTTACATCTCCTGGGATTTTTCCCCACATACAAAGGATGTTCCAAAGCCAACTGGGGACCCCTTTGGGTTAAATGACATCCTCAAGGGCCACAGATTATTGCTGACAGGACTAAATCCCACCTCTTCTCATTTCTGGGCTGCCACACCATTTCACCACCTTGCGTTTCCTCCTACAAACGTGTTCAGGGCTTTAACAAATACTGAATCTTTCCAGTACTCTGCAGTGGGGGTTTCTCTAGCTCTCCTACTCCGAGATTTTATGATTAAGTGTTTCCATGTAGCATTTTCCTGGTGATGAAGCACTGCGTTAGGAACATTGTTTTCATGATGAAATTTTAGAGAGCCTCAAATGTAAAATGAAGATTACGATCAGAAGGATCCTGCAGATTCAGCAGAGAGGCATGGCTGGAAACGATAATTGGCTCAACAAAGAGAAAAGAGGGACTAACAGCACCAGGGGCATTTCTCAGGCCCCATCCGTGTCCACTGCTCGACATTATTAAATACGTCAAAAGACAGGTCACCCAAGTCAAGGACTTACAGCCCATAACGTGAGTCTAGAGGTTGGCTGGCTTCCACACCGCCTGGATCTTACACTGTGCGCCTGTATCCAGCACCAAGATACAGTGTACCCAGGTGGTAGAAAGACTGGGAGCTTTAGAAGTCAGTTCAAGGCTGAGATCCATAAAAAATAAATAAACCATGCAAGGAATGTATCTTTTTCTCAAGTCTTTCTGCCTTTCCCCCACTGTTGCCTGGATTAGAAATACAGAGAGGGGCTGCAGATGCCAATGAGATGGCAAATAAGTATTTTAGCCTGAGTTCCCTGAAAAATGGAGCTTGGCACAGATTCTTAGGTGTTAGTATATGGAGAAGTACACTGCATATTTGGGGAGCTGTTTTTGGTCTCTTAAGTGAACTATAGTTGATTTATAATGTTCTGTTAGTTTGCTCTGTACTAAAGTTACATATAAACTCTTTTTTAGATTCTTTTCCATTATCGTTTATTACAAGATATTGAATATAGTTCCCTGTGCTCTACGGGAGGACCTTATTGTTGATCTATTTTATGTAGAGTCGTGTGTATCTGCTAATCCCAAGCTCCCAATTTTTCCCTCCCGGCCCCCGCTGCCTGCTTTAATAGTCTATCCTGGAGGAGGAAAAGAGAAGAATGTTTGTGTTTTCACTCTTGTCTCTCTTTGGTGAAGGTTGTCCCAGGTGACATCAACCCTCCTGTGCTTCTGGGTTTATCTCCTAGGCCACTAGGGAGCCAGATGCCTGGAACCTGGGAAGATAGCATCTAGGGCACAAGCCACAGTCCTCAAGCTGAGCCTGGGCGGAAGTGAGTGGGGGGCACTCCTCATCTCTCCACCTGCAGCCTCGTGGGGTCAGCTGGGCAAGACCTTGGGTATGTCAGAAAGGCCCAAGGTATCTCATGCCTCAGTAGCTACAGGAAAGCCCAGCGGCAAGAGACAGGCATGTTGAGGAACAAGAGGTGCCGAAGAAAGACATGAGGGACCTAGAGCAGCCTCTGCAGGGACTCTAGTCAGCTAAGCCAGGGAACTAAGCCAGGAAGGGGTCCCAGAGACGCAACAATCCCTCTGTAACTACAAGAATGCACTGGGGTCAGCAGGCTTCACGGGTATCCCAGGACAGTCCCACCAGGACTGTCAACAGAAAACCGCAGTCAGGAATATCTGGAGAGGTTAATGAACTGGGTTACATACACGAAGACAGCCTGGAAACCCTTGCACTGCACACACCACCAACTGCTGGATAGAACACAAACGAATGTAAATGCCTGGCTGGACTCAAAAGAAGGGGGAAATTCTTGGTCCCAGAAAAAGAGAGGAAATTAAATCAAGATTCGCCAACACGAGGACTCATTTGTTGCTGCTTTCAGAGGGTGGGCAAGAGTAGTTTTGTGTACCAGTAACTTATGGGATTGGATTTTTTTTTTTTTCTCCCATGTGGAGAAAAGACACAAAAGTTTAGATCCGAGCAAAGTGAGAAGCACAGAATCAGGACCCTCAAAGGAGAACAACTAGGACACAGAGATTCTCCTCAGCACGAGGCAGCAACAAGGAAGTTCTCTCTCTCTGCCTGCATCTGGCTGGGCAGAAACATTTCTTCTGAAAAGTCAAAGCCAGGACTACATTTCTCAGAGGTCTGAGGGCTGATTTTTTTTTATTATTATTATTGCTGAAAAGGTACAGGGAACCATCAAGGTGAAAATACATCATAAAACATAAAAATTGATCCTGGGACAGTGATAGTCTTCAGGTACTCAGTTGTAGCACAAACGGAAATGCAGTGGAAAGGCAAACCACGGGGTTTCTGAAGGTGAAAAGCACATCTTGCAAAAGATCAGCTCACCATACAGCCACACAAACTACCTGGTAATGAGGCTTCCTGAACTTGAACAGAGCAATCTGGAAAAGCATACAAAAAGGATACTTAGAATCGTTGAAAATGCAAAGAAAAGACTTTAGCCCGCAAATAAAAGATGAAGAGCTCATGAGAAAAAGAGAGGCAACTTTGAAAAAAGAACCACATGCAACTTTTAGACATGGGGAAAAGTAGTAATTAAAATTTAAAACCGGGAGTTCCTGTCGTGGCACAGTGGAAATGTATCCGACTAGGAACCATGAAGTTGTGGGTTGGACCTCTGGCCTGGCTTAGTGGGAAAAGATCCAGCATTGCTGTGAGCTGTGGTGTAGGTCGCAGACGTGGCTCAGATCTGGCATTGCTGTGGCTCTGGTGTAGGCCAGCAGCTGTAGCTCTGATTAGACCCCTAGCCTGGGAACCTCCATATGCCTCAGCTGCGGCCCTAAAAAAAAAGACATTTAAAATAAATAAATAAATAAATAAATAAATAAAATTTAAAACCGAGTAGAAAGGCTATTTATGATTAAACATCACCGGAGAGGGAATTAGGAAGTTGAACGTAATTTTCAGGAAATTATACAGAGTGCCAAGCAGAGAGAAAGTATAAAAAGGAAGAATTAGGGTAAATCGTTTAAAATCCCACATATAACTAATACGTAACTAATACGTTATATGTTCCAAAGGGAAAGATCTAGAGAGAATACGGGAGACACAGTATTTGAATAGATAATGGTCAAGTGTCTTTCCAACACTGATCAATGACTGGAATCCATGATTTCAAGAAACACAGTGGCCTTCAAGCTGATCAAAGAATCAAAATCCAAAAGTCACAGATAACTTTACAAAGCAGGTAGAAATTAACAGAAGGTTCCTTACGCAGGAACAAATTTGAACTGGCAGGAGATTTTTCATCATACACAATTGTGCCAAATGATGCTGTGGCGACGCAAACTCACCATCAACTTAGGCATCTATAACCAGCTAAACTCTCCTTCAGGAAGTAAGACAAAATAAATGCACTTCTTTTATGCAAATAAAGACAAGAATTCTACCTCTATCAGCATAAGTAAATCTCAAAACACAGTACCAAGTGACAAAAGCAAGCTCTGATGAGAGATGTGCTATATTATTGACATGAAATCATGAAGGCCAGCAGTGAAGTATCCCCTGTTCCTTATTTAAAGTCCAAAGCAATACTGAGGAAAATACAACCACGGGTAAGATAGCAGTTACTGTTGGGTAGGATGGACAGGAAGCAGAAGGCAAGGAGAAGGCAGTGGGACTTCAGTTATACCTGGGACATCAAATCTTTTTTAATAAAAGAAAAACCTGCAGGAAAACTGGCTAAATACTAACATCTGCTCAATCTGGATGGAGGGGCCCAGTGTCTATTTTACTTCTGTACTTTCTGTGTGCTTGAAATATTTCAAAATAAAAACCTGTAAAGGCATAACTCTACATCAGTGAGGAGGGAGAAGGAGGGAAGAGGGGCTGATGGTGATCAGCTCGTGAAGTAATTGGAAACGGACCAGAAAGGACACTCACGCTGGTAGAAAATGAGAGCCCTCCCAGTCGGAGCGGGAAGAGGTGAGAGAGAGAACCACAAGTGGAATCCACGATGTGGCGTCTTCCCATTTCTGAGGCTAAGTCCATGCACAGACGACGCTCCTCCCTGACTCTTGGCCTCCCCGTCTTTCCCTAAATGGAGCTGGAGCCAGTTAATCCACAAGAGCCTTTCTACTTTCAGCAGCCTTTGTCCTGCTCCCTTTAATTTTCCAGATGGCCACATTTTCAGGAAAAAAAAAAAAATGGCTCTTGCCAATGCAACTGTATCAGTAAAGACTCGGTTAGCTTGAAGTGGCCGGGAACTCAGCCAGACTGGCTTAAGGAAAGTGGGAAAGTATCAGTTTATATAAGATGAAATACTAGGGAGTTCCCATCGTGGCTCAGCAGTGGTGAACCCGACTAGGATCCATGAGGATGTGGGTTTGATCCCTGGCCTCGCGCAGTGGGTTAAGGATCTGGCATTGCTGCGAGTTGTGGCGTAGGTCACAGATGTGGCTCGGATCGCCATTGCTGTGGCTGTGGTGTAGGCCGGCAGCTTAGCTCTGATTCAACCCCTAGCCTGGAAACTTCCATATGCTGCACGTGCAGCCCTAAAAAGCCAAAAAAAAAAAAAAAAAAAAAAAAAGATGAAAAACTCATTGCTAGGTCTAGCTTGAGGCACAGCTAGATTGGGGGCTCAAAAGTACTATCCTGTGTCCCATGTATGTTTTAAATCTGCTATAGTGTCTTTAGTTTCCTTTGTAGCCATCATGTGATAGGCCAGATGGTGGTTGTGGCCAGATGGTGATGGCAGATCCAGCCCTTAAATCCTCTAAGTTTTCTGTACTGCAAGAAAAGCAAAATCTCTTTCCCTGAAATCCCAGGGAAACAGTTATTGTGTCTCATTAGCTTTGATAAGAGTTCTCAAGCCTGAGCTGAGCCTGTCACTGCAGATGGGGGAGGGGCCAGGCACTGATCAACGCGCGCTCCCAACATGCTCCCACTGTGTCACCCCTTCTCCCCAGCCCTGTGGACTACGAGCGGATTGGTTACCAGAAAGAGAAAGAGTGGAGGCTGGAGGGCAAAAAGAAATGTCTACTGCAACCAACCAAATTGCAGGAGGGATGTCCCCATAGGGACAGTCTAAGAAGGGCCGTCTCTTTTTCCTGGAAGGACAGAGGTGGATCTTAAAAAGGGAGGCGCGTTCTAAGCAGGAAAGAGAGCCACGCGAGGAAAACACGTATGAGCTTCCGAATTCCAGTATTCACGAACAGGGCAGAGACTTAATTTTGTTTGAAATATGTAGTTTTAGCATCAGTCAGATGAGTTCTCATTAGAATTCTAGGCGGCAATCATGACTGTTACAGGCCATGCGATGTTCCCCAACAGTCAGAGGGTAGCGTAAGTGATGGAAGAGGAGGTTATGGAGACTCTTAGAAGACAGACCACGGCACGCATCCAAGAGACGATTAGTGCACTGGGTTTACCTCCAGGAAATGGGGCTGTGGAACCAAGAAAAAATCTTGCCCTTCAGGCCTCTGTCGGGAACTGAACATGAGATTCTATACGCCGTGTGTTTTCACAGTATCGCGAGAAAAGAATTACATTTAGCAAGTTCCCTTTGTGGTGCAGTGGAAACGAATCCAACTAGGAACCGTGAGGTTGCCAGTTTGATCCCTGGCCTTGCGCAGTGGGTTAAGGATCCAGTGTTGCTGTGGCTGTGGCGTAGGCCAGTAGCTGTAGCTCTGATTCAACCCCTAGCCTGGGAACCTCCATATGCAGTGGGTATGGCCCTAAAAAGTAAAACAAAACAAAAAAATTACATTTATTTTTGGGCCACTCTCACAGCTTAATACATCAAAATAGATAAATCCTAATACTTTAAAATAAAAATAGTTATGTGTACACCTAATAGTTCCAAAGGAAGAGTTTGTTGGCTGTGATTTCCAGAGCGTTCAGAAATTCTGGAAAGGGGGTTATTTAAAATGTGGGGAAGCAGGGGAGGGTTGGGAGGCATTTTTCTGTCCATCCCTTGTCACCTGTGGACCCAGACATTCTAGCTCGTGCACCTTTACCTTCTCACCTGCTCCGCCTTCCTTGCTCACACTCCTGCTGTCCAGAAAATAACCACAAAAGCCACGTTGCAGTCCTGTGTCCCCCTGAACAAGGGCTGCAAAGGCATTTCCAGAAGCGACTTGGTCTTACGGGCTTGTACGTAAGGATGTGCTAAAGAGCCCCGGGAGAGTGTGAACGTTTTCTAAGGCTCTCCCTGTTGCCTTTCAGTTAAACGCCCAGAAGAACCATCTGTCATCTCTTTTCCTCTCTGTTTACTCGTCCTGCCGTCCAGTCCTGAGCTCATCCTGCCGTCCAGTTCCCATCCCCACCCCAGCCTGTCCCCGAGACACCCCTCAACGCTGCACCCCATCCTCACTGTGCAGAGTGAAGCATTTTCAAGCTAGTTCGTTAATGAGTTCATTAACCCATTCATTGTAAACATCATCTGTCCACCGTTTGCCTCTCAGGGGTTGTGCTCATGACAAAACTTATGTGAATGTTTCTGCTCAAGGACTCCTTCCCCATCAGAGGTAAGCGGGAAGAGGGAAGAGAACACAGCACGAAACTCCAGGCCATTGCTGACATAAAGCACATTAAACCCCTAAGAGGAAGTCTCTGCGGGTGCATTCATGGCACCCGGTTCTTGAGTGGGGGCGAGGGAGCAGCCAGGAAGTACAGTTGAATTGAACTGAGCTGGGATCCTCCGTGGCCTGGCTGTCCCTGGGTAACTGATCTAGAGTGAGGGTAACTGCTGAACCCGAAAGAGCCCTCAGCATCCACATACTCACCATCTGCCAATACTCCACCATAATGTGAGACAAGAAGCCTGGGATCAAGGGTAGCTAACCTCTCTCAAGGACTTGTCCATTCCCCTACCATTTAGACGATGCTCTTTATGTGTAATTCTTCCTATGATCCTCTGACATCCTCAAGCGTTATTTTATTCCCCGTTTCCACAGAAGAGAACGGGGGCACAGAGAGGTGAAATAATGTTCCCAAAGGCACAGTTAGTAAGTGGTGGCACCACCTTTGATGCCCAAGTAATCTGGCTCCAGAATGGGATTTATTTAAAAAATTTCATGCAAGTGTAGTTGATTTATAATGTTCTGCCAGTTTCTTCTACATAGCCCAAGTGACCCAGTCATACATATATAAACATTCTTTTTCTCATATTATCTTCCATCATGTTCTATCACAAGTGACTGGATAGAATTCCCTGTGCTGTACAGCAGGACCTCACTGCAGAGGTTTTAATCCCTGCACCAAACTGCCTTCTGATTAAAGAACTGGAATAGGGAAATGGGTGTGTCTTTTAAAACAGCAGAGGGAGCATTAATCAAGCCTGAGGAAGTCTGAGGTCAAGGGAGGCACATGTGTGTTCCCAAGCAGCCCACTCTGAGCACGGCCAGGCTGGATTTCATGCGAGTGTTGTCCCTGCTCAAGGAGTGAGGCCGAGTGTGACAATGGGGTGCTGGCAGCAAGATCACCTCTTTAGGGAAAGGGACGGTCTATCCACCTGTGGCTTCTGCACCAGCAGAATGCTTGGCATATAGCTAGTGTTTGTATTAGTTATTTATTGGTGCGTAACAAATAACCCCAAAACTTGGTGGCTTAAAACAGCACCCATGTATTATCTTACAGTTTCTGGGGGTCAGGAATCTAGGTGTGGTTTACCAGTGTGCCTTTGGCTAAAGGCTTCCCATGAGGTTGAAATCATGGGATCGCTTGAACTCTAGTTCTCTCTAGACTCAACATGGAATGACCCACTTCCAAGGTCACTCTATGTATGTTGGCTGGAGCTGGCTCCTTGTGGGCTGTTGGATTGAGAACCTCAGTGACTGGCTAGGTGTTGTCTGGATGCCACCCTCATTTCCCTGCCACCTGCAGCTCTCCTGTCTTCATCAGTGAAGAGAGAGGACCAGGGAAAGAAAACACCAGCAAAACAAAATCAAGGTCTTATCACCTAACTTCAGAAGTGACACCCATCACTTCTCTAAGTCACTAAGTCCATTTGTTGGTGCCTGATTTTTATGTGCTAAACACTCCTGAATGCCCCAGGGGAGGTATTATCTCCTCACTCCCCAGGTAAGGACACCCCGACTCACAAATGTGCTAAAGGTCACACAGCTGGAAAGGGATGGGGTTAAGACTACAACTTGGAGAGTTCCCTGGTGGCTCAGCAGGTTAAGGAACTGGAGCTGTTACTGCTGTGGTGCAGGTTTGAGTCCTGACCCAGGGACTTCCATATTCCTTAGGCATGGCCAAAAAAAAAAAAAAGACTGCAACTCAGGTTTTCCTGACCTTAAAAGCACATTCTTTCAACTTGTCTCAGTCATTAGTGCTATTTGTCTCATTTCCGTTCTGCCTGCTCTGGGCCCATGGGACCGGAGCACATTCTGGCCTTGTGATTGGGTAGGATCAGGAGACTAGTCCTAATTCATGTATCATGAGTAGAAGTGAAGAGTCTGGGCCTTCCTGTTGTGGCACAACGGAAACAAATCTGACTAGTATCCATTAGAATGCAGGTTCAATCCCTGGCCTCGCTCAGTGGGTCAGGGATCCAGTGTTGCCATGAGCTGTGGTGTAAGCTTGGCAGACTTGGCTTGGATCCCAAATTGCTGTAGCTGTGGTGTAGGCCGGCAGCTGTAGCTTTGATTCAACCCCTAGCCTGCAAACTTCCATATGTCTCAGGTTCAGCCCCAAAAATCAAAAAAAAAAAAAAAAAAAAAAGAAAGAAAGAAAGAAAGAAAGAAAAGAAAACTCTTACTTCTAGGCCCAAGGGTAATTGAAAGACCCTCAGAGGAGTCCACGCACTCAGCAAAGTTTGAGTCCCCAAGTGACTGTGATGAACGCACCCTCTCGCCCCATTCCTCACCAGCCCACAATGCGCATGTGGCATGAACAAGAAATACACTTTCTTTGTTTGTGGTTACTGAGGCTTGGAAGGGGGAGATGTGCCACCAAAGAGGAGATGAAGGAGCAGAGTGAGGGGGTGTGGAGGCTTCCTCGGTCACCTGGGCTCCATGCTACCTGCATACTGACCAGCTTCTATTCCTAGATACAACTGGATAGAATAAGGATGAGAAGGATGGACAGCATCTCTCAGAGGCGGGCTGTAAACCCCGCTGCCTCATTTACTCTGAACACTCATGCCTCTAGAACAGCAAAGAGCACAAACAGAGCGGGAACGCGTTATCCCTTCCCAAGCCTGTTCCGACACACACAGCACAGCAAGAGGCTTTTGAAAGAGGCTTAAGGGGAGCAGCATCCTCACAACACATCGCTTTGTCACCAAGGAGCCTGAGTGGCTGGAGTGGGCTTTTGCTAAAGGGTGTCAAAGTCTGGGACACGTTGGGGAGGGATGGAAGCATAGATTATCCTGTAGCCCAAGCCTCAGCCTCCCACACATTTTCCATTAGGAAGGTGATGCTTTTCTGGCAGTTTGTTTCCCCTCGCCGCTGTCCGTGGTACCACTGAGGAATTGCACTGCCTTGCAGCTGCTCACCACACACAACTCCCAGATGGATGCAGTTCCCTTGGGAGGTGTTAACATCCTCCACACAAGCAGTGGCAGAGATGCATCGCCCCCCTCAACCCATGACTCTGCTCATTTAGCCCATACCCTCCATCACTACACAAGGTCCCATGGCTGCATCAGACTTTGCTCACAGATCAGAGTGTATCAACTGAGTCAAAGAAGGATCATTTTTGCTCTAGTTTTGCCCATGGTCTAAAGAAGAAAACAGCCTTCTTAAGAGAGTGACATCATGGACTTCCCAAGCTCCAAATTTTGCTTCTTTGTCCTTAAGTCCAAGATTTTTTTCCTAACAATTCCTTCTTCAAACTTCCACCATGTAAATTTGTACCCGCCCTTCAGAAACCCAAGAGCTGTGTGTTCTTCCTGGGCATGAGGCACCATCTTTCAAGGTAGATTTAGGTGCAGTAAATGAAAAAACAAATGAACAAACACAGAAGGCCTCTTCCTTGGCCGCGTCTGTGTTTCCAATTTCTGCCTGTGGTAGCTTCTGAAGCATGCTTTCGTTGCTAAATCAAGTTGAAACATGACTGGCCTATCCAACCACCCCAGTCCTTCATTTAAAGCCCTGGTATTTAGCAGCTGAGAGCCACACACATCACGGGTAGAAACTTCAAAACTCTTATTAGAGTCTCGAAAAATAAAAATAACTGCATATCTGAGTTGAATCCTGGATCTACAACTTACTAAACTGTGTGAACTTAAGCAAGTGATGCCCCCACTCCAGTTAAGTAAGCAAGCCCAACAAATCCTAATGTCATCTCTAAGGTGGGGACAGCACATAAATAACACCGCTAGGAAGCTACCCCCACACAGGAACACTCAGGAAACATGAGTTTTTCCTTTTACTCTCATCTTCCCTCCCGAGTAATCGCATGCCTGCTTCCTGAGTCATCTGAAAGCAGCTCTGCCTCCTCCTGTCTCTGTTGGTCTACAGTGTTTAGTGCTTTGGGAAAAATGGGTTTTATGGCCTGACAACCCTGCTTTCTGGTCCTTCCTGGAGAAGAGAGGAGGTTCGCCCTTTTTTATGATTCAGAACATACTGAGGGGATGACGCTGAGGCACTTTGATGAAAGCAAGGAGAAGACAATCCAGTGGGGCATAAGGCAGGATGTACCCCAACTACCCAAGAGGCAGCCTAAGGGCCCTCAGGGTGCCAGCATGGAGAATTCATTCATTCATTCGCGTCATACTCGTCTAGTACTTTCTCAGTGCTGAGCAGTATGCTAGGTTCCCAGGAAGCAAGAAAGATCAAGACAGGGAATCCACCTGATATAAAGCCTCTCTCCTTTAGGAACCACAGACAATGGAAAAGAGGTGTAGAAATGAGACAATGATGGGAACCCAAAGTAAATATTTGCTGTGTCATCATTTGCACCAAACTCTGGCCAACAGCTGCTGCCATCCAGTGACTTTTGTGGGTGTCTTTCAGATGAGAGGGGAGAGGGGATCTGGAAGAAGGATTGGGGGAAATCCAGTTTGTAGCAAGAGAACCTACTACGCCTCGATTCCTGCTTTCCCCTTTCCTCTTATTCCTCTGTGTGTTCCTCTTTCCTCTTATCCCGTCAGATAAGATCGTCAGTGGAAAAGCAGGCAGCATGATAGAGAGAACACAGACTTTGGATTTGGGGTTATTTATTAAAATCTTACTATATTATTTACCTCTCTGTGGATCTGGAGAGGCCATAGTTTCTTTGAGCATCAGTTTGCGCATCGATATTGGGTGTAAGGGTAGGAATAGTGTAACACAGGTGCCTGAGGTACAGCAGTAGCTCCTGAACACGTGGAGGCTCTTTTGCTATTCTTACTGCTGCCACCACCAGCATGACTGCAACTGCTTCTACTACTCCTGGCCCGCATCCGGTACCCAAATGCAGCTAATAACCAGAGGTTTGGGTTTGGTCCTTTCCCACCCCAAACACTCCCAAGCATTCTGGCCTTATAGCTCCATGGAGAAATAGGGAGAGAGGGGAGGATAAAGACAGCCTGGGTATGGAGAGAAGTGGCCAATCAAGGGGAAGGAGAGATGGGAAGGACTTGACCAAGTAGAGAAACAACAGAGGAAAATGAGAAAAGAGGAGAAGAAATTCAGTCTTTCACTGCCGTCTTCCCCAAAACTTCAGCCCCTTCTAGTGAGTGCAGGATCTTCCTCCCTCTGGCCGCCCAACTTCAGGCCCATCTAGGACCTTCCCCGTTCCCCTGCCATCAGGAAGCCAGGCTGGAGGCACCAACTGGGCCTTCCAAAGGCCACCTTCCACCAAAGAGCCACCTTAAGGTAAATTCAGGAGAGCAAACTGAAAAAACGTCCAACCACCCCCGTGGGGAAGGGTTGACAAGGGAAGTCTATGGGGATAGACATGTGATGATTTTTCATTTGGATGAGGAATTTTATATTCAAAACAAATTTTGTGGAGTTCCAGGTGGCCTAGCAGTGAAGGATCCGGCATTGTCACTGCCGTGGCTCATGTCACTGCCGTGGCAAAGCTTTGATCCCTGGCCCAGGAACTTCCATGTGCTGCAAGTGTGATCAAAAAAAGAAAAAGAAAAAGAAAGACCCATCTTAAAAAAAAAAAGAAAAAGAATCCATCAGAGACAGGACCGTATCTGGATTCTTTAGCCTAAGGAAAGTGTGGAGACATCTAAACCACAGGAGTGAAACCCTCAGCAGCAGACATGTCGGAGCATAAGCTTGGTGAGGTTCCCAGGAGGAAAGGCATTAAAGATTTTTTAAGAGTCGCTTCTTTTATGTATGTATGTATTTAGTTAGTTAAGTATAACTGACTTGCCATGTTGTGCCAATTTCCGCTGTACCGCGAAGGGACTCTGTCGTCTATGCATATACTTTCCTTCCTTCCAGTATCTTCCATCACGGTCTATCCCACAGACTGGCGAGAGTTCCCTGTGCTGTACAGCAAGACCGCATTGCTTTCAAGAGTCGCTTGTGATTTGAGCATCCATGAACAGTAAAAACACAAAACAACAATAGACAGACGAGAGGCGCTCTCCAAAGTGTTCTCCGTATCTTAGTCTATGGTGGGAGGGGGGAGGAAAGGGCCCTCATAGATTTGAGACTCAAACCCCAAATATCGTCGTCCCCACTCTGAGTCTCATAGTGGTAGACACTGTCATCGCGTTAAGGGGACATACACTGAGAGACCGGCCACTTCTTCACACTAGCTTCTTCTGGGGGGACTGTGAGCTGCCTCGGGTCCTGGGATGAGTGCCATCCACTGAGGGTTCCTGTCCCCACCATTGCTGGGGAACCACGTCTCAGAAACCTCCCAGGGAGCCTTCTGTGGGCGAGGACATCTCTCACCTTTGCTAAATGAGAGAACGCTGCAGGCTTTCTGTTCCTAACAAGTACATGCCCATGGCAACTCCTCAGAGCAGACCAGAGGCAAAGCCAAGCAGAAAACCTCATGCTGCCCCCACCTTCCTCCCATGCAGCCTTCCTTCTTCCCAGATCCCCTTTCTGGGCATGTAGTGCCTTCTTCACGTCCATCATCACCCTCACAGCCCTGGTGCCATGCTCTGGGGTTGCTCATCAACATGCTGGCATCTGAAGCTTGGAATGCTATTAAGGCCCAGTATTGTTGTCCCAGTTTTATAGCTAAAGGAAAGGACCCAGACCCAAGGTCATGACACCAATGGTATGTCAACACTGGCCAGCCTACAGGGAATGGTCCAGCCAGCGTCAGCCTGATCCTGATCCTCTCTGATCTGCCCAGCAGCAGAGCCCCCACCCCAAGTTTCTGGCCCTTTCCTCTCCTGTATGTCTCCATATCCCCCCCCCAAACCTACCTATCTTTCCTGTCATTCTATCATAGTCATGCTCTTGAGAGAGTAGCAGAGAGAAGACTGTGCCATGAAGAGCAGAGTCTGTGGGTCCAGGTGGACCTGAGTCCCAGTCCCACCTCAGCCTTATCTCGCTATATGACCTTAGACAAAGTACTGGACCCCTCTCAGCCTTGGCTTCCTTACCTGCCAGTGGGATGTATAATAGGTACCTCTCTCAGAGGGCTGTGTAAAGATTCAATGAAATAATGTATAAAATACTTAGAGCAGTGCCTGACACACACTAAAGGCTGAGTACTAGTCACTGCCACCATCCCTGCTAGTAGATTCCGGGGAGGGAAGTTTGCCTTTGGATGGAATGTTCCTAGACAGAGCCCCCGACGTGTGGGCGTGCTGGGAGGGAGCCTGGGAGACAGGAGGCCATGGGGCTCTGGGCACAGAAGGGTGGCGCTGGGTCACAGGCGCCAATGAGCATCTGCTTGAATGATGCCTCCCTGCCATCTGCCATCTTCTTTTTAGCCTAGTCACTGCCCGTTAGCCCCTCCACCCCAGCTCAGACAGGGAAGGGGGAGGAGGTTGGGCTAAATCCTATCTATCCTGGCACTTCTTAGTGGAAAGAGAAAGCCATGAACTGGATCGAAGTTGGGTTAAAACTGAAGTGCCCAAGATGACACTGAGGTCGGCCACGCTCTCCCCCACAGTCTTGGGTATTGGAATGGAGGCTGCATTTGACAGTCTTGACACCTGCGCTTGATCCGGCCTGAGAAGCCTTGTCTCCCTGAGTCTTGAAGGATGGCTTGGGATTTGAAGAGCTTCTTTTCTCTTGCAGCTACCAGAGCCCGCGGACAAAGGCTGCATGTCCTGGCATAAAGCAATGGCCAGGTACATGTATACCTGGTTTCCGACTTCAACTCCATCCTTCGTTATATCTGCCTCTGCAGCCCCATCTCAATATGGGCAGCACAGTGTCCTTCACAAGGAAAGAGGGAAAGCATATCTGTGTCTGTTCATCATCCAGCATTTATTTTGCAAATGCTTCTTGAGCTTTAAGCTATGTATTAGCTCAACTATTCCTCCCCCTAACAATAATAATAATAGTTGACATGCACTAGCATTAATTGAGTGTTACTCTGTGTGCCAGGCCTTAGTGGGCTTATCTCTTTTAATCCTCACAGCTACCCTCTATGCTAGATGCTCTTATTATGTCTATTTTTCAGATAAAGAAACTGCAGCACAAAAAGCATATGTAACTTGCCTAAATCCATTCCCATAGGATACAGAGATAATGAGGTACATCCCTCGTTTTCAAGAAGCTCATAGTCTTGGGTGATTCTCAGCCATCATCATTACAAGATGATATTATCTGTGCTGTAACAGAAACAATAACAGGATAAAACTGTTTCAGGATCAAAGACAAGGAAGATGCCCAGTTAGCCTTGGGTGTGAGTGGGTGTAAGGTCAGGAAACGTTCACAGGGTCAGAGACATTTGAGCTGGATGTAGATATGTTTTCCTTCTATAAAGGATTGGTGACAACTTACTGGAAAGGACGAATGTAAAATAGGAGTAGAAAAATCAAGAGCAAGGAGTTGCATGTCAATTGTACTTCAATTAATACCTTTTTTAAAAAAAAGAAACAGGCAAAATCCAAATCGAGGGACATTTTACAAAACAACTGGCCTGTACTCTTCAAAAAAATGTCAGTGTCAGGAAGGACAAAGAGAGCCTGAGAGGTTCTTCCAGATCTTAAGAGAGTAAAGAGACTCACAACTAAATGCAATATGGGATCTTGGCTTGGATCCTGGCTTGGGTTGGCAGGGTGGGTGGGGGTGTGTGTGTAGCGGGCGGGGGGGGGGGTGGCTGTAAAGGACACCAGGGGGAATATTTGGCAAAATCTGAATACAGACCATAGAGTGGATAATAGCATTGAATTAATGTGAGCTTTCCTCAATTTGATGTCTATTATGGTTATGGATGACAATGTCTGTAGATGCCCGTTGTAGGCTTGATTGGGTGGAAAGGTAGGTTGGGTTCTGCAGCAAGTAAACACTGTCTCTCTGAGTCACCTTGCATGACAAAAGATTCTGTAAAGGTGATAACATTAAATATCTTTTTAAAAATTGAAGTACAAAGCTGACTTTCAACATTATATGAATTTCAGGTGTGCATTTTGAAACACATTTGAAATATGGAGGAATGAAGTTACACAATGTAGCACCTTCCTCTTAAATAGTTACACATACACACACAGAGACAATAATAACAATAAAAATAATAACATAGGAGATAAAAATAAAGCACATGTGGCAAAATGTTAATAGGTAGCAAAGAGCTTCCCGGTGAATGCATGGGTATTTGGGGAAAGCACGGAGGCTCCGCCCCTTTCCCCACCTCACCCTGTGCATCTCTTCCAACAGACTGTTCCTGAGTTACGTGCTTTTATAACTGACTGGTAACCCAATATACTTTGACATTTTCCTGAGCTACCTTTTCCCTCTAGTTATTCAGCACCTGATCTGATACTTGAAAAGAGCTCAGCTCTGCAAGCAGAGAGTAGAATGCCTGTCTTCCAGACCTTAAATATCTGATCAGCTGCCCAGAAAGGAAGAGATGAGGCCCTCTAGTTAGTGGCCATTGACAAAAGTGCTGAATGGGGTCATCCTATTTCCCAAAAGTCAAGAACAAAAAGGCTTCTGAGAACTCCAGAGCTTTTAAGATGCATCTGGATGCCATACTGAAAATGTACTGAAATGTAATTCTGAAATAATGATAGTACTGAAAATGTAATTCCACTATGCACCTGTTAAGTACTTAGGTGTATAACAAAGGGATATGTTATAAAAAATAGGTAGTGAAGCCAAATGAATCTATGGGTATTCCCTTCTATTATTCTTGCAACTTTTCTATGTTTGAAAATTTTCAAAACATACTAAAAAAAAAAAAAGAAGAAGAAAATTAATACTCCATGAAATGTATTTTCATTTATATTCCATGAAAATAGCCATAAGGAATTTTCACACAAGTGATACAGATGGTACCTCTTTCGAGGGGTGTGGAGGAAAGCTTGGTGAGACCAGTGGTCCAAAAGTGACATCCGAACCGAGGCTCTCTAGAGCCAGGTGGGAGTGGCTGTGTGGATTCAAATGCTCTGGACCAAATCTAAAGTCACCAGTGGAGAAGCTTCTAGCTGTAGGCGTAGACCTGGATGGAGCTGCTTCTCAAATAGGCAGGACTGACACCAAGGAAACCCCAGGATGGACACCAAGGAAAGAAGCAACAGAGACTTATTAATTTAACAGTGGTTTATAATTCTCCCCAAAAAGCTCGGGAAGTTAGAAAGCAGCTGACATCATGATTGAGACCCGCAAACAAGAGTCAGATGTGACTCTGAGTTTCCGGGCAAAAGGAAGGAAAAGGTGATCTGTTATACACACTTGGTTATTAGAAATATAGAGGCTTACCAGTTCCACGGTGGAGACCAGGAATTCCTCAGTGGCAAATTCTAAAATAACTTTACTGCACAGTGCAGATAAGTTATGCAGAAGGCAGGGAGTAAGAGTTTTATAGAAAATGCAAGTGTAGAGAGGTGGTTTTCATACAACTTTTCAAAACGGCCTTGGATGAAGCTGGAGGTGTTAACACTAAAACAAAACTCAGTGGAAGTTTTTAGGAGAAGATCAGAATAGCACTTAGTACTCCTGAAAGAAGAGGGTATAATTGCATGCAAAGCATCACTGTACATACTCATGCATTTATCTTTGCAAAGTAACTCAGATTAATTAAATATTAATGCATTTTTGCAATGCAAGTATACTGGTATTTGTCAAGTATATTAAGTCCCAATTACATGATAGTTTTGTGTGTGTAAGGTTTTGCTCTTGGCCATGGGACTTTTTTTTCTTTTAAAAGTTCAATTACATTCAGCAAACAGTGATTGAATCCCTCTGTGCCAGGCTGTAGGCTGAGTATGGGTGACGCAGAAGTAGACAGCACATTGCCGTTGACTCTGAGATCTCGAAGGCTGGGAGAGGAAAACGCAGTAGACAAAAGGAGGTGTAGCCAGGGAAGCAGTGGGGTTCCAGGGGAAGGAACCCAGATGTCTCATCCACAAGTAGACAAGAAGTCAGAGAAAGCTTTTTCAAGATGTTCTGTGGGAGCTGAATCTTAGAACATGAGGGGTTGGCCAAACGGAGGAATAGCAAATGAGGAAGGATGTTGCGCGCAGAGAAAAGAGCATGGACTCAAGGGGTGTACTTGGATGGATTTATCTGTCTTTTAACTGCAGTGGTAGGTCCATGAATCTGTGTGTGATAAAGATGCACTGACCTAAAGATACACACACACACACACACACACACACACACACACACACAGAGAAAGAGTGTCACTGGGCTTTTCATCTACAGTGGGACCTTTCCCAAAGACAACGACTCAGAGCCTTAGAACTACGGAGACTCGGCCGTTCTCTGTCCTTGTGGCTCACAGCTGCCGCTGTTCAAGCCCGCTGTGCTAATTACTGTGACTCTGACCTTTAGAGCGTAGCATTCGTAATCCAATCCTCAACACTTGCCCCCAGAAGGACATCTGTCAGCAAAACACTCTTAGGCAAGTATTGAGAGAAAGGAAACTGCGGCAGACAGGTAGAGATGAAATCCACACGTGGGCAGAGGCAGTGTGGTTTCCTGCTGTGAAGTCTTTCTCTTCTAGCTGGGCGGTTCTTGTATCTAGTCTCTGACCAGCAGCCTGATCCAGTTTTTTCCCATCCCGCTTCCACACACGGGGTCCATCCGATTCTCATCTTGGTGACCTCTCACCTTTGTGATCTTGTCAAGACACTTAAATTCTGAGCTATGGGTTCCTTGTCTGAAAACAGGACTAAATGTTCCTGCTCATCTCCCACAACTGTGAGAGAAGCTGCCAGAGAGATGTGGCTTCCAGAACCTTCCACCTTCTTCAGTCTGAGCACCCGAAGGAGCAGGCACGGTCTCGTTCCCCAACATTTGCACTGTTAAACATCTTGACCCTGCAGTCTTGCTTCTGTCCAGACTTGGAGAGGCCACTGAGCTTTCCTGCCTGAGCGGGGCACCTTCTTGCTTCTTCCAAAGGAAGCAGAGGGCCATGGCTTTTGCCTCAACAAGGACGAACTATCTTCTGATGTAAACAAAGCCACAGTAGGTAAAACAAGTGTTGTGATGTCATGGGGTGGAGGTGACACTGAGAACCAGAGTCACCTACAGCACTCAGTCCCCTGTGGAAGGGAGGAAACTGGGGAGGCGGGCGCTTTGAATGAAGGACCAAATCCTCGGAAATTTAGGGCGAGACTAACTCACCCAGTGTAGGGCTATTGTCTCGTTCCTAAAATACTCTGAGGAAAGTGCTGTAATCTGTGAAATAATGAGCAGTTGAATATTTTAGCTTAACTGTGCTGACCTCAGAGAAGACGCCCTGCCGCTCCCGGAACAGGCTGAATCAAACCTGGGAATGCAGCCACCCCCCGCCCCAACCTCCCAGTTAACACAAATCTCTTAATGCCAGACTCATTAGCAGCTCACCCACCCCGAGCCCCACGGGGTTTTCTTTTTTCCCCAATGAAACCTTCTCAGAGAAGAGGCAAGCATTTCCTAGTTCCCCATATGTAGTACCCTTGCTGATTCGACAGGCTCCACCTTGGTCCTCTGGCAGATTCCCTGGAGAGCTGCCACGTTAAGACCCCATCACAAGCCTCGTTGTTACCTCCGCGAGGAATCGTCCTTCTGCCCATTTTCTCCCACTCTGAACCCAAGTATTCAGTGGCTGGCGTGTTCTGTGAGCCATGGAAATATCCTGTCGAGTGCGAGGGGCACGTTATGAGGATGAAGGGCTGATGAGGCATTAGAAGGCAGGGTGAACCTAAGAGCTGAGGTGGGACGTGTGCAGGGGTCCTGGCACCATGAAAATAGTGCTCTTTACTTTCTCATGACACTCTGGACTCTTGGATGTGGTCTACTGCATGTCCCCCAGGACTTGATGTGTAAGGGCACGAAATGGAACTATAACTGCCTCAATCATTTATTTCTTTTAATTGAAGTACAGTTGATTTTAAACATTGTGTTAGTTTCAGGTGTACAGCAAAGTGATTCAGTTACATACACACACACTATTTTTCAGATTCTTTTCCACTATAGATATTGCAAGATATTGACCATAATTCCCTATGCTATACAGTAGGTCCTTGCTGTTTATCTATTTTATATATAGTAGTGTGTATATATTCATCCCAAACTCCTAATTTATCCCTCCCCCACCCTTCCCTTTTGGTAACGATTTATTTGTTTTTTATGTCTTTGAGTCTGTTTCTGTTTTGTAAATAAGTTTGTATCATTTTTTAGATTCCACATATAGGTGATATGATATTAGCCTTGTCCGACTTACTTCCCTTACTATGAAAATATCTAGGTCCATCCAGGCTGCTGCAAATGGCAGTATTTCACACTTTTTCATGACTGAGTAATATTCCCTTGCACGAATGTACCACAACTTCTTTGTCTCCTTTATCTGTCAAGGACACTTAAGTTGCACCCATGTCTTGGCCACTGTAAGTGGGGCTGTTGGCAACACTGGAGTATAACAGCCTCATTTATCATCTCCATGGGAGAGAACAGAAAAAAGGAGAGAACTCACGTTCATGGAATATCTCCTAAGCACCAGGAACGCTGCCTCCCTCGTTTTACTTAGTTCTCAGAAGTAAGCTCGGATTGTTGTATTAAAAAGATAAGAAAAGAGGGTTCCTAAGAGTCAAGTCCTGTCAAGCCAGGCGAGTGTCTTCATGGAGCTGTGCTCGACACAGCCCGTACCCTGCAGTAACACCCTGGTCTCCTTATGACCGTCTTGAACTCTGGGACTTAAGTTTCTGCTTAATTCCACTGGGATTTTTGCTTTGGAGGACAACACACAAATAGAAGAAAAAAAAAATCCCTTCTACTAAGGAATTTACAGTCTCTTTGGAAAGAAAGAGAAAACACAGGACGGGAAACGCAAGAGCAAAGGAGCATCGCCGGCTCCTTGAATGTCAGGCACTTTCCCTACCTTGTTTTGCTCAGATGGTCAACAATCCTTGGTGGTAGGCATGAGCATTCCATTTTATCGATGGGGAAACTGAACCTCAGATGCATTAACTGTCCAGATTTTCTATAGCTGATACTGGCTGACTTGGAACTGGTTTCTTGTTAAATTGTGATGTCCCCAAATGGAATAGATTTAACCAAGTGCTAAAGCCCCCTTGGGTGAAGTTCTGCGAAGACCAGTGAGGGGGAAAGACAGTGGTTGAGATCCTTGGAAAGGATGGAGTCAAGATCTCCTTGGAGATAAGATGTGGGAGTGGGGGAGAAGCATCTGGGCATTTCACAGGACAGAAAAGCAGGAGTAAGGGCCAGGGTTAAGGACACACAGATCCCCTTGGGTGTACCACCTCTAGAAGGACTCACAAGACCCAAAGAGTTTATATACACAGAAGAGTCGTATTGTAGGATAATGATACAGCACAGCAGCCAAAGGAAACGTACCGAAAGGGACCTGGAATAGTTCAACCAATAACTCATATTGTCTTACATAAACCAATAAGCCAGACTACTTTCCCAAATGGCTGTCAGCCATTCAATGTTTAAAGTCAAAACCTAAAGGAGTTCCCATTGTGGCTCAGCAGTAACAAACCCGATGAGGATCCATGAGGAGGCGGGTTCGATCCCTGACCTCACTCAGTGGGTTAAGGATCCGGCGTTGCCGTGAGCTGTGGTGTAGGTCACAGACGTAGCTTGGAACCCGCACTGCTGTGGCTGTGGTTTAGGCCAGCAGTTGCAGCTCCAATTTGACCCCTGGCCTGGGAACTTACATATGCCACAGATGCAGCCCCCCCAAAAAAATCAAAACCTAGAAATTGTCCCTTATCACTGTCTTTCCTTAACTCCCCACATCCAATTTATCAGCAAGTCTTCAAGGTTTGACCTCCAAACTAGAGCTTCCAACGGTCCACTTTTGCCCATCCTCACCGCCACCTCGACATTAGTCGCCACGCTCTGCGGCCTGGGCTGCACGTCTCCCACACCCTCTCTGCTCTCTCTTCCTTCAGCCCACCCTCCGCAGAGCAGCCGAAGTGATCCTTTCCCGACTCTGGTCAGATCAGGTAACTCCCGCTTCAAGGCCTCCATCAATGTCCCACTGCACCTGGCCTTGAGAGCACCGGATGGTCTGACACCCCCCGACCCCAGCCTACATCTCGGGCACCTTTTCACTCCCCTCTGCACCTGCGTTGCTGTGGTCCGCCGACCTTCACTCAGTTGGACAAGCCAAGTTCTCTGGCTCCTCACTGCTGCCCCCTTGTGGAATCCTCTTCTCTGGGCGCCTCGAGCGTCAGCTCCTCTCCAGTCTAGTTTCAATACCACATTCTCAGAGGACCTTCTTACCTATTGTGGCCCTTAGCCACTGTTTTTTAGATTAATTTCTTAAGTGTGTCTTTCCAACTAAAGTAGGGGTGCCTTTAAAGCAGGGGTCTCACCCAGCCTGTCTCCTGGTGAGTTGGGAGAGTTGCTGGCACATAGTAGGTGTTTTAAGAATATTCAGTCAATGAATGAAGGCAAGGGTGATGGCCCACACTACTTTTTTAACAAAATTAAGGGGAGGGAGCTTGCCGAGACCTGACATGGGCCCACAGGACTAACCTCGTGGGATTAGGGTCAAAAGGGTCAATCCACGTCCACAGCCTGCTACAACGCCTCACACGCAGTGGACATGGCATCACTCTGAGCTGAAGAGGAGGTGGTGGCCTGAGCAGACTCATGCGCCGGACGGAGTCTTACCCTTCTTGGGAGACCGCCTCTCTTCACTCATCCAACAAGGGTTTCCCAAGTCCGCATGACAGGGATTTGCGTGCATGAACGGAAGTATCGCACCACATGGCACTCTTCACGAGAGCAGCACACACACCTCCGCACTTCGCCCCTAGAACAGCCCAGAAGCTCTCTCCCCGATGTCCCCATGCTTCACAGAAACCACGGGAGGGGGCTGCTCTCCACGTTTGAAGGGCCGTCCCCTCCCCCTGTCAGGGTACCGAATCGGCTGCTGTTTGAATCTGTGATGAGGGACCACTTCCAGGTCCTTCTACGCATCAGAAAGTTCTTGGGTGTCTCCCTGCCTCAAAACAATAAACATCCTCTGAAGATAGTCTCAGATCACCATTGTTCAGAGCTCACCCATTTGCTTCCACTAAGCACGAAAGACTGCAGTTTGACAGCAGAAAACCAGAGGAGTGCTGTTGTCTTATTAGCACCTTTGCCACCCCCACCCCCCGCCAAGCACCGCAAGCTCTCCCAGTCTCTTACCCTCATCTTAGCAATTTAAAGTTGTCATGGTTGGAAAAGCCCTTTGTTAATATAAACCCGTCCCTTGCCAATAAATACCCGTCCAGTGGTATTCTAGACCAAACAAGTCGGGATGGTGTCTCTGTGCATGCAGGAGGCATTGACTAAATGCACATTAGTGAGTGAGTGGGAGGTGGAAGACGGAGGGAGGAAAACAGGCACCCTGGCCCCGCCAGACCCAGTTCTGATTTCTCGCCACACAGGGTCCTCCAGGCTGTGCTCAACCCAGAGGCACCTGGCGGGGAGGCTTCTTCCTCCCTAGGGCTGTGATCGCCCCCAGGGGTGCCCCCGTTTTCCTAATTCGCCCAAAGGCACCAAATGAGCTGGCAGCAGCTCCATGAAGATCCCCCTTTGCAGACGGAAAGGAGCAGAAACTGGCCTGGGAGAGAGCAGAACTGTGCCTCAGCCTGGATTCTGTCACTGAAACTAAGGCTCTTCCCTTCTGACTCCCAGCATCCACCTCTGTAAAATGATCCAGGGGGACTCAAGAGTTGTTTTTCACAAATTTCATTTAGGAACTGCAGACTTGTGTCCTCTGATGAAATTGTTCTCAGAAGCCAGTACGTAAAGGAAACAACCTCAAGGCACAACTTTAGGAGGCGGGTAGGGGCCTGCCCCCTTGGTCCCCATCACCGCCCCTCCAACCCCTCCACACACGTAGAATGGTTAAGGACCACAGGAGTCGGTGTCTTGTCTTTGACTTTCTCCTTAGAGCTGTTTCTGTGATGTTGTAAGAACCTGCCAAGCAGGAAAATACCCCCTAGAGGTTGTTGAGAGCTACACACAAAGGGCAACAATAAGACCCACCATTCTGCTGAGTGGCCTGCCCTTCAGCGGAGCCGGGTTTTCCAAGTCCTTCCGGCACACCCGAGCTCCTGCCAGCTGTCACTCACCCAGCTTCACGGAAGCTTCTAGCTCTTCGCTTCCACCTGTGATCCCGTGCGGTCCTCTGCTGTTGGCACATGCCCCCCCCACGCCCCCCCTCCCCAATACTGGGAGAGTCTCAAAAGAAGTCAGTTTCCCTGTCAGCCCCAGCTCCCTCAAGGGCTGAGCCCGGCAATCTCTGCCCAATTGCATATTCATAGCGACCAACTGAATATTTATTCCGCCAGAAGAGCTCCACAGGGCCTGTCCTCTCCCCTGCCAACAGGCAGTCTTTGTAATGCATGCAGCCTTCCCAGGCTGTGGCCCCTGTCCCCTTCCCTCGCCACCCCCAGCACTGGCCCTGCCACTCACGTCTCCGCCACTGTCAACGCCAACCCATCAACCCTTTATGCCTCCGCCTCCGCTCTTCCAGAGGAGGCTTTTCTGAGTCACACACCCACCCGCACAGACCACAGTCACAACACCCGAGTCTTAAACCCCCCCTTGCAGAACAGAAGCTTTCCCTGAATTTCATGAGGCTCATTTCTGCCCGGGGAGATCCCCGTTTTCCACTGCTTTCCGGGAAGAGAGATGAGATACCAATGCTTCACAAAAGCCGTATCGTCAACAAAACCACTAACATTTACTGCACACTTACCGTGTGTTAAGTAAGAACTGTCATAAATTCTCGACAAGGCTTATCTTTCTTACGTCAAACCAGTGGGGATCTCCTGGGTAGGAAAAGAGTTTCTCAGGCCTCCCTTTTCTCACCTGTAAGATGGAGAAGTGCCTGCCCGTGGTGATGTTAACGTGGATGAAGTGAGGAAAAGAGATAAGCTTGGCAGCGCTGGGCAGCGGGCGTAATAGTAGCTCTTCCTCCTCTGGGTTTGCGGTCAGGGAACAGAGAAAGGCCAAGGACTGAGCCCTGCAGAAGGAGCAGTTGTTTCTGTAGACACCCTGTTGAGCAGGGCAGACCCTGAGCTAATGAGGATGGGTGAGGCCATGGGCTGGGTCCTGGAGGAGACACACCGCGGATGCAGGCAGTCATGATGGCCGGGATGAGAAGCCCCTCTGCGAACTGGTAGGCTGGACCACTCCCCCGTGTTTTATGCTAAAACCGCCTTTGTGCCTTTGTACCAACCGGGCACCTACTGGAGAGCCAGCCCCAGGCGCAGTGCCTTTTCCTGGCCCTCCTTTCTCTCTGGAGGAGCGAGATGCTCCCAGCTGGTGAAGGGCTCCCTATAGATCCACCACCGTCCCTCTGGGTGGCCTTCAGGTGTTCACCCAACCTCGCTGAACCCTGATATCTCACTTGACACACAGGCATAATCCCTGCCCCCACCTCTGGGCTGATGTGGAAACTAAAGGGAGTCTTACGTGAACGACACTGTGACAACAAGACAAATTCCAAAGGCTCCATCCATCATGAAGACTTCCCCTCCTGCATGCCTCTGACTGCCTCCTGAATGTTAATAGCCTGCCCTGGAGAGTAAGGAGTGACTCGCTTGTGTCTGTCTACCAGACCCCACTGTGGATGGGGGCAGGAGGCTGGATCTCGTTTGTCTTTCACCTTGACTTTGGCCACTGTGTGCAGCACAGTCCCTGGCACATGACAGATGCTCGATACATGTCTGATGAATGAGAATGTGCTATTCAGTGTCTAGAGGTGGGCGAAGGGATCCGTGCTAAGGTCCACAGCAAGAGCCCCCATTGAGCGAGCTGGCAAGGTGGGTGGGACACCACGGGAGCACGAGAGAGTCTGAGGCTCCCTGGAGAGCCCAGCCCCTCCTCTCCATCTTCCTGCATTCAGAACACTTTGGAGGAACTGGATGGAGTCTTGGAAGCAATTGCTTCTTATCTCTGAAATTGCTTCCTCTTGTCTTCTGGGCAAGGGCAGCAGAGAGCCCCAGCTGGTTAATATCCAGCCCGCCGGTCGGAGTGATTGCTCATCAAACCCCAGAACCCAGAACGAGTTCAGGAGGGACTGTGGTCAGCCGTGGCCACGGAGGTCTCAGACAAACGGCTGCCCAGCGGATCGGCCCACATTAAGCGACAAACATGATTAAAGTCCAGAAAATAGGACCTGTGAGGAAAGGATGAAGCCATCTGTTTGATTTATTGTGGAGGAGAACAAATAACAATTGCAAGTCGGTGGAAATTTTTTACAAGAAGGATGGCGACGCCCAGCACGATGAGGCCAAAACAGGAAGAGAAGGGCTCAGATGGCCTCACGGGGCCGGTCAGACGTAGGGAGGCAGGGCTTTCCCACTGCCCGGCGATCAGCACAGCCAGGGGTGGATGGTTTCCCAGAAGCAGCCTTGGAATCTGACTTTCAGGGTAAAAATGATGACCCCCAAGTCTAGCAGAGAAACCTGACAATTTTTGCATCTGGGGCTGAAAAAAAGTGACAGTGATGAGCTTGAATATTTCTCCCTTCTGAGCAGATCCAGGACTCCAGGATAATCCGACAGACAAGGTGTGAAGGGAAGAGGATCCAAAGAGAATGCCAGACCCTAGTCTTTGATGAGGCAAAGCCCACCCAAGGGTTCTCCTTCTGGCCCTGGGGCATGAATGAGCCTGCGGCGAGGTGACAAGGCTCTCACTATGTCTTAATCAGTTAATGACAGAAAGCCAAAATCAATGGATTGTGACTGGGGTAACTAGTGTGCTTGCAACAAAGAGGAACTGTGTTTTTCAGCATGGAGTTTTACCAATTAATTCATCAGTGAACATCTCGTGGTTTCCTGTCTTGATCAGGAACCATGAGTAGATACAAAGAGTGTGTGTTGCATCTGTTGAAAAGAAGTGAATCTGTTAAAAATAAAAACACTTATCACAGATAGAAAAGGCATCTTCTGATACACAGCTCAATAGAAAACACTCGTTTTAAAATTTGCTTAGGTTCTGTAGTAATTTACATTAAGATACAGGGAGACGCAGAGACATGGAAATGCCTGTCATGAAGGAAGAAGCTCTGATGTTCTCAGATGCCTAGAATCAGAAGGCACAGCAAGAAGAAGGGCCACAGGGCCAAGCGCCAGGGTGCATCAGGAGGCAGGGGGGTGAGGGAGAAGCTCGGTTACGAGCCCTTATTGGGGTTTCTGCAGGAAAGGCAAGGTGAGGCCGGGTAAGCAGATGAGGATGGGCTGGTTTGAATACGTTCAGTGGGCCTTGAGGCACAGGGCCTGTCCCGAGTCAGCTGGTACCTGACCTTCCAGTGAATAAGGCAGGTGGATAGTGGTCCAGAGTATTAAGAGACCACAGAGGAAGTGGGGAGAGGGATGTGGGCTCCGGATCGGGGAGTTTGCCTCTGACATGCGTGCTCACAGACCAGTCACTCATGATCCCGGGGGTGGGGGGCAGTGACTCCCCCTGGTCAGCATGGCCCCAGATACCTGAGCATCAGGAATATGGAAAATAAAAAAATAGACTTAATACCACTCTACATCCAAAGTGTAGAGTACAGACGCAGTTCACAATCGTGTGGATGTTGGTGGACAGCTGGAAATGAGTGAACTTTAGGGAGGTGAAAAAATATTTTAGGCAAAGCCATACAAAAGAAAAAAATAGACCAGCAAGTTTAGAGGAATGGGACAAGGGGACAGAGAACAGGGATTAAAACTCATGCCTCCTGCCCCCTCCTTCTTTCTGCTTCCCACTGGGTGGAGAGGGCAAAGTCACCGGGAAGCTATGATCTGTAAAGCATGCCCTGGAGGAAGAATGGTTTTTCCAGCAAGGATGCATGCTTGCTAAGGATGCTACTAGGAAGGGTTTCTCCCCACGGTGGACCAAGAGATGTTCCAAGGTCACGGATACCAGTCCTAACCCAGCTGTCTTCCAAGTCTGCGGAACCACTGGAAGTGGATCGGGTTCAGTGCTTACTGAACCTGCCCCAGCTGGACCCATGACGGAGAGCTGCTTGGCTGCCAGTGGGTCGTGTTATCAGCAGAACCTTCTCTACTGCCTCTGCTGACATCACTGCCGACGGTCAGATGGTCCTCCGTGACAGCTGCCCTTGACTTCCCTCCTTCCAGAGATAATAAATATGGTTGACAGTGTTTTGTCAACTACAACAGCCTAAGTCATTTTCAGAGCCAGCTCATTCATTTGATGTTCAGTTTATTGAACACCTGCTAGATCAAGCCATTGTGCTAGGTGCTGAGACACAGCAATGAACATGAGAAACACAGGTCGTGCCCTTGTTTAGAAGAGAAAGAAGGATGATAAGTAAACAAAATAATTAGTTTAGTTAATTACACATTGTGTAAATGCAGTGGCAGAAATCAACAGGGATGTGTGGCAGAGAATTAATAAGGTACACCTATTTGGAGAGATCAGGTTTGGCCTCTCCAGGGGGAAGTCATTTAAATTGAGAGCACAAGCTGAGAGGAAGCCAGCCTGTGCAAGGCAGAGAAGGTGCCCTCCGCACAGATGGAGCTACAAGCACACAGGCCCCAAGGCTGGAAGAACAGGACTTGTTCTAGGAACTGAACTCTGAGGAACATCAAGGAATTTGGATTTTATTCCAAGGGCAGTGGGAGGATTTGAAGCAGGGGCATGATGTGATGAAATTAATGTTTTTTAAAAAGGCAAGTTTGGCAGCTCTACAGAAAATGAATTTTGGGGAGAAAGATGGAAAGCAGAACAATCAGCTGGGAGGCTGCTGAATGGTGTGGATGAGAGAGGAGGGCCTCCTGGACAGCAGGTGGGCTCAGGGTGTACTGCCGGGTACCAGACCCCTCACTGAAGAAGGTCATGCAGGGGTGGGGGCAGTCAGGGAAGAAGGATCAAGCTAACACGAGGATTAGATATTGGTTGGAGGCGCCATTTTTGAGATGGAGAAGGCTGGGGAGTTAGTTGTTGTGAGGACATTATCAAGAGAATCATCATCAATTAATGAGAATTATTACTGATTATTAATGACGTTTGGCCCCAACTCAGGTCTCAGAAAGATACCGTTAGTATCAACATTCGGTTTGGCCCTAATGCATCACCTTCTCTCCACCCAAACATCCACATCCCCATCTTTGACTCAAGAGTACAATTTCTCAACCTCAACACTGGGGACACCCAGGAGTAGAAAATTCTTATTGTGGGGGACTGTCCCGAGCACTGCAGGATATTGAGCAGCATCCCTGGCCTCCACCCACTAGAGGGCAGCAGCGTCCTCTCCCCCAATTCTGACAATCATAAACATCTCCAGATGGCGCACGCGTCCCCTCATGGCCCAGTGGGTCCTGCTTGAGAGCCACCAGAGGGATGGGTCTGGACAGGGGACCTGAGAAGAGGGTGGAAAACGGCACCTGCGAAGGACAGACGCCTGCCCGCAGTGCGGGAATTTCTGTAGTTTGTCTGTCCCGCCGCTTCCGGGAAACAAGCAATCTGGGGCTGGGAGAAGGCCTCCGGCAGCTGCCAAAACCCGCACCAAGGAAATGCAGAGCATCCAGGCCAGGTGTTGCCCCGTGATTTCCTCATTTAATCCCCATGACCACTCATTCCACATACAGCAAAGCAGAGGCTTACAGACCTTGAGCTGCATGCCTCTGACAATGGGGTCACTGAGTGGTGGGGGCCGTTGACGCCGGACCCTGTGCTTGTCCCTTGTTGTCACAGTTGCCTGTCCTGGGGACTGTGCCACAACTCACAATAGCCCCTGTGTCCCAGGATGCTCTGGCTTCAGAGGGGAAAAGGCAGGATCTGTGACCCTTTCTCATGCCACCATTACACTCCTGTTCTGCCGACTTGCCCCTCAGGCCCAGGCCTGTGGAAACTCATTGATGAGGGTCCTGTGTCACCACTAGAAGACCCTATGGGAGGGACTTTGGCTGCTGACCCTCACAGTCCAGCCACCACTTCACCACCACCACCACCAGGATCCCTACCAGCCACCTAGGCTGGTCTCAGCTCAGTCTCCCAAGAACGCCCAGTCTCATCATTATTGAAAGACAGCAACCTTCCAGCTGGACAAGACAGCTCATCAAATTTTAAATAACTCAACAACACTTGAGTCTCTTGCTAATAAGGTCTAAAGCAGGCATAATCCCCATAATGCCCTCACCTTGGCACAAGATGCCCTAGCAAGCCCTCCTCCCCAAATACACCCCACTAGGCATTTCATGTTTGAGCCTCAGGGGCTCTGTGCAGAGGCTCGACGGCTGAGTCCCCCAAGGGAGGAGATGGGCAATGGCTCCCTCCACTTCTTGACAGTGATTTTCAAGCAATCCAGTCCAAGAACTATATCACAGCGACAAAGGGCTAGTCCGTTAGTTCCTGGAGAACCATCTGATACTCTGTAGTACAGTTCCTGACAAATCCCCCTGCAGGCATTCTGTGAAATGTTTGCTAAACTGATGAATTGATGGAGAGACAGAAGGATGAATGAATGCATCAGATGGTGAATGGATGGATGCGAAGGAGGGAAGGAAGGAAGGAGGGAGGCACGGAGAGAGAAAGGGAAGATTTAAGAAGCCTTTGAGAGAGTTCCCATCTCGACTCAGTGGTAACGAACCCGACTGGTATCCCAGAGGACGTGGGTTCGATCCCTGGTCCCGAGCAGTGGGTTAAGGATCCGGCGCTGCTGTGAGTTGGGGTCGCGATATGGCTCAGATCCTGCATTGCTGTGGCTGTGGTGTAGGCTGGCAGCTGCAGCTCCAATTTGACCTCTAGCCTGAGAACTTCCATATGCCTTGGGTGTGGCCCCAAAAAGACCAAAAAAAAAAAAAGCACTCTTTGACTTCATGTTATTTATCCTACTTAAGGTCACTCTTCTCATTCATAAACATCTCTTTTTTCCAAATGGGACAGACAATCCTATTTTATTCAGCAGATAATCCAAGGGGAAAGAAATAAAATTGCGGGTAAAACCTATAGTTTCAATAATTCTTTGGAGACAGAGTAGACAATTGCAGTGTATGGGATTTATTTTGATTCTTCTTAGAACAAACTTTATTTTCTATAAGTGTTAGGCATTATAAAATCTTATAATTTGTGCAACCAAGTTTTTGGCTTTTGGGGAAACACCAATGGGATAGTATGTAGGTTTTTATTTTCTTTAATTTTTTAGTCAATCAATTTATCCACTTGAGATGGGGTGAATAAAGTACATTCTCAGATGTTGTTTTATGGAGCCAGTCGTCCTCACAAACCGTCACACATTATAGACTCATGGTCGAAAAATCTGCTTTACGAAACACCTTAAATATAGAAGACAGAATTCTTGCCTTTTCCAGGGACTGTTCATTCAGTCAAAAGGAGCGCATGCAGCCACCACACAAATGAAACCCTGACTCGATCGCGTGCTGACATGGGATCTCCAACAAGTCTATGCGCCTGTGTCCTCGACCACAAAGAGAGGTATAATGATAGAGAGAGGTGTTAAGAGTGATAATAATAGTATCTCTTTCCAAGGGGGGCTGAATCGGAGCTAACGTCTGTGAAGCTCTCTTACACAGGGCTTGGCATACAGCAAGCACTCAACAAGTGATCGCTGTTATTAGTCTTCACTCTACTAAATGACTCCTTTAAATAGCAAAAACCCTTCAAGAATCTTAAAAAGGCTTTCATTTAAAAAAAAAAAATACAGAAGAGCAAGAAGACAATAAAAGTGGCCTCCGGTCCCACCATTTCTAACGGTTAAAGAGCAAAGTGGAAAAGGCAGCCCCTTCTCCAGTCCCCCCTCCACGCCCTAAACGTCCTGCACAGGATCTTTAGGACACGTTCCGACGCGTTAATGCATACCTGCGTGTGTACAGACACGCCTCTTTTTCCCGTGAAAGCAAAACCATGCTGCCCCTATTGGTCTGGAACGTCTCGGGGACAATACGTCGCGGAGGATGTCCCTGTCAGCCAGGCAGCCTCTCCTGGTCTCGTTTTCATAGCTCCGTCCTACGTCACGGCGTTCATGTGCCATCATTCACCGAGCCAGCCCTCCACTGATGGACGTTTAGGCCCTACGTGGCAGGGATCTCGAGTGTGATGTGATGGCAAAAAACTTTTTGCTCATACCTGTCGTAAATACATGCCAAGCACCTGTAAGGCGCTGGGGAGAGCACTGTTGAATTAAGCATGGTTTAGAGAGGTGTGTGTAAATTGACAGTGCGTCCTACGACGTATGATTAATAGATTTTTTGAGGTTTCCCTCCTATAGACATGAACTGTCATTTTAATTTTTTTTATTAAAGTATAGTTAATTTACAATGGGGGGGAGGGTGTCAAATTTTGCTGTACAGCAAAGTGACCCAGGCATACATACGTATATACATTCTTTTTCTTATGTTACCTTCCGTCATGGTGAACTATCCTTGTCAACATGGTAATTAGCTCTGTCCCTATGACCACCTGGGCTCTAGACCCATCACTCAAAGGACAGCTTGTTTCTCATAGATTGAGGGGGGTAGGGGACGGGAGACTCCATTTTTCTGCTTGCCCAAGTGATTTTCCAGTCTCGTCACCTTAGGAAAGGTCAGCAACCAGGTAAACCTGGCCACCTCCCCCTGGCCGCACCTTTCTTTGGCATGCAGGCCCCCATCACGTGCTCACTTCCTTGAAATGAGCATGTTGGGTTCCCTGGAGAAGGAAGCCCGAAAGCTCAGAGCCCCACAGCAGGGGTGGGGGGAGACCCCACCCTTCCCCCCAGCAAAGCACACCTGCCAAAAGGAAAGCCCCTTTGCTGATGCGCACAACGTTCAGGCTGTTTGTGGACAGGATCACCCAGAAGTTCCCACTTGGGTCACGTCTTCCCTTTTCCCACATACTTTCAGTTACCTCCTGCCCCCAGCTACGCATCCAGAGATTCACCTCCTCAGACCGGCCCTCAAGTCCTCAGCCACGTGGCCACCACCCGCTCTCCCAGCTTCCTCGGCCACAGGATGTGGCCTGACGATTCACTCCCCATCTTCCCAGCACTGCATCCTTTCCTGCTCCCCACGCTGCTCTCTCTGCTCCACCTGCCTTCCCATCTCCAGCTGACGTTACCCCACAAGGCATTTGGGACGTACTACAGAGGCTGCCACCCCAGGAAGTCTCAGCTGTGGCGATTGTGTCTGCTTCTCACATAATCTTAATATTCATGACGCCTCTCTCCTCCAGCCTTGCGCGGCTCCTCTTGGCATATAGTATATGGCTGATGTCCTACATTTGATTATCAGATCCCAGAGGACAGGACTCCAGCCGCATAAGGCATTTCTTACTACCTACTGTCCCCAGTACATAATCAACACTTCATGCATATTTTACAACATGGCACTGAGTTAAGAACATGACTTACAGCCGCCATAGTTAAATTTTTGAGGCTTGTTTTCTGGTTTCCCAAATCAGAATCTCATTGACAGGCTTTCTGTCTTGCACAGAGGAGATAAGAGCTGGTAGGCTTCCTAAAGTCACATCATTAAATCTTCACAGCCTCCTGTAAGCGGGGAGAGGGCACTGGTATTGGTATCGGCGGGGAGAGTTAAATAGGGTCCTAGCTAGAGGGGAAGAAGGGGTGTTTGGGAAGCCTGGAAGATAACACACGGAAAGGAACTCAGGAACCAGTGACTTAGACCAGAGAGGCTATTTGCCTAACTTCTCTGGTCAAGCTGTCTTTACTGCCGGCCCCCCACCCCCGGAGCTTTCCTGGCCCACGTTTCCCCTGAGCTGCCGCCTGCGACCTGGCCTGCCCTTCTTCCTGCTGCTCCTCACGACTGATTTCGTGCAGATTTGGCTCTTCGCCTCCATCTCTCCCTTCAAGGCCCACCTTTTGCGCTTCCCAAATATGGCAAATGCCTTCTAAACAGAGGACTGCATCTTCCCTCTCAGCAGCCACAAGGAGCCCCCAAACCTGGCAAATGACAGGTTTCCTTTGACATGGACTGTCCTGCTCTCATTAATTTCCATGTTCTCACGGGGCCGCTACCAAGAGGTCTGTGCGAGCCGTTCAAAGTGAGTTCCTAAGGGTGGGAAGGCGTATTTCCCTTCTAACTGTTCATTCATTCATTCTGTGAGTGTTTATTGGGCATCTACTATGTCCAGGTACTGCTCTTGGCCTTGGGGTTATAATGATGAACAAGCCAGAGATGGTCTCTGCCCTCCAAGTTTGTGGACTAGCCGAGTGTGCTCACACTCACACTCACACAAACACACACACAGGTTACTTTCAAGTAGAGATCGCTCCTCCCCTAGTTTGTGAATTTTAAAGGTCACCTCTAACTTTTGTCACCTGACTATGTCATGACAATGATCTCAAAGACTCCTCTGCCTCTTCTCTTATTTATTAGATGACTTCATCTCTGCATAAATGAACTGGAAGAGGGTGGGATGGAAGAGGGACCCATTCCCACGGTTGTCACAGCCACATGTAATGCAGTTCAGAGTCTCTGAGCGCCCTGATCGGGAACGAGGGCAGCCTTTGCTCTCTGTCTTCAACAGCATTTACTTTGGGGTCTCTTCTTGCAAATCCTGTTGGTGTAAGAGGAAAGCAATATCCGTGCTCCGAGAGCTTAGTGCGGCAGAATAGATGCCGCAGGAGTGCCTGAAAGCAGGGTTTGCTCTGGACAAGGCTCCCTTTGGAAAACGGAGAGCCAGCCATCCCCTTTCCCTCTAGACCTTCTGTTTCTGCAGCAAAGATCCTCGTTTCTGTTCAACGCAGCTTCTAAAACCTTTAAAGCTTTCAAAATCTCCTTGATATTAGTGGTTGGTTTATTCTTTTCCCCCAAAGCTTATAGAAGCATAAAATTTTAAAGCTGGAAGGGACCTCGGAGAACAGATGCATGATTTCATTTTTATCTTTAATTTTTCCACGTGCACGACTTGGGGGAGATGAGGTTATCCACTCAGTTGCCCTCTGCTCCCTCGCTTTTCACTGAGTCCATTCACTGCCCCCTCCTCCCGCCCCTGCCCCGCCCCCAGGGCAGCTCTCGCCTTGAACTCCGTTCTTTGATGTCCCTGGGTTCCCGAAACTCTGTCCACCCCGGGGTGAGATTCTCCCTCCTGCCCGTGGTGGTTCCCAGTGCCGTGAGCGCCTGTCTGCTTTGGGTGTCTTGCCTGGGTTACAAAGGGACACAGACAGCCCCAGATTTCTTAGGTCAGGGATTGACTCAGGTGGGGCCATCCTGCATTGCAAGAAGGTGGGTTGCCGTGCCTGATCCTGCTGGTACCAAGAACCCACTTTCACCCGAAAACCCATCTTAGGAGAAGTCCTCCTCAGAGTGAGGAAAACCAGGATGGTGCCGGCATTGGTCAGCCCCTAGGCCAGGCCAAGCCTGATTCCCCAAAGGGGAAGCTGCAAGCCCATGCCACGCCCCTGTTTTTGTCATGTAGTTCCCCAGTCAGGGATTGAACCCACATCATGCCAGTGACAAAGCCTGATCCTTAACCACTAGGACACCAGGGAACTCAGCCCACTGTTCCTTTGAAAAGGAGAAGGGGCAGCGAGGCGCCAGGAGCTGCAGCCACTGCCCGCCCATCACCCCCCTCGTCCAGGCTCCTGTCTCCAGTGCAGGTCGGTGTCCTGGGAAGGGGTGTGGGCTTCCCCGTACCCACCAAGAAGAACCTCACTTTTCTGCATGGGCCCATGGGGGTCAGAACCCACACAGCCCGGGCGGCCCTGGAATCCCATCCTAGTATCTTGAGTTACTCTAGGGTTGAGAGTAACCTGACTGTGGGGTGCCAACCCCCCAGCGTGGGGGGCTGAGGCTGGGGCTGGGGGAAGAACAGCAGCTGTGGTATCTGCTGCTGCCACCCCTCACCGCGTCTTGGTGCGTGTTTATCAGGCCAGTATTTCCTTCCTTTCCGAACCCTCCTCATTGAGAAATACTGTCCCTAAAGAGGCCCCCACTGGCACCCTGTCCTGATTGAGATGTCACGGGTTTACTACTACTTCTGAAGATGACTCTGTGGGCCCCCGTGCCCACAGAGAGATGGAAACTGCTGGCATGACCAGAATAAGCCCCCTGTGGTAGGCAGAAAAATGGTGCCAAAGTTGTCTGCATCTTAACCCCTGAAACCTGTGCCTACGGTGCTTACAGGGCAAAGGGGAGGGATTTAGCACCGGAAGATTATCCTGGATTATCTGGGCAGGTTTAACGTCATCAGGAGAGTCCCTCTACAGGGAGGCAGGAGAGTGTCTGCAGAGACTGGAAGCGCTCCATGGCTGGCTTGGAAGGTGGAGGAGGATGCTTACAGGAGCCAAGAAGGCAGGGGGCTTCTAGGGCAAGAGAACAGATTCTCCCCTAGAGCCTCAGGAGGCGCACAGCCCCGGACACCTCCATTTCAGCCCGTGAGGCCCAGTGCAGGTGTCTGAGTCATGGTGGTTTGTTAGCAGCAGCCACGGGCGCTAAGAACCTTGTGGAGGTTCCTCAGCAGCCCCCCCTTCTCAGACTGCCCCCGCCAGCCCCTGCTTTCTTCCTCCTTCTCCTTCTCGATGCCCAGCAGAGCTTCAGCTCTACACTGGACTGCATCGTGGGGAAGCAGTTCCCTCCTGGGCTCGTGGGGGGCTCCTCCCCAGCCTCCACGGCAGCCCTTCCAGCTCTGGCTTTCCTCCTCCCTGGCGGGCGGTCCAGGTGCGAACTCAGACTGCAGCCTCGGTCCACGCGGCCGGGCCTCCTCAGAGCACCGCTTTTATTTTCTGCTCGAATTTCTCCATCGCAAGTGGCCGATTAAGAGCGCCCAGTGTGGAGGGGGTGTGTGTGGGGGGGTCTCTAGGGAGGGCTTCTTACAGATCTCAGTCGCCAGGGGCTGAAAACCACTGAGGCTCCTTGCCCTTCTCCGACTTAGGAAGAATGTCCCCCTTAAGGGGACTCCAAGGTCACCCCCACGCTCCCTGGGTTTGAATTCTCCTTCACAAGGATTATGAGACAGGCTCCTTGGGAACAGCCAGGATCCAGACTTTCAGAGGGCTCTCCCCTGGTCAGCCTCCCCCAAGAGCAGGTGAAACAAGATTAAATGAATAACAAGGCAGACACAAGGGAGACAGTGATTCAATTCGATCAGCACTGAAGTCGTGACTCGGCATTTGAGGAACGTGGGCTGGGAGGGCAGAGAAGCCTTCCGTTTGCCCTGACAAATGTGCAGTGGCGTCTCAGGCCACTCTCTTCTGGCAGGAAGCAAACTGTACCTCTGAACTGGGTTCTCGAAGAAAAGACGAACACAGCTAGGGCTTTAACAGGGGCCGGTGCTGTCGCTGGGGCTGACAGTGCTGGGGAGCTGCTGCAGTCCCTGACTTCAAGCCGCAAGGGGAGGGGGGGTCCAGAGGCCACGTCCCGGAGGGAGCGTCCACCCACTGCAACCCACATGGGCAGGTGCTGGAGGACTACATGCCCCAGCTGACTTCCTGTCCACACCCCTCCAGTCTCCTGCTGGTGATCCCCACTGACTAAGCCAGCAGGAGACCAGAGGATCAGGGGGTTTGGGGTGCAGAGTGGGGACAGCCGGAGTGGACTGGAGCATTAACAGGAGACACCAGCAGGCTTGCTCTGCTCCCATGTGGTGGCCTCCCTTCTGTTCACAACGTCTCTGGTCCCTCTCACTGGCCGTGCCTCAGCTCCCATGTCATCTGGGAGGAAGCCCTCACGGACCTCTGCGTCTAAAGTAACGGCAGGAGACCCTCAGGATCCCGTCCACGGCGTCCACCACAGTCTTGTTATCTGGTGTCTCTAGACGGGGACAGATGGATCTGTTCGACACCCTGAAATGAAGGTCTGGTGAGGGGACCTTGTTTTTTCTCTGAGTCCTAGCACCATGCCTGGTACAATTTTTCAAACATTTGTTGAGTGGCTCAAGAAACTTAACTTTTGTTGAATGCATGAATGAATGAGTGAAAGGGAAATCTAAAGAATAACTAGCTGTCCAGGTGATGGGCTGCCATCCCCGACAGCTGCCAGAAGCAGAACACGGCCCGCTTCACCCCCAGGGCACAGGGCCCCACCTACCAGCCCCCCCAACCCCCGACTCGATTCATTGCTGTGTGTAAACTTCCACTGACATAGGATCTGAGCAGGGTGCAGCATCCAGGAGAGACCACAATAGGTTCCCAAGGAGCATTCTACAGCTACATCCTCTCAAGGAGAATTCAATGGTATTGCATCTGGGGCTCTTCCAAACTGAGATTTCATCTAAAGGTAACTCAACAGAGAAAGACAAATATCATATGATATCTCATATGTGGAATCTAATAAAACTGATACAGAAGAACCTATTTATAATACAGAAACCAATTCACGGATTTCAAAATCAAACTTAGAGTTGCCAAAGACGAAACCCTGGTGTCGGGGAGGTGGGGGGATACGTTAGGGGGATGGGATTAACATATACACACAGCTATAGATAAAATAGATAACTCACAAGGACCTACTGTAGAGCACAGGGAAATCCACTCAATATTCTGTAATGCCCTATGTGGGAAAAAAGAGTGTAGGTATAACTGACTCGCTTTGCAGCACATCAGAAACTAATACAACATAGTAAGTCCACTATACTGCAATACATTTTTTTAAAAAACGTAGCTCAGTTGAGAGGGAGCAAATGAAGTATATTAAAAATATGGAGACAATGAACAGATAAGCATAGTGTTCAAGAATTATAGATAAAAATTATTTAAAAATATTTAGAAAGGTATGTAAATGTTAAGCGGCATTTATTTTAACTGAAATATACGAGGTCATACACTTAATTCAGTAGGAGAGAAACACGGAGGTAAATAGGGTGATGGCCTGAAGGTTTCTTAAAGGCATGGCAGGTGAAGAGAAGGGTGCAGAAAGGAAACGATGCCATTGGAAATGGCAGGGAGCAAAACAGAGTCCATAAAAACATCCACCGAGAGAGCGAAGAACAAGAGATGCTCTGCAGATGCCGAAGCAAAAAGGAGTAAGCGATGGAAGCAGGTAGAGGGAAGGCCTTGGAGTTTGAGAGTAAAAACCAACACAGAGATAAAGGGAGTTCTTAAAGAAGGGAAAAGAAGGTTCATGGTTTAATAAGGATATACAGAGGGGGAAATGGGACAGAGTAACTTTCCTGAATTTAGTAACACCCGAATAGGTAGATGGAATGAACCCCCAGTACAATGAATTGAAAGTAACCAACACATAACCATACATTCATGATTTTTCTTTGATTTCAAGGACAAAGAATTTGACAAGGAGTTCCTGTTGCGATGCAGCAGAAATGAATCTGACTAGTATCCATAAGGATATGGGTTTGATCCCTGGCCTCGCTCAGTGGGTTAAGAATCTGGCATTGCCATGAGCTGCGGTGTAGGTCGCAGATGCAGCTCAGATCTGGCATTGCTGTGACTGCGGTGTAGGCGGGTTGCTATAGCTCCGATTCAACCCCTAGCCTGGGAACTTCCACATGCCTCAGGTGTGGCCCTAAAAAGGAAAACAAAAACAAAAACAAAAACTCATTTGGATTTAGATTTGCTACAGAGATCTCTGTGACATAGGACAATGGAAATTCCAGAAGAAAGCAGCTAAAAAGCTATATAGATAGATAGACAAAAAGATAAACACACACACACACACACACACACACAGAGAGAGAGAGAGATAGAATGGTGCTGTAGAGAAGAGGGAAAGATTTTGATGTAAGAACAAGAACACACCAGCCAACTAGGGTGTCGTTTACTTTTCAAGGCAATACAATGGTTTCTCAGAGATGTAAAATTTCCCAAAATATACCATGTTTTATCCTAAAAAGAATGTGCACTGAGATGTGTACCTTACAATCAAACGCTGAGTCAGGGGTTCACAAGACAAGACCGTGGCCTTGGTGGTGACCATGGAGACCCCTTGGACAGACAGGCCTAAACAATGATGGCCAAATATTGTGATTCTTGAAAGAAAAAAAAAGCAGAATGTAAGGATAACCATTTACCAATATTAAACAAGGCTCAACATTTGAGAGCATTCCAGGTAAATCTGGGAGGAAGAGATGTAAATATGTGATAGTGTTTTCCTCCTCTATGTACATATGTCATTAGGTACTATTTCATTATTGATTTTGATAACGTATTTTTAAAAATACAGGTTTGGCAATATTTGCAAAATTAAAAGTAACTACTGGTAGAACTGAAAATAACATTATCGGGTTATAAACATGGTTCCATAAAGCTAATGGTATAAAATAAGCATCAAGGAAACATAAAAAGGAAAAACCAAAATAATAATAAAAATAACAATGCAGAAATAAGAATAACAGATCATGTATATAAAAAAGATAAGTGGATTAAACTCCTGTGTTAAAACATATACTTTCAAAATGGTTCAAAAAATAAAGTTTAGTTTTGTGTTACCTACAAGAAATATGCCTAAAGCATAATTACTCCAAAAATTTAAAAATCAAGAGCTCAACAGAAAAATACCAGGTGAAAGAGGGGGGAAAAAAAAAGCAGTAGTGCATAGAATTCAAATGATAAATCATTTATATTATAGGACAGTCATTTTTTACTGATGAAATAAATAATCCATAGTTAGATCTAGTAGACTTATTTCTTCACGTACATAATAGCATTACATCAAAATATATAAAGCCCACACAGGAAACTAAACCCAATATTCTGTAATAATCTATGTGGGAAAGACTCGGAAAGAGAATGGATGTGTGTATATACATAACTGAATCACTCTCTTGTAGAGCAGAATTTGTCATAACCTTGTAAATCAACTATACTTTAATAAAACTTTTAAAAAGAAAAAATATATAGTTAGAAGAAAAAAACTGAGAGACAGAATAAATGGGAGCATTCTTGAGAAATCCAGAATTTCAAGAATACATACAGCCATAGTTATCTGCATACACATTTAATATTAAACATTTCTATAACTATTTTCTTTTCTAGTGACCGTGGGACATTTACAAAAAGGTGATCATATACTGGGCTCTAAAGAACACATCAGTGAATTTACTGAATAAAAATGAGTGAAAACACATGAATCACCCATTCATGTCAGAATGTAGAAAGACACAAATCCATCCTAAGTAGAATTGACTAGTCATTCCAAGACTTGTGGCTGAAACAAAATACAAATCAAATATACAAAATGTCCAGTAATGAGAAAGAGCTAAAAAGAGAGAGAGGTGAAGACACAAAATAAGGACCAAATAAGGGAAGAAGCCATAGATACAGAGAATAGGTTTTTTTCTTAATATCTACAAAAAGAGCAATTTCCTAGGAAACTCTAAATGATCAAAATCGACTTTTTAAAAACGTTGGTGAAAAATCATGGAAGAAACTGAAGAATTTGCCACTGAATTGCCCCTTGAAAAGAAACTGAGCAGAGAGAAATTTGCAGGCACTATCAGAGCCTTCCTTAGGTGCTAAGTCACATCACCAAGGCGAACCCACTATGATGTATGACATCACCTCCCCAACTTAAAAAAAAAAAAACAAAAAAGAGTTTTTTTGTTTCTTTTTGGTTGTTGTTGTTGTTGTTTTTAGGGCTACACCTGGGGCATATGGAAGTTCCCAGGCTAGGGGTCAAATCAGAGCTACAGCCGCTAGCCTACACCAGAGCCACAGCAACAAAGGATCCGAGGTGCATCTGTGACCTACACCACAGCTCATGGCAACACCAGATCCTTAACCCACTGAGCGAGGCCAGAGATGGAACCTGCGTCCTCATGGATCCTCATCGGGTTCGTTAACCACCGAGCCAAGAGTTGTTATTTCACCCTCACAATCCATCTCCTCTTGCATCAGGTAGCTTAAAGATTAGATTAGCATACCTTTGGTTTCTTCAGCCTCATTCTATCACATATGCTGCTGATTTGTGAAATGAACAGCCCCTGTTCCCTGATGTGCAATCAGTGGAGTAAAATCATCACCCACTCCCCACATTTTAAAAACAGAGATAGAAGGGTATCAGGGTAGGTTTGCAGGAAGAGAAAGATGCCTGGAGAAGACCATCTTCCACAAAGACGCAGAGGCAGGTCTGGAGAAGCCAGGCACTGAATACAGGCAGGGTTTATTGTGCTTCGCAGAGACCACATTTTTCGCCGGTTGAAGTTCTGTGGCAACTCTGCTTTGAGCAAGGCTATCAACACCATTTTCCCAACAGCACTGGCTCATTTTGTGCCTCTGTGGCACATTTCGGTAGTTCTCACAACATTGCAAACTTTCTCATTACGATTGTGTGTGTTAGGGTGATCTGGGATCAGTGACCTTTGATGTAACTGTTGCAAAAAGACGACGACTCACGGAAGGCTTGGATAATGGTTAGCATTTTTTTTAGCAACAAAGTATTTTTTTTTATTAAAAGCAATAAAGTATTTTTAAATTAAGGTATTACATCTTTTTTTTGGACACAATGCTATTGCACACTTAATAGATGACAGTATAGTGTAAACATTTTTATAGATACTGGGAAACCAAAAAAACTCCTGTCTTAATCACAGGGGTCGGAAAGTCTGAAACCCATCCTGCAATCCCTGAGGTTGCCTTGAATGCACTAGGTGGGGGCAGGGGACGGGGGATGGGAGGGGCGCTCTGCCAAGATGCCGAGAGCAGCCTGATGGTGGTGACACTGGGGAGAGCTCTGTGTGTGCACATGCACCCTGCATCCTGGCCCTGGGTGGGCAATGCCCTCTCGTTAATTACCCGCCGCGGCTGTCTTGGCCTGCCCCAAGGCACTGGTGGCCAGGAGCACAGGTCCAAGCTGGCAGGGCCTTGTGCACGGGGGTGAGGCATCCTCTATGAGAAGAGACACAGGGGGAGGCTTCACACAATTATGACAGTAATTGTAATAACGACCTATGAGTACCAGGGGGTGCAAGCTGGTCCAAAGGCAGGACCCCGAAGCCAGGGAGAGGGAGAGAAGGGGAAGGGAGAGGAGAGCTGCTTCCCCAGCACTTTTAGACACATGCCTTCTAAGCAGCTCCAGGTCTGGGGTTTTCATTCAGGCTGATGTGCTGAGGCATCTTCATTCGGCTCCGGCTCCCTCCCACCCTACCTTCCCAGCAAATCCCTTCCCAGCGCTGTTGATTTCTGTCTTGCGGACCATTATGGAAATCTGGCTTCATTTCTCCTCCTAATTTATGATCTTGTTAACATGCCCGCCTGCCAGATGGTCCTGTACTTCAGGTTGGGAGATAATGAGATAAACAAAAACTGCTTTAAGAAGCAAATCGGAGGAGTTTTTCCCTTGAATGGGCCACTCTTCATTCCTCCAAATGGGCTTGGGAGGCCTCTGCGGCACGGCCCTGGATTCTAAGCAGGTAAGGGGTGCACAGCCCTCAGGTGGCCCCGAGAGGCGAGCTCTTTCTTCCCTGTGGGTCTCTGTTCTGGGAGATTCTGCCCCAGAAAGAGAACACGGCACGCCCCACTCAGCCTGTGAGCCTGGAACAGCCTGTCCTTCCATGCTGCTCTTTGCTGACTGCTCTCACTTCGCACGATGGACCGTCGCTGTTTGTCTTTCTTCCCTGAGACTCTGCGCTCTCGGAAGCTGGGGACTGTGTCTTTTCCCTCCGAACCCACAATGCCGTGCACAAGGCCTGACACGCAGCCGGCAAATATTCCACAAATAACTGTGAGACACCTCCAGCAAGTTCTGCTACAGAGAAGGAGTCGAACGAATCAATACACGCCATAACATGGCAGGACCAGCACCATCCATGACATGGGCTGCAGGGACCCCAGCCCTGAGGGGACCTTGTGTCCTGCTATCTTTGAGGACCCTTCCCCAGCCAGTTGAGACACCAGCCAAGGTCAGACCATAAATACACACACTGAGGAAGTGATTTCCCTCATTCTTCATCCACCTGGAGCCCTGGCATGTGGGGCACTGGGAGGAATCTCAAGGGGCCATCTGGTCTACCCTGCTCGCCTTCCTCAGCCATACTCACACGAGCCCAGGAAGACAGCTCTCCAACACCCACCACAGAAGAAATAGGCAGACTGTCATACTAAGTTCACACTAGTCAACCAAGTCACCAGGGCAGTTGGTGGCCAGCCCAGGGGCCAGCCAACCAGGCCTGCACGCCACATCCATCTGCTTTCACAGAGTTTTATTCGAACGTAGCCACACCATTTGTAACCTATTGTCTGTGGTTACTTTCAAGCCACAATGGTAAAGCTGAATAGTTGCAGCATGGAACACACAACCTACACAGCCTAAAATAGTGACTCGCCAACTCTTCATAGAAAAGTTTACTGACCTCTAAACTCAGAAATACACAGGGAGCCCCATTCGTGCCCTTGCCTGGTCTTACATGAGCATGGAAGGGTCATTACCACGTCCACTGACAGGAGGCACCAAGAGCCAAGCAATGATAAATGAATGCATAAAGTTCCCAGTTTTAGGAAAGTTCTCTCTTCCTCTCTTGGGCATTTCGGAAGATATGACAATCACTGCGACAATTAAAGACTGCAAGTTAGGGCGGAAAGCAGATTTCCTTTGTTGTTTTTTGCTGTTTGCAAAATAAACTTTCTTAGTAGCTTATCACTCTTAACCATGAACAGTGTTCCCAGGGAATGTTGTGGGATTTGGTTGGGATGGGGGGCCAGCTGCATGGCTTGTCCTAATCCAGCCATGTACCCAGGAAATACCATTAAAGCAAAGAGAGCAGGAAAGAAAAGCAGCCCCCTTCAGTAATCCAACCCCCGAGATTAGGCTCTGGCTAGAAGCCCGTGCTGATAGAGTTCCAAATAATAGGATTAGCCTCAGCCAGAGTGTCCTAATGCCCCTGACTCTTTCTAAGACTGGAAACATTTCAATTTAGCAATTTGCTAATGCCAGGACCCTTTTGTAAATATTCTTTCTGGTCTGCCTGTCTCTTTTGAATTCCAGCTTGGAAGGAAATTAGCCTGCACTGCCCCCTCCTGAGAACCTGGGGTCTAGTCCTAGAGATGTGTCCCTTCTTGATAGCAGGTCACTGGTGACAGCTCACCTTCAGGCCAGCTGCCCTGAGGGCCACAAAGTGCCTCTTAGCAAAGACTGTTAGAAGATTGAGCAAATGTTTGTCCAACTTGCTTGAAAAGGCAAAAACTTGTTCAAATCTCAGACTAAAGAGAAAAAAAAAATCTATCATTAGGTCAGTTTTCATTTTGGTGGAAGGCACTGGGACTAAAGAATGGAGAGTATTGTAATACTGGAGGAGGAGGGTTGACTTTCCTGACTTACAGTTTTGTCCAGCCCTGGGAGCTCTTGGTTATCTGGACAAAGGGATAACTAGAAGCTGCAGAAAATTGCTAAACGCTGCCCAGTAAGGAAGTTGTGGTGCTCACTCTTTGTAGGCAGTAATTATGATGATAAACTGCTCAGAATCATCACATTTACTAATGGAAACGGACTTTCATTTCACTGAAAATGCCAGGGATGCTGGAGTTCAGGCATGGCTGGATCCAGATGTATAAATGGTGTCATCAGTCATCTATCTCTGTTTCTCTGTTCTGCTTTGCTCTGTGTTGGCTTCCTCCTCAGGCAGGCTCCTTTATGTCCTTCCAGGTTAGCAATTTCAGCATCCTTTCCAGCAATGTAGGCTGATGCTCATTGGCCCTGACCAGCCACCCTTGATTATTTGCCCATCCCTAACTGTGTCACTGCAGTTGGGGGTGATGCAATATCTCTGTCCATTCCTGAAGCCACATGGACAGAGAATTGGAAATGGCCCCCAAAGAAAACTCAGGGGACCACTCCCAGAGGAAGGGATACGCAATGGTGGGAAGCAGAGTGGGCAGATATCCATGCTGCTCTCTGCCCAGTCTGTCTCTGATGCTGTCTTGTGTTCTACCATGTGGTCTGTGGGTCCTCCTGCTTTGGAACCTTCCTATGCAGGCTCTGCTCCTCTCTCACTCTCTGCGGCTAGCAGTGAAGTCTCTAAATCTACATCCCCACATAACCACAGATGGCTTTCTCTTCCTCGAGTCCCCAAGTCAGCCCCTCTATTTACTCCAGGCCAACTGTTAGCTCCTGGCTGCCATGCTTTTCAGCGCCCTGAGTTTTACGGCACTTGTCTTTTCACTCTTGCTTCCACGGTCTTCTCCTTCCCCCACCCCAACTGCTGAGTCCCCTCCTCCCTTTCAACTATTTTCACAAACCTCCCAGTCTAATCAAACTGAGTTTCTGGAGTGCCCTTATCCATCATCACTTAAAATTAACTCTCCCTTGAGTATATAGACTTAGTTTTATTTGCATATAATAATAACAGAGTGGAGTGCTTAAGTATATTTTCTATAATGTGATGTGGCTCTTTTGGGTTGTATCTCATTTGTTCCTCTGCAAATTAATCTGCAAAGTAGGCAGTGGCCCCATTTGTCAAATAAAAAAACCAACAACTCAGAGAGCTCCAGCACGCTCAAGGGTAGATACTAGGAGGCAAGGGCAGGCACTGGGAAGTGGCAGATCCAGGGCACAAACACCAAGGCCATGGGGATGCCGAAAATGAGAAGCCAGGCTTAGACAGTGGTTCTCAAACCGGGACAGTTTTGCTCCCCGGGGACAGCCTGATTGGGAGGAGGATGTCAGTTTAGTGGCCTCTATAGAGTGAAAACCAGAGATGTTGCTAAACATCCTACAATGCACCCCCCCAACCCCTGTGCGCAGGCACATGCACACAAAACAAGGAATTATCTGGACCCCGAATGTGCATGTTGCCAAGATGAGAAACCGTGGCTCAGGAGGACCCATATACAAGGGTTTTTCCATCCACAGCTGCTAAGGGCCCTCCCTTCTGTTCTCAGCCACAGGCCAACTAAAGCAGCCACTACTGTTATTTCCTCTCTCTTAGAAGGGGGATGGTAATACACAGCCCTGGGTACAAGGAGCAGGGCGGAAGGACACCTCTTCCAGCCACTCGCTCTAGTTTGCACAGGCCCAGCACCTGCTGAGGTTTGGCCTGTGTTTCTAGTGACTGAGCGGAGAGGCAGGGTAGAGACAGAGCTAAGGGCTGTGGGGTGCCCGAGGGAGTGGAGGCAGGAGGAGGGGGAAGGGAGATGGGTGAGCAATCGTCACCACAGAGTCGACTGTGAGGGGGAAGAGACCCGGAAGGACGAAGGGCAGGGAGAGCAGGAAGGATGCTCGGCTGTTTGGACTTGAGCAGAAGGAGACTCGAGCATCCCAGGTCACGGAGGAGGGAGTCGTGGGGCCTCCCTGCCGCCTCTGCAAGCTTCAGGGAGTGAGATTTTAATGTGAGTCTAATTAAGTCAGAAGCAGTTTCCATTATTCACACTCTGCTCCAACAGTTTCTGAGCCCACATGCTCTACTACCCTCTGGAGAGGTTTAGCCGGTGGTGGCTTCGGATCCACATTCACTGCAGAAGGAAGGGAGGCAGCCAGGCTCCCAGCTGCTGGTGGGCAGACCAGGGCCAGAGGCCAGACCTGGGCCAGAGGCCTTGCCTCACATTTCCTGTCTTGTTTCCTCCAGGCTGTGCTGAGAGGTGGTGGGTAGGGTGGGGGAAGCACCAGAGGGGTGTCTGTGGATGATGCCCTGGGGGCTGAGAAGCCCAGGAAGAAGTGTCCGTCCTCTGGGGCATTTCCAGGTGGATGACCTCGTCCATGCACCTGAGAGCCTGGCCGGTGGCTTTGTCACCTTGTCTGGGCCTCCCAGGGGAAGCAGGACAAGCAGAAATCTAGGCTCAGACTCAGGTCTCACACTGGTTCTCAGCCTCTCTGACCACAGATGGTGAACGGAGATCCTCCAAGAACCTCGGTTCCTTTGGGGTTCCTTCAGCCCAGTGCCACTGTCTCACCAGGGAACAGTCTCCCAGACTAAGATTCTCTAGAAGAAGACCAAGCTTGGGGCCAGGATGGTGGGTGGCTCTCACGGAGTGACTTGGAGGGAGAGACTGTGGTCGGCAGAGTGCGCCCCGACAGCTGACATGGAAACAATGACCTTAAGTGGGGATTTTGCCAGGAAGTGTTGGGCCTGGAAGAAAGAGGGGCTTTTGAACAAATGGAGCCACGAAGAGATCAGCCCAGGAGGTGTCTCTTTGGGTGGGGGGCGAGCAGAGAAGTAATGGCAGGAAGGCCAGAAGCGTCCATCCAGCCAGCCCACGTGTGCAGGCTGCAGAGGGAAGGGAGGGCAGCCAGGATCCCGGCCGCCTGGGAAATGACGGTCCATTTTTGTGCAGTTGAAGGGAAATGACTGAAAGTTTTGGGGATGTGAAATGTGATACGATTTGAGGTCTGGATGGGAGATGCAGGGGGGCAGGGTCCTGCCTGGATCGTCAAGCTCTTCTTGGAGCTTTCCAAGAACAGCCCATCCAAGGGCCAAAAGTCCACGGAGGTAGAGGGTATGGCTCCAAGATGTTTCACGGATTCTTCAGTCTTGGTCCAGCAGCACCATAGTTAAACTGCGGTAGGTTGAATGGTCATTCAACTGACTCAAAGAAACCACTGTGAAACTGTGAAACCTCGGTGAAACTGTAGAAGATGATCTGGTTTAGGAATGAGAAAGGCTCTGGGCTTAAGTCTCAGCTCTCCCTTTACCCACAGTGGGAACGTTGGGGGGCGGGGGAGGGGTGGGGATCATTTAACACCCCCAGCCTTGGTTTTGTCATCTTTAAAGCCGGGAGGATGGTGGGCACTTCACAAGGTTTTTAGGGAGGAAACGCTGGCAAGCGTCCGGCCTGGATCACAGTGCAGGGAGGGGACTCACATGCCCAGCGCCCCCTGCAGCCCCCACTCTGAGGGGGCCTCGGTGTTCCTTCACCACAGGTCAAGGCAAAGGCAGTCTCCTCCCCTGGAGCTGAGTGCCCTGCATGCACCCCCTGAAATCAGACCCCAGCTCAGGGTCTCTCTGTGTTTGAGCAGCCTCGGGGGGTCCCAAGCCGGATGCCCATTCCCTCCCTTTCTCCTTTGCTTCCTTATTATCACACAGTCCACTCTCTTCGCAGGGTACCACCCACCTGACTTCTCTCCCAGTCTCTCTCAGTCACACCAACCTCCGTCCCAGAATTCCTGCATTCGTAGGAACAGTGCTTGGAGGCCAGCTCCCTGCCCTCAGCATCTTCTGGCAAGTAGGGACCCTTCTCTGACCCTCTAAACACAAACAGTTAACTTTTCTATGGAGGTAAAGAAAGTTCTGGAAACTTTGACCACAGCTAATGACCACTGTGAGCTCGGGGGACCTCCCTCATCTATAGGGCAGGGCCATCTCCGATCACTGAGGCCACTTTGATGATGAGCCAAATACAAGTCTCTGGAAGGAAAGAAAGCAACTGTACTTGCGTGGGGGACACAAACACATTCATTTTCTCTCTTTCTCGACGGGCCAACCCCCCACCATCACCCCCACCCCCACCCCACCATCCCAGGTTCAAATCAAGCCACGGGTCCTTCACCGCCGACCCATCAGCAGGAGGCCGGGCACAGGGGTGCCATATGGACGGGCCCCAAAGCAGGAGAGCCACATTCGGGTTCCAGATTCCCAGCTTTACCAACCTCAGAGCCCCTGGTTTCCTCCCCCCGCCCGAGACAGATGCCAAGTTCAGGAGCCCCTCAGAGACCCTGGCCTTGGGGCTCCTGTCAGATGGACGGCAATGAACAGGAAATAACGTTTCACTACACACACACAAAAGTCATTTTAAAATGTGTTCTGTACGGAATTCTTTTCTCCCTTGTATTTTTTTCCCCCCTGCTTGTTCTTTTTTTTCCTACTAATTTCTCATCTGAGTCAAAAATTATTTCACCGGAGAGGTGGTGATTAAATCGGATAATTAGGAGAAATACCAATTAAGTCGGGCTGTACGAGCAGGAGGCAGACCTCACTCACGTCGTTATTGGAGGCTGCTGCCCCCCACCCCAGGATCACATCCGTGAGCTGAACCAATGGGGGGGCTTTATCCCTGACAGTGCCAAGCCAGGCGTGGGGGAGGGGCAGGAGCAGTGGCTTCCTCGCCCCCTCCCCCTTAATAACTCCTTCATCCCCCACCCCTTCCTATCTCATCAGAACCTGTGCCTTAACAGCCCTGCCAGCCCAGACCCCTCCCCTGTCTTGCTGGTCCTTAGTGCCCTTGCCCAGACCCCTCCAGCCTGGCTTGATGCCCAGACGGGCCCCTCTACCCCGTCTGTTTCCTAACTCACTAGTTATGTATCAGCCAGGCACCTGGAGGTGCACATGCCGCCTGCACCCCCCGCCCCGGCACCCACACAGAACAGGGGGCTTCAGAAGGTGGCGGTGAAAAGGAGCTTCTCCAAGTGTGGTCTGTGGGCCTCTTGCATCACAATTTCCCGGGGTAATTACTTAAGATAATGGGGGGCTTAGCTGTCATACAGTGAGAAACCTAAGAGCACTGATGAAAGATAGGAAACTAGAAAGTTCCCACTACTATGGGGGAAGCTCTTGGATGCCACGCTGAGTTGATACTTGTTTTGGTAGAAAACAGGAACCCGCTGGAGGGTAATAGCTGATACCCAGCTCCCATGTGTGGGCTTTCCCCCAACACCAAGTGGTTCTCTGACACCTGCTGGGGAGCCTACAAGGCACCCCAAATCTGACACTATCTCCCAGAGAGAGTGAGTAGTGTCAGACCGCACAGGTTAGGGCTCCGTCCTACAAGACCGCCCCTTTTCCCCCCCAGACCTGTTCACGGGTTCAGGTGGTCGCCTGTGCTTCTGACCAACTGGCTATAGACTGGAGGTTCCTATGATCTTTCTTTGAGTTCTAAGAGTCAAATTATCAAGCTATTGTCTTGTTCAGGGGGGTGTAAACTCAAATGCCTTCAAGAGCTAAGCATAGCATGAGATGAAGTAGGATAGGGAAAACAATAAGGAATGGTGGGGATTGCGGCAAACTGGAAAACATAGTCTTATTTAAAGGATCCAGCCAATTACTGAGCTTTCTCCAATCATCTCCATGTGGGAATGCAGCTCCTGTGTGGCTCTAGTTTCTTATTTTTTAAGAGAACTCAGGAGTCAAGATTTTGTATATAATTTCCTAATTTTTAAATAATGAGGGCCAAAGAAGTACATACGGAGGCCGGACATAGGTTGCATGCCTCCTCCCTGAAGTACACACTGACCCACAGGCTCCATTACAGCGGAGTTCCAGGGCCCCTATCCTAGGCCAGGGCCCTTTAGATTCTTTCATCAAGACCAGCTCTGACAGGGAACGTCCTGGGGCCTTGACCTGGGCAAAGGAGACAAGAAGGTCAAAGGAAACGGAGGAATAAGGAGGAGCCTGCTGTCATACAAAAACAGCCTAGCTCACGTTGCAAGATTGCTTCCGGAAATTCTTTTTTTTTTTTTTTTTGGTCTTTTTTGTCTTTTGTTGTTGTTGTTGTTGCTATTTCTTGGGCCGCTCCTGCGGCATATGGAGGTTCCCAGGCTAGGGGCTGAATCGGAGCTGTAGCCACTGGCCTACGTCAGAGCCACAGCAACGTGGGATCCGAGCCGCGTCTGCAACCTACACCACAGCTCACGGCAACGCCGGATCGTTAACCCATTGAGCAAGGGCAGGGACCGAACCCGCAACCTCATGGTTCTTAGTTGGATTCGTTAACCACTGCGCCACGACGGGAACTCCTGCTTCCGGAAATTCTTGTGTCTCAACTGTCACTTTCAAGTGCCCTGCTTTTCATCAAGCCTGGAAGGCAGGAGAAAAGTGATCTGACTTAGAGGTTAAAACAATCAGTCTGGCTGTGGTGAGGAGAAAAGGGGGCTGTGCCGGGGTCAAGTGAGATAGAATGGGCTACTGCAGCAGTCCCAGCAATAGGTAATCACTGTGGCTACAAGGCATTAGCTGAGGAGGCTGGGACTACGGTGTGGATGGGAAGGTTTCCCCAGACTCTGCCTTGAATACCGCAACAGTTTTTGTCAAACCACCAGGAAAATGCCGCTACAGGAACCCATCAAACATTCGTCCTAAATCTTTTCCCTGATCCCCAGACTGGCCACCAACTGTCACCAGTCTTGCTCTCCACAACTGAAGTCTCAAGCCCATCAAACGTCTCATGTCTCATAAGATGTTCCCAGCAGTCAACCTAGTTTCTGTCTCCTACTTTCCATAAGCTTCCCCACCCTCCCCTCCCTGGCTGGCTCACCTCTTCCTCATATGGGCTCTGACCCCCGGCCCTCCAGCTCTGCCTAGCACCCACCTGAGTGCTGTCAGAGCCCTTTTCTCCTTTGCTGACTTTGACCCCTGGGTGTACCTCCTCCCAGCCTGGATTCTGAGGCCCCGGGAGCAGGTACCAGGCTTAATTTCTTTATATATTCATCCCTCAGCTCCCAGTAAGTGCTTAATAAACAAAGTGTTTGTAGAAGGAAGAGAAAAAAGGGAGGGGAAGTAGAGGGTGGGGCTCTTAGAGTTCCCGCCCTTTCCTGCTTCTCTGTGACACAAATGGAGTCCACAGGTGGGGACATCCTGGGGAACTGGGGAGCTCCCATCACATAGGGCAGCTTCTCCCATCATCAGGGCTCAGCCCTGGGTGCGTCTTCCTTGGAGCCTTCCCTGAGAGCTCATCCTCCTGAGGTGGCCCTCCTTCCTATCCCCCAAAATGTCCTCGATGCACCTGTGTCCCATCCTTTCTCACCCTCCATCAGCGTCACCCATGTGAGTGTCTGCCCCCCTGGGGGCCAGGCTTGCGTGTGTCTTCCACCAGAGAGAGAGGAAGGGAAGGAGCAATGAACAAGGGAAAGAAAACAGAAAAAATAAATAAATAAATAAATAAATAAAGGAGGAAGAAGGGAGATGGAGAAGGGAGGAGCCTGGACTAGGGAGCCAGACAGATGTGGGCTGCAATTCTAGCTGGACCACAGAATAAAAGAGTCACCTTGGAGGAGTTGCTCGACTTCTCTTAGCCCGAATCCCTACCTTTGTCAAAGGTTGGATCGAGGGATAGACGGGGAGTTTGGGGTTAGCACATGCAAACTATTCCATTAAGAATGGATAAGCAATGAGGTCCTATTGCACAGCACAGGGACCTATACCCAATCTCTTGTGATAGAACATGACGGGAGATAGTATGAGGAAAAGAATGTGTGTATGTATATATGTATGTCACAGCTATATGGCAGAGACTGGCCCAGCATTGTAAACAACTATATTTTAATTTTAAAAAGTTTCCCAAAAAAAGGTTGGCTGGAGGATTTGGGGACGAGACGGACCTGCAGTACTTAGCACAGAGCCTGGCACAGTCACTCAGCAAATGCTGGTTAGTTTCACATCTCTGACATTATTATTGTCACAATGAGGGGGAAAGGGGACGGGGCTGGATGTGGCAGCCACACCATCCCGCTGTCACGAGCATGTCCTGGGGGGTTGGCTGGCAGCAGCTGAGATGCACCCTGAGCAGCAGTGACACACAGCAGGCTTCCTAAGGAAGCGTAATTAACATCCAGCCGAGAGAAGCTTCTCTTCCCAAAGAAAGGCGGGGAGATGTAAACTGAAGGGTCCACCCTGGAGCAGAGGCTCATGGGGCCCGGGGTTCCTTGCATTGTTGAATTGGGAGTGAGCAAGGACACGGAGAAGGGGTGTGGGAACAGCTCTGCTGTCCAAGTGCCCCACCTGTCCCTATGGAGGGTGAGCACTGGCGGAAAGGAGCTGCCCAGGAAGTGAGCTGGGAGCACCAATCTCCCCTCTTTCAGGACCTTTCATCCCCTCTAGGGCTTCTGCAGGTACTACCCACACACACACACACACACACACACACACACACACACACACTTCAGCTTCACTCTCCCAGGTCCTGCCCAGGTCACCTCCTCTAGGCAGTGATGGTTCTGCCTCAGCAACACAGATCTCAGCTAGTTAGCACTTTAGAATGGGCTCATTCATGCTAAGATGTGACTGTCTACTAAGACTGCTTGTCTATAACGATGCCTTACATTAGTCCCTATTCAATAGTGGCTGCAAACATTTGCAATATGTAGACTCTGAGACTGAAGCAGAGTCTAGTCACTGGCCCAGGCAGTGTTGACAGAGGGAATCTGACCCATCACCATATGTGGCATCTTCCCTCCTGCCCCATCCTTTCTCCCACCTCCACGTTGCATTCAGCGGCTGCTGCTTCTGGGAGGTCTCAGGGTCTCAGGAGACGCAATCTGGAAAACCAGCCTTGTCAAGCCCCAGCATATTTAGGGATGGAAGCAAGACTGTGAGGTTGCACAACTCCAGGAGGCACCCTTCTCATTGCTACCTCCGTGCACGGCGCTGCCTGTCTGCAACAGCGCTGTGCACAGCCCATGTGCTCATATACCACAGCCCTGGACTGAAGGGGCTTGGAACACTGGTCACCTACCCAATTTTACAGGCGAGGAAACTGAGGCACAAAGATAAAATGACCGGCCCAAGATATCCTCTCGTGTCAAGAAGAGACCCTCAGGCCACATTTTTACCAGACTTCCCCTGGTTCGCTCAAAAGACCAGCCCTTCCCTCGTGCACAGGCAAGATACAGCCATAGGTAGTCATGGCCCAGAGATGTCTCTCTCTATATAGAAACATCCACTGGATGTGTCCGATATGGTAGCCACGAAACACACATGGCAAATTGCGTTTAAATTAACTCAAATGAAGTAAAATGAAAGTTACATTTTCTGAGTTGTACCAGCCACATCTTAAGTGTTCAGAAGCTACAGGTGGCTTGTGGCTACCATATTGGAATTTCCATGATCTGGGAAAGTCTGCTGGGTGGGCTATAGATTATACTGGGGTCTAGAGGGGGACCGGGAGGCAAGGCAGAATGCACTGTGGGATTTGGGGAGGTGGCTGTCCAGGGTGGTAAGCACTTCTCAGGCCTGACCTCGTTCAGTCTTCACGAGGGCTGTGATGCCGATGCTCTCATGCATCCCTCTTCACAGATGAGCTCCACAAGGTTAAATAACTTGCCGTGATCACACAGCTTGTAACTGATGAGCCAAGACTCCGACTCAAGACTGTTTGATTTCAGAGGCCAGGTACTTAAACACTAATCTCTACTGTTTCCAGTGGATAGGAGAGGATATAGACCCAAAGAGAGGCACGCAAACAGATGCTATTTTTGAACTGCAAAGACAGGGAAGGGGCTCAGAAACAGTTATAGGAATTAATGAGCTTTATTGGGTCCTAGAAGAGAAGACCAAGGGGTGATGTAATTCCATCCCCAGGAGTGGGAGACAGCCATGCAGGCAGGAGCCCTCCCTGGGTACCAAAGGCCAGGGAAGGGAAGAGACATGGTGCAGAGGGAATTCAGGTGCTTCTTGAGCACGGACCAGTGGAGAAAACAGAGAGAGCGGACATGGCCACCAAGACACATTCAGAGAACAAAGCCCCCTGCTTCACACTTTCATGGTAACAGTGGTGCCTTGCAGACAGGGGACAAGAACATAAGGAACCTGCTCCTTCTCCTAATAGTGGAAAAGGAGGAGGAAAGATGGTGGATGATTTGCTGTGGCCACTGCTTTGCCAGGAAGTGGACAAATTCCCTGATACCCAATCACTTTGCTTTTCCCTATTTCCACTTTGGCATTTTTGAGGCCCCTCTACCGGAGCCCCAGGGACAAGGCGGGTAGCTGCAATGTGTGGTACTCAAACCCCGCAGAAACTCAGTCCAGTTCCTCTGACCTATGAAGTTGCAGGAGGCTGAGGCTCAAAGCATCTGCTACTTGCCTGGCACAGGGCTGGGGGGTTGGGATTTACACAACAAACACAATGTCACTTCTGCGTTTGAGGGGCATGTTCTAGTGACTGTAAGTCCAGAGGGGTCTGCCCTCAATGCCTTGGAATGGGTCTGGGCACAGAGCCAGGTCCCAAGGTGTCTGGTTGCTGGCTTTGGGTCTGGTGTCTGGGAGTGACCTGGGGGGGCGGGAGGATGTAGAGAGGTGGCTGGGAAGCTGTATTACCTTTCTTCAGTCATCTCCTTTCTGTCTTATTTCTTCAGAAAAAGGTGCTATTAAAACTCACTCCTTATAAGGGCTGGAAGGGGTCTAGAGGTCATCTGGCCAGGCCCCTCCTAACGTGGATGAAGAAACTGAGACTCAGAGAGGTTAAGCGACTTGTCCGGATCCCCCAGCTAGTTGGTTGCAGAGCCAGGGCTGGACCCCAGGGCTGACAGATGGAGGTTTGGATGGCAGTTCTCACCACACAGGGGTGAGGCCCTTTGCCTTGTATCCGGCACCGGGAGCTGAGCCACCAAATGTAACATCAACAAAAGCAAAAACAGGCTCCTGTGGGGTCATTTTCAATCCCTGGATTTTTCCGGCAGGGCTGGAGAGTGGAGGTGGGGCTGGGGCTGCGGGTCTAGACGGAGAAGGGCCTTTGATCTTCCTGATGTCACCGAGGTTCCTGAAGATTGTGGCCCATTGTCCCCACTGACCTGCCCCCCCGCCCCGCCCCGGCTCCCACTCCTCAGCCTGACAGTCCAGTCTCCTCCCCACATTGTCCCTGTGGTCACCACTGGCTTCCTCCTCCCCTCAGAGCCCGGCCTCCGAGATGGTTCTCAACAGCTCTCGGAGGTTTTCCACACCTCCTGGCCCTGGAGATATAATAAGCTTCTGTATATCGTTGTCGTTGTCAACTGTAACACAAATGGCTGGATTTTAATTGATGATGTTTATCAACAGGCATCTGCTCTCTGTATCCTGTGCTTTGCTTCGTGCAGGAATGTGTATGGGATGTAGCCGGCCTTCCAGCGGCTGGAGTCTGTACCCTCCGCGTATTTGTCTGCTCTGTCCGTGTCTCTGTGCGCCCTCTCCGTGTGCACGTATGATCATGTGGATGTTGTCTGCAGCCTCTCTGATGCCCGCCTCTGTGTGTATTTAACCTGGTACGGATGTTCACAATGCAATAAAAACAGAACGAAAAGAACACAACGCCTTCTGGCGATTTTTAAACCTAGGGAGCTGCTCACTTATCGGGGATGGATGGGTGAGCTGTTACTGAAAGGCAGTGGGCTGGAGAGTGCGTCTCCCTGACCTTGGCAGGGTCCGTGGGCCTCTCAGCCCTCTTCCGGAGGAGGTGCAGATGAGAAGGTGGTCGTGGATGAGGACGAGGATGGGGAGGCCTCAGGTGAATCATTCCAACCCAGAGCGCACTGCAGGAGATCCCGAAGTGCAGGGCAGAGACGAGGCAGCTGCTAGCAGACCGTCTGCTGTTAGCAGACTGTCTCCTGGTGTCCCTGGAACTCCCTGGCCCCCCATCTTGGGTAGGATTTTTAAGCCACTCTGCAAAATCTCACCTTCAGACGTGCCCCTTTGTCATGAAGAAGCTGCCCATCTCTCCTCCGCCACCCTCTTGACCCTCATCACAGAAGCCCAGGAATGTGACCCACTTAGGGGACTTGTCCACAGGTTCTGATGGGGTCCGGTGTGAAGGAATGAAGCCAGCATCCCTGCACTTGGTCTGCCAGGGTTGAGCCAGCCCCCCCTAGGCACCCCATGTGCAGTGCCCCCGTGTGTGGGGCTTGCACGTGGGTGCCATGTACCACGGGGCAGCTTGGTGGCAGGGGAGCTGATTCTTCCGTGTCCTCCTTGGCTGGGCACTCTTGAGGCTTCCTTTTTATTCACCCAGCAAATATTTATTGAGTTCCCTACTACACACCAGGTACTCTTTTAGGTACTGGAGATACAGGCTTGAACAAGACAAAAAATGGTCCCTTCCCTTAAGGGCTTATCATCTAGTGTGGGAGACAGCCAATGACCAAGCACGACAAAAAGACAGACGCGAGCTGGAATAAGGATCAAAGGCAATGGGATACAAAGGAGTGACGGGGCACCTGCTTTAGATAGGGGATCCGAGGAAACCACCCCCACCCCCGGAAGAAACGTGTGTGTTTAGAATGACGGGGAAGAGCCAACCTTGACAATGCCGGGCAAAGGAACACCACGGACAGACACTTTGAGGCTGGGAATTAACCTGCTGGGCTCAGAGACCAGAAATGGGATGTTGGGGGGCTGGAGACACATATCAGAGAGCAAGGATGGAGCCAGGCTGAGAAAGAAGACAGAGTCCCAAAGAGACGGGATGCTATAACCATGGTAGAAAGCACAGGTGTTGTTCCGGGCACAGGGAGAAGCCACAGGAGACTGCTGACTGTCCCAAACGTGGGCCCTGTCTTACACTTAGAGAAATTGGATGTGAGGTGTGAAGGAAGGAGAAGAATCTAGAAGGACTCCTGGGCAACTGGATGGAAAATGGAGGCTCTAGAGCTAATCCATCCTCTGACCTCCCTAACTCGGAGCATTTCAGACCCATGTGCCCACTCCACACTTCCCGGTCCCCCTTCTCACACACACCCAAGTGGTGGGACGGGGCCCGGGGGGAAGCACGGAGTCAGGGAGGGGGACCGCAGCCCTTCCCACAGCCTCCTGGAGCACTTCTCTCTCCAGTCTGGCTCCTTGCCTCTCAGGAAGCAGTCTCCCTTCCAGGTGATCGTATTACGTTTCAAGCACTCCTTTGTCTGAGTATTACACTAAAAGAGTCTAAATCAATCATTCTCATTTCCAGGAATAATGAGCTTTGGGGACAAGAATTTATACCCGAATGGGATAATCATGCCATCTCAAAACCCTCCCAGGAAGGTCTGCCCCCGTAAAGCACTGACGGACTCTCAAAGGACGGGCAGGCAGAGGCAATTGAGACTCTATGCTTACACGACCCAGTCTCTCAGACAGTCCAGCCCAAAGTGGGGTGTGAAGACTCGGTTCTCTAGCTGGGTGTGGGCAGGAGAGGGTGCCCAGGCATTGTCGAGAGAGCACCGTCCTCAGACTTCACCCCAAGCCCATTACCAGCCTCGAGGAAAGGGAGCCTCTGAGAAATGCCCGAGGCGTCCTTGCTTCCTGGGGGTGTCGCCAGAAGCGGCACCTTCCCAGCAGAGAGCTGCCTCCTGGCCGGCAGAGAAGTCCTTACGCTCATCCTTGGCAGCTCTGCCCTGTGGTTCAGACATAAACACCATGGACCCAGGGCTGGTCACAGCCGGTCTGGTCCTGAAAGAACAGACCAGAGGTATGGAGGACGGAGACCCTGGGGTGTGGTACCAAGAGCCCTGAGCCAGGAATGGGCTCTGGTCCCACTTCCCTTGCTCGCTGAGCAAATTACTTCACCACTCTGACCCACGGTTTCTTCATCTTTGAAAGAGTTGGATCCCCTGAGGTTACTCTCATTCAATCTGAACACTCAGTGATTTTCAAAGTAGAATTTAAAGAAAGTTCTATTCAAAAATCACCTCCTTGAACCGATGATCCACATAATAAAGAATCGGCGTATCATCTTTGTCCTTCACAAGAAATACATTCTGCTCATTTTGTGCCTCAGGGAACATTCACCCTCCAGGTGAATCTTTTTGCTTTTAAATTAAAAAAAAAAAAAGGTCTCATCTTCTTGGTTCTTTTTTTGCACTTGCTACCAGGACTCTCAGATAACTGCAGCCCCAGTTAAGGGAATCGGCTTACCTCACCTGTACTTTCTTTAGTAAATTCTGTTCTTTGTTAACCTTCCATGTATAACTTTGTGGCCATATGTTTACACCGCATAAGGAGAATCAAGCCCATTTGAAACTGACAAAATTTAATTCCCTGTAATTGTTTAAGTCTAAGTAAATTTTTTTAGTATACAGCAATATAAGTCAATTGCACACAAATTAGAAAATATGACTTAATCGATAAGCAGATAAAATGCCAACAATCTTCCTAAAGATCACCTTTTATTACCTAGCCCTCTAGATTGCTTGCTTTATGTACAAATAATTCACATAATTAAAACAGAGAGGAGTTCCCGTCGTGGCACAGTGGAAACGAATCTGACTAGGAACCATGAGATTATGGGTTTGATCCCTGGACTCGCTCAGTGGGTTAAGGATCTGGGGTTGCCGTGAGCTGTGATGTAGGTCGTAGGCCGCAGCAACAGCTCCAATTAGACCCCTAGCCTGGGAACCTCTGTATACCGCAGGTGCAGCCCTAAAAAGACAAAAAAAAAAAAAACCAAAAACCCAGAGAATCATATTCTATTACGCTATTTCCGACATACATTTTTTTCACTTAACATGTATGAATTTGTCAGTTATCTACATTTTGAGTTGTAAAGGCTGAGAGGTAGTCCGCTGTTCGGAATCCTGTATTTTACTCAACAAATCTGCTATTGTTAGACACTGAAGTTGTTTCCAGTTTTCTTGCTATTTCAACAGTTTTGCTGTAAACTCACTCTATTATTTTCTTAGGATCTATTTCTATTAATGAACTGGCTGGATGAAATTGTCTATATATTTTGAAGGTTTCTGATGCCTATCACTGGCTTTATTTCCAGAAATTCTGTATTAATTACATACGAGCACCTATTTCTTTTCCCTTTCCCAAGGAACATGTGTTATTTTCTTACTTTATGTGATACATATTTTCTTAAATTTTTCACCTAAGAGGAGGGAAACTGTATCTCGTTGTTAATAGGCATTTCTTTGATCACTGAGAATGGCTATTTGATTATAAATTCATTAATTGTATTTTATTCATTCAGCCAATACTTATGAACCCCTTCTAGGGGCCAAGGGCTCTTCTAGTATTTCTTCTGTGAACCCCTGTTAGTGGAGATATATCTTTTAAGTGTGCCATTGCTTCCTAAATTTCTTCATTTTCGACCTGTGCTGTGTCTCTGGGTAACATCCTGTTTTGGTCAATTCTCTCCCATCTTCCACAGAGATGCTATGTCCGAGACCTCATTAGTGACCTTTCTTAGCCTCCTCTTCTCAGTAAATCAGTGTAGAAACTTGAAGCAGAGGTTTTGGCCAGGAGGCCGGCTGGCTGATCACAAGTGCCCCTGTGGTGTGGGATCTACGCCAGTGAATTCTCTCTGTTGCAGAGCTGAGAGCCTGCCTCCCAGGTCCCAAAGCCCCATCCTGTGAGTGCCCCTGAGCTGACGCACAGCAGTGAAACTCGCAGGAGCCCTGAGTACATCAACCAGAGAGCCTGCTTCATGATTTATGATGAAAAAGAGAACTGTCAGGCAGACCGGACAGTCGAGAGATGCTGCAGTACAGTTTCTCCCTCGGGCAAGTGACAGCAGCAGCCGTACAACTCACAAGGCGTTTCCTGAGCAGGAGAAAAGGGTGAGGGGGAGTGGTTACAGGATTTGGAAGTTTGTGAGCTGCAGGTTCTGATGCCCCACCTCAGGTACCTGGGTGTGTCCCTAGGCTTGGTGGCCGATGGCATCCTGATGTCCTTGTGATCAGCCCCAACCTGCCTTAACCGTGATCACAGCTCAGGTCCAACTTGCTGTCCTGTCGGCCATGCATCTTTTTAAAGTGACTGCACCCATGCTTCATGCCCCGATTTAAAATTTTATGTTTTGTTTTATTTTCCCTGTGTTCACAGTACATCCTGAGAATGTACTTTGTTTCGGGCACTTGAGACTTGGGCTTGTGGTGGCGCCTGAGCTAATGGTGTAGGAAGGCACGATGGAGCCGTCCTCATGTTCTCTACGGGAAAGTGTCCTCGTTTTGCGATTGCTTTTAAGACCCTTTGAAGTGACGGGGTGGGTGGCTGCGGCTGACCTGTCTGCTCCCTTGACCCACCTCTGCCTTCACCTTGGCTGCAGTGGACAGTTCCGCGTGACCTCAGACTCCCTCCTGTGTGTCCCATCTCAGGCACATCTTTGTCCAGAAACTCAGAAACACGAGGAAGTTAACACGCCAGGGGTTGATGCTCAGCCAGTGGGGGTGGGAGCCAGAACACAAGGGCTCCGGCCAACCCTTCGGGGGGAGGGGGGGCCCTCTCAGGAGGCCCCCACACTTCCTATTGCACACAGCCATAGCTTCAATTACACACCCTTAAACACAAGGCTTGTTCTCCTTCCTTGCCTCAATTCCAGAGCTTGTCTTCCAAATGACTTGCACACACCCATATCCTGGGCTCTACTTGTGCCTTTGAGGGGGTGTTATGGAGCCCCAGGGAGCTGGTCTTACTAGGAGCATGTGGAGCCCTGAGGACTTCCTTGAGAGACCACAGCAGGTGATGACATCACTGCCAGGGATGGCCAGGAAGACCCAGAATTCCCCCTCAATCCTTCTACCAACACATCACGGGGAAGGACGTTGCCAGGGGAACCCTTAGAAGAGGCTCCAAATAACCACAAAGACTTTATGTATCTCTGAGATTCCCAGAATGGAAGGAGTCCCCTCCCAGGCTGGGATCCTTCGAAGCTGAGCCTGAGCCGGGATTCCTGGGAAAGTGTCTTAGGGAGAGAGTTTTCTCAGGAGGAGGGAGGGAAAGAGGCGAGGGCAGGGAAGAAAGCTAAGCAAGGAGGTGGGCTTAGCTGGAACCCGGCCCCGCAGAGAGCCTTGGAGCACGAAGCTCAGAGTATGGGTCTCGCCTCGAGGCCAAAGGGCCGGCCTGAGTACCCCATGGCTCAGACACAGCTAAAGGCTGTCCCCACCCCAACACCGCCCTAGAACCCAGCACCGCAGTTTGGATTCTAACCGGACAAATTGTCCCAGGAGCTGGGGGCAGATGCACCTGCTCAACAAAGGGCCCCGGGTGGGACACGGGCAGTGTCCACTGCATTTGCCCGAGGGAGGCGCTCCCTTCCCGATGCAGAGATCGCTGCTCTGGCTGCACGCTCTAAATCACCCCTTGTCCAGCACTCTCCTCTCTCATCCTCACCCAAAACGAAGTTCCAACTGAGAGCTCAGTGGGGTTCTAGGGACTCTGTCCAAACACAGAGTAATGCTATGACCTCATCCCAAGTCACTGGCAGGAAGGTGCTCCCAGGCCTCCATCTTTCCCTCTGGGGGCAAACTCGGATCTTTGGGAATCTTTGTACAAGCTCAACACCAGGGCCCTTCCTCCAGGACCACATGGCCTTGGAACTGCAAGCTCTCTGTCCACAGGAAGGGCTGCGACAGGAAATTCAGGAGGCATCTGCCCGGCCAGCATCTGATGGGCGTTGGCGGTAGATGTCAAAACTCATAATGAAACCTCAGGGTCTGACTCCACACCATCTTAGATCGTCCCTTTAAGAGTCTGGATTCCAATTCAAGCTCTGCTCCTCACGTCTCTGCCAGAGGGTCTATCAAAGTATTTCTTCCCACCCTGAGAAGTGTCCGCCCAACTGCCTTCTCGTCAATCCCAGGGTATCTGTTTCATGTCCCAGGAAGGGCGGGGCTGGAGCTGCAGACTTTAGATCCTGCGCACAGAGGAGGTGTGGTGCTGTGGTTAAGGGCACAGACTCTCTGTCTAAGGTTCCTGGTCTCAAGTCCCACCATTATCACACACAAACTATGTGAATTTGGCAGCTGCCTGATTTTATTTGTGTGCCTCCTTGGCTTCTCTGTAAAATGAAGATGTTGGTATTGTGAGGACTGAAGGAATACACAGATCCATGCTTGGCACATGGTGACATGAGCTGATCCTACTACTGATGGAAATGAGTGATGAGAAATAGATAGACTCTTAAACGTGTGAGCTTAAAAGGAAAAGGTTTGCTGGAGTTTAACATGTTGAGGCAGGAAACACACGCACATACAAACCCACACCCTGTAAACTGTTCAAGCTCATTTCACTTGAAATTTACGACTACAAACCTTAAATTGGGATCTGACACTCCCAGTAATGCTATTATTTTTCCTCTGAAACAGTCATTCTCAATCCAGGCAGCACATGAGAATTATCCAGGGAGTTTCAACAACAACTAACTTTGAACTATCATTTAAAACTATATTATTTTTAAAATTTTTTGAAGTATAATTGATTTACAGTGTTGTGTTGCTTGCTGTGATACAACAGAGCGAATCAGTTATACATGTACACATATCCATCCTTTGTCAGATGCTTTTCCCACATAGGTTATCACCGAATATTGAGTGGAGTTCCTTGGGCTGTACGGCAGGTCCGCATCGACCGTCCATTCCACGTACAACAGGTGCATGTGCCAATCCCAAAGCCCCAGTCCGTCCCTCCCCGCCCCCACCTTTCCCCTTTGGTAACCAGAAGTTTATAAAACAAACGATATCATTTTAAACTAAACTATAGTTAAAACTACAGATGCCCAGGACCCACCGAAGACCAAGGAAGTGACAATCAGAAATGAGGGAGAGGGAGCAGGCGCGGGAATGTGGGGAGAGCTCTGCAGGGGATTCTGAGGTGTAGCCAAGAGGTGAAACAGTCCTGAAAGGCGAGCACTTCTCAGAGAAAACTAAAGCCATTTCCAAGGGACCGCCTCCTCCTCCCGCGGCCAAAGCGACTGAAGTACCTGCCTGTGAAGCCAAGTCTGCCTCCTCCTCCACAGAGGTGGGGGTCCAGCTGCCCCCTGTGTTGTTACAGAGTCTCACCTCCCCCCCCCCCTTCAGTCACTCCTGTTTCTGCTCAGCATTTGCCTCTCCTCCTCCACAGAATCACTGCTAAAGGCAGACCACATTCCCTGGCTTCTCTCGGCTTGGGGAAGAACAACAGACAATCAAAAACAAGCCCTCTCCTGGACTCTGCACGCCCTCCAGCTCTGACCCCCATTACTCGATCCAAAGACCCAGGTTCACACAGCAAGATTCACGGTAGCCAAGGGGTGGAAACAACCCAAGTGTCCATCGATGGGAGACTGGGTGAAGAAAATGTGCAATTTTGACATGCGCTAATGCGAATCGGGCCACAACGTGGATGAAGCTTTGAGGGCAATAGGCCAAGTGAAATAAGCCAGTCACAAAAGGCCAGATGCTGTATGATTCCCCTCAAATTCACCAAATCGGAAAGTAGAAGGATGACTGCCTGGGGCTGGGTGGGGGAAGGAATGGAGAGATGGGTTTAACTGGTATAGGATTTCAGTCTGGGAAGATGAAAAGGCTTCTGTGGATGGACAGTGGTGATGGTTGCCCGGCTCGGTGCATGGACTTGATGGCCACTGAACAGCACACTTAAAATGTTAAGACGGGAGTTCCCATCGTGGCTCAGCAGTAACAAACTCGACTAGTATCCATGAGGAGGCAGGTTCTATCCCTGGCCTCACTCGGTGGGTTAAGGATCTGGTGTTGCTGTGAACTGTGGTATCTAGGTCACAGACCCGGCTTGGATCCCAAGTTGCTGTGGCTGTGGTGTAGACCAGCAGCTCTGATTTGACCCCTAGCCTAGGAACCTCCATGTGCCTCCGGTGCAGCCCTAAAAAGCAAAAAAAGCAAAAAAAAAAAAAAAAGATTAAAATGGCAAAATTTATGTCATGCGCATTTACAACAATTTAAAAATAATGATAATAGCTGTATACACCTGCTCTCCTCACTCTAACCTCCCATTTGTTCCTCAACCCACAACCACTCCACCAATCCTGCTCCGGCCAAGGTCACCTTGACATGCACGTTCGCTAAACCAGTAAACACCTTCCCTTCCCCCATCACGTAATCTCAGTGAAGCGCCCAGCTCTCTTCCGGGGATGCTCCACTCTCCTGGTTGCCATGACACCGTGATCCCTCTCTCTCTCTCCTCCGCTCCTCCCAGCTGCCCCCCACCCCCATTCTCGGAGCTCCAGGCTTAGGCCGTAAGATTAAGGGTTTTCTCCACTCTCTCCTGGACCTTCTCTCTCCAATCTGTTCTTTTTCTAGGAAACTTCTATCTCCTCTCATCATTTGAAAGGGTTGATGACTCTCACAGTAACATCTCCAGCCCCAAGTATTTTTCTCAACTCCAGACTCTTACACTCCACGGCCTGCTTGACCTGCCATTTACACAGGCACCTCACCCTTGATCTGACCGAAACGGGACTCCGGACTCTCCCTCCTCCCACTCACTGCATCCCACATTCTTTCCCTGTCTCAGCAAAGGTGGAGTTGCTTGCATCTGAGAAGCATCCCTCACTGTTTTCACTTCCTAGCCTCCCCTTTCTAATGCACTAGGGAATCCTGACAGTTCTCTCTCCAAAATCAGCCAGGGGTCTGCCCACTTCTCTACACGCCCTCCCCACCTCTTTAGTCCCAATCCTTGTCTCCACTACACCTGTGCAATAGCTTCCTTCCTGGTCCAGAGCCCTGATCCATTCTTCTCTTTCAACCGCATCTCAAGCCTCCCTGCTCCTTGCCCTTGGCCACACCAGGTGCCAGGTTCCCCATCTTGCTTGTGTTCAACCCAGCTTAACTCTTTCCCACTCAGTGCCTTTGCATACACAGTATACACACACACACACACACTCTCACCCACACTCTTCCTTCCCTTACACGCGTCCTCCTCGCCTCCTGTCCATTTGCTCAGTGGGTCCTTCTCATCCTAAGGTCTAATAGATGTTGCTTCCTCCAAAAAGCATGCCTTCCTTAGTCATGTTCACTCTGCAGGTACCACTTTGCATTATCATCCATCTCTCATGCCTAGTTGTTATCTTCTTAGATTTCATCACCATTTGCAATTATGCATATTTGTTGACCTTCATTAAATCTTGGAATCCATGAGCACAGACTCTGTGTCTGTTGGATTCACCACTGTGATTTCAGATGCCCTATTCTGACAGTGTCCTCCTGGGGCATGCATGGCCTGGTTTGACAAATTAGGGTACAAGGTCATCATCGAAGGTGATACTTAATATTTAAAGCTTGGGTTCAGGTTCAGGTAGACTCTTCTATACATGTTTCAGAGATTTATAATATTGGATTTTCCCCAGTTATTTATTTACAAAAAAAATGCAATGCTTCATTAAGACAGCTGGCCTCAAACAATGTTAACCAGTGGGATTATATCACGCGTTAAAGCAGGATTTTGAGGATAGGGATTAAATATATGTTTTGTGCATGAAACAAGATTTTAAAAATTGAAGTAAAGTGGATTTACAGCATTGCGTTAGTTTCAGGTGTACAGCAAAGTGATTCACTCATACACACACATATTTCCTTTTTCAGACTGCTTAAAAGTTGTTATAAAATTGAGTATAGTTCCCTATGTTATACAGTAGGTCCTTGCTGGTAAAGCAAGGTTTTTATTAACATAAGAATTTATTTGGTATCCTTTTCACAAATCCCTAAAATCAACTTATCCTCATTCTTAGCTTCCGGCAAAACCCTCTTGAGACTCAAGCCTACAGATCAGCATGACGGCTGCAATAATACTTTACAGGTAGCTTCCAGAAGCTTCTTTGCCTTATTGAGGTCCCAGATGTGCCTTGAGATCATAGATTGCCTCAGATTCCCTGTCTCCAGAGCCATTTTCCAAAACAGCTGTATCCTCTGCTTTAACAGAATTTTTCAAAGAGTATTTTTACCGACGTGGAAGAAACCTCTGGCAGATGTTCATGCTGGTTTCATCTCAGATACTGGCGCTGAGCACTCCCTGAGCCTCTTAAAAAAACCCAGATGCTAAGTTTTCTTGGAATCACTGACCAAGGGTGTTAGTGAAGCAGCACGGATGGTGTGTACAGGCTCGTCCTGGAGCTGCGCAGCGAAGTCAAAGAGATTAAAAAAGAAGAGGAAAGAATAGCGAGAACGGCATCATGTTGGTTCTGGCCGGATTTGCTGCCACTGCTCAAGCTTCACCGTCGTCCTTTCTGGCAATTTATTCCTCCCGTGGTCTGTGAGAGGATTCGAGTCTGCAAAAGGGAATTGGACAAAATACTGAAAAGTGCCGCTGAATGAAAGTGCTGAAGGATCACTGCAGAGGCAGGCAGATGTCTCTCTCATGAGCCAGGGAGATAGATACGCCTGAAAGAGGAGAGCATTTGCCTGGTGCTTCAGCAAGACTTTGAAGGTGTACCCTCGGCCGTGGCCGCCAGCTCAGAGACAGGCTGATGCGCCTTACAAAAGCTAGGAGGACGTTCCGATGTGCTGGGGGTGCCTGCTTGGAAAACGGGGTGCCTTGATATTCACATCAAATGTGCTTCTGGGTATCTGCTTTATTCTTCATACACTTATTTACTGTGTGGAGAGCAGTAGAGAGCTATAATTTCCCCCCCTTTTTTCAAAAAATGAAAGGGTAGCGGATTTACTATGTTGTGCCAAGAGCTACAATCTTGAAGTCTTTGAAGAGAATAGGCAAGAGGCCCCCTGGGGGCTCATCAGGTTAAGGATCTGGCGTTGCCACTGCTATGACTTGGATTTGATCCCTGGCCTGGGAACTTCCTCATGCCACAGGCACGGCCAAGAAAAATATGCATACTTTTCAGCTTGAACCGTATGATGAGGTCACACTTAGCTGGTCCCAGGGCTCCCAAATTCCTGGGCAAGAGACTGGCTCCTACTTCTTGGGTTAGGCAACAGCAACCAATAAAATCCTGGGTAGCAACTTGTGGCAGAGTAGGACAGAAAAATAAGTATTCTAGAAAGATGAGTTGTTTTGTTTTGTTTTCCCTCCCTCAAAGATTGATGGGGTCCAGAGTTATAAACAAAGTGTTTTGGAGGAGGGTGGCTGAACTCACGGAGTACAGATGAGATCTATTCGTGTCTTTTAAGAAGCAAGACAATTCTCTGGGTAGCTTATAGGGAGTTTTAGTCTATCCGAGTTTTTCTATAATGTCTGCTGTTTTGCCAAAACGTTGAGTACCGCTATAATCTGAATTTTAAAAAATCTCCTTTTTTCAAAGAAAAAACAGTTAGAAATGGCTTGGCTCTATGGCTCTTAGATCACCATCCTGAAAAGCAACTCCTACACGTTCCAGCATCCTGGAAGGGAGGTGGCAGGTTCCCTCTTGTCGAACACATGCCAGACCAGTGGGGTTTGATGGCTGCTGCTCTGTTCGATTTTGATTGTTCATATACCTTTCACTTTGTCCCAGAAGGACTGAAAGGGAGCCTAACCAAGGCAAAAGAGGACTTTAAAGGGGAGAAGGTAACACAAAGATAGAGACAAAGCAAAGCAAGAATTAAGCTAAACTGTATGGTGTCATCATTTACCTGCCCTGTGTATTTGATACAACCGTTCTAACAGCCAGCCAGAGAGATGGACTCTTCTTGGCTACACAATTCAAGTGTCTGGAAGAAGAAAACAAGCCGACAGCTGAAAGATGTCTACCTCTTGGTGTGAAGATCGGGCTTCTTTGTCCCAGTGGCGTCCTTAAAGGGACATTGTGATGTAACCCAGCCAGGTTACCCTGAATGATGAGGTTCACAGGGCTGGTCCACAGACCCACCTTCAGTGGACTTTAGAGTGAATGTCCGGAAAAAGTGGAGGCATCGTTACACGGTGCTGTGAGCGCCCTGCTCTCTGCTGATCTGATTGGCCCAGATGTGGTTCACACGTCAGGATGAATCAGTGGCCTCTATTTCCTTCCTGCAATACTCCCTGGCTATTGTCTCTTGCAACCAAACACTTGATGAATATTGCATGATGAAGCTGGAGCCTCTGCTCCTGGGCAGAACAAATACGCTGCCTTGTGCAATAATAGATGCTGAATCTGGGAGCGGGTCACATCTGCTTGTGGAAATGAAGAAGCCTAGCAAGAATGCCTGCCTTGTTGTTAGAAAGTCCTGAGTCCAAGCTGTGCCCGGACCATCCCCATGGACACAGCTGTTTCCCTCCTGCGCCGTGTGGGGTCAGGTGGGTGACCAGAGCACCATACTTGATTCCCCCCGCCCCTGAGCAGGGATAAAACCATTTTGGTTTTTAGGGCATGTTTGGCCACATGCCCACCCCAGGCAAATACGACTCTCAACACTGCCACGTCATGACACCTTCAGGGATAAACAATGTGCTGAATGCATAAGGGAACTCATATGAGATTTTGCGCAAACTGGAGAAAAGTTAGGGAATGCCTACCAAAATAATAACCTCAGATGTCTAGAAGGTGACCTATGTCAGGGGTTAACAAACACTTTTCGTAAAGGGACCGCGAGTAAGTGTTATGGGCTTTGCAGGCCACACCGTCTCTCTCTTAACAACTCATAGACACGAAAGAAGCACAGACAATATGTAAACAAGTGGTGTGGCTGGGTTCCAATGAAACTGTGTTTCCCGCACTGGCAGAAGGTCAGATTTGGTCCATAAACCATAGTTTGCCAACCTTGGGTCTAGGTCATTCTCTTTGGTAGTAATTACCAAGAAAGACCAAATTTTCTCACCAGGTTATTCCTAACTTAACAATACAATAAAATAAACGCTATAAAAATGCATTCAGTAGAAAAAGAACGACTCTCCTTCTTATCTCGATACTTGTAAAAATGCAAGTGTACAAGTCATCCAGCAGTAGACCCACAGCAGTGACACCCAAGACGGAATTCAAGCCAATTTACTCAGCGGAGAGGCCCACCAGCTCCTCCAGTGAGACTGCAGTGCAGTTTTTATTTTTCCAGCCAAACCAACAATCTTTGTGGCACTCCCAGAGCATCACCCTTATCTGACTGCCGCCCATATGCCCATCCAATCTGTATGGGGTCTATTCGTCTTCTGCATGGATTTCCGCATAGCACCAGAAGACACATTCCAGCGGTCTTTATGGACCAGCCAAGACCATCATCCACCATCCTGCACAGGAAACCTTGGCCTGGGGAAACCCAAACCCATGGCTGATCGAGCGAAAAATGAATTCTTTGGGTAAAACGTCCAGGAAATGAATAGGTCTGCAACATGGGATGGTGACGATGGGATTCACTTTCCACCTGACATCCAGGCAGGTGGCCTCTCACCTGGAGTGCTTCTTAAGGTCGAGAAGCTAGTGGAGGCTTAGAGCCCATCGTGTAGGAAGGTCCTGGAGCAGACTTGCCAGACCACCTCTTTCTGGAATGCTCCATCCCAGCTTGGTTTGTAAAGGGCTGTATAAGGAGGCATGGTTGCCAGACTCTAAGTAAAAAGGAGACTGAAGTCCAACATCAGGGCAGTCACCTGGATTTGGACAGACGGGTGGGCACCTCCTGGTGTCATCTGGAATGTGAGTGTCCACAGGCTACCTTGCACCCCTGAATCAGGCCACCTTGTCTGATCTGATTGCCAAATCTATCAGCAAGCCCCTTCCCCCAGGTTTATTTGCAATTACGCGTTTGCTGGCCCATCAGTTCTCAAAGATGATGAACTTTAACGTAAACTTCAAATATTATGATGTCTCAGGAGCTTACTTCCTGATGTTGGTCTTTCATTACGTTATAACCTCCCTAGTGTGTTTTTGGCTACTCGAGAGTATTTACAGTATGCACACTGTACCTAGAAAACAGGAAGCCGCAATGACAAATAAATGTTATTTTTAAATGGACAGGATCTAGATAAAGAAGACAACATGTATTTACTACTGTACATAATAAAAGATTTAAATATTTGGGGGATGTATACCATGTCTCCAAAGGAGAAATTTTTCAGTTATCTTCCAATGAATCTATAAATGTCACGTAATTGCAAATAAAAATCTCTATTTGTTAATTTCACAACATGAGAGTAAAATACCTCTGGAAGCATAAATGCATGAGACTGATGTGTACACACATACACGCAGAAAAATAACCCATGGACATTTGCACTGCTGGATATTTAGATACTGGAAGGTAAGATTAAAACATAATGCTTAGTACAGTGTGAGAGTCGGAGCAAAAACATAGAATAAGCAGCGTGGGATTTCATGTGTGATGAACTGTGGTTAACATGGAAAGCACTGAAATGCAGCCATCTGGTCAAAATACATGCTCGATTAATAATAAAGAACAAGCAGCCTGCATGAGGCCAGCTTCACCTGATGCCCCAGCTTAGCTCTCTGCTTTCTTTTACAGTCAACTTCCGCTTAATATTTTATGAGACAGATTCCTAGTCAAAGTCTTCACATCTTCTAGTTGCTCCTCTACTATCGAAATATTCTCAAAAGTACCGAATCATTTCTGGACGTGAAGTTCACGGACAGGTGGCCCTGCAGACTCGACCCGGGCAACCTTCCTTTACCATCGTTAATCTAAACAGTTGTGCGCTGAGCCGCCAACTTTGCCGGCTTCCTTGATTTGGTGCAGGATTAAGATGGATTTGCCTAAGTGGCAGGAAAGACTGCATTGGACTCAATAGTTAACCTCTTTAAAATAAATTAAATTCTTCTCTTATGACCTAACACAGTAATTACATGTACGTTGAAGATTAAAATATCAAAAGTGAAACCATCAAAGAATAAAAAAAACAACAGTTGTGCTACCTGGAAATGAGAATAATCTCTTCGAACAGATCCCAGCCGTAAGCCCAGGGTCTGTGCTCCCAAACAGCTTTTTGAATTGTACATTAATACATTGACAAAGAGACGAAACACAGAGGAAAATACGGATAAGTGTGACCACATTTGATTTTAAGATATTTGTGAGTCAAAAATTGAAACGAGAAGACAGATGATTTTTAAAAATTGGGGGAAATGTTGTGATGTGCAATAGATGTAGGAACAATATCCTCCCGATATAGACTTCTTTAAGACAGTTTTTAAAGAATAAAAATAAGATAATTACCCCAATGGGGGAGAAATGAGCAAAAGGACCTATCAAACGTAGTCAAAAAATACGTCAAAGTGGAGTTCCTGTTGTGGCTCAGCGGGTTAAGAACCTGACATAATGGCAGTGAGGATGCAGGTTTGATCCCTGGCCTCACTCAGTGAGTTAAGAATCAGGCATTGCCACAAGCTGTGGCATAGGTTGCAGATGTGGCTTGGATCCAGCATTGCTGTGGCTGTGGGATAGGCCAAAGCTACAGCTCCGATTTGACCCCTAGCCTGGGAACTTCCATATGCCACAGGTACAGCCATAAAAAGAAAAAAAAAATCTATCTATCTATCTATATATATAAATATACATATATATCACAAAGATATTTCCCCTGCCAAACATAGGGGAAGGTTTTTAAAATTATTAATCTCACTAGTAATCAATGAAACACAATCTTTCTCCTTCGTAAAAACTACTCACTCCTCCAAGAAAAAGGTAATACCCGTGATATACAGAGTGAGGAGGAAATTAGCAATCGAAAGACGTATCACTCAATCAGCACAGCATTTCACACACCGCATTAACAAAAGTCAAAAACCACATGATCATCTCAGTAGATGCAGAAAAAGCATATGACAAAGTCCAACATCCATTCGTGATAAAAACTCTTACCAAAGTGGGTAGAGAGGGAACATACCTTAACATAATAAATGCCATTAAAAAAAAAAGAAATCCAACCAAAATCTTTTAAATTACAGTCCCCCAACCTACACATTCTGAGTCTAGAAATGTTTCCTAGAAACAACAAATAAGACCTCCAGCGTAGAGCAGAGATAGAAAGTATTATTTATAGTAGGTCTTAGATGAAACCAACTTAAACATCTAACAGTAGGGAACTGGTTAAAAGCCAAACCCAACCAAACCGCCATCACCAATTAGATTAGATGCTTGTCTCTATGTTTGAACGCCAAGCTACTATTCATGACCACCGGAGAAAAGCGCACTATTGACTTTGAAAAATATCCACAGTATTTTGTCACTGAAAAGTCACATCACAAAACAATTTGTTTACTCCATTTTTTTTTTTTGGTGGGAAAAAATAGGCATTTTGTAAAGTTCATTTTTATTTTCTAGTTTTTCAACGACGTGTTAATTATATAGTTTTTAATAAATAAAGAAAGAAAGAAAGACAGTAACAGCCAGAGTTGTTTTCGGGGGGGGGGGCAGAGATCCTTCCAAAATCTTCCGGGAGCCCAAGAGAGGGGTGCAGGAGTGGGCTGCTTCCCCCACGGCTCCTGTGCTTTATCACACTTGAAGGAAGGTCTCAGAACGCTGGTACCAAGTTCCAGCAGCTGCCAAGGCTAGCCATTTATTGAAGATGTTCTGCTTGGCAGATGGTCTCTACATGCAGAAGGAAAAGAAGCAGTGGGTGCATTTTTCACAAACCAAAGCAAGGAAATGTTTCCCAGCAAGGGCGCTGACCTCTGTAATGACAGTAGACGTCTCTCAGCATATCAGGCGAACTTGCTTCGCCGTGGAACGGCTCAGCAAATGGGGAATTTATTAACGGTCCTTTCTTCCCTGCTGGGGAAATCAGTGGATGTTGGTTACTTTATTGTAATATTCATATGGCCAGGATTCCCAGGCGACCGAGAAAGTCTGCTCAGTTGTCTTAGAAACTGATTTGAGTAGAATGTGTCCCTGACAAGATCAACTGTGATGAACTGGGGAGAGGAGCAAGCTCCAATCCAGTTAGCGGGAGTTAACGTGGTGGGTCTGTTGCCTGACGGCTGGATGCATCCACCTGTGCCCTGACCCACAGCTGTGACCTGGGCAAGTTACCAATCTGTCCTCAGTTTCCTCATCGATAAAATGGGGATAACACTGGTTCCTACCTCCCAGGAGTGACTATAGGCATTAAATAGAGTAATAAACATAAAGAATCTAGTCAGTCCCTACAGTTCACTGGGTCTCCTACAGTGATGACGCTGCCACTCATCATGGCTCCAGGCATCCATGCCTTCCCCATCCTAGCAGGGCTTTTTTTTTTTTTTCTTCCAGCTCCTGGAGGCTTTCCCCACCCCCCACATATCCTGATTCTCAACACAGGATGATTTCTCAAGCTCTCCCCTGAGTAGTATCAGCTAAGGGAGCATCACATCCTTCTCCACTGGGCTCACGGGTACCTGAAAATGGGTGTGCTGGGGCTGGTGAAGGCGGTCTTTCCAGAAAAACGGTGAGGAATGGGACACCTCCCCCTGTCCTCACAGCTTACTGAGCGCCCCCAACAGAGACCTTCTGGGACATCTGCGGGACAGTGGGTATGGACAGTGGCTGGGGTTGTGGTCGTCATCAAAGCTAAGCTCTGCCAGTTAGCCTTTCCACCCGAGACAGGGGCTGAAGCCAACCATCAGCAGGAGCAGGTCCTCCAATGAAGAAATGTCCCTGGGTACTTACTATCAGCTCTCTTTACAATTTCTGCCTGGCCCTTTGCTCATTACAGAGCATACACTATAGAGACCTCAGTCTGGAAGGAATCTTGGCTTGAGTTGGCCCCCATTCCCCTCTTGCACTCCTGCAGGGGCTTCCGGTCTTCATCCCTTGGCTGTAACAGATTACCACTGACGAAGCGGCCTATGAACCACAGATTTCTCTCTCATAGTTCTGGAGGCCGGGAGTCTGAGACCAGGGTGCCAGCAAGCAAGGTCAGGTTCTGGCAAGAGCCCTCTTCAGCGTCAGATTGCCAACTTGTGCCCTCATCTGGCAGCAAAAGGGCTGGAGAGCTCTGTGGGGTCTCTTTGAGAAGGGCACTAATCCCATTCAGGAGGGCACCACCCTCGTGACCTAAGCACCTCCCAAAGGCTCAGCCTCCAAATGCCATCTCCTTGGGGGTTAGGATTTCAACACATGCATTTTTGAGAGGATGCAAACATTCAGTCCATGGCACCTGCAAACTGATTTCCCTTCCCCACTCTAGTCATTCCTAGTGATCAATCTTCAGGAAACCAGGCTTTTGTCATATCATCTTCCTATTTGGGAACCAACAGCCTTTCAGGATAAAGTCAGAGTCTTCAACCTCCCATTTAAAAGTGCCATATTCTAGCTTCATTCTACCCACCTTGATGGCTACCTTCTCCAGCACACTCCCTCTATCTAATCCCAACCCTTGCCCTGCAAACTCCACCCTCACTCTTTATCCTCAGGCTTCCTTTACCTGAAAGAAGTGCCGTCCTCTGATCTCCCCTCCATACAGGCCAAAATCAGGTCTCTTTGGTAGCCTTGTTCAAGATTTAACAGCCTTTCCTAATTATACTCCACAAAAATTTTCAAAATATTTTCTGTACTCTCTGCAATGCTATATACATATTATTTCATTCAAAAATATTTATTGAACATCCATTATGTGCCAGTAGGATTGTGTCAGATCCACCCTCCTCGCTCCCCAAGTGCCCAGCATAACAGACTCATTTATTCATCCAATAGACGCTTATTGAGTGAAAGCACTCTGTAAAATGACCTGGGAAATACAGGAGTTCCTGTCACGGCTCAATGGTTATCGAATCCAACTAGGAACCTTGAGGTTGCGGGTTCGATCCCTGGCCTTGATCAGTGGGTTAAGGATCCTCTGTTGCTGTGAGCTGTGGTGTAGATCACAGACTCGGCCCAGATCCCGTGTTGCTGTGGCTCTGGCGTAGGCCGGCGGCTACAGCTCCGATTGGACCCCTAGCCTGGGAACCTCCATATGCCACAGGTGCGGCCCTAGGAAAAGACAAAAAAAAAAAAAAAAAAAAAAAAAATGACCTGGGCAATACAAAGATGAGCCCTCTCTCACTTAACATCAAGACACTTAGACTGTGACAGAAAAGAGAAGGCACACACATATGCGATTATAACACAAAGCACAAGGTGGCAAGTGCCCCCAAGACGTTACACAGCACAGGGGGATGCACAGGGAGGAGAAGGGGCTGGAGAAGGCAGCGGTGGAAGAGGTGGTCTCCAGGCTGGCCTTGAAGGATGGATAAGAATCGAGCAAGTAGCTATGGGGGTAGAGGTGTTTCAGGAAGACAGACTCGGAATGCAGGAAATCACTCCATCACTTGGAGGCGGAACTCGGTGGAGAGGCCAGCAAGATGCTGTGTGCTGGGGTCATTCTAAGAAGGTCATAGGCAGGAAAGCAGACATGGGAGGGCAGGGCACCCTTAGCATGCTCCCTATTCCCAAGCCTGGACCATCAGAGCTCTGCGTGATGGTCCCCAGAGGAGCACTCAATGCCTGTGGTCTCCCTATGTCCCTAGCAGTCTGGCCGGCTTCTGCTAAGCTGCCTGCACTGACTGGATGATGGTTTTTATTTTTTACTTATTTATTTATTTGTTTGTTTGTTTGCTTTTTAGGGCCACACCCACGGCATAGAGAGAGTCCCAGGCTAGGGGTCGAATTGGAGCTCCAGCTGCTGGCCTACGCCACAGCCACAACAACGTGGGATCTGAGCCGAGTCTGCCACCTACACCACAGCTCATGGCAATGCTGAGTCCTTAGCCCACTGATCAAGGCCAGGGATCGAACCCACAACTTCATGGTTCCTAGTCAGATTCGTTTCCGTTCCACCATGATGGGAACTCCGGATGATGGTTTTTAAATAAAGGAACAGAAGGGGTTGCAGTGAGAAGCTAGGAGAGTGCCACCAGTGGGGAAACACAAGGACCCCGAAGAGCTGCACTGCTCTGGGCCGAGTCAGGGACCGCGTCACCGGGCTGTGTGGGGTGGGCATAAGAATGGGTCCTATAGGCTGGAATTTGTGACATGTTCTCCAAGTATCCGCCCCTGAGCATCAGTTTGCAAAGAAGAGAACCTAGAAACGGAGCCCAGCTCTGTAGGTGATGCTGCAGATGGGTCTCTGATTGCACATTCTAGCGAAATAGCCGCTCAGGGTAGAGTTCAAGAGCACATTCTTTAGATGTGAGCTTGAATTTGGGTTCAGCCACTTATATACTGTGCAAACTTGGGCAACTCAGTGGCATCAGTAAAATGTGAATGACCTCATGGAATTACTGTAAGGTTTCGATGACATGCTACCTATCAATTACTTAGCCCAGCAAGTGTCTGACACACATGGTAACTCACAGGGGAAAAAAAGATGTCATCTTTGCCCAAACACAGGAAGACTCCATTTATACACATATAAACATATGATAACAATGCGTGTGGCTTCTTGGGCCAGGCATTAGGCTTAGAAGGTCTTCCGGCTGGTATTGAAATATAAAGAACAAATGTGAAGATTAAAAATGGACCCATATCTCAAAAAAATTTCACTCCTTAAAGGGAGCGAAGCATGCTTATAGCTCATAGTAGTTCTAGGATAGATGCAGATCCTCTGGCGACCTATCTTTTATTTGGGCTATTTTGACCTCTAAATATGAATCATCCCTCTGCTCTAGTTACTTCAACTGGAGACACCTTTTGAAATATTGAGACCCTTGGCGTCCCCCAGTACCTGTGCTGGGGGCCAAGACAGAGTTCAGGAAACTGGAAGATGGAATGACTTTGGGAGAGGGTAAGAAGAGCTTGGAATCTGCCAGAGTCTCACAAGCCCACTTCTCGGAGACTGTCATAGGCCTTAAACCCTCTTGGAGAGCCCACCTGACAGGCCAACTGGCCAATGTCAGAGGCCAAGACCATCCCAACCTCTCCCAGGGCTACCTCATCGCACAGGTGGTACTCATACCCTATGGTGCTCCAGGTAATTCCAGAGCATCCCAAGGTTGACTTTCCAGGGATATGATTTAACTAGTTCTGGGGACAGGCTCGGTCTTTATTGCCAGGAGGATGATTAATCCCCTTGAGTCAGGGTTTGTTAAACACTGCTTTTGTGGTGCTGACAATGACTGTTAGCAGAGCAGACACCACTCAGGCGCCTCGAGGCCCAGAGGAGGTGTTACTCTCCGGGAGGAGGAGATCCCAGCAGGCAGCAGGCGGCTCTCCCGGGGAGACCTAAGCTTGCCTTTTGAAGCGAATCTGGCAGAAGACACACTGTTTTCATGCGTGGGCACCACTGCCCACGTGCAGGCAGCATTGAAAACGACAGTTCTCGCCAGAAGTGGGGAAGCTGAGCAGGCCCATGGGGGAGGGGCTCACGCCAAGCAGGACTCTCAGGGCTGGGACCCCGGGGACCTCAAGTCACAGTCTCTGGAGAGGAGACAGAGGCAGAGAAGGAGAAGGGTGGCTGGGAGCACAGGGATGGGTGACCTCCCAAGGTCACCGGCATCTGACCAGTCACCTTGGGAGGAACCCCACCGGCCCCCCGCCCGTGACTCACAGGCCTGCCTCTCTGTGTGGACCGTTGCAGGCCCCCGAGAGGGAAAGGATTGTGCTGGTGAACATCAGAATGGAAACTTAGCCTCGAGCCGAAGAGTGAGGTGTGCGTTGGATGTGAGGTGGGGAAGGAGGGTGCCCTACGGCTCCACACACACTCACACGCAGATGCACATAAAATAAGACAACAGCCGCAAAGCTGGCTGCAGGCCCGGAAAATCTGCCCCTCTGAGCTGAAGGGGAGAGGACAAGAGAAGAGAACGCAGGACAGACACTCAAGCATCACTGCCACGGCCTCAGGAGCTGACTCACTGACTCGCTCATTCATCATTCAAAACACTGTACCAGGGCCTCAAGGAGCCCAGCCCAGGGAGGACTGGGTTAAGGGGAACAAAAGAGAAGCTCGTTCTCCACCTCCAGCCAGGCTCACTGTACTCAGAGATGGGAGACGTGCCTTAACTGTGGAGTGTTTCATCTTCTCAGAAAGTGTGAGCGCGCCGAGACAGAGAAGTAAAGAACGCGAAATGGGGGGGTTCCCTGGGGGTCTCGTGGTTAGGACGCAGCACTTTCACTGCTGTGGCCCAGGTTGCTTTTCTTGGAATTTTTTTTTTTAATTAAAGTATAGTTGATTTACCATGTGGTGTCAATTTCTGCTGTACAGCAGAGTGACCCATCCATATATATATGTGTATATGTATATATATATATATACACATTCTTTTTCTCATATTCTTGCCCATCATGTTCTATCACAAAAGATTGGATAGAGTTCCCTGTGCTGTACAGTAGGAGTAGCCCAGGTTTAATCCCTGGTCGGGGAACTGAGATTCCATATCAAGCCGCTGCACACCATGGCTACAAAGAAACAAAAAACAAAACAACAAAAAAAATAAAATAAAATAAAACAAAACAAATGCTATATTAGGTACCAAGAGCAAATGGTGGCAGTAATAAAGACTCCAGTCGTCAGAAGGGCAGGGAACATCACTGAGCACTGGGGGACCGAAGGATGACTTGATGGAGATGAAACTGGAGTTTCATCATCACTGACTGGAAGGGTTTGGAGGAAGTGAGGAGGGAAAGAGCATTCTAGGCGGAGGATGTTTTTGAGCAAAGTGCTGAGCTGGTGAGGGGGGCCTTGGGAACCAGTCATATAAATCACTGGAGTGTTGGGTGGGAGGAAATAGGCCTAGATAGACCCGGACCATGGATGGGCACCTTCGGAAATACGGTGACATCTGCAGCATTTCTCCAAGTGTGGTCCAGATTCCAGCTGCAGGTGCAGGATGCTCTTAAAAATGCTAATTCCTAGGGACTGTCTCAGATCACCTAAATCATAGTTCATGGGTGGCAAAAGCACTCAGAAACTTTTTTTTTTTAACATGGTCGTCAGATGATGCTTAGGTAGACTCGTTCAAAAGTCTTTTGGTGTCAGGGATCTAGGCGTAAAACTATTGGTAGTTTGTAATACTTATAGGCTAAAGGCCAGGATGAAATCAGCATATTTAAGAAAGCCTATTCTAGCAGGAGTGTGTTAGGTGGACCCAAAGGGCAAAGCCTGGCAGCAGGGAAGAAATTAGAAGGCTATTGTAGCAATTCCAGGATGTGGTGATAAGACCCAAGATTTCAGAATCTATAATCAATATGCATATTATCTCTGTGTTTTGTACTCTGAAGATGCCATTGAGCACATCATTATTGATGTCTTTGGGTATTATTGGTACCCTGCAATACCCTGTGACTCACTAAAAGGAAATTGCTTTTGCTACATCTAGGACCGAATTACACCAGGAGCGTCTGACACCAACCACAAGGCTCTTCTCTTTCACCCTCTCCCTCTTCCAAACATGCACATAAGCAAACACACAGACATGGAAATGCATGAACACACATGTCAGCACACAGTTTATTTGCTCCCCAGAGAAAACTAGCCACTTCCGTGACCCGTGAAACCAGACCCCAAAGGGAAGAAACCCACGGTCGGCTCCAGCACCTTCCATGCCTGCAGAGGCTGGAGGGCTGCAGCATCGTCCCATTCTCAGAGCCCATCCATGGTGTACAGTGATGCTCTCACGGGGCAGAGGGTCCACCTCGCTTCTCTGCTTCCTTCAAGCAGCCATGGAGCTCTGGTGGAAACTGTTTTGTCACTTTATAGTCTCGTCAGCATATCGATCTGCAAGTCCCGAGCGCTAATTAACTGTTATGCTACCCAGCTCCATCCATCAGGAGGCTGACAGCCCTGACTGGGCACTGTGCCAAGGCCCAGGATTCCTTGAAGGGGCAGGGGGAGACGGAGACTGGTAATTGAGGGCATGGAGATGTGATGGGTTGATAAGACCAAGGAGAGACGTGATCAGATGATAAGTCCAGGGATATCACGTCTAATAGACCCATCCACATCACCGGAGAGAAGGGAGCTCCAGGCAAATTCTCAGAATTGTGAGCCTCCTTATTCTTTGTACTTCACGAATTCTGCTTTGACCCTTCTACAGCAACACCTAGCTGCTACCCCACCCCCAAACTGCATCCATTACCTGGAACACCACCTGCCCAAACCCCCCAGACCATCTTCAGAATGTATCAGAGTAGCATTTATCAGAGTGAGTTAGGGAGTCTGGGTTGGAAAGTTTTTCCATGGGACCCTCCAGAGCCACAGGCCCCCTCCACGCAGCCTCCTGGTTGCTAAGATTTATTTTTGCTTCATTGGGATATTTTGTTCTATGGGTAGTCATTGGGTTTGGTAAATGGGGAATCCTAAAAAGATCAAAAGGATAGCGAAGATGAATTTGGAATTCTTATTTCCCATGCTGCCTGCTGGTACAATTAAGGGGGACCAACTTTGTCCCTCAACCAAAGGTCAGGGGGCCCCATCTACACAGCTCTCTCCCACTTTGGGTTGCAGAAGCCGCTCCCTTCCTTCACCGGTCAGGCCAGGTTTGGATCAAGTCTCCCATTCCTACTGGCCCTGGGCACTGGACAGCCACTGATGGGTGTCTTACATCCTGCTCACACCTTTTTAAATAGTTCCTTTGTTAAAATCCCCTTAAAATATCCAATTAGATGTGTATCTGTTTCCTATCTGCACTCTGACTTTTAGGTTAAGAAAAAAGTAGTCAAATAACTAACAAGATGGGTTGTTTATGGCTAGGTTTCTCAAAGCCTTCAACATGCACGGTGAATATCCAAGAGGAAAGATAGAATCTAAAGCTTATTTGACCCATTATCCTATTATTTGACCCTATTAATATTTATCCACACAGGTCAAGAAGTAATCATTTCAAACTGACACTGAATGACCTTACAAACTGTAGAACTGTCGCTCAGCTTCAAAGTAGATTACTTCTCAGTAATATTATTCTCCCCCCATCCTGTGAATTCAGTGTTTCAGGGAAGCCAGGTGTACACTGATGGCCAAGTGCACCTTGCAAAGAAGGGCAGAGCCATCCATGCACTGCTTCCCAGAACCTCCATTGGAGAACACCAGGGAGTCTGAAAAGAGCACGTAAGCTCTCAGGCAATGACGCGCTAGGAAGGAACACAAGCTAAGACCCAGGCCTCTGTCTCCTGCCAACTCTGTAAACTTGGACAGGTCACTTCACTTCTCTGGGTCTCTTTTTCTTAAGGGGAAAGTGAGATGATGGGCTTGACCGGTAGATTTTGAACTTGTAAACACTGGGACTGTTTCTCCAAATGAAATCGTAGGTGGAAGCTCAATACAGACGACAGACGGAAACCAAGCTGCTCTGAGTGAGGCCAGGGTCGGGACGACAGTGATAGTACATCACCCACCGGACTTTACCTCTTACGAGGTAACCCTGGAGGCAATTCCAAGGAAGCCACAAGATTTCTTAGGGCCAGTCTTAGAAGCACTGTTCTAGAGGGACCCATAAGTGCCTGCTTTGATGCGAGCACCAGAGGGTCTTTACATGGCATCAGTGCTGCCCCTTCCCCACGAAGAAGAGGTAGAAGGGACCACTGAGCCTGCACTTACAGCAAGGCCCACAAAAAGCACCATGTGGAATTTCTCTCTTTATTTCTGTAAATATGTCAGTTTTTAGCAATAAGCAATTCCCTTTATTTCAGGGTAAAGGAACTCTGGAACCTATTACGCCCTCCTTGGAAGTGTCTTCAAGACCAAATGACTTTCCCCAGCCAATATTCTAACTATTAAAATGTGGGAATCTGTGTCTGAAATCTGGACACAGATCAAATTCTCCTTGGATTACAAAACGTTCAACCTAAAATGTATTTGGGATTTCACTTATGTCAAAAGGTTGGAAAAGACCTTTAAGCCACCCGAAGACTAAGGATCCAGCCAGAGCTCCCCTCTCTTCCCTACCTCCCTCCAACATCTCTCTGACTGAGCACTGAGGTCTCCAGGCTCCTAGGGAGACTCCAGCAGCCTGGCAGAGAACGAGGAGCAGGCGTGTGATCAGGGGAAGTATCCTAACACCTGGATGAGGTTAGCCCAGTGGGAAGGTGAGCAAATCCTCTTCCCAGAAAACGACTACAAGCCCGGACCAAATTTATACAAAGAGCCATTTCAGTGCTCTGGAAATTGACTAGAAAGCATACCACAGTCTGAGAAGTGTGTGTGCGTGTGTGTGCATGTGTGTGTGTGTGGAAAACTGCTAACCTCAGGGAGGAGCAGGGAGTTGATGACATTCTTGCCTGGGACTCCTCCAAGCCTCCTCGGAGATCAGTCATCACAGGCTTCTTCCAGAACGGAGCCGGCTGTGAGTCCCGGCCACAGTACTAAGGTCATGAGGGCCTGGAGTCCTAGGGACCTCCCGACGCCCTCACCACATTAGAGAAGCATCCGTAGGATCAATGGCTGACTTCTCATCTGAAGCCGTGGAGGCCAGAGGCAGTCGGAAAGACCTCTTTGAAGTGCGAAGAGAAACATGATCCACTCAGAGCTACATCCAGCAAAACTGACTTTCAGAAATGAAGGTGAAATAAAGACATTCTCAGATACACAAAGACTGAGAAAATTCTTTTAGAGTGGACATGACTTACAAGAAATACTAAAGTGGAGTTGCTGCTGTGCCACAGCAGGTTAAGGTGCTGGCGTTGACTCTGAAGTGGTTCAGGTTGATGCTGAGGTGTGGATTCGATCCTCGGGCCAGAGCAGTGAGTTAAGGATCCAGTGTTGCTGCAGCTGTGGCACTGGTCACAGCTGCGGCTTAGACTGCATCCTTGACCCGGGAAGCTCTATGTGCCTCAGGAGCAGGAAAAAAAGAGAGAGAGAGAAAAGAAATACTACAGAAACTTCATGCACTGCAAGGCAATGGGCAGCAGCCAGTAATTCAAATTCACAGGAAGAAATAAAAAAAACACCAGAAATGATAAATATGAAGTTAATGTGAGAGACGCAACACATATATTTTTCTCATGTCTTCTCTTAACTTTTTGAAAAGACAAAAAAAATTACAAATAATTTTATTACTGTATTACTGGTTATAACATGTACACATATAGATGGATAGATGACAGAAAGATAGACTGTGACAGTACAATTGGTGGGGGAGGGGGCTCATTGGAGCAATACTGTGGAAATTTTCCAAGTGCTGCTGGAAATAAGTTAGTTCTAAAGACTGTAATGAGTAAAGATGCATATTGCCATCCCCAGAGCAACCACTTTAAAATAACTTTTAAAATATAGTAAAAATGTCAAAGGAATTAAAATGGTACAATATAAGTAGAGATATAGCATGCACATGCGTTGAAATCAACAGAGTAAACATAACAATTATCCCCCCAAAATGAACAGATTTAACACAATTCCTATTTTCTATGATACAGACCATGATATTCTAAAGTTTATATGAAAAGGTAAAAAAAAAAAAACAAACTAGGATAGCTAAAATAATTTTTAAAGGGAAAAAATAGAGTGGAAATGACCAATCTACATAACTTCAAGAAATATCATGTAGCTACAATTATCAAGAATGTCTGGTATTGGCAGAGAAATAGACATGTAATTCAATGGAGTAGAATAGAAAATCCAGAAATAGACCCATACAAATACATCCAACTGATTTTTTGACAGATGCGCAAAAGCAATGAAATGGAGGAAAGAGAGCCTTTTCAAAATATGATGCTGAAACAATTTAGCATTGAATCTGCAAGCAAAAAACAAACAACAACAAAAAACCCTCAACCTAAGTCTCATGTCTTATGTGGAAATAAACTCCAAATGGATCATGGACTTAAATGTAAACATAAAACTATAAAACATCTAGAGAAAAAAAAGAGAAAAATCTCTGGGACCTAGGACTAGGAAAAGAATTTTTAGACTTGACACCAAAAGCACAATCCATAAAAGAAAAAACTTGCTAAGTTAGACTTCATAAAAATGTAAAGTTTTGTTTTTGCAAAAGACCCTGGTAAAAGCTACAGCCTGGGAGAATATATTTACAAACCATGCATCCTACAAATAACTATTATCTGGCATATAAAAAGAATTCTCAAAACTTAACAGCAAAAATGTAAACAATCTGATTAGAAAGTAAGCAAAAGTAATCAAGAGACATTTCACTGAAGATATACAGATGAAAAAATAAGCACATGGAAAGATGTTTAACATCATTAGCTATTAGGGAAATGCAAATTAAAGCGACAATGAGATATCAGCACAGAGCTGTCATGGCTAAAAATGGCTAAAATAAAAAATAATGACAACACCAAATGCTGGCAAGGATGTTGAGAAACTGGATCACTCATTCATTGCCGAATGGCTAAAAACAGTTTGGCAGATTCTTAAAAGCAACAACATGCAGTTACTAAACAATCCAGCCAATGTATTCCTAAGCATTCATCCCAGATAAGGGAAGAGCTGTCTGAGCCCAAAACCTTCGCACAAATGTTTACAGCAGCTCTATTCATAATATCACAAAACAGAAAACAGTCCAGATGTCCTTCAACAGAGGAATAGTTAAACTCTGAGACAACCATACCAGTGGAATATTTACCACTCAGAAAGAAAAAGGAGTGAACTACTGATGCATTCCTGAATGAGTCTCCAGAGAATTATGCTTGATGAAAAAAAACTCAATTCCAAAGATTACATACTTTATGAGTTTATTCATATAACATTCTTGAAAGGACAAAAATCACAGAAATGATGAGAGAGGTTAATGGTTGCCAGGGGCTAGTGAGGGGGTGGATACAGACAAGAAGTGGGTGTGGCTGTAGAAAGGGGGCAGGAGGATCCACCTGGCGATGGAGATGTTCCATACTTTGACTGTATTGATGTCAATATTCTGGTTTTGATATAGTGCTACAGTTTGGCAAAGTGTCACCACTGGGGAAATTGGCTACAGGATACACAAAATATCTGTATTTTTAAATTTTTTATTGTAGTTGAATTATAATTTTCTTTCAGTTTCTGCTGTACAGCAAAGTGACCCAGTCATACATATGCATACATTCTTTCTCTCACATTATCGTCCATCGTGTTCTAACCCAGGAGACTGGACATAGTTCCCTGTGCTATATAGTAGGACCCTATTAAGATATTGTTTCTTATAGTGGCAGGTGATTCGATGAGCTCAAAAAAAGTGTTTTAATTTTAGAAGACAACACAATAAAGGCAACATTTACTTGCTCATGAGTCTCCGATTTGGGCAGGGTTCAGTGGATATGGCTCGCCTCTGAATCGCTCATGTTAGCCTGGGCGCTAGAGTCATCTGAAGTCTTTCTCACTCCCGTGTCTGGCAGTTGACACCTGCTGCGGACAGATACTTTAGCTGGAGCTGTCAGCTCTTAGATGGAGCTTTGCACGTGGCCTGGACTTTCTTACAGTATGGTGGCTGGGATCCAAGGCTGAGTTTGCCGAAAGAGGAAGCGCCAGGTGCAAACTAGCTGTGGAAGGCATGCAGTGTTACTTCTGCCTCACGATGCTCACGAGGCAGTCACAAACGAAGGCCCTTCAGTTTCAAGAAGGAGTATATACTCTATCTAATGGGGGGATGGGAAGGTTAGGGAAGAGCCTGTGAGACTAGAAACACCACTGTCACCACGTTTTGATAAAATATAATGTGCCGTAGTCTCTAAAGACTGACCTTCTCTCTTCCACTTCTGTAAGAGTGGCCATAACTTCCTAGTTTACATGACATGGGTCCAGCCATGCAGAGCAACCAAATTTCTCTCTTTCAATGGTTCTTAATTTCTGGCGAAGGAGCTCCAGTTGGCCCAGGTTGAGTCAGGTATTCACACCTGGTCAAATCAACGGTGACCTACTTTCAGCTTTGTGGAGGAGGGTGGGGCCACATCATATACATAGAAGTCTAACAGGGAGGTGGGGCTATTACAGCAGAAGGGAGGACAGTTTTCTGAGCCGGAGGACTCATTTTTAGCTATCAAGGCAACCTAGAATGTGCCAAAGCCCATACGTAAATTTTCTTAAAATTGTATGCTCTTGCCAAGAGACAAGCATATAACAACATGACACGGAAAGGTTAGATACAAAAGGATAAGCAAAGTTTATCAGGCAAATGCAAACAAAGAGAACGCTGGGTTGGCAATATACATGTCAGATCAAGAGGACTTAAAGGCAAAATAAAAGGCATCAAATAGGACAGAAAGGGTTATTTAATGTTGATACAGGGTGCGAGCCACAGAGGAGATATGGGAACCATGAGTTTTTTGGTGGGTGCTGAAAAATGTAACTATGAAATACATAAAACCGATTCTGGAACAAGTACAAAGCGAAAATGACAGGAACGCAAGAGTAGTGGGAGAGCTGGCTTCACCTCCCTCACATCTTTGACAGATTAAGTAGGCAAAGAATGAATTAAGATAGAGAGGAACTGAATAATGCATTTCCTATGTCTGATTTAATAGATATATGTCAATTTCGTGCTTCACGAGAAGAAAATATACCTTTTCTCTAAGTACTCATGAAACATTCACAAAAATTGAGCATACACTGGCCCACAGAGGAAATCTCAATAAATTCCAAAAAGCAGAAATTGTACAGGCCCTGTTCTCTGACCGCAGGACACTAAAACAGAAAATTAATGGCAGAAGTTCAAATCAACAAACCCAAACACTTTGAAATTTAATAACACGCTGCTAAAGAAGTCTTGGGTCAGAGAGAAAATCAAGCCTGTAATTACAGATCATTCAGGACGTAACAGCAATAAGAACATCGCATATCAATGCTCATGAGATAGTGCAAGAGACAAATTCAGAGCAGAAGACTTGAAGAGTAAACATAAATGGACTAGAGATTCAACCTCAAACATTTGAAAAGAGTAACAAACCAAACCAAAGAAAATTAGGAGGCAGAAATTAACAAATCCAAAAACATAAAATAATGATTTGGAGGAGGAAAAAACCCTGATATATAAAGAGGTAGTTTTTGAAAAAGAATAGGAATGAATACATCACTAATCCAGACATAGAACATTAAGAATAAGAAAAGGAATACAATTTCCTGTATATAATATAATTTCCTATATATAATTTCCTATATAGTTTTTATGAGGGGATATATAGTTTTTATGAGGGGATGTTATAGCTTTAAGTTAATAAAATTTAAAAAGTTCAGTGGATTTAAGAAAAACAAATTACAAACTGAATTTAGAATTAGAAAAAGTGGAGTTCCCTTTGTGGCTCAGGAGTTAACAAACCCAACTAGGATCCATGAGGATGCAGGTTCGCTGCCTTGGTCAGTGGGTTAAGGATCCAGCGTTGCCGTGAGTTGTGGTGTAGGTCACAGGCATGGCTCAGATCCTACGCTGATGTGGCTGCGATGTAAGCCGGAAGCTGTAGCTCTGATTTGATCCCTAGCCTGGGAACTTGCACATGCTGTGGGTGCAGCCTCAAAAAGCCAAAAAAAAAAATTAGAAAATGTGAATGAATCAAGGGCAAGGAAAATGTTGCTGAGCATGAAAGGTGGCATATATAATGGTGAAGGATGTGAGCCCTACCACCAGCCTGCCTGGATTTGCATCTCAGCTTCACCTGTTGGGCAAATTATTCAATGTCTCCAAACTTCAGTTTCCTTAACGCTAAACTGGTGATGCTAACATGTCCTACCTGCCAAAGCTGCTGTCGTGCAGTCGGTGAAATAACAAGCCAATCCCCTACCACGGTACCAAGAGAAGGACCCCCCAAAAGATACAAGGCTATTTTATTATTGCCTTCCTTCAAACTTTCAGAGAACAGCTATTTCATAAGTTCTATTAATAGTTCAAGGCATATAGAGAGATGAGCACTATGCACTTAACTCTACAAAAGCATTATCTTGATACAAAAAAACCTGACATGTTAGCACAAAAAAATGCAAATTTTCTTTATGAATACATAGGAATTAAATAAAACATATGCAAATGGAATCTAGTGTTATAATGAAAGAATAAGAGGCAGAAATCAAAGAAGGTGTTTCCTAGGAATAGAGGACTGGTTCAGTATGAGGAAATTTATTAATTCACTTCATCACATTGCCAGGCAATTGGCAGTATGTTGGCCAAGAAATTCTGCTTTTAGTTATTTCCCTAAAGAAATAAGACATGGACAAAGAGCTGTGTTCAAGGTTGTTTGGTGTAAATTTATTGAACTTTCAAACAATCTAAATACACATAATAGTTTAATAGGGGAATGTCTACATGTATGTATAATAAGCCTATGCTTAAATTATGTATAGAAATATACAATAGACTACTCTATCGAAAGGACTATTATAAAAGCATATTAAAAACTATTTCAAAACATGAAAATATATTCAAGAAATGTTTTACATGAAGTATAAAAGAAATAGATTAAAAGTAGTATATACTTACGTATGTGAAAAATATACATATTTATGTGTGTGTATATGAACATATAGGTATGAACATTTAGGTTGTTTCTTTTGTTACTATAAAAATGCTACAACAACCTCACACATTTATCATTTTGTACAAGTGGGAGGATCAAATCACCATATTTTTCTCCATTGAAAATCAGTGTTGTAATATGATTCTCACTTTTGCAAAATAAAAAATCAAACGGTTATTCATTGCAGTATTAACTGTGTGTGTGTGTGTGTGTGTGTGTGTGTGTGTGTGTAAACATACATATAGTGATTTAAAGGGGGAGGGAAACAAAAGAAAATATAACAAAATGCTACAATGCTTAAGACAGTTTTAATTTTTACCTCTGTGCTTTAAATTTTTTTCCTTAATGCCAATGCAGGAAAAAAGTCAAATATTAGCAAAACATTTGAAGTGAGATTTAAACAAAAGGAAAAGTACGGTACTTGTAAACAAAATATCTAAATTCAAGACATTGATCCTGTTTGTAAAGTCATCTGTAAAAAGCAACTATAAGTACTACTTCAAATAAGATATTTAAGGAGGTAGGGTTTTTTTTTCCCCACAGTGTCTGGATATTGGCAGGTCAATAATATATATTCAAGTGAAAATCATTGCAAAGATTAGTTTTTAATATGTGCATTAAAATGTGTATAAAGTGTTTATCACAGAGCCTGGAGCATAGCTAGTTACCAGAATTTTTTTTAATTTTATTTTTTGCTTTTTAGGGCCACACTCATGGCATATGGAGGTTCCCAGGCTAGGGGTCTAATCAGAGCTGTAGCTGCCAGCCTATGCCAGAGCCACAGCAACGCCAGATCCGAGCCACATCTGCAACCTACACCACAGCTCACAGCAATGCTGGATCCTTAACCCACTGAGGAAGGCCAGGGATCAAACCCACAACCTCATGGTTCCTAGTCTGATTCGTTTCTGCTGCACCACAATGGGAACTCCCCAAAATTATTAAATGAACCTGAACCATCTCCCTTTATGGGTGACACCTAGATTCTGAGCTGGAAGATAAGAAGCATTTCTCTCTGTCACTCTCCACCATTTAACCTGGGTTCTCTCATTTCCTGCAACAGTTTATCTGATACTGCCATATTGCTTACAAGCCAATAAACCAAAAAATAACAATAACAACGAAAAGCAATGAAACCAGCATTCTCCTTGCCCCTGGAGAGCAAGGAGAACAGATTTACCCTCTACCTCTCTTCCTGGATTCTCTTCTTGCTTAAATCCGGGTCCAGGGTAGAAGTGATTCGGCATTTGGCAAATGGTTTTTCCCTGGATATAACTTAATATTCTCTTTGGGGGAAGGGAGAATATGTCCAGGTGGGAAATGCTGGCTCACGACCCACATGGATAGTGTCCATGGCTAGTTAAAGACCCAGCTCTGAACCAAAGGAATGATCAAATGATTCCACTGGTAGGGGGACTCCTGTCTAGTCAGAGCACACAGGATGATTTGTCTTAAAGATGGCCAGATATCAGAGCCAAGAGAAATCTGGATAAAATGACATACTGGGGGCCTGGATTTAGGAGGTGGCCATAGAAACAGGATTTGGGGACTTGCTGAATGGATATGGAGGATAAAGGGGGGAAATGGTGAGTGGGGACTGGGAACTGCAGTTTCACTTTCTGAGCCCACGGAACCTTAGGACCATGGACAGAGCTTGAACTTGAACACTGGAGAATAAAATGAGCTCACTTCGGGACACAATGGTTTGTGTAAAGAGCAGGAATTTCATGGCTTTGGTCCCTAAGCAGTTTAAAAAAATCTAACCCTGCAGACCAGGTGGACCTCAGGCTAGAGGTACAGAATTAAGACCCATCAGCCTGGGAAAGAATGTAGAGCCCATGTCTTTGTGAAGACGCCTGAGCCATCTGGGGGACTGGTATTAAGAGAACAGAAGAGGAAGAGGGATCCAGGGAAGGAGCTTAAGAATAAGTAGCCAGAAGGTATCGGGCCAAGGGTAGGAAAAAAGGTTTCATCTAGGAAGTGGAAGCAGATCTTCTATCTCTAAGCAGAGCTGGACGTGTGGTTTAGATAAACTAAAGCTAAGACCTCACGCCCCCCTCTTTATTTTGCTTTAGTTAAAATCACAGGCATGCACCAACAAAAAACAAAAATGCGATGCTGAACTGAAGCAACTACAACGCTGAATTGCGCTTTAGTGGTAATCCAAATCTTCGTCCCGTTTCAGAGGCCCTTAGAATCCTCGAACTCCTGGCTTTAGCAATGATTACTCTATGAATTTTGTGGCTTGTTCGATCTAGGTGGACTTTCGCATTACTATTTAAAACAAATGCTTTTGAAATAGCAAGCTGTGTCCTTTACAGGCAGGACAAAGCCTAAAACCCAGGACTCCAGGTCTTAGGCAGTGGACAGAGAGTTCATGCCAATTTACCACCAGGATGCGCCCAGACACCTGTGTGTAAAGACTGGGGATGAATCAAAGCCCCATAAGGTGTAAGCTCCTCATGTGAGCACATCCTTTTCCTGGCCAACCATACTCCAACACCTCCTTCCCCCAAAAGAAGATCAAGTTCGACTGCCTAGTTCTTCACCCCATGTGTGTGTATTTGCCATTTGTACCCTAGGCTTCAACCTTCTCCTCCTCCACCCACCTCCACCCCAACAAAACCTCTATTGCTGGTCAGCCAGATCCCCAGATGTGGGTGGGTCACCATGGTGACAGAGCCCTGATGCAGAAGGAAAGAGAAACAGCAGAGGAAGGGCCGTGCCCTTCACATTTCTGGAGCACCCAAAGTTCCGGGCTTTTTATAAGTGCCTCCTTTGACACAGAGGGGCATAGTAGGGGTCAAGAGAGGTGCTGCTGTGTTGGAGAGACCACGGAATTCCTTAACTCTTCTTTAAAAACTTTTTTCTGTGATTTTCAGGTGATCATCAGTATAACCATCCGATTTTAAGCAGCGCTACCCAGACCCCTACACATGGTGAGAGATGATTGAGAGCGTTCTGCATTCCATCCTCATTCCAAGTGGCTCCATCCTAAATACTGATGCCTATGAGGGCATCAGACATGGTCACTGGCTCACTGAAGCTAAGGAGGTGTAAGGAGCCAGGCCACAGTGCCTCACTCTCGCTTTTAGACCACTGTTCCCCTAGTGTCTGTCTCTGATATCAGAGTGATCTTGTGCCACGAAAGGGAAAGAACACACCCCTTTCTTAATCCATTTCACTTGCAATCTAGATCACTTCTTGCAACCATAAATTGCATGTGTCCACAGCAAGGAAGGAGAGCTCTCCTTTGCCCAGGGCTACTTCTGGTACCATTTAGGAATGGCATGAGATGTAGAAAACTATATTGATCCTTCCTCAACTCATTAAGATTTGATGAAACTCAAAACAAAACTGGATTACTTGAGCTTTAGCTTCTTGACAGGGGAAGAAAGTTACGGAGCACGGACATGTCAGCAAAGTGCCAAAGGCTTACAAAACCCTGTTTCCCTCTTAGGTTTTAACGTCTTCCATCAGATCACAACTTAACATTTGGAACTGCAGTGAAAAACTATTTATGGAACAGGCTCAAGACTTAGAACATAAGACAGCCATGTAAACTGTGAACCATCAGTCATTCTTCTGTCTTTTCTGCCAAAGAGTGAAAACATCATTAAATTTTAGTAAGAAACTCAAAACAAAGATAAATTCTGCGCTCACCTGGCAAAGAGACCTATCCCTCTCATGTCAGATTGTGCTCTGCTTCAGCATTATAATTCGAACAACAAAAGTGGACTGTTTTGATATGTCCCTCCAGTGCTAAGCTCCTAGTGGAAATATGTGATGAAAGCAATAGTTTACTAAGATGTTTCGGGATGTGGGGTCCAGGAAAAATTAGAAGTGGGAGAAGCTGGAGAGATCAGTTAAAAGAAGCTGGTATCAGTGGTGATGCTGATTGCAGGAATTGAAAGAAAGGTTCAGATATGAGCACTTTTTGGAGAAGGAACTGGGAAAACTTAGTTACTAACTGCATGGCTGATTAGAGTCAATTATGAGTGAAATGGAGAGCCATGATCAATTAGAAGAATGGAGGGTCTTACCAATGTAATCTCAGGAATCAGGAAAGCAGCCAGTGTACTGGGGAAGGAGCTTTTGATGTTGAGTTTGGATCTGGACATCCAGAGCTGGATATGACTATAGGATTTGCAAGAAAAATCACTCAACAGGCAGTTAGAAATACAGACATGAAGTCTGGAGGGAGATGAGAGCTGAAGCGGTAAGTCATGCTTTGGAAGCAGTAACAGAAGCCTTGGGAGTAGGGGCAATCTGTGCAAGAAGGCTGAAAGAGAAAGCAGAAGGCAGAAGCAGAGAGCCCGGGGGATGCCCATGGTGATGAAACAGCAGCAGGAAGAGGAGCCAGAAAAGGCAAGCCAGAATGCTCTGCTTGCTCAGTGTCGTTCTCCAAGAGTAACTCTGAGCTGGTTTCCTCGGAAGAAGACAACACAAGCACAGCCTCCTAAATACGAAAGAAGGAACCATTCTTCCCTCTTCCTGTTCCTGTCTTCTTTTTCCACCTGGTGTGAGATGAGGGTAGATGAGACCCAATCCCTGCCTTTGAACAGCTCACAGCCTAGTGGAAGCAGGGTTTTCTCTGCAATCCTTCCTTGGATGTTACACTTTCCCCAGGAGCTGGCAGAGCAACTATCGAGAGAAGAGGCAGCCTGTGTCTACTTGATTAGCCAATGGGCATTAATTAGATCCTTATTTTGAGCCAAGCCCTAGGAAGGCATCAGGAAAACTAGGAAGCAAGACTTTTGCTGCCAAGGAGACCGCAGTCTTTGAAGATCAAGAAGACCAACTCAAGTCTAATGATTAGAGATCACATAGACACTAAACTGGGTGGTATGGACTACATGATCAACAGTGGCTTAAAGACAAGACATTACCCTGGGCTGCAAGGATGTGATGTTGTCATCGTGAAGAGTCTTGAGGGGAAGCAGAGTTTGGATAGAGGGAGAGTAAGGAAGGGCATTGCACAAGGAGAGAAGACATGAGCAAGGAGGCCGGGGACAATCATGATGGAGGCAGAAAGCAAGGAAGGGCTGGTCCTGGCTCAGTGGCAGGTTTTGGAGAACACATCTGAACGATGTGTCAGAGCAGCTAGAAATATTGCACTTAGAAGTGAGGGAGCAGAGAGATGCCCTCGGTAGGAGTATGATGCCAACTCATTCTTCTCTAGCAAGGCCAAAAGTGAAGAAACAGTGGCTATGGGACTGGCGGCTCTTACCCAGCTCTGGGTAGCAGTGCTCCCGGCTTCCTGCCCACTCCACTTCCTGGCATCTGTCCTGATCCATGGTAGGGAGGCTCTTTCTGTACAGCATGTTCTGATTGCTCAGGGATGTAGAGCATCCCCCGCCCCCTCACATATGTACCAAGCTGGTGAGAATACCAACTCTTTGGCTGGGCTCCCCTGGCTCCATCCCCAGTGGTGGGGGTACCAGTGAAGGCAAGAAGGGATAGCAAAGCCAGGAGTTTCCTGTATCAGGGTTGCCCTTGGACAAAGCCTAGGACTGCTTCTCTTTGTCCCATGCACCCTCTTTGCCAAGAGGCATGGGGAGCCACCGTCCTCTGATACATCTGTCCCAAGTTAAAGCCTGCCCTTCCTTGGGTGTCCCAAACCAAGAGGATGGGGGTTAATAGGAGAACCCTTGCTGCCTCATCTCTAGGAATGGTACCACCGTTTCTCCACCAATACCTGCTGACTTCTTGAGGTGCCGCAAGTCAGTCAGGCACAAAGGCATGCCGTCTTTCTGCCCTGGATCTCCATTTGCTTATGTCCCTCATCTTTGTGTGCCTGTATTTGCATCTCCTCCCTCCCATCCCCACCCCTGACTTCCGTGTTGTAACTAGTCTGGCTCCCAGAGCCCAGCTCAGCTCATCCCCCTCATAGTCACTCACCTCGTCTCTCTTTGGTCTTTTCCTCCGTGTCTTCCCCCGTCTTTCCCCCAGGTCTGGAGTGGAACAACTCTCCCCTCTCCCCCTTAGACTCTGGAATCTCAAGGCTCTACCTCAAGTGATGGAGGGAGAAACACAGATGATGTGCTCGGCATCTTGCCCATGTTTTTTCCTCCAGCAGCTCAGAGATGGCGAAAGGGGCTTGAGGGGAAGGAGTTGGAGAGGAAATAGCTTTGAGGCTCACCATGACCTGTCGGGTGCAGGGCTTGGAGAAGCCAAAAGTGGAAGGGGCAATGTGAGAGGTGAAATGACCTCACAGACAGTGTGGGCTGGAGTCTCAGTGGAGCTGGGTCCTGGACCCAGGCCTCCAGGTATGCAGACAAGATGGGTCACTCTACCTCCTTCAAACGTAGGTTTTTCTGAGCCTGAGAGCTAGGTTGCCTAAAGTTATCAGGGAAATGATAGAACTTTTACACCACAACAGATGACTGTATAACTTCTCTCAGCTCCACCAGGCTTCCATTTTCATCAGCCAGCCCAGTGATAGACGAGGAGACAGTGTTTGCCATTCAAGGAAGGGCAAGCTGCCATCATGGCCAGTGCAGCCACACGGCACCTGCTCCAGGCCCGTTGGCAACTGGGGCTGAGCGTGAGGGAAACTGAGTCACCACCACCACCTGTGTCCTAGCACAGGGAGCCAGAAAAGCAGGATGGGGACAAGAGATGGAACCTGGACACTTGCCCCCCAGCCTGTGTCCTCACTAATGCAATGACCGTTCCCTTCTTTGCAGAGAAGCCTCGGATGAACAACATCCTGACATCGGCCACCGAGCCCTATGACCTCTCCTTCTCCCGCTCTTTCCAGAACTTGGCCCACCTTCCCCCGTCCTATGAGTCCGCAGTGAAGAGTCACCCCAGCAAGTACTCATCCCTGAAGAGGCTAAGTAAGCGTGGGGGCGTGGGGGTCTGTCTCTGGGGCCTCCACCACACCCTCCCGTGTCCCACTGTCTCGTCCTGCACCTGGGGGTGGAGCCCACAAACAAAGAGGGAGGAGTAGCATGGAAGAAGGGGACAGACAAGCCCCTGGTTTTCGTTCTTTGCGGCCTGAGCCCATCCTCCCCCTCGCTAGAATGGAGGCCATGGGATCCCAGGTCCACATTCCCCTGGGAGGCAGTTGACCGGCAAGAGAGAAGGCCTTTCCTCAGCCTTGCCCCACACCTGCCCTCGTCAAACCCGGGGCCTCCCTTGCTCCCTACCTGCCTTGGAGTAAAGGCTGGCAAGCCAGGGCTTTCTCTGAGACGCTTCCTAGAGACCTGGCTGTGGAAGGGCCCTTAAACCAGTTCCCTCCCTAACGCTGAGAACCTGAGACACCCCACTCCACACACACACCCCATTCCATGAGTGGAGTCCAGTTCATCCCATGATCCCACTGGAGTCCGGGGGGCTCTGGGATTGATGGGTTTCAGACATTACAATCTCAAGAAAGCAGAAGGCAGGAGAGCTCGTCTCTTCTAACTTTCCAATCCTTGGACCGTCTAACTCCACTTCCAGATCAGTCTATTTTGAGGACCCTTTACCCCCACCTCTAGGGCTGAGCAGGCATGTGAAGCTATAGGGTAACCCGTAGTTCAGCCCATGAGTCCACATCAGCCACCTCCAAGGTGGAACAGTGAGTCTCTTTGGCTGAAAGCCAGAATCCCTGCTGATCTGAGGAATCCGATGCATGCCTGGAATGAGGAGAGGTGGCTTAGGAGTCAGGATCTACCTGTCAGGAACACTCTGGGAAAACTGAGGAGTGGCTGGCATCCCCATTCTGCGGAGAGCTGGAAGGCTGTCTTAGAAGCCTCGTTCCTGAAATGCGGGGCAAAGCAGGCTTGTGTGTGTCCTGGGTGAGTTTACGGGTGAGCTTGGAGGATTCCATGGATGGAGAGAAGGGCAGAGCATCTGAAGGAGGCTCACAGATGGAATTGCCCTGGCCTGCTCCTGCTGTGGGCACAGGCGAAGCCATGTAGACTTGATTCTGGGCCCATGTCCGGGCCGGATGCCCATGTGTTGGCTGCCTAGGCAGAGGCTGTTACCCAGGGAAGTGTTACTATGTTCCTAAGTTACCAGGAAGCACTTTTACAAGTGCCTTCTGGGTGGAGCATCTTGCTCTATTCTAGCAGGAGTCTGGTCCTGCAACCCAGCTTCCTTGGAGAGGGGTTCTGAACCTCATCAGAAAGCTGTTCCTCGGGCGTCTTAGTCTTAGCAAGATGTGGGGAGTCATTCTCTTTCAGGACCATGGTGTGGTAGAAGCAACAATGAAGCAGGAGTGTGGGGCGAGGGCTTGCCATTGACTCTTCCATGAACTTCCTGGGGACCTCAGGGGAGTCCCTTAACCCCAGGATGCTGAAGGTGGTCCAAAGACCAGGGGCGGCCACAGTGCCTGGGAGCTGGCTGGAGATGCAGACTCTCCCAACGAACCAGGGCAGAACCAGAACGTGCCTTGAATGAGGCCCCTGGGAACTGACTTGCAGGGTGGAGGGAAAAGCACCTCCTCCACCAGTCTGGGCTGCAGGGTCCTAGCATGGTCCTGGCTGCAGTGTCAAGGTGTCACCCCAGCTGACTCTGTCTGTCTGTCTGTCTGTCTCTCTCTATGGCTACTTGGCCCTTGCTACCTCTCTCCTCTGCAGCCGACAAGGAGGCTGATGAGTATTACATGAGGCGGCGGCACCTGCCCGACCTGGCCGCCAGAGGCACCCTTCCCCTCAATGTCATCCAGATGTCCCAACAGAAGCCGCTGGCGCGAGAGCGACCCCGCCGGCCCCTCCGGGCCATGTCGCAGGACAGGGTCCTGTCCCCACAGCGCTGCCCGCCCGATGAGCTCCGCATGCCCTACGACCGCATCCTGTCCGACGAGCGGCTGCTCTCCACCGAGCACCTGCACTCCCAGGACCCGCTGCTGTCGCCAGAGCGGACGGCCTTCCCCGAGCAGTCCCTGTCGCGGGCCATCTCACACACGGAGGTCTTTGTGTCCACGCCGGTGCTGGACCGCTACCGCATGACCAAGATGCACTCCCATCCCAGTGCCTCCAATAACTCCTACGCCACCCTGGGCCAGAGCCAGACCGCGGCCAAGCGCCAGGCCTTTGCCTCGCGCAGACACAACACCGTGGAGCAGCTGCACTACATCCCAGGCCACCACACCTGCTACACAGCCAGCAAGACAGAAGTGACCGTGTGAAAGGCGGGGCAGGCGGGGCAGGGGTCGGGGGAGGCCCGGAGCAGAGCTTCTGGCCCTGGACAGCTCCCTTCCCTCGTCCCCCTCTGTGGAGGTGGGGATGGGCCACCTTTGCCCAGAAAGCCATACTCCTGGGACACCGCCGGTGGCCTGGCACAGCGCGCTCAGACCTGGGATCTACAGCGACCACCCTCACTTTTCCAGAAGAGTCGAAGGGCAGTGGAGTGTGGGGCGAGGCCCCAGTCTCACCCTGCCACTGTCACCAACTCTCTTTCAGTCCCACGTCCCCTCTCTCCTTCCTGGAGGCTCAGCTGCAGGTTCTGACAGCCAAGAGGCCCTGGCCTGGACCTGGCCCGACCTTGGCCGGAAGCCGCCCGGGTTTGAATTGGCCAGCGGGTGCAGTCAATGGGCTGACCGAATAGGCTACTCGGTCTCATTCACTTACCTAAAACCGCATCACAGAAATCTTCTAGTGCCTAAAAACTGCCTGCTCGCTCTCTCAGAACCGGGGAGCTGCTGTGTCCATAAGCACAATAACGATTCTCTTCTGCCTGCTGGAACTCTCTGGTCCCCAGTGAGTGGCCCTTCCTCCGCTAACCCCCTGGGGGCCCCGCCCTGGCCCCGCGCCCCTCCCGCAAGCCCGGGACGTGGGGGGGGGGTTTCCCTTCCCTCAGTTGCCTCCCCACTGCTGGGAACCCCGCCCAGTTCCAGCCGGCTGCCCCGCCCACAAGACTCTGCCCCTCCCCCAGCCCTGGGAGTTCTCTGGGGCTTCGCTCTAGTCCTTCCAGAAGAGAGTAGCGATGGGGTGCAGGGACTTCGGGGTGCCCTCCCTAGCAACCTGATTATCTCCACACGTTCTCCAGGCCTCTAGGTCTGAACTATGACCTGCCACTCAGGCCTGCCTTCCCCTCCCCTGCTCTTCTCCCAAGAGGCTTCTGCCCCTGGCCAGAGAGGGGCGGGGTCGGGAGGGCCACTGTGACGCCCCAGGTTTCAGGGGCTCGCCATTCCCACCGCCCAGGGCTTTGCCCATCTCCCAGCATGCACGTCGGGCAGGACAGAGGCACTGGCTTCCAAAGAGGGGCAGCTCAGCCCCCGGTCAAGGAGGACCCCAGGCTGTGGTTCTGCACCTCACCTGCTCCTTTCTCCCCATCACTGCCCACCTGCTTGGCCCCTTCTTTCTTTAGAAAGCACTCTCTCCGCCTGGCTCCCCCGCCCCCACCTCCCACGCCTCTCTCCCGGCTGCTGCTTCTTCAGACCAGTGCCTCCTTTGGATCAAAGGGACAGAGACTCTTTAGCAGACGCAAATAATGGTACTCCAGGCTACTGGTCTGGGGGGCTAACTGGGTAGCTTCCCCAGTCGCTCCCCTGCAGGGGGCGCTGGGCCGCCAGGCAGACCCCATGCCCTCAGCTATATTGGGGGGGCTGCCCCTGCAAACCCATCTCAGCATCTTCTCTGCCTCCAACCTGGGGGGTGGGCAGGGTGTGAACAGCCTCCTGGAGAACAGACAGTGAAGGACGCGACATCCTCCCCCCACCAAATCCTGGAGGGAGAGAAGGAGCGCCCCCATTCTCAGGGCTAGGGTACCTCCCTGGGCTGGAGCTGGGGGAATCAGCTTCAGACTATTGAGCGGAGGTATGATACTGAAAATATGACTGTCGCCATAGACTCCAAAAGCAATGACTTGGAACTGGAATTTTTGGATGCCCCAGTTCCCCGTACAACCTGTCTGGCCCTTTAAAAACGGGGTGGGACAGGGAGAACTCCCCAGTGTCAGCCCTGCGGATTTTTAACCTAATCCACAGAGAAATCAGTTGAGTGATTCCTCTTACTTACTCAAGAATTCCAAAGCTCTTATTCCCACTCTACCCACAAGGCTCACCATCACCCTGAATCGTGAGGGGATTGAGGGTGGGGATGATGGACACAGCCCTCAGGTCCCCAGTGGGGCGGTGTCACCAGGACTGTGAGGCTGTGAGGACAGGGACAACGCTCTGCTCTCCTTTCTTACAAACACATAAACCTTCTCAAGGGCTGGTCCCTAAGGGTTTATGAGAGTTTGGTCCAGAAGGTGAGGCTAAGAGGGTTGGGCTGGGGGAAATCAACTACTCCTAGAAAGGAAGGTGTGTCTCCCACAGCTGTCCCCCCACCACACACACACACACACACACACACACACACACACACACACACACACACACACACACACACACACACACAGAGCCCGCTAATCCAGCTCTCAGCCAGTCCCCTTGAAGGCTGCCTGCTGGTGTGGAGGGGAAAGGACATGGGTGGGGAGATTCCTCTCCCCAGGTGTCTACACACAGGTACACCCTAACCAGAAACCTGATCTCATTCCATTCTGAAGCATCATCTCAGCACTAAGTTCTCCAGCCCTTGGGGGTGACCTACTCCCCAGCTCTGTGTCCGTCTCAGGGGTGGTTTGATAGGTTGAGTCCCAAGCATTTTTCATCCCAGCGTTCCTGCTGCTCATTCTAAAAACTCTGGTGTCAGTGGGATCAAGAAACTCTACCCAACCCTTTACTTCTTTTAAATGATTCTCCTGCTTCACCCTTGGGTCTGGAAGGAGAAAGGGAGGGAGGGAAGGAAGGAAATAAGAGAAAAGTCTACAGACTTGCTCCAATTCAGTCCTTCCTTTCAAAATCCATACACTGTTGTCTTAACTGGGACACAGCAGTATCTCATTTATCAGTCGTCCTATCCACATTTGAAGAATAAGCAAAGCCACATTACCAGACAAGTTCTTGTCGCAGATAAGAGAGGGTTCTGGGGCTGGAACCCAGATGTCCTGACTCCCAGCCCCACGAGGCTGGTGGTCACTACCACACTTGGAAGGGCCGGCCCTTCCTCTACAATGGAAGTCCCCTCCCCTAGCAAGGGAAACCCAAAGCCCAGAGTTTCCTTCTGCTTGCCTGGCTCTTTGGATGAGTCTCCATTGCTCTGCACGGGTTCTCTCCTGCCCTGAAGGTTCTGGCTGGTCCCCTTGGCCTTTGATGGCAGTGAAGCACTCACAAACCTTCATGTCCTCCACCTTTCCTGCCTCTGTTCATCCAGTGAACTCCTGGCTCTGAGAGCATGTGAGTCACAATAGGCTTTTCCAAGAATTCCTTTAACCCCCCAACTGGATTTCTACCCTAGGACTCCCCAGTGTCTTGGGAGATGGGTCAGCCTTCTAGAAAGTTCCCACACTTCTCTTAATTCAAATGCCTCCTCCCCTCTTTCCACTTCCACACCCCTAAACTGACCTCAGTCATCTATACACATTCGGCCCTTCCTCCCTTCCTCTCGTCTCTGCTCTTTTCTTCCGTTTTCTTCCCTCTTCCCTAATTTTTGATCCCTGGTCCTGCTCAACTCTCTGGTTCTGGAATGCAGAGCTCTCAATGAAAACGATCCAGGAATGAGACACTCTTCAGGTCTCGTTGGCTTCCATGGCTTATCCTTCACCTCCTGCCCTTAAGAGATAAGGGATGGAAGGTGCCCTGTCAGAGGCATCGTGGGTCAACGATCAGCTTTGGTTCCTGTAGCTGGCATGTCCCTGAAGCCCCTGCCCCAGGGTGCCACTAGCCCAGAGGCTCCTGCTCTGGCCAAAGATTCATATCCTTGAGGGCTCTCGGCCACTGTTCCATCTCACTTACGCCTGTCCTGCTTGTGTATGTCACATATCCCCCTTTGTCCCCAAAGACTGGAGAAAGAGCCTCATGACTCTCTAAGCACGGAGAAACTCCCATTCCAACAACCCCACCACCACACAACCTATTTCCTTCAGAGATACTTTGTCTGCCACCAGCCTTCTGGCCTCAGATTTGTCCACAGGCAGTTGTGGACTTGACCAGAGGTAATCTGTAAGGGCTGTTGATGACCTGAACCCTAGAAAGCACCTGCTCCATTTCCCCCACATACCTTCTTCCACGATCCTCCCCAAACCAGAGAAACTTGGCTCTGGAGTATTTTCAAGAAAGCTTGTTGTGTTTTAATGAAGTATTTTTCAGGGTTCCTATGTTATTATTTTTTTAAAATAAATGCAGCCTTTTAGTGACAGGTTTGAGATGAACAATATGTCTTCCTGGGCTCTACATTTGATTTCAGAAGGCAGCGTGCATGGCAGGAAGACGCACCGGAAGAAAGCTCTTGAAGATGCAGCTTTGTCTCTGTCTTGCCATGTGACAAAGATGAGCCAGGTTCTTGCTCAGTGCCTCCATTTCCCATCTGTAAAGTGAGGAGCTTTGACCAAACAAGTTCTCAAGTTCCATCCAACTCTTACATGTAGGGCTTCCATGCCCACTGGCACCCCTACTCTCATTGCACCACCTCAACTGGGCCACATCTACCCCATTGCACCTGCTCCACGGCAATATCCTCAGATGCCCTAGGCAGTCACCAGACTCCTCCCTAGAGCCTGGGGTGGGCCCCATGATCACAGCCATCCATGGCTGCTCTCTGTCTGAAGGTATAAGGGTCTATCCAGTTTGTGGGTTACCAACTGCGTGTCATGGAATCCCCTGTAGACACATCGCACTCACCCTGGGGGTCTGTGTCCCTGGCGAAGTCTGAAGTTTTCATTTTGATGTGGTCCTTCAAGCTGGAGGGAGGTGGTTCTGATTTCAGAGAGGGGATGGGCTAGTAGAGAAAGGTTCGGAGATTGGCCCACAATGACATGAAGTCTGTATTTGAAAGCAGCTTGGAAATTCATCCCAAGCCATAGAAGAAAATGCCCAGCAGAGGCTTTGTGGGGCAACGGGTGTTATATCCCCCTCCAGAACCTGAGTCCTAAAGAGTTTGGATGCTGGGCTCTGTTCTACCTGGAGGAGGAGGAAGCATCACTCCCTGGGCTGCCAAGAGGTGGGCACCCACCCCAGCCTAGTACCTTTTTAGCCCCTCCTTGTGACATTACCGTCCTCCTGATGAAAGCTTGTGAAGAGGCAAGAATTGAGCACACAAATCAATATCATCGAACCCATCTTGTAAATCGGCAAACACATCAACCATCCATCAGTCAGAGAAATGACATCATATGTTTTCTTAATACCCTCCCTCCTGAGAGAGAGGGAGACCCCTGCTCCACTCCGCCGCCCACTCCTGCTGTGACCCTTGAACGCCACTCCCTGGGAGGACTCCTTCATTTGCTTCGTAGTGGCAAATATTCCTCTAGTTCTATAACTCAACTAGACATTTTGTAGTAAAGAATTCTTGAAATTCTCTAATTAAAAAAAAAAAGCAATTCTTACTGTAATATTTTTAGTTTGGGGACACAATTTCCTAAGGGGGGATTAATGAACATTTTTATGCATTAGCCCAATTTATGGATTCCATGTTTATTATATATGGTAGTACTGATGAAAAGTACCTTTCTATCTGTACCTTTGCATAGTTTCTTCATTCCTCATAACTTAGCTTCATGATGAGCAGTGCTCCTGTAATTGCTGCTTCTGTACAAATCTCATCGTTCTACTTACTTGTCAAAGCACATTCTATATGTACTGTAAACGGATATCACTTTAGTAAGACTTAGTCTTAAGGATTTTTCCACTTTTGTCAGTAACGGATATTTATGGATTAAAAAAAAATAAAGCCGTTTCAACATAACCTATGTCTCTTATAATAGCACATGCTTTCTTCTACAAACACAGAGCCCAAACTGAAGGGCATTAAAAATCACCAAAGGATGGAGCAGATCACTGGAGATGGGAGCAGAAACGGGTCAGAATGTGTCTTAAAATGGATGCGTTGTAGGATATGCAAATCGGACCTCAATAATGCTTTAAAAATGGTGAACGAAAGGAATGTAGGAAGGTAGGCTCAGAACAAGTGCCAGTGGATAAGGTGTACCAACTCAAAGCAAAATTAGAAGTTAGAACTGTGTATCCATATTCTTCTCCTAGAGCATTACTATTTTGGACATTAGCTCTTAGTTTGGTTGTAGGGTTAGTTCTTAACGTTGCCATGAGTAACTACAAGACAGGTAGTTAAATATCCATGCCATTCTAATAGGAGAATCAGGTTGCCCCATGAAAACCGATTTAGATTTAGAGTCTTGCTCAAGACATCTTTTCTTTGGACTCGTGTTTTAATATTATTTTCTTTGGCCCATATTCATTTATGCCACTAAGGTCATCTGTTGTTCTGTGTTCTGAATTTTCCCCGTAACCTAGATACCAGTGGGCTCCACTTCATTAAACAAAGTGCTGCCAAAGAAGACATGGTTATCTGCCAACTTCAGCGCCTCCATACTTCCCAGAATCCACAGTCAGTTATACTCTCCTTCCAGGTGCCCAACTCCTTCGTCATTAAAACCGTCCTCATTGTCTGTGCTGAGCTTATATTCAAAACTCCTTTCATTGTCTCCTATCAATGGCGTTCTTTACCTCGGACAAAGTTACACACCTGTTTACTCTTCTAATGCAGAATTAACACATAACCCCCCACATTCTTAAATGTGTTCTGCCTACTACAACAATCATCATGATAGAACATTGCTTCTAAGTCACGGTGTCTCTAACCAAGGATGACCTCCACCAAATACACACACGTTACAAGTACAGCAAAGCTTCATCCATCTGTACTCACTACTGGAGGGAAACCCAAGTGAAAACAAAATTCTGAGTTGGTGAAAATTTTTTTTTTTTTTTTTTTTTAGAGAAGTGCAATTTCATTACAACGCTTACACAATTCACATAATGGCTAAATTAGACTAGCAACATGTTCCCTTAGAAAATCACAGGAGACCTTCCTCATTGAACAGGTAAGAATAATGTGTAATTAATATAAAAATGGTCAAAAGGTCTGAGTCAGAGAGTTCTGAATATGCTTAAAATGGTGTTTCAAGGATTCTTCTCTTAAATTGGCTAACATGCACCTGAAATTATTTTAATGCAATATAGTTGATTTACAAGGTTGTGTTAATTTCTGCTGTACATCAAAGTGATAAAATCATACATACACACATTCTTTTTCATATCCATTGTGGTTTATCCATTGGATTTTTCATATCTATTGTGGTTTATCATGGGATACTAAATATAGTTCCTTGTGCTATACAGAAGAATCTTTCTGTTTATCCATTATATATATAATAGTTTGCATCAGCTAATCCCAAACTCCTAATCCATCCCTCCCTCAGTCACCCTCCCCCTTGGCAACCACAAGTCTGTTCTCTACAAACATCCACTTTTAAATTTCATTAACTCTAACAGATTGTTCAAATTTTCCTCTTTGATTCTCAAAGGTAAACCTCAATTTAGACTTTGTCACAGATGTCACTAATTCCAAATTCGTGAGATCTATAAAAATGAGGTCTTATATACCATCACCGACAAGCCAAGAGCCAGAGAAAACTCATGTTGGAAGCCTTGAGATGCCAGAGGTCTCAGACAGACTTTCACCTTCCGTGTCACTTTGGACACTAATCTTTCTCCTCTCCCATAGAGCATGAAGGAAGCACAAAACCTCTAGGGAAGAATAAGGAAGACTTTCCTACAAGATTCTAAGAAGAAAACCAAGGACACTCGCTGTTTGGACTACAGCTGTGTCGGGAGTGGGGAAAAAAGAGAGCAGAGGTTGGAATGAATGCTTAGAAAATTCCAGGATGAGGAGTTCCCATCATGGCTCAGTTGTTAACAAACCTAACTAGTAACCATGAGGTTGCAGGTTCGATCCCCTGGCCTCATTCAGTGGGTTAACAATCTGGTGTTGCTATGGCTGTGATGTAGGCCATCAGCTACAGCTCCGATTCAACCCCTAGCCTGGGAACATCCATATGCTGTGGGTGTGGCCATAAAAAAGACAATAGACAAAAAAAAAAAAAAAAGGAAAAAGAAAGAAAGAAAAAAAAAAAGAAAAGAAAATTCCAGGATGAGTGAATCAGTGATTTTTATACCAGGGATGTGTCGGTCAATGTCATCCCTGGACCTTGGTATCCTTATTTGTAAAAACTGGGATATTAAACTAAAAAAAAAACAAAAACAAAACAAAACCCGGGTCTGATATATCTTATCACTGAATTATCACAATCCAATACTCAAATTTTATCTAGGCTTCCAGGTTAGCTGAATGAACTTGCGAGTAATCCATCCTGCCATCTTTCTTGGCCTTGCCCATCTCAACTTTCCCACGAGAATAAGATGCAGTCAAAGAGTCCTGGACTGGGTATCAGAAGATCTTGTTCCTTGTATTGGCTTTGCCAGCATTTTTCGGTGTGATCTTGAAAGACTTATTTCTCCTTATTCTCCAATATCCAATGTTCTTACTTCTCCAATATTCTCTTTTAAAACAAAAAGAGTGGGCCAGCCCCATCTACATCTCTAAAATCCTTCTCATCTTTTTTAGTCTGCTTCTGTGACTTTGCCAAGACTCTGCAGGGAGGTGGTAAGCTCCGCTAGTACTAGTCCTGGCAGAAGGATAGAGTGGGAGGGCAGAGTGATGAGAGGGCAGGAGAGAACCCTGGGAGGGAACCATCACTAACGCGAGAGCATTTCCCCAGTTACAAACATCACTGCTCTGCGTCCGCGAGATGGCAAGGGAGGAAGAGAGGGTGCTGAGCTAGAGGAAGAATAAAGTCCTCGGAACACTGCGCCTTCTGTGTAACCTCACTTGTGCTGATTTCCCAAAACCAACAACTTGTCTGTTTAAAAAAAAGTCCAAAGAAGGCCTTTTCACAGAAAGTTCTCAACAGTTCATTATGTCTCTGTGTTTGCCCATAGAGAGCTCAGATATGTGTTTCAGGAGCAGGGCTCTCTCCACGAAGAGGAGAGAAGCTGTTTTGCCTCAAGCTTAATCTCAACCCTAAATCCAAGTTCTGGAGACAGGCGCCACGTGTAGAAAGCTGGGACTACTGCTGTCATTCCCAACTGGGTGTGCCCTAATGATTCTTTCCTGGATCATTTATAACAGCTCCTCCTGCAGTTCACCATGGCAACCACGGAAAAGTCCTCCCCTGCTACCCAGTGGATGTGAGGCCATACGTAGGTTTTCATTTCACACTTGGAGAAAACAAAACACTGTCATGCAACCCCAGTGTGGCCCCAGAGCAGCAACATCAGTATTCTTGGGAGCTCATTGCAATGCACGTGGCCAGTTTCCACCCTAGATTCACTGAATCAGAATCTCTGGAGGTGGGCCCTCAGAATGTGCCTTTTAACAAGACTGCTAGGTGACTCTATGCACATTACAGTTTGAGAAGCACATCCTTCTGCATTTTTTTTTTTCGGTTTTGAAATTCTATAATCCTATGATAATAAAGATTTGGAATTCGAGGGATCAGAGCAGCCTTGATCTATGTAGCCAAACAATTTCAGCAACCAGCTTCAGTGAAGAGGTTAGAACAAAAATGAGTTTACGCAAGGAGTTACTGTAGAGCACAGAGACCTATATTCAATATTGTGTAATAACCTGCAATGGAAAAGAACCTGAAAAAATACATGTATATAACTGAATCACTTTGCTGTATACCTGAAACTAACACCAAATCATAAATTAAATATACTTCAACTTTTAAAAAAAAATGAGTTTACAGGAGTTCCTGTCGTGGTGCAGTGGGTAATGAATCCGACTTGGAACCATGAGGTTGCGGGTTCGATCCCTGCCCTTGCTCAGTGGGTTAACGATCCGGCGTTGCCGTGAGCTGTGGTGTAGGTTGCAGACGCGGCTCGGATCCCGCGTTGCTGTGGCTCTGACATAGGCCGGTGGCTACGGCTCCAATTCGACCCCTAGCCTGGGAACATCCATATGCCGCGGGAGCGGCCCAAGAAATAGCAAAAAAGACAAAAAAAAAAAAGAGTTTACAGAGGATGACGTATATAGGAAATGAGAAAGCCAAGGTAGGGTGTATGAACTATCCATAGGAAAGTTTAACAGAAGAGAAAATACATGACTATTGACATAGTGGATGAGAATGTTGAAAGATTTTACGGATTTTGAGTGTGTTAAAGTTAGAAGAGAAAGGAGAGGTAGGTAAGGATGGGACTCTGAACAAGATCCATTCCCTGGGATGTAGGAAGAGCACAGGAGGAGGCAGAGAAACTCCTCCAAAAGTTCTAGGGAAAGCAAGACGGCGGCCACCCTGGAGTAAGGAGCAGGGGTTGCCCAGGGAGGTTTCCCTGAAGGGTCCCAGCCTTCTTGGTAGTGGCTGATGCAGAGCCACTGAAGCAGGCAGGATAGGCTGGATTCTGCTATGATGATAAACAACTCTCAACACTGCCTAAAACGTCAAAGGGTTATTTTTCACTCCCACTCTGTTGTGGATCAGCAGTGGGCTTCTATTGCATTTCCCCATCCTTATTCAAGGGCTCAGAGAGATACTGGAGTCCCCACTCTCTGTCCGGTTGCCTTGAAGTACTGAGACAGGAACACAGTATCAACTCTTTAGGTCCAGCCTCAGGATGCCAGAGAAGACAGTGAACAGGACATAACAGCAGATCCTGTGAAGATGCATTAAAATATTGCCTGACAACAGGGTGATGATTTTAAACTGGTGGTTTTTTCCCCCTTTCCTTCTACCCCTACTCTTCCCCCAACCATCCAAACAACAAGAGTAATCCTCATCTTTCTGCCCCTGCAGTAAAGGTAGAGACCAGAGGAAGATGTCTTTGTTCAACCTTGACTTTCAAAATTGGCTTTTGTCAAGCTCACCGTAGCAAAAATTGTCATGTAATTGCAAGAGCCACGGAGTGGAAAGAGAAAGTGTTTCCTATGATATTGAAACCTGACCTTTGAGTGTCAATGAGCCAAGCTTGATAAGAAACCCGAGTAGACTGCATATAGAATGGGATGGAAGAGCCCTCCCCTGGCGTCCAGGACAGAGAGAAGGAATTTGGGGAGACTCAGAGAAGAGAGCAAGAGAGTAAGCCATGGGTATCCCTGAGAGAGCCCCCGGCCCTGACCATCACCATGGGTGGGCTCCTGGAGATGGTCGAAGGGAAGAGGGGGACCTCAGAGTCCTCCAGGTAGACTCGGGGACCTGAGGGCAGGACGGACTTCTGCTCAGCCTCCTGCCTCGAGCTCCAGGAGGAAAGTTCCTAATGAACATTCTAGGCCAACACATGGCAGGTATGGCAGCTTAGAAATGATAGCAAGACAGATTTGTATGAGCAAGCCCTTCCCCCACCTCGAACACCAGACTCCCGGCCCCTATGAGATCCTCAGGGGACAATGAGTGTCCCGGCTAGGGAATCTCTAAAGACTGGGCATCCCAGGGCCACCACAGCAGAGGGCCACCGCTATAGAGAAACAAAGACAAGCAGTATCTGTAGCCAGAGTTATGGCCATAAATGTTAAGGCTGGTTCACCCATATCCTGCGACCCAACATTTTTCAAGAGAAAGTCTCAAGCTTTTTAGTCTCAGTACCTCTTCATACCCTTAAAAAATCTTGAGGACCCCAAAAAGACTTCTGCTTGGGTGGGACATGTCTATATATGTTTATTATAAATCAAAATGGAGGCCATAAAAAAGGTACTTATTAAACCATTTTAAAATAAAAACAATAAATCCATGATATGTCAATATAAATAATACACTGCTCTGAGAAATAACTGTCATTTTCCAAAAATATAGAATGAGGAGCAGAATTATTTCACTTTTTTTTTTTGCAAATTTCTTTAGTGTCCGGCTTATTAGAAGATAAGCAGATTTTTTAAAAATTGGTCTAAAAAATTTTATAAATAGTTGATTTACAATGTTGTGTTAATTTCTGCTGTAGAGCAAAGTGATACATTCTTTTTCACATTCCTTTCCATTATGGTTTATTACAGGATATTAAATATAATTTCCTATGCTATACAGTAAGAACTTGTTTATCCAGAAGACAACTGGACTTGGGTATCTGCTTCTGCAGTTAGTCTGTTGCAATATCACACTCTGTACACCTCCCCCGAGAGGCAAAAGATGAGGAGAATCACCCAGAGGGATCAGGCCAAAAAGCCCCCTTTTCTACGGCCCCCGGCCAGCCCCTCCCTTAAAGGGACACTGACAAACCCCAGGAAACCTGAGCTTCAGCCAGGAAGAAGCTTTAGTTTCACATTAATTTGGAATTAACATTCTAATGAACTGGGCATATTAATTACTAAACTATGAAGTTACCAAATGACTTCTTACTTTCTAAGAACACTCTGGAAAGGAGGGGATGGGAGAAAAGAGTGAAGGTGTTTCTGATGATCCAGTAGGACTTGCTTGACATTATATAGACTATGTAGTGATTATAAAGATAAGTACGTCTTGCCTGGAATCTTTGTGTGATGACGCTCCAGATTAAGCAAAAGGAAATATTCATGCTGAAGACTCAGAAGAGGATCATAAAACTGTAGGAATGAGAAACGGTCTGACAACCTTGCTAGGCTACAGGAGACAAGGCTTTAATGTAGCAGGAGCAAGAAACCCTGAGGAGAGAGAGAGGGTGGCAAGAGGGAAGGATGATGCAGGACATCTGACACTTTGTCCTACGTCATCCAGGCCGCTACGTCGTACCCCACCTACCCCTGGCTCCAGCGTCCACCAGCCACCAGGGTAGGCACGTGACACAGGCCAGGCCAGCTAAAGTCTCTTTCCTTCACGTCTAAGCTGAGACTTAAAGAAAGAAAACGTGCTCCTTCTCAGGGAATGGACCATAACGATATGAATGTGGGGCTCCCTGAAGCCTTGTTCTAGGCAATCTGGAGAAAGGACACAGGCAGTGGTAAAGACGAAGAATGACAGCTGATGTTAAGTCCAGGCTTTCTGGGCACTAGGCACTCACTATTCCAAAGCGCTGCATCCTAGCTCACATAATCCTGTCTCTCCCTGAGCGGGGACTACTGCGGGCCCATTGGGAGGAAGCGTGGTGGCGAGATCGAGGTACTAATTCAGGGGGTCACCAGAACTCCACTGTAGGGAGGGTGAAATTCATGCTGAAGCCTAGGAGACCCAGAGGTCTACCAAAGGAGAACTTTCGTCCTCCCCTGAAATTTTCAATTGCATCGGGCAACCCAGCGGTCACTTGAGGACTCTGAATCATTTTCTCATTATTTAAAAAACATACTGAATAACCCCTATCATTAAATGTTTTTTTAAAAAAATATGTAGGCCAATCAACTATTCGGCATAGCTAGTATTTGTCACCACTCCATTTCTATTTATCTTCCATCTAGCACTGTATTATTCTGCTTATACTGTGCTTTAAAAAAAGCCCGAGGAGTTCCTGCCGTGGCTCAGCAGAAACGAATCTGACTAGCATCCATGAGGACGCAGGTTCGATCCCTGGCCTCGCTCAGTTGGTTGAGGATCTGATGTTGCCTTGAGTTGGGGTGTAGGTTGCAGACAGGGCTCGGATCCCACGTTGCTGTGGCTGTGGTACAGGCCAGCAGCTGTAGCTCCAATTCAACCCTAGCCTGGGAACCTCCATATGCTTCGGGTATAGCCCCCCGACAAAAAAAAAGTCAAAAAAAGAAAAAGTCATTTATATGTGTGTGTGTGTGTGTGTAGCCAAAGGACTGGAAGGAAGTTACCCTAAATTATTATCAGTGGTCATGAGTCTAGGTAATTTTTAAACTGCCTTTTATTTTACGCCTTTCCCCAATTTTCTATAATGAGTATGCATTCCTTTTTTAATGGAAAACATAAAATTTATTCCTTTAATTTTTTTTTTTTTTGTCTTTTTAGGGTCACACCCACGGCATATGGAGGTTCCCAGGCTAGGGAGTTCCCTTGTGGCTCAGCGGGTTAAGGATATGGCGTTGTCACTGCTGTGGCTCTGATGACAGGTTTGATCCCTGGCCTGGGAACTTCCACATGCCACAGGCTAAAAAAAAAAAAGCACAAGCCCATCTAAAGGACACGACACCCCTCACTTTCAACCAATCTACAGTGTGGAAATGCCAGCCCAGAATGGTCTATCTGTAATACGTTAAAGAATGAAAACACACTGATTTTTAAACACACAATTCAGGAATAAAGGAAAACATTCTCTGGCCAGCCGATGAGTTCTGGCTAAACGCAATACTTCTGTGAGCCATGGTTTGGTTGGGCAACTAAAAATACATAACCTCCAAGTCAAATCGTCAAAGCTAGATGCCTTCCTCTCAGACACCTTTAGCAGTTCTTAACCACTGATACTCGGTATTAGGAATGGAACCTGAATTCTGAAAAATAGTCTTGGCACCAACAAACAAGTACCTTGAACGTGGACATTTCAAGAACCCAGAAGATCATGGAAGGAACCCCTAGATATAAACCTCTCCCTTGGAAACTGAAAATTGGGGATGTTATCCACCTTCCTGGTAGGCCAAGGATGTAGGTTTTTATAGAAAAAGGTGTTGGCTACATAAGGAGTTACTGAACAGTATGAGCAGAGCGCAAGCTATATAAACCTCCAACAAAGTTTACCTCCCAGAGCGGGCCTTGAAATATTTTGTTTATTTCCATGATGCTCTTCTCAAAGGCCAGCAGAGTTTCCAAAGATTCTGAGCTGGACCGATCTTTGTTCTCACCGTGTGGCTCCAAGACCCCCTGGGAGGCCGTGTCACTGAGAGAAAGTCAGTGTAGCAGTAAATGGAAATCATGACAAAATACAGCAGAGAGAGAATGACAAAATAGCAAATCCCAAGCATCCAGTTCTCTCCCTCCAACTGTCTCTTCTCACCACAAAACCTCAGAAAGAAATATGTGCATTAAGAAGAGAAGAGAAATCTATACATAGAACTTCCATATGACCCCGCAATCCCACTCTTGGGCATCTATCCGGACAAAACTCTACTTAAAAGAGACACATGCACCCGCATGTTCATTGCAGCACTATTCACAATAGCCAGGACATGGAAACAACCCAAATGTCCATCGATAGATGACTGGATTCGGAAGATGTGGTATATATACACAATGGAATACTACTCAGCCATAAAAAAGAATGACATAATGCCATTTGCAGCAACATGGATGGAACTAGAGAATCTCATACTGAGTGAAATGAGCCAGAAAGACAAAGACAAATACCATATGATATCACTTATAACTGGAATCTAATATCTAGCACAAATGAACATCTCCTCAGAAAAGAAAATCATGGACTTGGAAAAGAGACTTGTGGCTGCCTGATGGGAGGGGGAGGGAGTGGGAGGGATCGGGAGCTTGGGCTTATCAGACACAACCTAGAATAGATTTACAAGGAGATCCTGCTGAATAGCATTGAGAACTATGTCTAGATACTCATGTTGCAACAGAAGAAAGGGTGGGGGAAAAATGTAATTGTAATGTATACATGTAAGGATAACCTGACCCCCTTGCTGTACAGTGGGAAAATAAAAAAAAAATATTAAATTAAAAAAAAAAAAAAAAAAAAAGAAGAGAAGAAAGAAGCATTGATGACGGTCTAGGGCCATATGCAGAATGTCAGGGGACTCAGCGGGAACTCCCGGAAAACTCCATCTTCTTAAGAGTTGGAGGAAAAATAAGTCTAGGGCAGAGATGCTTAATCAGCGCTCAGGCCTTACGAGATCTAGGTGACTCCATTTCAAGGTGGGCCCCCAGTTAGCTTCCAGTAACCGCAGGAGAGAAAGTTCTCAAAGGACTCAAGGCCAAACTGAGAAAAAGATGGCCTGGCTTCCATTTAGAAAAGAACAGCTCCAGCCTTGTGTCTTGTTTATCCAACCCAGTGAGTGACCGTGACGCCCAAGCGCATACGTTGAGCAGCGGGGGTGGAGCGTAGATAGGAGACTGCTGTGTAGACGGCCAAAGTGAAACCGAGCTGTTTGGCCCCTCCCCACTGGGAGAAATCCCTGCCCTCTGGATTTCTCTGGATGCGTGAAGAAAGGGTGCCCTGGGGTTTGCTTGGGACTGGGACCAAATGTGAATGTGGTCAGTCCAGACAAGAGATCCTCCTCTTTGGACTGAGGGTGGGCACAGAGGACTAGACCTCTAGTCCAGGGAGTTTCTGGAGTGTCCGCGCCCTTGGAGACCAGACATTGTCGTGTCTTCCTATTAACCTCAACTCAAGCTTTTGATCTTGGTGGGGGCATGGGTGTCCTTTCATCGGGAAGAGATCAATCAAGACTGAGAGAATTCCCACACCTTCCCTGTCTATACCTTCATGCGCATCCTTGACAAGCTTGCCAGATCTCTTCTGACCTCCATGAAGAAGTGAGCCGTTCACCTGCCACAACCATTGTGATCGTCTCTTTGTGTGTTTTTTGGTTTTGTTTTGTCTTTTTAGGGCTGCACCTGCAGCATATAGAAGTTTCCCGGCTAGGGGTCGAATAAGAGCTGCAGCTGCCAGACTGCACCACAGCCACAGCAACTCAGGATCTGAGCCACATCTGTGACCCACCTACACCACATCTCATGGCAATGTGGGATCCTTAACCCACTGAGCAAGGTTGGGGATCGAACCCGCATTCTGATGGATGCAGATTTCCTACCGTTGAGCCACAACAGGAAATCTGTGATTGTCTCTTTGATCTTGCTTTCAAAGTCAAATGAAACAGGTCAAGGCCACAAGGTGAAAGTTAGGTTTACCTAACACACCAGGACAACCATCACTCTCTCTTCTATTTCCCCACAGACATTCAGCTTAGCTCTGCCTGTAAATAAGATCCTCAGTTAGGGAAGCACAATATGCACCAGAAAACAATCGAGCTCCCCAAAGAACTTCAATTCAAAATGCTCAAATTTGGCATATATGCAGAAAAAATATAATTCAAAAAGACACATATATCTCCGTGTTCATAGCAGCACTTTTCATAATAGCCAAGACATGGAAGCAACCTAAATGTCCATCAACAGATGAATGGAGAAAGAAGACGTGGTACATACAGACAATGAAATATTATTCAGCCATAAAAAAAGAATGAAATAATGCTATTTGCAGCAACATGGATGGACCTAGAGATTATCATACTAAGTCAGTCAGAAAAAAAAGACAAAGACAAATACCATATGATATCACTTATATGTGGAACCTAAAACATGACACAAACAAATATTATCTATGAAACAGAAACAGACTCACAGAGAACAGACATAGAGAACAGACTTGTGGTTGCCAAGGCAGAGGAGGGAAGCATTGGGAGTTTGGGATTAGCAGATGTATTTTCAGGAAAAAAAAAAAAAAATCGTGCTGAAATTTGTTGCCGTCTTACGAGGTTTCACACAATGACCTTTGTTCCCATTTTAAAAAAGACAACATCTTCCCGTGTTCATATTCGCCAGGGTGCTAGTTTTCATGTTTCCCAAGCACACTCATCTCTATCCCCTTAAAAAAGTCCTCCACGTGGATCATGTCTGTCATATCCTAGAAGTAACTTGGCCGATCTGGTTCTGCATCTGTTAGGAGGGAGCTTGTGACTTAGAAAAGAGCAAGACGGTGGAAAAGAACTGAGGCCTTTTTCTTTCCTGGAGGTAAACAAGAAATATCAGAAAAGTCATCTCTGAATATGAGAGAAAATAACAATGAGATATAGAATCAAGGATCTTTCCTCAATTCCACGTACCTTGAAAAACAGGCTCTTTTTTTTTTTTTTTTTTTTTTTTGTCTTTTTAGGGCCGAAGTGCGGAATATGGTGGTTCTGAGGCTAGGGGTCCAATCAGAGCTGCACCTGCCAGTCTACACCACAGCCACAGCAACATGGGATCCAAGCCATGTCTGCAACTTACACCTCAGCTCACGGCAACCCCGGATCTTTAACCCACTGAGCAAGGCCAGGGATCGAACCCAAATCCTCATGGATGCTAGTCGGGTTCATTAACTGCTGAGCCATGACAGGAACTCCCAGGTTTCATTTTTTTTTTTTGTCTTTTTGCTATTTCTTTGGGCCGCTCCCGCGGCATATGGAGGTTCCCAGGCTAGGGGTCGAATAAGAGCTATAGCCACCAGCCTACGCCAGAGCCACAGCAACGCGGGATCCAAGCCGCGTCTGCAACCTACACCACAGCTCATGGCAACGCCGGATCATTAACCCACTGAGCAAGGCCAGGGACCAAACCCGCAACCTCATGGTTCCAAGTCGGATTCATTAAGCACTGCACCACGACGGGAACTCCCAGGTTTCATTTTTTTTTTTTTTTTTTTTTTTTTTTGTCTTTTTGCCATTTCTCGGGCTGCTCTCGTGGCATATGGAGGTTCCCAGGCTAGGGGTCGAATCGGAGCTGTAGGCACTGGCCTATGCCAGAGCCACAGCAACGCGGGATCCAAGCCGCGTCTGCAACCTACACCACAGCTCACTGCAACGCCAGATCATTAACCCACTGAACAAGGGCAGGGACCGAACCCGCAACCTCATGGTTCCTAGTCGGATTCGTTAACCACTGCGCTACGGCAGGAACTCCAGGTTTCATTTTTTAATCACAGCTCTTTCCCAGACTCCTCCTCTTCCTAACCCACCCACGTGACCTACTCAGCGGTGATCAGACTGTCAGATGTTGGACAGTCCACAAGCATTCAATCATGCAGTCACGACTGAATATATACTTAGAAGATTTGTAACCCAACCCCACCAGAAAGGTCAGGCCTCTTAGATGTGCAATTTCCTCCAAAATCAAGAGGAACATATCTGAGAACTAAAGGGAAGCCAAGCCCCAAGAGCTCCTGCAATCGCAAAAAAAAAAAAAAAAAAAAGAGAGAGAGAGAGAAACGAGCCGAGAACGTGTGTTTTCTGCAGCTTTCCTTGTTCTGCCCACCGGTACCCTGGAGTGGAAAATATACAGTTACTCTCTATAGATTATTATAATTAAGTGGTGTGCGGAACTCGTTTTTTTAAAAATAGCTCCATCGACTCTTCACGGTGTATCTTTGTAAGACAAATATATGTGAACAGCAAGTAAAGATGGCGATTGTTTAGCACGTTTAATTAAGTAAGTATTTCTTTCACCCTTCTGGGAATTATACATTGAATGATGGCTAAATACAGGGAAATATGCCCATATTAATTTCCAGCTCGCTGCCTTAATTCAAAAGCGGGGGTGAAAATCAAGAGCCAGATCTGTGATCTGGAGTCATTATACGACAAACAAAGAAACGGAAGGTTCACCCTTCGCGTGTCTTATAGAACTTGTTCCAGGAAGTGTCCCTTCTGTGCTTTCTCTCAACATGTGTCTCCCTGATGGGTCCCTTCCCCCTTAACAATATACATACACCTTCCTCTCTTCTCTTTCTTGAAGAAATGCTTCTTTCCCTGCCAGTTGCATCAGCTGTGACACACAGGTAAGAAGTGCAGAAAAACACAATTCAAACTGGCTTCCTGGGGAGGGGATATCTCCGCTCACACTAATGAAGAGCTCAGGGTCGGGGCTGTGGCTCAGTCGGGAACTGCTTTCTTTTCTCCATGTCTCACTCCACGTCCATTGTCTTGGCTCCATTTTCAGATGGCCCTTCCCCTCATGTGGCCAAGGTGGCCCCATTAGCCCTGCCCTCCATCCTCCTAGGTCTAGGTCCAAGAGAAAACAGAAAGCCCTTATTTACCCCAAACAAAACCAAAACAGAACACTGCTGTTCTGATGGGATCACATGTTGATGGCCAAATCGGTGACTGCAGATTGGGAGTGGAATAATACAGCCCTAGAGTTGGGAACTGAGCCCTACCGAAAGTACCTGGACTGGGAGTAGTAGGATAGAAGGTGGTTCAGGGCGTGGGGGGAGCTCCCCAAAGAAGAAATGGTGAACTAGAATTAGAGAGAATGGGTGCTAGGGTGAAAGCACAGATAAACAAAACCAGCGTCCATTCATCACATTTCTGCTGGGGGAGCCGCTGTGGTTGTTTTCCTAAACCTAAATTAAAACTGCCTCGTGCTTTCTTATTCCAAATCCTTTGTTATCAATCTGGCACCACCATTATCACAAGGCAGAAAACTACCTTTGTCAGAATCTCTTTTACTATATGCTTCTTTCTGAGAGTTTGCCTCAGAAGGGAATTCACATGAGATTTGTAAAGAGGGGAAAGGAAAGGGGTGCTCTTTTGCAGGGGCAGGGTTGCCAGACTTCACAAATAAAAATACAAGGCTCCCAGTTAGATTTGAATGTCAGATAAATACCTTTGGGGTATGGGTATATCCCATTTCTCCATATAATACTTTTTTTTTTTTAATGTTCGCACTCCCTGCATATGGACGTTCCCAGGCCAGGGATTGAACCCATGTCTCTGCAGCAACTCACACTACTCCAGTTGGATTCTTAACCCACTTTGCCACAGTGGGAACGCCTCCCCATGCATTCTTATATGTGTTATTTGGAATATACTGATGCTAAATTGTTATTCATTATTTATCTGAAATTCAAATTTAAACTGGCATCCTGCATGTTGTCTGGCAGTCTCATTTATCCTGGGGAACACAGTGGCCACGCCAAGCTTGGTACCTCTGCTGACCCTCTAAGAAACCCGCTTTTGATGTTTTGCAGACAGATGCCTTTGAAGAGCTCTCCATGGGTTCTGGCTTGGTGGTCCTGACACATCAATGCCGTGGCTTCTCACAGTTTCCATGAACTCAAGCTACTCCACTCTCTCTGCTGCTTCAAGCTGATGCTGTTAATGACTCTTTCTCTGATGCTTCAGTTACAGCCTTCCATACGGCTCTTCCCAACAGTCACATAAGCTCTAATTTCTATAGATTATTTCTTATCTCTAAAAAAGTTGCCTGGCTCCAACCAAGCCCAGACTGACCCACCCCTATTATTGAGTCAGTGGAAGAAGACATAGCCTTGCCATTTCAAGGTAATTCAGTCACGTCTGTCTGTGTAGCCTTTAGGTTTCTCTCCTGTCACTCTTCTCCAGAGGGTTGTAAGTTTCTGCAGGCTCATATATCTTCCAGCCACCAGGACAGGGTCAACATCTGTCCCTTGACCTCTCTGAGAGAGAAGCCCATACAGTCATTGCTGCCACACAGTGTCATCTGCCAAGCCCTCTATGCCATAGAGGTGCCCATGCTGTTTTCTTCCTTGGCCGGACCCCACGCTGATCCTTGGACCCCCTGTGTCCTCCTCCCAACCATTCTACAAAGATCTTCGAAATGGTCAGTTCCTCTCTGTGAACCCTGCTACGTCAAGGAAGCATTACCTGCCTTCTGGTGACTCTCTTTAAATGGCCCTCACCCACTGCTGCTCCAACTCCAGGCACCAGGTCAGATAAGGGCGGCTTCCCATGTCTTTTCTGGGAACCCAGGCTCAGGGGTCCCCCTCCTCCTGGACCCCCAAGCATGTCTGTCACAGCTGTCAGGTCTCTCCCCTCCCTAAACACTTCCGAAAGGGTCAAAAATTCTACATTCATATCCAAGTGGTCCTTTACTTTGCCTCCCCAGCCTCCTCCTCCCCATCCTAGAAAGAGCTCTTATCCCTCCTTTTAAGGAAATCTGCTTATGAAATTGTTGAGCTCCAATTCATCCACAGTTTAGCATTTACATTTCAGTCCTCTAGACTCTGCCCCGCATATTCAGAGCTAAGCTCTTAGAATTAAACCAAAGGAGCAACACAACATAAACCTTTTCTCCCTCCTAAGTGCTTGGCTCTTACAATAAAAGAAAAGAAATAGCTTGGCTTTCACGGCTATTGTCTCTGCTCTGTGCTTAAAAACTATTGAGAAATTCAATGGACTGTTTGAGGCTGTAGCCACACTCCTCTCCTCCAGGCATTAAATGTCACCAACCCACCAGTTAAAGAGCCACAGGGCAACATCCAAACGTATAGGAATGGAAAAACCTCAATTAGTATTTCAAAATACACCCCCTACTAGTCCCTGTTAGCACATTCTATCAGTTTGCATTGGCAGAGAGGCAGACCAGAGCAAGCACAGGGAAAATAAGTAACAGTCAAAAGATTCCATAGAACAATCTTGCTTTGCCGTGAAGAAACTCAATGGGCTCTCCTAATTCCAGGCAAAAATACATTCAAAGGGACATTAACTATATCCTAAAACATTTTTTTTTAAATCACAAAAATAAAAAAGGAGGAAAAAAAATTCCTTAAACGATCATGCAGTTTCAAAATGTTACCCACAAAGGAACAAAAAGCAAGTTGGCTTCAGACATCTCTCTCAACACTGAGTTTCTAATCAGAGCTACGTCTGCAGGCCTAAGCCACAGCCACAGCAACACAGGATCAGAGCTGCATCTGTGAACTACACCACAGCTCATGGCAACACCAGGTCATTAACTCACTGAGCAAGGCCAGGGATCAAACCCACAACCTCATGGTTCCTTGTAAGATTCGTTTCAGCTGTGCCACGACGGGAACTCCCAGAACAACTTCTGAATTGTTCAGTGGACAATTTCTACAGAGCTATGAGAAGAAAGTAGGTATTACCCTAAAATGTTATACTTCCCTAGTTCTGGGCTTGAGATATGGGTTTGAGGGGCGGTCAGCATAAAGAGGGGAGTTGCTGCTTTGGATCAATAAGTCCATACAAGGAGAGATTTTATTTTATTTATTTATTTTTTGTTTGTTTGTTTTTTAGGACTGCACCTGCAGCATACGGAAGTTCCCAGGCTGGGGGTCAAATTGGAGCTGCAGCTGCCAACCTACAACCACAGCAACACCAGATCTAAGCCACATCTGTGACCTACACCACAGCTCACAGCAACGCTGGATCCTTAACCCGCTGAGTGAGGCCAGGGATCAAACCCACATCCTCATGGGTACTAGTCGGCTTCTTAAGCCACTGAGCCACAACAGGAACTGCAAGGAGAGATTTTAGAGTGAGAGGACCAGAAGCTCTGAGAGGTGCCTGGCCAACAGTTAGGTGGAAGGGATGGGCAAAAAGAGAGTAGTCAGACATGGAGAGGAGGCAGCCGAGAAGAGGATGCTTGCCATGCAAGTGAAGAGACTAGGGAATCTGGAATCTCCTGGGTTGAACAGAGCCAATAAGTAAGAAAGGGCTGATGAGAAAGGAGTCACCAGTAATAGACCTAATTAAAAGTGATCAATTAGCATTTTAAAGATATTTGATGTATAATTTTAGAAATCTAATGAATTATGAGTACTTATTCCTAGTAATGGCAACAAACTGCCCCATGGCACTCAGAGTATAAGAAATGGCACATTCTCTTTTATTTTTGGTAATTGCGACGTATATTATACATACAAAGAAGTACGAAATATATAGGTACAGTTTGAGAAGAATGATACAATGAAAATGCATAAGCATTAAGAAATAAAACATTACTGGGAACATAAAGGCTCCCAGGTGCCCCTTACTATCCCATGCCTCTGTCCCCAACAAGAAGGGATCAAAATCTGAATTTTGCAATTATTACCATACTTTTCTCTAGATGACTACATATGTGTATTTGTCTGACAGGAATATACTTTGTTTTGCTTGGTTTGGAACTTCGAATGCACATACTCTCACGTACTCATCTGCCACTTGTCTTGTGTTTAACATTATGCTTCTGACACTTATCCTGTTGATGCATGCAGCCACCATCCATTCATTTTTCACTGCTGTGTAGTATTTTATTCTATGCATAGTATGCACCACCATTTATTTATCCACTCTATTGTTGATGAACATTGGTTTGTTTCCCATGATTTTGCTACTATGCATAATGCACCATACAATATTCTCATATGTACCTCCTGGATAGAGGAGGTCAGGTCACCTAGACTTTCCCTCCACACCTGTATCCAATACATCTGCCCAGGAGGGTCTGACATCTTGGTGTCCAAGACAGCTTGGGAGGAGCCTATTCTAACAATGCGCCTTCTTTGAATTATAACCTCATCACTATTTTCAAACATTTGATACAGCAAGGTTGACTTAGATTCAATATTCATTAGCAGCATCCGAAGAAATTTCAACATAACATTTGTCAAGGAAGAAAAGGAAAAGCTGTTATATTCTGTAAATACAGTATCAACTGATCACTTTTGAAAGATTGTAAAAGGCTTTCAACTCTGCATGACTTGCTTGTGTGAGCAAATTTCTTGGCTACATGACAATCCAGAATTTAAAGAGATCTTTAGTAGAAAGTATGGAACAGGAATGGTGCCTAGCCATTTCCAGCAAAAAAAAAAAAAAAAAAAAAAAAATATGATATACCAAATGCAATGCCCATGGAAGAATGTTCAATTTTCTAATTTTAAAAAAATGACAAGTATTTCATCTGAGTGATTACACAAATTCAATACCTTCATTAATGGATTTTGCAAGAGCACTCAGTGATTCTTGTTCCCTGGTATTCATTCACATCCTGGTGAATGAATACCTAGGCTGAACTTCTGTATCTAATGGGATTATTGCAGAAATGACCATGTGTGACCTCCAGGCTAGGTCATAAAAGACATTGGGACTTATCTTGCTCTCAGATCACCTGGTGAGGGAAAGGCAGACATGGTGATATGAAGACATTCGAGCACCCATCGGAGAGCCCCCTGTGGTAAGAAACTGAAGTCTCCTGCTAACAGCCAGCACTGAATTGCCAGCCATGTGAATGAGCCGTCTTGGAAGTGGTGCCTCCAGAGCCCCAGTCAAAGTTCAGATGATGTAGCCATTCATGACAACTTGTCTGAAACATCATGAGACATCCAAAGCCAGAACCACCCAGCCAAACTGCTCCCCTACTCCTGACCCACTATATATAAACTAGGTGAGATAATAAATATCTATCGCTATTTTAAACTGCTACCTACTGGGGTAATTTGTTACACAGCAGTAGGTAACTAATACATTTTAAACTTTTATTCTTACGCAATATAATTACACAATATAAATACAATGTCAGTGGTTTTCAGTAAGTCCCATATAGGTACCCTCAAATCTCTTTCTAAAATGGAGACAAAGGTATAGCGTGGTTGAAAAAAGCAAGAGGTGACACTGCCAGTGTTCAGGAGCTTCACTCTTAGATACCTTCAAGTCATCTCCACAGGCTCCTGTGTTTCTATTTGATTGTATATTGGGGCAAAGGGACAAAGAGAATGAAGGGCAAAATAGGTCACGGTCAGGTGGAAGAAACCTTATTTGATGGGTTTACAGGAACTTCATGGCCCTGAATTCACTCTACATACAAAACATGAGCAGGACTGACACATTTGAGGTCCCCAAGCATTAAAGTGATAATGATGTGTCCCCATATGTGAAATAAAAACTCTACAAAACTATGACATGCATAAGAACCTCCAACATTTTTCTTTTTCCCTCATGCTTTCTTTTGAAAGGTCAATGATCAAATCCATTTTAAAAAATGTTTTTAGTGCCTATGCATTGTCCCTTTACTCATAGTTGGTCTGCCTACTGTTTAATCCGGCAATGATGAAAACATTCTCTACAAACATAAAGATTCATCCTGTAAGGTGGACACTCTGCATCACAGCACCTCCTGTGCCCCAGTTATTATTAAATCAATCATTTACCTTCCAGTTACTAGCTTTTCCTAAGGGGATCTTACTAGCTGAGCTGCCTTTAATAAGTACTTATTCTGTTAATATTCCTTTGAAGCCCATTACAAATGTTCTCTTTACCCAGAAACTCTGCAGTCTCTGACTGATGACTGAAATCAGGGTGGGAGGGCAGAGGGGGAGCTGGTTTGAGACCTGCAGTAGCAAGTGACAAATGCTAATTTCTGAGGTCAGGAAAGGTGCTTCACATTATCCTTTTTTTTTTTCTTTTCTTTTTTTTCATTTTTGGGCAGCACCCTCGGCATACGGAGGTTCCCAGGCTAGGGGTCAAATCGGAGCTGCAGCTGCCACCCTACACCACAGCTCACTACAATGCCAGATCTTTAACCCACAGAGCAAGGCCAGAGATCGAATCTGCGTCCTCATGGACACTAGTCAGATTTGTTTCCGCTGAGCCACAACAGGAACTCCACATTATCCCTTTTTGAACACAAGATCCAGACATAGGTCAGGATAGGGAGGCTCTGAATATTCTATTTTTTAATTTTCATTAAAAATTTTTATTAGATAAAATTTAAAGAGCCTCCACATCCTACATGTTTAATGGTGCTTTGCTGGATTTAAGAACCGATTGCAGAGAACCGTAATACATTCGGTGTCTGGAGACCTCTAAAGAATTTCATCTGACCTCAGCCAGCAGGCTTCTTAACGACATTTATATCCTTGACCTCCACGCACCTCATCAATAAGCCACCGCCCTGGACAGTCACCCACAAGCACCTCCAACCCACGAGTTTAGCCACGAACTCAAGCCTCAGGTGGTTTCCTAGCAATAGCGACGCAACCCCGCCCCTTTCCCCTCGCCGCGGCTCTCCTACCTTATTGGACCGGAGGGGGCGGGAACGGAAGTCAAGTGGCCAATGGGAGGGGAGCAGAGGAGGTAGTCCAGGCCGCGTCTCCGTCGCCCGGGAAACTGCTGCAGCCAGTTCGCGCGCAATGCCGAGCGCCGAGGAGCGGGCCGAGCTGGCTGAGGAGAATGCGGACGGTGAGCCCGGCGCCGACCCGCGGCTGCGACTCCTGGGGGCCTACGTCGCCCGGAGCCTGCGGCCGGCTGCGGACGCCTGGGAGCGTTGCGCGGGCTCGGCCGAAGCGAGGCAGCTGCTGCACGACTTCCTGGGCTGCGGCGCCGCGGAGGGGCCGAGGCCGCTGCTGGTGGTCCGCACCGGGCCCGGGGGCCTGGCGGTGCGCCCGGGGCTGGACGCGGGACCCGAGGCCGGTCCATCTCGCGCTAAGGGCCTTTTTTTCCTGCGCACCAGGCCCGAGCCGCCGGGGCCCGACAGCCTCCGCGGAGCAGTGCTGTGCGGCGACCTGCCTGCCGCGCCGCTGGAGCACCTGGCCGCGTTCTTCTCAGAGGTGAGGGCGGGTCGAGAGCCCCGCGATGGCTGCAGCTGGGGAGTGGGAGAGGAAGAGGGGCGGGGCCGGGGGCGGGGCCAGAGGGAGGGGTGGGGCCATGGGGAGCGGAGGCTGGGGCTGAGTTGGAGGAGTTGCGGGTGAAATGGGGCGGGGGCGGAGTCGAGGTTGCAGAGGTGGAGCTGGCGGGAAGCGGACCCTAGGCTGACCTCTGGGAGGTGGGGGCGAGATGTGACGTGGGAGCTGGGGGAAATGTGAGCCGGGGCCGAGTGAGAGTCAGGACCTCTGGGGACTTGCCTCATTCCCGGTTTGGGTTCATGCCGAAGTCAAGAGGAGGCTAGAGTCTGAAGAGGGCCTGGGTCCTGACCCCTTTTTTTGAAGCGCTACCTCTGAATCCCCCCCCCCCCGCCCGCCCCGTAAACTGGTACTGCAAAGACAGGGAGTGGTGGACCAGGGGGCATTTCCAGTGACTCGGCGAGGTGAAGGAGGTGAAAGGCTATAAACTATTTACTTCTGGAGAAGAGTTTAAAAAGAAGAGGTGGTTTGGTTTTGATTTTCATCTGTTTCATGAAGCAGAGGTCAGCTCTGTGCCCCCAGGTAAGAAGCTGGGACATCCAATTGGAAATGTCCAACAGGCGTTTGGAGGGCCTGCCTGGAGGGCAGAGAGGAAGATCTCCTGCAGTGTGGATTATGGAGTGCTTTGGTGGCACCATCGCAGAAGCCTCCAGAGTGCAGAGATGCTCGGGAAAGATGCCCGGGACATTTCCACCTTTCTGGACTGGGGGTAAACTTCCCTGGAAGTTGAATGTGCGTGCTTCTGAAAGCTTGATGCACTGCCTTTGTGCTGTTTCCTGTGATAGGTGCTGTGGGAAACACCAAAGAAATAAAGATCAGATCACATCCATGAAGTTCACCTCATATATATATAATATTTAAAACTAGTGTGACTGGGGTGGAGGTGGAGCTTACCCAAAGTTGACCCCAGTGCTAGAGCCAGGTACTGGAGGCTCCCTGCCCTGTGAGGTATTAGGCCTTTGATTGCTTCATTAGAAAGCGCTGGGGAGGGGAATTCCAAAGAAGGGTCTGGGTGGCAGCGGAGCCCTAAGGGTCTGAGGAAGCTAGGCTTCATAGTAGACAGGGAAGTGTTTCAATATTTTAACAAGCAGGACGGCTTTACTGTGATGTGTTGTCTGAACATCATCCCTGCAGGAATCCAAGCTTGGATCAAATTCTCTCTTGAACAATGATGACAGAGAGAGGTGCTTCGGTTTACCAAAGGGGAAAGGGGGGTAGGGATAAATTAGTTTGGGATTAACATATACACATTGCTATATATAAAACAGATAACCAACAAGGACCTACTGGTATAGTACAGGAAACTATACCCAGTATCTTAAGATGACCTATGATGTAAAAGAATCTAAAAAAGAATATATATGTGTGTGTGTGTATATATATATATATATATATATATATGAATCACGTTGCTGTATACCTGAAACTAAGACAAAGTTGTAAATATTTCAACAAAAAAGTTTGAAAACTTTAAAAAAGAAAATAAGATAAACAAAATGCAAAATGGATGAATAGATTTTAATTTACAGGATAAAAAAGGCTTATTGATATGGGAAAAAAGGGAAGCAGTGTTTTGCGGTTCAGAGGATATACATATGCATGCCTTCCAAGAGCCTCCAGTGTTGAATGGGCTCTGAACCAGGAGAAGGATTAGGATAAACAGAGAGCAGGGTAACTTTTAAAGTCTGGAGAGCAGACTGAACCAAGGTTCAGAGACAGATGGAACATGTGGAGGATAGGGGGTCCATCCCAGAGGGATTATGACCAAGGAAATGTAGTCCATGGAGCAAAAGTAATTTTAAGCCTCTTTACACTCTTAAATGTTTTAAGACTTCTCATTGGTGCATTGAAGGAGACTGGAAACAAACTGAATGTTCAGCCATAGGGGCCTGGGTGAAGGAGTTAAGGCTCATCTACTATTAAAAGGAATGATTGATATGGTGCAGTCCTTAAGATAATTTTCTTCTTATTGTGGTTCCAAAAAAACAAACAAACTATAAAATTCACTCTGTCAACAGTTTCTAAGCATACATAGAGTACTGTCAACTACTGCCTGTTACTGCGTGGCAAGTCCCCAGAACTGCCCCCATTCTGCCTCACTGAAACTCTACACTCAACTGAACAACTCCCACCTTCCCCTCCCTCCACCCTGGAAACCACATTCTAGTTCTGTGTCTGTTACCTTGACCTTTCTAGGTACCTCAGGTGAGTGGAGTCAAGCAGTAGTTGTCTTCCAGTGACAGGTGTATTTCATTCAGCACAATGTCCTCAAAAAGGTTCATTCTCAAGATAGCATATGAGAGAATCTTCTTCCTTTTTAAGGCCGAATAACGTTTCATTGTATGTATATAAACCACATCTTTTTATCCCATTCATCCAGGTATGGACCTTTAAGTTTCTTTTATGTCTTAGCTATTGTGAGTAATGCTGCAATTTAAGATAATTTTTTTTAAGGTGCAGAATTGTATGTAGAGTACACTACCATTTCTGCTAAAAAGAGAAAGGAGGGAAGGGAGGGAGGAAGGACATTTATTAGCAGTAATCCCAACAGGCCCAAGGAACTGGGTGACTGAGGTACAGGGTAGGGAGAAGCCTTAACTTTCCACTGTAAAGCTTTTGTACTTTAAAATTTTGCACCACATTATCTATTTTAAAAATCAAAATAAAGTTATTTTTGAAATAGCTCCAGGCCTTTACTTGCATTTCTCAAAATCTCTAACAGCAATTCCCCGTGCACACAACCACTCCTCCTGTCCCATCTGCTTTTTACATGTCCTGAAGCTGATCCATTCCCCCTTCAGGCCCTTGCTCACCTCCCTCATCCACTTGAGTCCCTCCTCCCCTCCCAGCTGTCCTGCCCACTCTCATTTCCACCTGTGGATCAGCACCTGGCCCCAGAGCTGGCTCTTCACAACATCTCCCTGAAAAGCAGCACTCAAGCCAAAAATATCCCACCTGGCTGAAAGAAGACTTCCTTGTGTGTGTATGTGTCAGGATAGGGGGTGATGTTACACAGGTGAATGAAGCTATTTTAACTTTGGATTAACAAATACACACTACTATACATAAAACAGATATGTAACAAGGACCTACTGCATAGAACAGGGATCGCTACTCAATGCTCTGTAATAACCTACATGGGGAAAGAATCTGAAAAGGAATGGATATGCGTGTATGTATAACGAACTCGCTTTGCTCTACAGCTGAAACTAACACAACCTTGTAAGTCAAATATACTCTAATAAACTTTTAAAGATTTTCAAAAGAATTTTAAACTTTGTTTTTGTCCCATTACACTTGTACAAGGTAAACAAACGCATCCAGGAAGTGTTTCCAAGGAAGAAGCAACAGAATTTAGTAACCAGCCCTCCTGCTCCGTTTCTTTCTCCTCCCAGTCCCTTTATTCACTGCTGCCAAGTTCCTTTCCCTAGCGCTCTAGAACTTGGATGCCGTTTTTGAAGTTTGGGTTTGGGGTTTGAGAGCGTGGCACCCACCCTTTCCAGTCTCGGGTTGGACCACCAACTGGGTCCTTCCCTTGTCCAGTGCCGCTCTGCTCCTGCCAGTTGAAAGAAACCAGGTTCAGCAGAGCAGAAACTGTCCTTTGACCAGGGAACCTGCTCAAAGAGCAGCACATTCTCGCCAAGATCTAGAGTGTCGGGCACACAGCTCTAGGCTCGCGGGGGCGGGGGGGGGGGGGGGGCTGGAGGGGCGCGCGTGCGCAGAGCTTCTGTGTGGCGCGCAACGCCGCTGCGCGCCCGCCCGCAGCCATCTTGGGGCTGAGGTGTTCCGGCCGTGTTTTCGGCTTTGCTTCCTTGCGATTCTGCAGCCTCTGCCTTAGTTGAGCAAGTACAGCTCTGGACGGAGATGACGGGCTCGTTGAGGAGAGGGAAAGGGAGGCTGTAGGTTGGTTTCCGGTGAAGGGGCCAGGAGCCGGGGGATGAGGGTCTGCCAGAGCCGGGTTCCAGTCCAGCTCCCGCCAGGTTCCTCGGGGCGGTGTGAGCAGGCGCGCTCTCTTCCCCGGGCACCCAAGCCCCTCGCAGGCTTGTCCTGAAATTCCCAGTGATGGGTCAGGACCCCTGGGGCGGAGTGTGAGAGCGTGACGCCGCCCGCGAGGCCCGCCGGGGCCTGTCAGCGGGAAACGGAGGTGTGGGGACAGGGGCGTTCCCTGGGCAGCGAGCAGAGGCGAGGCAGGTGGGCTCGCTGAGGTGGGCTGGCGACCCCGAGAACCGTCTTCCCCGCGGTGCATTCAGGCTGCCTCGACGCGAGGAGGGCAGGGGCTGCGGTCGCGGCCGACTCCTTGGTGACGGAGTCCCTCCCTCGTGCTCGTCGCTGTCCCCGTGCTCTGGTCATGATGCCTCTGAGAAGACAGCTGTTACTCTGTGTCCTGCAACGTCTGATTCTGCCTTTGAAGGTCAAGCGCGGGAGGCAGAGCCTTGAAAATGGGCTCCCCGGTGTACGTCAGGCTCCAGGCAACATTCTATGAGGAACGTGAGGAGCCAGCAGGACTCAGGGGACAGAGCACAAAGACTAGAGCCAGAGGTTTGGGTCCCATATGGAGTGACGTTTGTGCTTCTCCGTTACGTGAGCTGTAGGTACCCCCTAAAGGACAGGGATTGTCTCCCCACTTAAAATCTTCCTCACTTCTCAGACCTGGGCTTGTGGTCACCTTGCTCTGACCCAAGCCGGTCTTGCCGTTTCTAGATGCGAGTCCAGACCATCCCGTTGGAAGGTCATGCCCTTAGACAAAGCCACCCTCTCCCCTCACTGCCGTGTCACCCACTGGTGGCACTCTCCTCTGTTCTCCATGACTGGGCTCCTGCTCACTGTGAGTCTCCCCAACATTGCTTCTGTCCTAATACGTGGCTGTTTCAACAGACGCAGAAATAATCCTTCCATTAACGTGGCCTCTGGGCTCCTTGAACCTTCCTCCTCCAGTGACCTTGTCCCTCTTCCTGTCTTAACCACCCCTTCCCATGCCATTTCCCAGGCCTTGCCTTAACCAAACCACCCTCTGACGATCCAGTTTCAGGCATCTCTTCGACACACTATTCCTATATTTCCAGCTTGCCTCCCACCCCCAAGATCCCTCAGTAACAAGCCAGTGACCCTGCTAGGACTAGGACGTGTAATGCCTTGATCTTGCCTTCCCACTGTCCCTCCCCCACACCCACATCCTTTCCCCCTCACCCAGCTCCAGGGCTCCATTATTGCCATCAGTCCTCTGTCTTGCTTTGTCAAACTTGTTTGGCATAACCATAGTCTGGTGAAATCCAACTCTCTGCCTACTGCATACCCGCCTTCATGAAGCTGCATGGGACTGAAGAAAGACAAGTTGGCTCCACATTCACGCCTGTGAACCTTTAACGGGCGTTTCATGCTTCCCAGTCGACATCCCTTCCTTCCTATTCGTTATCTCCTTGCTCTTTCTGGTCACTATTGCACACTATTTTCCCCTTCATATGTCCATAATCTTTTCTATTGGCTTCCCTCTCTGATGATTTGTTTCTTACTTGGTTTTTTAAAAAAATGGAAATAATTGAATCAAATTTCTGCAAATGCTCACTTACATCTACCCCAACTGCCAATATCTGTACTTGCATACTCTGCCATCCCTCCCATTGCTGTAGATGGACTGTATGCTGTCATCTGATGCCAACCCTACAAGTAAAACTGCCACTTTTGATCTGAATTTCATCCATTCTCATCTTGAGGTGGTCACTCCAGCAATTTTCTCCTCTCTCCTGCATTCTTATTTTTCCCTCCTTCACTAGATATATCCCGTCAAACAAAGTCCTCATTCCTTCCACCAGCCACAATCCATTTCTATGGTCTGGTCTAAAGCAGAATGTCTAGAACATGTGTCTATTCTTGTTGTTCCCCATTCCTTTTCCTCACTCATCCGGCTCTTGCCCCCACACACACATTGCATGGAAAAGAAATTAAAAGATTGTCCATGTCGCCAGTGACCTCCACTTGACTGAATTGCATGGCCCTTTATCAGTCTTTCTCCTGCTTGACCTGTGAGCAGCCATTGGCACAGCTCATGATGACCCTGTCCTGGAAGCACTTTCTTCACTTGGCTTCCAGGTCACCACTTTTTGGTGTCCTCCTGTCACCATGGCCATTTCTTCTGTTTCCACTCATGATACCCCTGCTTCTTGCCAACTTTCTCATGTTGGAAAGCCCTCGGGCTTGTTCCTTGAACATCTCTTCTCTGTATATACGCAGTTCTTGGGGGGGAGTTCATTCCCTTTCAGCTTTATGAACCGTCTGCCTCTGACATCTACCAGGTTTCTTATCTCCACCCTTTTCTTCTCTGAACCCCCAACTACCATATCCAGCTCCCTATTCAATGTCCCCATTTAGAAATCAAGAAGGTATATTCTAAAGTGTCCGAGAACTCATGCCCTGTCTTCTCGAAAGAACTTACTCCACCCTTATTCTTCCCCATGTCCCTTAATAGCAGCTTCATTCTTCCTGTTGCTCAAGTCCTAAACCTTAGGATCTCTCTGACTCCCTTACCCACAACCTCACCACTAATCCATTAAGAACTCATATTGGCTGAGCCATCAAAATTTGTATAGACTCAGACTGTTTCTTACTACCTCCTCTACTCCCCAGGTACCAAGCCACTCTCTTATGTATTAAAGCAATAACTTGCTCACTGATCTCTTTTCCCACTTTTGCCTGAACTTTTTCTGTATTCTCAATATAGCAACTGGAGCAATCCTACTAAAAAAGATGTCAGACCATGTCATTCCTTTGCTCAAAACCCTTTAATGGGGAGTTCCCTTGTGGTCTAGCAGCTAAGGGTCTGGCATTGTCATTGCTGTGGCTCGGGTCACTGCTGTAGCTTGGATTTAATCCCTGGTCTGAGAATTTACGTATGCTGTGGGCACAGCCAAAAAAAGATCCCCCCAAAAGCAGAACACCCTTCAGTGATTTCCGTTCCTCTGAGAGTAAAAAATCAAAATCCCACAAGTGGGGCTGCCTGTGATCTGACCCCTTTTACTCACCCCTGCTGTTCTTGCCTAGCCTGTCCACTTTTCTCTGACCTCCACTCCACACTGCTTCTTGATCACATTAGGCATGCTCTCATCCCAGGGCCTTTGCTCTGGCTCTTCCTTCTACCCACAGTATACTTCTCCCAAGGATCAGTGCAGCACTCTGCCTATCCCCTGCCCCCAGCCTTTATTCAAATGGTACCCTCTCAAGGAGGCTGCACCAATCTTCCCACTTATGATTACAACACCTCTAGCCCACCTGCTTCATTTTTGTTGTTGTTTATTGACTGTGTCGTCCCTAGAATCTAAGCTTCATCTTCCCAGTACCGTGAACAGTGCTAGCATGTAGTAGATGCTCAATAAATATTCACTGAGACTATTCATTTCATAGAAAGTTCATATTTACCATTTTTCCTATTGCTCAAGGCCCTTTACCTAAACTCACCACTTTTTCTTCAGTGTACCTTTAGCTATTCTCTGAATCTCTATTGAGTGCTTCCCATAGGCCAGACCCAAAGGAGGACTGTGAGTGTATATGGATCAACTAAGATACAGTCCTGCTTTTTAAGTCCTAGAAAAATTCCTGTCATCCCCTCTGCCCTGTTAGACCTCCTGCCCTGGGTCCACGAGGTCCTTTCTTCACATGAATATGAGTAGAGCTCGACTTGTGACCTTTTATCTTTCTGCACTCCCTGTTCACCTGCAGTTGTAAGTTTGCAGTTCAGTGGTTGCTTCCAGACAGACCAGGCAAGGAGAATTCTCTTGGATTTCATGTGCTGGGTCCAGGCATTCTATTTCATTGTCACATGGACTTACTGGTTATATATAGAACCCAACCAACCATATGAGTCCTTATTCTCATTATTTACTTGGCAGCTCCTTATCACATTGCCTAATCATCTGTTTTTCTTTCGAGTATTCCCTTTCCATTAGTTGTAAGCAGCGGTTCCTAGTGAGTTGCATGAATTACACATTTTTAAGTTGCCAGTATTAGAAATCTCAATTTAAATCAGCTCAGACATTTCTAGAGCAGCTCGATTCAGGAGCTCAAATGATGTCAAAGGACCTGTTTTTTTTTTCCCTCCATCTATAAACTCTGTCTTCTCCATATTGACCCTATTCTGAGGCTTCAGATGGCCTCAGAAGAAGAGATGGCCACCATTGTTCCTGACTCAAAGAAAGAAAAAGCTTCTCTTTGAAAAGTCCAGACGAGAGATTTTGGCCTGGCTCTTACCGGTTCCGATTTGCTCATAAGTCCATTTCTGGACCTGGAGATGAGTCCAGGACCTGGGCTGAAGAAAAGAGGGACTATGTTGGGTAGCCAAAACCAGCTCACCCCTACACAAAGATTCAGGACCCTTAACTTGGTCTCTTCTTTAAAATGCCCTCACGTACCACCAGTGGACAGAGGGCCATGTTTACCTGCATGTGTCCTGTTTTGTGCCTCTTTGCCTGCCTTTGTGACAGTTTCGGTCACCTCTTGTTCATCCTGTTGATGAGGGAGGGATTTCTCCCCTATCCCGGGGTTGGCTGAACATACACACTGGACAGACGAGACTGCCAGCAGGTTATTAGCCCAGATACAGGCCAGAAGAGGAGGACTCTGTGCCAGGCAGGGCCACGTGGAGGTTGCGCTTGGGAACAGAATAAACCACCTGTGACTTTGGGAGGCAAGCTCCATAGTATGGAGAGAGTGTGGTACCCACTGATGCCTATAGCGGCCTGGAATTGGCTTGAATATTCCACTGGCTGGCAAGGAATTGAAGCCTGCAACTTGGGGTAAGCCACAGCTCTTCCTGGTCCCCTTGATAAGGGGGACTGTTTGACCAGGGGACCATAAATGCAGGAGCAGAGCAAGTAAGGCGACTTGTGAGTAGGCTATTCGAGGCCCTCCTGACTTTACCCGATGTCAAGATAGTACATAAGTTGGTTATTAATAATTAGGCCTTGGAGTTCCTGTCGTGGTGCAGTGGTTAATGAATCTGACTAGGAACCATGAGGTTGCAGGTTCGATCCCTGGCCTTGCTCGATGGGTTAAGTATCCGGTGTTGCCGTGAGCTGTGGTGTAGGTTGCAGACGCGGCTGGGATCCCTCGTTGCTATGGCTCTGGTGTAGGCCAGCGGCTGTAGCTCCAATTAGACCCCTAGCCTGGGAACCTCCATATGCTGTAGGAGTGGCCCTAGAAAAGGCAAAAAGACCAAAAAAAAAAAAAATTAGGCCTTACAGGAGAGGGACCTGCAAAAGGCTGTGTGTAACTCTCTCAACCTTTCTCAGAATAGTCTTTATTTAAGGTCTCGGAAGTTACCCAACTTTTCTGTGCACATCTGTTCCAGATTGTCATCCCCGTCTTGACCAACGAGAAGAATCACCTAGACTGGCCCCAGGTGGTATGTCTAGATGTCCAGCGACATGCCCACAGCCTCCAGGGTGACCTCCTGGTTCTCCTTGAGCAAGTGAAGGGGAAAACTTTGCTGCCTCTTCCAGTAGGCTCAGAAAAAATGGAACTTGTGGATTCTGAAAGTGAGACCATGTAAGTACCAGCAGCCTGGCCATATGGGCCTCTGAGATAGGGGAGAAGCTGGTTTATCGGAATGTTTTCTTTACGACTTTGCTGTTCCCGGCTCTGCTCGTCTCCTCGTTCTGCACACAAGCCCGCTGTCTGCTCTGTTTGCCAACATCCTCGCAGTGTATGTTTTGTGCTGATTACTACCCTTGCCCCAGTCCCTCTGCCTGAAGTCTTTTAAGGCTATCACAGCAACATGGCCTTTTTTCCCACTCAGAATTATTTCAGGGCTGAGAGCAGCTACACTGGATCAGTGTTGTGCTTATCAGGACAGTGTCTCATCATTGGCCACGACCCAGGTCCAGTCTGGGAGACAGCACGCCTCTTCCCAGCATTTACCCGGCACATAATGTCACAGTTCCAGCCCCTCCTCCCCTAGCAGCTGGAGACTTTTTTCAGGTCCTGGGGATTTTTTTTTTTTTTTTAAATAGAAACAAATCTGGCTTTGTTGAGGCTTGAAGTCCTTGCCTCCTGTGCCTGGGTAGGTATTAAAGCCCCTTCTTCTCCTTGTAGGACTGATACCCACCCTCCCCTTCTACTTACCATTCCTGCAATGAGCAACCTTTGCTTCTGTCCTGCGGAAATTTTTTACTTTTCTTTCAAGCCAACCTGTGTATCTAAATAGTATTTTCTAATCACCGAATCATCTTTTATCCAGTGTTGTGGCAACAGGCCACCTTCCTACATAAGTTTGCTCTGCCCTGTTGCTGGGGGTTTCTGAATGTATTATGTCATCATTGTGTATTTAGGGCCCATGATTTGAGCTGAAGAATAAGTAATACATGGGACAGCAATGCACTTTACAATGAGTTTTGGCTGTTGGAAGTCATCTGCTACATATATAATTTGAAGCAATTTCCCAGTTAACTGGAAAACTTACTGCAGTTTAATAAAAGTACACAATTTTCAAAATAAATTCAAATTATTTTCCTGTTCCTTTTCTATTTTAACATAATAGCATTCAGTGTATGTATATGTAATCATTGCTGAGTTTTGTCTCTCTTTGCTCAAATTTGATAATTTCCCAAAAGGCTGGATCATATTTCAGGGAGGTGAATGTCTTCTCCCTTTAATACCATCCGTAATCACTTGTGCCATATCACTGCTCAGCAAATACGAATCTAATTAAATGAGCTGAAGGTGGGCTTCTGAGACGAAAATGCAAATGATAGATTCTCTTTCACCTGTGTCCTGGGTTCTTGGTGTGAACAATTGTCAGTTCAGACTTTGTGAAGAGGCAACCAAAAGGTATTTTTGATTTTTAGTCCCTTCCAAACATCGCTAGTTAGGTTACTTAATTTATTTAAAAAGTGTGTGAAGGAGAATGCTTGGGAATTCCATCCTTCACCAGAAAAGTGAGAACAAAGTGCAGTAATGTTGAGAGGTCTGAGGGCTTTCCTTGCGGAGGAGGAAGTAACCTGTTGTCTCTTGCTGTAGGGGTCAGTGCTTAGACCACAGGGATTGGGAGGGAGGCAGACGTGGTCCAAAGCTGAGACAGGCTCTCTCTCTCAGGAAGAGCTGATCTCCTGTGGAATGTTCTGCCTTGTCATGTAGGGAGCTGGCTGGCCTCGGTGGGACTCAAGCAAGGGTTGGGTGGTCATCGGGATGCTTTCTGTCCAGTGGACTCCTGCACTGACAGAACTGATAGGATCTGAAGTTCCTAACCCAGCCTTCATAACGCTGGTGAGCCCCCCTGAATCTTGAGTGACTGTTTGAATAACTGTGTACACATGCATGCACAGGCAGCTCGTCTGGGGAGTATCTGGACTTCACAGTGGCTACTCAAGGAGTATCTTTTTTTTTTTTTTTTAATTTTTTTTTCTTTTTTTTTTTTATTTTCCCACTGTACAGCAAGGGGGTCAGGTTATCCTTACATGTATACATTACAATTACATTTTTTCCCCCACCCTTTCTTCTGTTGCAACATGAGTGTCTAGACATAGTTCTCAATGCTATTCAGCAGGATCTCAAGGAGTCTCTTACCCAACCAAAGTTAAGAATGCGTGGACTGGAGTTCCTGTCGTGGCGCAGTGGTTAACAAATCCGACTAGGAACCATGAGGTTGCGGGTTCAATCCCTGCCCTTGCTCAGTGGGTTAAGGATCCGGCATTGCCGTGAGCTGTGGCGTAGGTCGCAAATGTGGCTCGGATCCCGCGTTGCTGTGGCTCTGGCATAGGCCAGTGGCTACAGCTCCGATTAGACCCCTAGCCGGGGAACCTCCATATGCCGAGGAAGCGGCCCAAGAAATGGCAAAAAGACAAAACCAAAAAAAAAAAAAAAAAATAAAGAATGCATGGACTACACGGAATTTCCCACCTATTTTTTTAAAGATTTGGGATTCTGTTTGGGAGGGGGGACAGCAGAGTTAAGCTGTTTCCAGTGTCCCAGGAGATGTGTTGTGTTTTTCACAGCCTGGATTCTGCAGATAAATCAGTCATCTACGCCATTGAGTCTGCAGTGATTCAGTGGAGCCACCAAATCCAGGTGGTGCTAAAGAGAGAATCTTCCCAGCCGCTCCATCAGGGGGAGAACCCCACCCCTAAGGTGGAGCTGGAGTTCTGGAGGAACAGGTAGGCACATGCTCACACCCTGGGGAGCGGGGTCTCATAGAGGCTAATGGCCCCGGGGGAGCAGCCACTGATCTGGTTGTCCCCCCCGACCCCCAGAGCAAACAGTCCAGAGTCATTTGAGTCAGTGTAGTTTTTCTGTGCCCCGGGAGAAGACACTTCCCCCAAGACTGAGTAGTCATGCCTCCTTTCCTGAGCTACAGCCAGTGTATCTTCTGACATTTCTTCAAGGCCCTTTGAACTGCATGTAAAATTAACTCCCTTTCCTACTTTCTTTTACTTGTCTACTTGGACAGTTAGTATGCACATATTTCTTGTAAGAATCTGGAGAAAGAGAGGGGTTTTGGCAGTTCACTGCCACACACCCTCACCTAGGTTCCAGGCAGTGCTCAGTAGGGCTGAAAGTCTGTCATCCACTGTGTCCCAGTCCCAATTTCCAGAAAGACCTAATTACTGCTCCTGCCCATTCCCCTCTTCCTCCCCATTTCCTTGCCCCTGTTTATCACTATGCTGATTAGTCTTTTACTCAAAAGGAGACAGACAGATGTTTGAGGCAGATGTCCCCATCCTTGCATGTCACGTGACCAGGCATGGCTGTAGGGCTCCAGCCCCATCTGCACCCCGTGGGGAGATGCCCCATCCTCTTGCCTGGTTCCTGACCATTCTGCTGACCTCCTGCGGTGCCTGTCTCCAGCAGCTTTGCTGTGACAACCACACCTCTCTCACCCCATCCCAAACCTTACTGCAAGAGCTAATGACCTCCAGATGCCAAGCTTTTGAGCCACCAGATGGTCACAGCAGTATTCCCTGCTGTTACCTCCTGGAGATGCCCCTTTGAACCTGTGTTCCAGACTGAGGCTTTTGCCCTCGCTGCTCTGGGAACAGATGCCCTGGCTCTTTGGGCTGGATTGTGGTCTCTGCAGAAGCACCCTGGGGCAGGCCTCCTCTCTCTGTCTGTCTGGGGGTGGGTCATCACGGTGTAACTTGGGTTTCCTGATGTTTACCTGCATTCACTCTTCTCCATGGTATTGCAGGTATGAGGATCTGGAATACATTTATAATCAACTGAGAGCAATAAAGGTGAGGGGCATGGCAGGGCTTCTGGACAAGCTTCAGAGCAGCTACTTCCCAGCTTTCCAAGCCATGTTCAGAGATGTTGTAGCAGGTGAGGACCCACAAGCATCTTTTAAATACATTTGACTCAAATTTCTCATTTAGTGCTGAATTATCTTCTCTTTCTGATTTTAACAGCTTCCAGTCCCTATAACCCTCCAGCCTGACACAGTCTAGCACAAAGGCAAGAATACCAAATCTAGAAGCAGGAAAGCATCTCCCCTGTACTCTGTATCTCCAGTGCTTTGTGACCTTGGCAAACTCACCTAACCTCTCTGAGCTTTAGTGTACTATGATTATAGTGTACACACTTCCTACCTGCTTCCCTGGGCTATTGTGGATGGTGTAGGTGAGTGTATTGCACTGTGCAGATGGGTTTTGTAATCTCTCACCTCTGGCATGCCGATCCTTCTATCCCTGGCTCCTTAAGAAGTCTCTTCCATTTCTAGCTCCATTCTGCTTTTTCTGTTCCTGCCCTTAGATGGGACTGCAATTTCCTGGCCATCTGAGCATCAGATGAGATCGGCCCTTGTCAAAACTGCTAATCCAGCAAAGTCTATAATTAGAAGTAGGTAAATTTTTTCAGGGCTCCCTCTCCCCTCATCAGTGCACTTTGCTTCTTTCCTTTCTCCTATTAAACCTTCTCCCAGCTCTTTGGTATTGTAGGTCAGAATGTGCTTTTAAAGGTATTTACAATTTCATGTAATTTAAACTAAATCCAAGCAACAGTTTTAAAACACTTTTCTCTATCAGATTTCTTTCTCTATCAGATTTTCATTTCCTTTATAAGTTGTATTTGCAGTGTAAAAGTTGCCAAGGTTATTTGCTCTGCTAAAGGGGAGTGTCTTGTGTCTGGAGCCCTGTATAAGAAAGAAGAGCTGGCTTAAGTAGCTAGTCTCTGAGGTCCTTCAGGGCCCAAAAATCTCATCCCAGGGGCTGCTCGGCCAGCTGGCTTGGAATTGGGTCCCTGCTGGGGCCCCCATTTATTGTTTCTCTGAGAGATTTTGTGTCTCAGGAAGCACCTGTTGTTCCCAATTTACACACCAATTCAAATAATACAGTGTCCCCAAAAACGCTATGTGTACCCCTGTTGGCGTGAGAGATGATTGTGGAGGTGTCAGCACAGGTCTGTCATAAAATGTGCTAAGGGATAACTTTTTTTTGGCAAGTGATCCAAGTTCTCCATTTATGGTAGTGGTTTAAAGCTTGCATTTTATATGGCTTTATTTAGGTTAAAATGAGAGTCATTTTGGAGACAAGTATGGAGTAGTACTGCAGGTTGTAGGTGGTCATGACAAATATGATAAGGAAGGTATTCAAAGGACTGAAATTTGAAGCTCTGAAATAAAACATGTAGTTAAAGTATATTTTTGATTTGGTTATTTAGAGCCCCAAATATACTTTTCACATTAATAGATTAATAGACTGCGGCCATTCACCTTGATTAATAGTTTTGAAAGATTTAGTTCCCCAGGTCAGCTTCTAAAAGTTCTTTGCAGTAGAGTATATGATAGCAATGAAAAGAAATAAGAAAAAAAAACGCCATTATAATAGTCCCAGACCAACATCACTGTAAAAATAGAAATCTTAGGAATATATATCTCTATCCTGATGATGAAAGGGAAGAAATTTTGATCAGAGTTGCTAGGTAGAGATTTGATCAGAAATTTTGGTGGGATCTTCAGAGAATAAAAATATTTTAGAGGCTGGTGACTAATTTGCTCATTTCTAATTTAATTTCAGGGCACCTGTTTTTATCCTACACGGATGTATGATATACATTGTTCTTATTAGTCATGATCAGGGTAACTCTTCGGCTCACAGATGGAGAGAAGAGACGGAGAGGAAAATAAATAGTCCTAGATTAGTGGGCACGAATTGGAAAACTGAGAGAAGTAAAGAAGAAGCTTAAAAGGATGTAGGAAAATATGTGGGAACAAGATTATCTCTAGTGGAATTGATTGCAGCAAAGAACCTCGGAACCAGGAAGTGTTGGTTGGTATCCTGGAGGGGAAAGGACAACTGCAGTCCAGTCTAAGTAGGGCGTTCTCGCCTCTGACCACTAGGGGGCAGGGTTTGCTCAGTACAGCCTTGTTGACAGTCCAGGACATTTGTGGGTGGATGTGTGTGGAGAGCAGTCAGTCCAGGGGTACACCAGAGGCCCTGTGGGCTGGAGTGCACTTTCTCACAAGAGCCCACTGAAGGCAACTCTTTTCAAAGCCCCTTCCCCAACACTCAGTGACATCAAGTTGGTAGCCTGAAATCAGATATGGTGGGAAGATTAGGAGTATTTATATCACAGAAACTGGGAAATGCTAAAGGCTTTTGGGATAAAGCCTTTTGTCCCAGAAGGGCCTGTTATTTACGACTTACCAGCAAACCGCAGATGTCTTTGTGCACCTGGGTTTTACACTTGCATATTTTGAAAGCTGTGATCCTAACACTGTTCGTCTCTTTCTTCATTTGCCTCGTGAGCCAAGGTGATTGCACCCTGGTGTGGATGGGCCAACCCTCAAATGTTAGCTGTTAAAAATCAGGGGAGTGCCTGTTTGTGTGAGTAAAGGAGATTTTATAACATGAAAGGAAAGCTCCTCTGGCATGGGTCTCACTTTCTCTTCCCTCACAGCACGTGAAAGCTGGAGCAGTGCTCATTGCAGTGGCTGCGGGGTTCTGATACCCCCATCAGCTCCCCCATTTAAGAATCTAGGGATCGCGGCTCCAGTCATTACTGAGACATCTGACTTTCAAAAAATGGATTCACATAGTACTTCTCTCAGCTGCGTTTGAGACAAAGGACAGATGTACCCATCCCAAACTCCTGTGTGTAGTGAACCCCACGACCATCAAGCCAGGGGTTTAGTGTAATAAACTTGGGGTCATCTTGCTTTTGCTCAGGTGCACAGGGCAGGTCAACTCACAGGAAAACTCTAGACAACTTATTTAGGTCTTAATTTCATTGCTTACAAAGTGGAAGTAATAAAGCTACCTCACAGGGTTTTCTATGACATGGTACATGTCGTGTGAGTAGGGCAGCACCCGGCATATTAAGACTAGTTACTAAATGGTATGTATTTTGAGTTTCCTGTTGGATGAATGCAGAGCTTTACTCACATAATGTAACCCAAGACCATCTGCTGTCATATGATAGCACCTGGTTATCTGCCCAGAAAAGAACCAGCCTTTCTCAACCCTTCTTTCCAGTTCGGTTTGTTCAGTGGGCTTTTACATTCCCTCTCAGCAGCCCTGCAGAAATAGTGCCCAGAGCTACCAGTTTGAGTGACAGGTGGAAGGCATGTTCTTTCCTTTTCTGTATTCAAAGGAAAAGGGAGGAGATTTTCCTGGCCTTGGAAACCAGCAGAACCTTGTCGTAATCAGTCTGTGCCACTTCTCTCTTCCCAGTGATTTCTCCTCCTCCATAGGAGCTCGATGAGATTCTTTATTAGCAAGTATTTATCAGGGACGTTACAGTTGAGGTCACGCCTGCTTTGGTCCAGGCACCATGCTAGCTGTGTATGAAGATTCTGTCTGAGCCACCTTCAGACCTTCATGAGAACCATTTAAATTGATTACTGTTCAACCTCTTGTTGAGGTTCAGAGAAGTTAAACACGCCCAAGGTCATGCAATTGATATATCAACATGGAAGGCAGATCTTTCTGACTCTAAAAACTGTCCCTGTCATCTCTTTTGTGTTGCCTCAGAGATACTGGCAGCAAAGGAAGCAGCAAACATGCAAACACTTACGAGCATCTTTCACACACGGAGCACCAGACTGGGGCTGGGAGGGCCAGGAAGAAGTCCAGATACAGGAATTTTGTGAGAGCGGCTCCTCAGACCACTCTCCTAGCTGCCTAGGGCTCTTCCGAGATTCCGTTTCCTCACAAGAGCCAGAAAGTTTTTGGGGATCAGCCCTCTCTGTTCCCTCAGCTCAGGAAGAGACCGCAGCCATTGTTGTGCAGATCCTTCACTCCCAGGCCCCAGGGCCCATCTCCGTGGGTGTGAGCCTCAGGCAGGGGCAGTGACCATTGCCTCCAATTCCTTCCAGCTCTGACGGAGGCCCGGGACATCCACACCCACCTGGTGCCACTGCAGCACCACCTGGAAACCCTGGAGAGCCTGGAGTTTCCCAAGGTGAAGCCACGGCTGCAGCCTCTGCTGCACATCGTCTGCCTGATCTGGGCCACGTGCGAATCCTATCGCTGCCCCGGGCGGCTCACGGTGCTGCTGCAGGAGATCTGCAACCTTCTGGTCCAGCAGGTTGGCTCCCGGGATCCCCCACAACGTCTCCCCTGGGGGCTGGATGTCACCAAGTCACAAGAAGAGTAAAGTGTGCATTTTTCCAGGGGAGGGAAATAGTTAGTGTCCAAACGGTTCTCACCCTTGAATTGTTTTATTGTCACAGCCCAAAACTCACAAGATGTTCTCAGTCCTACTGCTTGGAAGGACCAGTCTCCTTTCCCCTCTGCCCAAGACCTAGGGTCAGGCACAGGATGGGGGTGATGAATTTCACCCTCCTTAAGCATGTTAAGGCCTGGTATCAGGTCCACCTCAAAGCTCAGCTTTAAGAACACTGCCTCTGGAGTCAAATGTCCCTGTGCCACATCTGCGTCACCTGCCCCGTGGCTCACTTTCCCTCTGTGCAGTGGTGGAAAGAGGACCTACCTCAGAGAGTTGTTGGGTGGCTATGAGGCTCTAATTTGATGCTTCACGGTGGGGCTCACATGGTGTCCCCATGCACTAAGAGCTCAGTGCCCGTGAGCTGCACAGAGGCAACTTCTTGGGTAGCATCCTCCACGACTCCCCTCCTTCCCTGTGGCACCAACCAGGGCAGCGTAAACCCTGAGAAGAATGTCTGTAAACAGAAGGAGGCTTAATAAGGTTTGGGTGATCTGCCCTCCTAATTGGCTTCTTTTACTATTGAGGAGCTGGGACCTTAAGAAAACAGTGAGCGTGTTTGAAGGGTAGCTCGTGGTAAATAACACTTCTGCAGAGACATTGCAGGCTGCAGAGTGCTGTGACATTCACTATCCTGGCATTTGCAGATGAACCCTTCGAGGTGGGCAGGGAGAGCTTTATTGATTTACTATTATTATTTAAAGATGTGGGCTCAGGCTCAGGGATGTTAATTGAGTCATCAAAGGTCACCCAACCCAGGACCGGAAGCTAATTGTTTGACTCCTAGACCACTGCTCTCCCATCACTGCATGTTTGTCAGCCAGGACTCTTATGATTAAAAGTATAAGAAAACCCATCCAAAACTAGCAACAACAAAAAGATAACTAATTGGCTCATGTGCCTCAAAAGTCCAAGGTAAGGCCAGCTTCCGCCCTGGATTATAGTAAAGCGTGGACAAGGTCACCAGGACCTGTTATTTTGACCCCTTCCTGTGGCAGTGAAGATGGCTGTCCAGTGGCTTCAGATTCACAGCTTTCCAGGTTCAAATCTCTTGGAGACAGTGAAATAATTTTAGTTCAAATATTTTTTTTTTCTTTTTAGGGCCACACCTTCTACATATGGAAGTTTCCAGGGTAGGGGTCAAATCAGAGCCGCAGCTGCCGGCCTACACCACAGCCACAGCAACACCAGATCTGAGCCACCTCTTTGACCTGCGCCACAGCTTGCAGCAACACAGGATCCTTAACCCACTGAACGAGACCAGGGATTGAACCCGTATCCTCATGGACACTATGTCAGGTTCTTAACCCGCTACACCACAGCGGGAACTCCTGGTTCAAATAATTGTTGCACTCAAATTATTTTCTATAGATAGCCAATAAGTCACAACAAAACGCCTGGAAAGAACACCTGTGCAGCCCCAGCATGCCCAGGGAAAGTCTCACTGTGTTTCTTTGTCTCTGGTGTCACTTGCCATTCCTGAGCCAATCACTGACTATTTGGCTTGAACCCAGGTCCCAGTCCACCTGTGGAAATAGATTTGGGGTCTGATGTTTCTTATATGAGGCTTCTGAACAATGTTTCTTGGGCAGTTATTTAGTTGAGAGTTGTGGGCTGGGTAGAGCTGTGGTCTGTCCTGCACCTGCAGCCAGGCTTAGTGACACCAACCTGTTTGCACTCCAGGCCTCTCATTATCTCAGCCCAGAAGACCTCCTGAGAAGTGAGGTGGAAGAAAGTCAGAGGAAACTGCAAGTGGTTGTGGAGACCTTGAACTTCTTCAAGCATGTGTTTCAGGACAGAAGGGAGAATCTCCATTCTTACTTCAAAGAGAACCAGGAAGTCCGGGAGTGGGATTTCCAGTCCTCTTTGGTCTTTGTGCGGTTGGATGGCTTCCTGGGGCGACTGGGCATGGTGCAGGTGAGTGTTCTCATTCACGTCAGGCCCCCGGCTCCGTGCAGGAGTGGGCAGTGCCAGGACCCAGAAGGCAGGATAAGAGAAGGCCGGAGCAACAGGGTGGCCACCTCCCCTTGGCTGGAAGAACCCTTGATGGGAAAAATACTTGGTCGTCATGTGATGGTAGTTCTACTAGAAGTTTAGGAAATTCTGATCTTCGACTCAGGAAGGCCCAAGGAATCAGTTGACGAATTCGGCTGGTTTTGAAATTACCCATTATCTTCCAACTTTGTTTCAAATAAACTCTTGCTACCCATTATCTTCCAACTTTGTTTCAAATAAACTCTTGCTAGAAATCTCATGCAAAATACCAGCAAGTTGACCTTATGCAGCTGGCCATTCCCACAAAGTCATTGCTTTGACCTTCTCCACTCTCCCACTCTCAAGGTGGCTCTGAAAACTATTAAGACGAGCGTGAATCCCTGTGCAAAAGAAATATGACTTCTGCTCAAAGTCGTGACGTGACTCTCCTCTCCTCGTTGTTTAAAAGTTAATGTGAATGTTAGTTCAAGGACTAAGGAGAGAAAACATGAGGCTTTCTCTTTTGATTGTTTTCATCTTCAGAATTTAGTGTACTTAACAGGTGTTTTTGCACTTTGCAGCTTTATATTTGCGGATTGAACTTTGCAGGGAGAGTAGAGAGCATAATGAAATAAAATACATTCTTATCCTAAAACTGATGGAAATTCAGGGTCAAGTTCAAGATTAGGACAGTAGCCAAAAAACTAGAATCATGTTTCAAGTTACCATCAGCAGAGTTTGGGGATAAAGGGAGGGGCTATGTGGGGAGGAGGCTGTGATGAGTGGCACAGACCATGGGGCTATGAGGGTAAGAGAGAATGAGGCTGAATTGTTTCAGTCCAGCAAGCATAGGTCCAGCAGTGCCATGCCCCGGGCACGGCACCAGGTTCTGGGGGTACAGCAGTGGCCGAAGTACGGTTTTGCCTGTCAGAGGCCCGTGGACCAGTAGCTGTGGTCCAGGAGAAGGTAGAGACTAATGGAGGAGGTCCCATCCGGGATTGGAAAGACAGAGAATCAGGAAACTTCACTGAGGTGTATTAAATGCCACTAAAGCAAAATGGGCATGCTCTTGGGAGCGAGAAGGATGGGTCCCTAACCCAGAAGGGCTCTGAGAAAGTGGGGAGCACAAGAGGAAATACGTGTCAGAACTGTAGTAAGAATTTACCAGGGAAGGGAGACAAGGGAGGGGACAGAGACAGGACATGTATCGTCGAGGATCTGGAAGCTAGATCTTCCTGTCTGAATCCTGTACCAGGATCATGGGGTAGACGCACTCCATAGCCAGCCTTATCCTAAATGCCTTCTTTTTTGGCAGCCTCCGGACCCATAGCGTCTCCCCTCCCCCCATCCCGCTCCTTCACTCTGGTTTAGTAGACGTGACAGATACTCCAGCTCCAACCAGCCCCTGGCCTGAATGACCCTGTGGGACCACTGCCCTTACTACGTGCAGGCTCTCCAGCCCTGCAGATGGTCCTCGCAGCGGAAGCCACGTTCAGCTCGGCAAGGCTGTGGAGCTGGGGCCTCTGGCGCTGTGCACACAGGCTAATGATGTGACTTTGCATATAGACAGCTATTCTAATGTTCGGGCTCCTAATCTGCTGAGTTTATTCAGTAAATATAAGCAGAGACGGCCACCAGTCTCCCCAGAGTCATTACCCTCACAATAGTCTGCTCTCAGGCTGCTTTTTCTTTCTGAGTCAAGGGCATAGATGCATACAAAGCAGTTGCCCCAGTTTAATTGGAAGATGCGTTGAATGTCACCCGCTCTCCATTTTCCTGCTCCTTCCTCTCTTCTGTCTCCTGTCCCGGGCTCTGGTTCACTTCTCTGCCCTTAGGCCATGCTCCACCATTTCTTTTCTCCCCTGATTTTCCCCTCTCCCACCCTTTTCCTTCTTCCTTCCCTTTCTGCCAGTCTCTCTTCCCCTTCCCTGTTCTCCTCTCTTTCAGCTTCCCTCACCCTGCACTTCCCTGACTCCCCCTTCTCCCATGGCTGCTCCTTTCCTTCACTCCCGAACGTTTGCTCAGACTCACTCCCTTGTCCCGGCCCCCCTGTCTCTTCCCGCTCATCTCAGTGCAGTGAGACACAGACACAGACTATCGATCTCTCTGGGCATATTTCGTGTAGCCCTTTAGTTAACATTCTGTGTATCTCTGTGATCGATGCCCATTTGAAGTGGGATTAATCTGCTTCTCCAGGAGGAATTAGCATGAACCCAGCCTTATTCATCTTGCCCTTCTGTATGCTTCATGGCCCCCGAGATGTGGGCAGCTGCAATTAATAAACACACGAAGCCAAGTTAATCAGATGACATCAGCACATTTACCCCTCTGCCTGCTCACAGCCAGGCTTAGCTTGGGAACGGCTGGTTTTCAGTCTCCATCATTTTTTCAGATCTTTGCCCCCTCTGGTTTGTGTGGCTTTTTTTGCTCTTTTGCTCTTGCTCTTTGGCACAAGAAAGTTTTATTGTGCAGATGGACTCTTCGCCTCTGGGCAGCTGCTCAGTGACGGCGAGGGCAGGAACTGCTTGGCCAGGAGGGCTGTCCTGCTGAGCGTGTCCTGCAGGTCTGCAGCAGCACGTGGAGTAATTGCATTTGCAGCAAAGTGCCCTCCTCCTCTTCCTCGTCACCCCCATGTCACAGCAGCCAGCCCTTGGGAGGGAAGGGAAAAATAGGCCAAGAAAGAACTTAGGTATTTTAAGAGCCTGTCTTGCGCAAGAGTTGCATCCTTACAACCTTCAGAAGTGCTGGGCATCAGTACCCTTATTTTAACAAATGAGCGCCATTAAGTCTGACACAGAAATTAACTTGGTCAGTCACAGACTCAGGGATGCTTAGCTGGGATTGGTACACACTCTTCTGCCTGCGCACACTATTTTTACCATATGACTTCTAGGCTTTTTTACTAAATAAGTCATTTGGGTAAAATTATAATTCCAATTCCGTGAAAGGGCCTTACTAAGGAGATCCCAAAAGAATATAAAATCTTTGCAATTTGAAGCAACGGTCAAAAGTCAAAGAGGAAGAGTCTTCAGCCGTCTCTTGATTCCTTCCCTCACCTGGCCTTCTCCACACTCCAGTGCATCAAGCGTGCGTGCACACACACACAGAGTACACACACCATGCTCACACCACACATGACACATACCCAGACACACACACCATACTCAACATATACACACGCTGCACATAGACACACAACACGTGGAGTTTGTTTTAGTGCCATAATATTATGGATTCTGTAGGTTCCCTGTTTATGTTTCTGCCCTTAGCCTCATCCTTCAAACTATGCAGTAAGTAAGCAGCCTGGCAAGAACCCCCATTTCTTTCATTATGAAATTGCTGTAAAGCTGTGATTCACTTGGAGACAAGATGATTTCCTGCTGAGGCTTCATGCGTGGTGATTAGCAGGCAGATAGGTAATAAGCTGACCTCATCTCCTTTGCGTTTCCTTTGCTCTTTCCTCGGTCTCCAGCCCCTCTGCTGCTGCCTCCTTTCATTCGGGCCTAATTGGGCCACTTCCCTTTCAGCCCAGCCCGAGCACTTGGTCACGTAGGAGACCATTAGTTGCATAAGGTCGGCTGCCAACGCAAGGTAAAGAAAACAGTCTTTTTCCCAGTGACCTTTTGAGATTTTCCTCTATGAATGTCTGCTTTGTGCTCACCCTTAATGAATTCTGAAGACATTTCTTTTAAGATGCGAGGCCTCTCCTGAGCACAGCCTTGGTGTTTCTGGGGCCGCAGCGTCAGTGGAACCTGCCTTCACCACCCTGTTAAAGGTTGCACGTGTTTCATAAGAACAGGACCCAGTCGGTCCAGCCAGCTGCCTGGGACCCCATGCTCTTCACGTCTGCTGGCTGCCAAGGAACACCTGCATGTCAGCCATGACACATTTCTTAGCCACTAACCTGATCAAAGGATGCCAGGGTAACGGGCAGCAATTATAGTGCCTACTGTTTCCTGAAGTGGTAGAAAGGCCCTTCCCATGCATCTCTGTAACCCATTTGCAGGTTAGGAAAAGGAGGCTTAGAAAAATGGAGTGTCTTGCCTTAAGCCACATAGCTGGTAGATAGCAGACCAGAGTTGTGTGAACCCGGGAATTCGTGCCCTGTCCTACACCCTTTCCAGAATGCTGTCTCTCCTACCCCTGAACTCGACGTTTTCAGCTTTTATATTGCATGATGAATTCTGTGTTTTACTACAGTGGTGGAAAGAAACGGATACTTTAAAAATAGAATTTAAACCTCTTGTTGGTTTAAATGGCCTTTTATCTGTTTTGTGGGGACATCTAAAAAAACAATGGAAAGAGCTTACATTTAAATATTTTAAGAATCAGAAGTTGCCATCGTGGCGCAGTGGAAACAAATCTGACTAGGAACCATGAGGTTGTGGGTTCGACCCCTGGCCTCGCTCAGTGGGTTAAGGATCTGGCGTTGCCATGAGCTGTGGTGTAGGTCACAGACACAGCTTGGATCCCATGTTGCTGTGGCTGTGGTGTAGGCTGGCAGCTGTAGCTCTGATTCGACCCCTAGCCAGGGAACCTCCATATGCCGCAGGTGCAGCCCTAAAAAGCAAATAAATAAATAAATAAATATTTTAAGAGTCAAAGATACAGTCACCATGATTACTATAAATCTGTCTATATGGTTGTGAGACAACTTTCCTCCTGATTCAGGAATCTCCTCTACAGTCCCTCAGTGACATCAAAATTCTGCTAAAATCCACCCAGAGATGGAGCGCTCACTACCTCTCTTAGCAGCCTAGTCTGTGGTTAGGCATTTCCAGACATGAGGTGGTTCTGTTTTATTAAGTGGAACCACATGAAATGGCCATTTCTTATAGGTGAGAATGGCCAAATATAAGAATTTTGTTGTTGTTGTTGTTGTCTTTTTGCTATTTCTTGGGCCGCTCCCGCAGCATATGGAGGTTCCCAGGCTAGGGGTCGAATCAGAGCTGTAGGCACCGGCCTACGCCAGAGCCACAGCAACACAGGATCTGAGCCGAGTCTGCAACCTACACCACAGCTCATGGCAACGCCGGATCGTTAACCCACTGAGCAAGGGCAGGGACTGAACCGGCAACCTCATGGTTCCTAGTCGGATTCGTTAACCACTGCGCCACGACGGGAACTCCCAAATATAAGAAATTTTATAAATTCAACCTACAAATTGACACCAAATATGCTTCTTTGTCCTGTTCACTCATTTGCCTTAGTTCTGCCATAAAAGTAGGACCATGCAAGGTCTGCCTTGCACTTGACCAAAGCCTTTCAAACATTTAAAGACAGTTTGGCCTCACTTTCTAATCTCCTCTCTTGTCTAATTTTCCTTATTTTCTCCAATCGCTCCGAGTCCAGTATTCCTAGACTCTCTAACACCCTGTCACCTTCTCTTGGAGGTGCTGTCACTAAGTCGAAAGTCAAAGATCACATGTTCCTTCATTCAACAAATATTTCCTCAGCATCTGGGATTCTTGCAGGGATTGAAGATACTGTGGGGCCTCTGGAATGTTTACAACTTACTGGGAAAGAGAGATAGAAAATAAACAAATAATATAACATAATCCAAACAGTATATTATAATGCTGGAGTGTAACAAGCATTCTAAAGAAAGCTTAAGCAAGGGAAGTGGCAGGAAGTACAAGAGGAAAGTGGAGTGAGAGTTTCTTTTAATGAGGGCAGGACAAGGAAAAGTTTAAGACCTTGAATTGAAGCCTAAATAAATGTATTTCCCATCTTGTGTCTGTTAAGGAAAGCAACATAAATATCCACTGGTTTTGGTGATTAGTAGAGTGGTGATGTGGTGATCCCCCCAGTAGAGTGACTGTATAAGTAATTCTCTAATACCTATGATTTTCCTGTTAGATTGGAGACAAAACACCTTTCAGTGACCACCTAGGACCGTGCTTCACGTATTCTTAAAAAATAAAATAACAAAATTATTATCTAGTTTTCTGATGTAATCAAACATATCCACATGCATCTCTTTTAAAATTGTCAGTGGGTATCTCCTAAAAATTGAAATTGACATCCACAGAATTATGAAAAACGGATACCCAGGTGACATTCCACAGCACCAGTAACACTTCTCCTGTCACACTGATTGCAACGAAGCACTTTGAGAATGACCTGAATCACTATTTAAGTCAATTTCATTTAAATCAAATTGATTTCCGTTTTCCTCCCTGTAGACAAGTTGAATGTGTTTTTAAGCAAAAACTGCCCCTTTCCTCGTCATTGGCAAGGTCTCCTGGTTTGAGCATATGTCTTCCTTCCTTTGGTTGGTTCTTCCTCCTTCTCTCCTCCCTGACTTCAGCCACCTGCCGGCAGCCATGCCTGAACACAGCTAAGCCCAAAAGGGTCCCTAGATGGTGCAAGTGTACCCACCTGGCAACTTAGGGAAAATCAGCTACTTCTCTTGGCTTCTGAGTGCCTCTGTCCCCACTGCTGGACTCAGTGTCCTAGTGAGAAGGAGGAATGGGGCAGCCCTCTGCTACCCTGATGGGTCACCACCATAGCAGTGGCCAGTGGGAAGTCCCTGGAATGATACCAAGACCTGCTGGGTTCTCAGCCTCGTGTTGTGTTCCCTCTTCTTGCCCTTCAAATGTCCTCAGCATAGAGGACCGGCTCTCAGGGACCCACACCAAATGTTTGCCAAGGTGACACACAGGTACCGTTGTCTCCCGCTTTCCCCTGAGAATAGAAGCACACAGACTGGAAGGTGTAACAGGGCAATATCTCGGTTTGGAAGCTTGGTGATTTTTTTTTTCTTTTTTTTTAAATAGTATTTATTTATTTTTTGGTGACACTCACATCATGCAGACATTCCCAGGCCAGGGATTGAACCTGTGCCACAGCAGTGACCTGAGCCACAGCAGCAACAATGCTCGATTCTTAACCCACTAGGCCACCAGGGAACTCCGGCTTGGTGATTTTTGATGGCTGCTCAGGAGAGAGAAGTATGGTCTGTCGCCATAGACCTCTTCCGAAGGCCCACGTCCCGTCAGGAGTGAAGCGGCTTCCGTGGACACTGGCAGGGCTGCTCCGCAAGACTCTAGGTTGTGTGGCCGCCGTCACTTAATCCTGAGCACAACTGGGATGCTGCCACATCAGCAGTGACAGAAGGGCACACTCAGTGTGTGTGTGTTCCGTGTGCCCAGCACTGTCCTAAATCCAGAGCCCCCGTGGACGTGATTCCCATCACCATTGTTATCCCGTTACAGATGCAGAAACCCAACCCAGAGGTGTCAGCTAACTGCCTGCCGCCACCCAGCCGGCCACAGGGTCCAACCTACCGCACCGTGTGTGCTTGGCAAGGGCACCTCATGGATTTCTTTTTGTGGCAGAAGTAGTTGCTGAGGATGTGGGTGCTGCCCCTCTGAGCTTGTCCTTGGCATTGTTTGGAGGAGCCACTTTCCCGTCAATATCCTCCAAGACAGATGTCCTTCTAGAACCACATCACACCGTCCCGTGGCAGCTGATTTTTTCAATGGTGTAAAGCCACCAATCATGTAAATATTGTTATTAACTATTACATTTTATTCTTCACAAATAGAACACAGAGGCTGAAGCATACATTTGATTTGTGTGTGTGAATTTTATTTCTTGGAATTTTCTCTTTGCTCTGTTATTGAGTTTAACTGAGTTATTTATACCAACTCAATCTAATCATAAGGTTACAGGGCTAATCAAGCTTCACGTTTTCCTAAGCAACCACCACCCCCATATGATTTCTAGCCCTTCCCGTGCTAATTTGAGTGTCATCTACAGTTGTCATCATCATCATTATTACTCTAACTGTATTGCGATTTGTCTTTACAGGACCTTCTGGAGACAGCTTTGGATTTCCACAAATTGGGAAAGCTTGAGTTTAGTGGCATCAGAGGGAATGCCCTGAGCCAGCAGGCCCAACAAATGTACAGTGAATTTCAAGAGATATACAGGGTCTTCTCAGAGTCTTCCTACAACTGCTTGGACCCCCAAAGTGTGGTAGGACTTGGAAGGGCTAATTTATAAGCTTTGTCTCTTTCTCAGATGACTGCAGCCTGTAGGGGCTGGGTATTTACTTGCATTTTCCCTGTGCATTTTCCTAGGCTCTGTGGTCCCCGTGGTTTTATCAGCAGGGACCACGTGTAATTATTCTTTGTATCAGGAGAAAGATCAGGGGTGGGGCCTTTGCAGCTGCTGACTGCTTCAAACTGATGGTATCCAGGGTTTCAGAGACGCTGAGATGGGTGTGGGGTGATGCTGGAGTCTGTGGCCGCCCTGCAGCTCCCAAGGCTTTAAATTTTGAATGGCGACTGCGTTGTAAGGGCCAGGCACACCTGGGCAGAATTTCATTAGTGGCCTGGGGAGCACTAAGTGAAGCTATAGCTTGATTTTCTGATCAGACCCTGGTTCCCAAGGAAGTACCCAGGATGAGAAAAGGGCCAGAGTTGCATTTTTGAGGATTGGGACACAGGAGCCCACATCTCACCTGTAGCCCAGGAGAGCCGAGACCTGTGAGTCCAAGCCTGCAGGAGACAGAAAGAAGCAAGATGGTCAGTACAGAAACAGGGAATGGCGTTCCCTGAAAAGGGAATGGCTGAATTCTTGGAGAAGGAATTTTGAGAGTATCTGAGGGAAAAGGAGAAAGAAATAGAGCAAGAATCTGCTCTGAGCACCTTCAGGTTTGGCCAAATCCAGGAAATGTCGCTTTCTAAAAATTCCATCACTCTAAAGTAGGAAAAAAAAAAAAAATGGAGTGCAAAGCAGGATATCTACCATATGTTTGCCACCATGTGATAAAACAAAGCCAAACGAAGTCCCGTGCACAGGGAAACATACTACAGTGTTAGTGTGGTTAGGTTTGGGAGGTAGAAAATACTGTGTTTTTCTAATTTTCTTTGTCGTTTCACAAGTATATGTGTAGTATATGTAAAGCAATAATAAGAAATAATTCCACAAATTAGAGATTTTAGTCCACAAAGTTTCTCTGAAAACTACTGCCTTCAAAGAAAGAGCACACTTTGGGTTTCCGGGGGAAATAACAGCAACTGGGACATGCTTATAGTTTAAAAAAAAAAAAAAATGACTGTTCATTGCTGATCTGAAATTTAAATTTAACTAGGTGTCTATTTTTATTTACTAAATTTGGCGAATTTAGGATCAGTGACTAGCTGCTGTGTTGAGTAATTAAAGTGCAGTTAGAAGAGACAGTGTATACTAGTTTAATCAGCTCACTTTCCTCTCACGGCTGGGTCAGTTTGTTTACAGTGAAAAAAAAAATAGATAGAATTTTCACTTTGGGGAAGAAGGAAAGTAGGTGGCAGTGTGGAATGTTGCTGCTGAGGCGGCTTTCCGGTGGCCTGAGTTAGCGCTGCAGGTGGGAGAGAAGGGGCTTCAGGGAGGTGGCAGATGGGGCACAGAAGGGAGGTACCAGGGAAAATGCTGCAGTAATAAGGTATCTATGTACATGGACAAACACTAAGTCACACGGTGGGGAATTGTAGAAAATTAAAACAAATCCTTGTGTAACCAGTTAAGTACACAGGTTAATAGCAAGGAGCTTAGTGGGATTGGCCTTCAGAAAATGATGTTTTCTTATGTGTATGTGATGTCTCTTCAGGAATTTGAAAAGGATGTTTCTGAGTTTAATCAGAGAGTCGAAGATCTTGACCGAAGGCTGGGCACTGTCTTTATTCAAGCCTTTGATGATGCACCTGCTTTGGAGCACGCCTTCAAGGTTCGCACAGGAGCGGGCCCCCCGGAGGAGGGCAGGCAAACACTTCCAGCTGTTCTGCTCCTGCAGAGAAGTGTTGCCGTTCATCTGGTAGACAGGCACTGTGGGCTCCCAGGGCGAGGGCGTGCCCAGAGCTGGGCTCCTCACTTTGACGGCTAATGCTTTTCTGCAAACGTGATGATGTAAAAACGCTTTGTAAAAAGTTTCTTCTGGAATGCTGTCTTCGGGGCTTGTCGGCAACCCAAGTACGCATTAAAAGTGAATCCTGCCGTGGCCACCCTCCTTAAGCCATGGCTTTGAGCACCACAGCTCTTTAATGGCTGCCGTCAGGTTGATACGGGCTGGGGCGAACCACTCAGGAACAAGCACCTAGACTAAGAAGGCGCGCGCCCTTCCCCTCTGTCGCTCAGATCAGGCGGTACAAGAACGTGGAGGAGGAGGTTCAGGATGGTGAGTAGGTAAATGACTACAGAAATGAAAAATGTGGGCTGTGAGACGTGAAGACTGTGGAACAGGACAGATCCTCTGTAAACTATGAAGCAGCTTACTCTGTAAAGCCTTGAGGATTAGAATCAGGGCTAATCAGTGGAGGTTGCAGAGAGGCAGAGTTTTGGTTCAGTAGAGGAAAGCAGCTTCTGTAAAAGCTGTTGAAAGGTGGAACAGGCCTCCTTGAGAAGTAGTTACACTACCAGTCACTGAAGTGCCCGAATGTAGACTGGGCAACTGTGGGACAATTGCCCGAGAGGCTGAAGACCAGGACAGCTGCATCCATGCTATTCTAGAACACTAGGTAACCCAGATGGGTTTCATTAGCCATTGAAAGAATGTGTCATTCATTCAAGAATATACATGTGCATTCTTTAATAACTACCTGCCATTCCATAACTCACATAGGAAGGCTTTTTAGATTTTCTCTCTCCAAGTATTTAATTTCAAGAGAAGGGTTTGTTAGTCTCAATAAAATAATCCCATTGGCCATTAACTGTCATGGCTCCTTGGAATGTTACCATGCAGATCATTGGTGAAGCTATAACTCTGTTTCTACCTTGAGGATGTCCAACCTTATCCTTCCCTTCAGTCCCTGTGAACCTTGGATTCCAAGGTGTCTTCATGGATCTCACGTGTCCTCTCAGGGTGCTCTGTCTTTGAAATCATGGTGTCTTTGCCACATGTCTTCAGTCTCCCTTCCAGTTCTCATTTGCCCAAGGGAGGGGTTTGCAGGGATCTTGCTGTTGTTCTTCTGATGGCTGCCATCCTGACAGCATCTGTGTTTCTCCAGGGGTATATCTCTCTGGGTTCCAAAAACTCCAGTCCTTGCATCTCCGGGTGGAGCAGGGTTCTGGGCAGAAGCAGATCGAGCCCTTTGCAACTTTGCACGCTCTATGCTACCTGCTCATACCCAGAGTTTGAGACTCAAAGGACCCTCACAGAAGCAGACCCTCTTCTTTCAGGCCCCACCTTCTCAACAAGGCTCCCTACCCAGCCTGGGGCTCTGGTAAGAAAACTACAACCATTCAGTCCCTTCTGCCCACTTGGTTTTTCTCTTCTTGGTCATCTCACCAACAAGAAACCAAAGACTTTCCCTCCTCCTTAGCCAAAACAAAAGCTCCAGCGTATATAATTTCATGCCCAGAAGGGCCTTTTCAAGGTTGGGGAGTAGGGGCCAGAGAGATCCCTGGAGTCCAGGTATGCCTGTTACAGCCCCAAGACCGACTGACCACCAGGTGTGCCTTGGTGGACGTGGCCAGAAGGGATACTTCCAGGTCAGAGAAAAGGAGTCTGAGGGTGCAGGCTGCCTGCAGTGGTCCCTAAGCCTCCAGCTCTGCTGAAACAGGACAGGAAACAGGACGAGTGAGCCAGAGCTTGGTGGAGACCTGGTCCCTTATGCTCCATGGAGGGAGAGCTACTTCCTGCTGTCTCCAGAGGTCTGGGTGGTACTTGGTGGAGGACAGGATGATCCTGGGAGTCATGTGCTGGCCTGTCCTAAATGTGACCTCCCATGACCTTGTAGGGCAGCATTGCAGTCAGAGAAACAATCCAGCAGCTGGGAGGTGATTAAAGGCATTTCACATCTTGACCCCACTGCTCCCACCAAGGGGTTAGGGCCCTTGCGATGCACAGGAAACGTCGCCAAAGTATCTGTGCAGTCACTGCCTTCTCGGGGCAGCTGCTCTGAAACTTTCCTCTCGCCCCTACTCTCAAATCTTAGCCTCCCGATTCTCCCAACACCCACTGGGCTTCTCTTTCTTCTCCATCATCAGTTTACTCTTTCCGACATCTTTCTCTTTGTTTTACTTTCCACCCAGGTTCTTACAATATGAGAGGAGAGGGTCTGGCAGGCCATTCAGCACGCGGGACTCTGTCCTTCCAGAACAAAGGCAAGAGGGACCCTCTGTGACCAGCTGCCTGTTAATAAGTATCGATCTAGTTGCACAGCGACATTTTTTGACCCTTTTTCTTTGGTGGACAGACATATGAAGGAAAAACCAGGATACAAGATTAATGTAAGCTTGGAAAGGTGGAACCTGTGACTTTTTGTCTTCTTTCTCTGCCTCCTCTGCAGCTGCTGGACATAGCAGGGAACCTCCTGGAGAGACCGCTGGTAGCACGGGATGCATCTGATAAGTACCTGGGGCTCATCGGCATGTTCACCAAGGACCTGGATGCCGTGAGGATGATCTACTGTCAGCGTGTCCAGGAGGAGGCGCAGGGTGGTAGGCTTGTTGCCAGGGGATTTGGATGGGGGGGGGGGTGTCTGTTACAAGAAAGGGTGCAACTCCTCTGTATTTGCCCCCTGTCTTCTGTAGATCTGGGAGTTCTCCAGACGCACAATCTTCTTGTCTAAAATTCTAGACTGCTTGGATGATTGTAGAGTTCCCTGAAGTGTGCACTTCCCTTTGTCTGGGGCTGAGATTGGCAGGCTGACCCAGAGCAGCAAAGTCCTGACCACTGCCCCTGGTCAGTTGAGACCTCAGCATAATGTATGAGCTGACCCTCGATCAGTCTGACCACACGGATTAGTCTGCAGCATACCTCAGTTCCACAGTAGAGTCTCACATGCCAGAGAAAAGCTTCCATCCCTCCCAGCACCGTATCAACCATGCCTCTGGAGCAGGGGCCTGACAAGGGTCGGCTCTTACTGCCGTAAGACACCCAGGTGTGAGGTCTCCGCTTTCATTGCAGTGCTTAGATGCCCTGGCTTGTCTGTGTGAAAGTCAAACACATGTTCAGTTCAGCTCTCCAAACATTTCTTGAGTCCTTGCTCTATGCAAGGTACATTTGTGGGTACCGCATACAAAGGCAGGCAAAGGTAAGGGATGGAGTATTTGATCCTAAAAGGTGATTCCTCAAGGAATTTGATTGCCCTCAACAGAGTCAGCAGTAGCATGTGGCCGAATCTAAGCTATGCTTGATTTGAGTTATAAAGAACTATAACAAAACAAAGTGAACTGGGCGGGGATGGTGGAGGGAGAGTGTATGGAGAAGGTAGCCTTGAGCCGGATCCTGAAAAGTGAGTTGACAGCCAGGGAGAAGAGGCAACGGCCTTTGAGGCAAAGGCAGGAAAGTTTGTGCAGGGTGGCCAGTTGGACCTGCCTGTGGCCAAACAAGGTGTGTAGAGGAAGACCAGTCAGCTGTTGCGGTTGGGGCCAGGTCAGGAGGTGCTCTGAGGGCCCTGTTACGGAATCTGGAATTCATCATTCGGGCAGTGGGAAACTTTCAAAATGTTCAATTAACAGAGTACCAGGACCACTATTTCTGTAAGCAGGTTTCATAGTGAGGTCATTAAGAATTGCTTCCACTTAGGAAGTCATCCCGGAAGTTCTATTGGCCTCAGCTGCACCTGGGACCATCCCCATGGCTTCTCCCAGTTGGATGCAGAGTTTGAAAACTCAGATGCCTTCAGAAGAACATTGACCTCCTGTTGCTGCATAACAGACTCTCGCAATCTTAGTGGCTTAAAACAACACCGTCTTTTTGCTCCCAGTTCTGTAGAGCTGCAGCCCAGTTTGGTGTGCCTGGTTCTCCACTCAGAGCATCTCAAGGCTGAAATCAGTCCCCTGGGCCAAGTGCTCATCTGGGGTCCCCTGGGGGATTCATTGATAGAATCCAGTTCCTTGTGACTGGAGGCCTGAGGTTTCCACTCCCTTGTTGGCTGTTGGCCAGGAGCAGCCGTTCTCAGAGGTTAGACGTCCTCGCATCCCTTACCACATAGCCACCTCCATCGTCAAGCCAGTAATGGCACATTGATTCCTCCTGCTGCTTTAAATCCGGACTCCTGCTTCTGCCAACAACCAGAGAAAAACTCTGCTCTTAAAAGGCTCACCTGATTAAGTCAGGCCCATCCAATCATATCCCTTTTGCCATATAATGTAACATATCACTGGAGCGATACCTTAGCATATTCGGTTTTCCTCCCATACTTAAAGCAGAGAGGATTATGCAAGGGTGGGGGTCATTGGGTGTCGCTTTGGAATTTTGCCCAGAAGCCAAGAAGAAAGTAACAGTGACGGAATTCCCTGGTGGCCTCGTGGTTAAGGACTCGGTGTTGCTGCCCCTGTGGCTTGGGTTCAGTCCCTGGCCCAGGAACTCCCACATGCCATGGCCACAACCAAAAGAAATAAAAAATGGACCCAGGCTGAGTATAAGGCATCCGGGAGTGGTGGGGTCCACAGTGAGCTAAAGGACGAGACCACTGTTCAGCACCCACTGTTAATTAGAAATGGGGGCTGATGGTCGCCAGATCTTCAGTTTTATCGAAGTTGGAAACATTTATTTTTAAGTGAAATCTCACAATTGCTAAGTTTTGCAAACTGATTATAAGCAAACAGACCCACCGTACGGACTGAAGTAAGACTATCCAGGCTGTGCTAACTCCAGTCAAGTCCTTCATAATCCCCATGGCTTGCCTTATATATAATCTTACTGAATTCTTGCAGAAACCTGAAAGCTAAGCAAGGAAGCTATCATTCCCATTTTATAGATGAAAAACCTGAGGCCCTGGGAGATTAAGTTGTCTGTTTAAGGTAGTGTGTCTTAACCCTAACTGTACAATCACACTCATCCCAGGTGCTTTTAAAAACTACTGACCACCAGGCCCCACACAGACCAATCAATCAGTACGGCTTGGACGGGGCCCAGGCGTCAGTTTTTTTTTGGACACATCTGCAGCATGCGTAAGTTCCCAGGCCAGGGATTGAATCCATGCCACAGCAGTGACCATGCCAGATCCTTTAACCCTCTGAGCCACTAGGGAGCACCCAGGCATCAGTATTTTTAAAAGAGCCCCAGGTGTGCAATCAAAACCAGTGAGTGGCAGAGCTGGGCTGGGAACCCTGTCGTCTGACCTTGTTTAGCCATCTCCCCAGTCACTCTTCCATCCCACTTAGCAGAGCATGGTGATGTCTGGGGAGTCCCTGCTAAAGGGGGACTTTAACAGGGGGAGGAGGACGAGGCAAAGCGTGGAATAAGTGGCGGGGGCCGGGGGATCGTGGGCGGAACAGGGCCAAGCGCTAGAGTCTGGCTTCTGTCTGCTGTCCCCTGTCCCCAGGGTCCTCCTCCGTGCACAAGAACATGCCTGCCATGGCCGGGGGACTCCGCTGGGCGCAGGAGCTGAGGCAGCGCATCCAGGATCCCTTCAACAACTTCAGACACATGACACATCCGTGAGTATCTGGTTCCTGGGAGGCAGGTTCGCTTTAGGCCCCGGCTCCTGCTCTGAATTTTGAGTATTGTAGCACTGTGACAATGGTTGAATTTGGGGAAGACACAGACATTCAGTTGAGAGCAACCAGGTACCTGTTGGCTGGGCAGTAACAAGGTTGATGTGTTTGGACTGATGAGTGGGTCCGCTGGTGTTAAGTGGGGCTTCCTGGACCACAGGCTGCCTGCTTTTGCTCCAGGAGAACCCTCATTTCTGGAGGAAAACGAGTCAGGGTTTTCAAGCTCTTTGGACTCCCCTCCACATCTCTGACACCACATGGGGCTGTGTGCTCCTAAGGCTGCTGAGAGTAACAGAGCCCAGCCTCTCCTACAATGTCTCTGAGGACCTGGTGTATTAGCTACCCCAGGTGCTTGCTAATGATGCAGATCCCCAGGCCTCACCCCTCACCCACTAAAGCCAAATCTCAGGGCGGGTGGTGCCTGCGAATTTTTCCCTGGCAGCCCCCCCATGATGCTGATGGTGACCAGGCTTGGAAACCCCAGCCTCCCTCACAACCGAGTCGGAAAGGAGAGAAGAGCTGCTTGTGAGATCCTGTTGAGGATGCTGCCCAGGGAAAGGCAGGCTTTCTCTGACTCCTCTTTCTAAAGACTCCATCTTATTGAAAACACTCGGCTGTAGCAAACACCACCTGTTCATAGCAGCATTATTTACAGAAGCCAGGACGTGGAAACACCCATGTGTCCATTGATGGATGAATGGATAATGGACGAAGAAGAAGTGAGATATATGTGTATCACATACGTATAATGGAATACTACTCAGCTACAAGAAAGCAGGAAATCCTGCCATTTGCAATATGGATGGTCTTTGAGTGCCTTATGCTAAAAGTGAGATTAATCAGAGAGAAAAACAAACACTGTATGATCTTAGGTGTGAAATCTGGAACGAAACAAATAAACAAATAAAACCCAACTCCTAGAAAAAGGGATCAGATTTGTGATTATCTGCTTGTCAGAGGTGGGGGAACTGGATGACGCTCAGAATTTTTGGACTTCCAGTTTTAAGATCATTAAGCACTGTGAGGATGTCCTGTACACATGATGGGTGCGGTTAGCCCTGCTGTGTGGTAGAAATGAACACTGTTAGGCCAGTAGATCCTCAAAGTTCTCATCGCAGAGGAAGAACATGTTTCCCCCTTTTTTCTTCCATCCACATGAGATGATGAATGTGGTAATCCTTTTGTAATACACGTAAGTCAAGTCGTTACGCGGTACCTCTTAACACTTGCAGTGCTTTATGTCAATTGTATCTCAATAATATGGAAACAATTTTTTTAAAAAAGACTAACCACTTTCAACGGCCAGGAAGACAGCCAGGATGGGGCCTGGAGGGAGCCTTCATCACACCGTCGGGTGTAGCCAAGAGGAAAAGTGACTCAATGTGAGAAATCTCCCAACTGTTGGAGAGAAGCTAAAAATCTGGCTTTGTATATGAGATGCCCAACTTTGAAACTAGCAAGTATTCCTCTTTTTCTCAGACTCTGCACAGATCAAACAAACATGCCTTTGGGTCAGATCTGCCCAGCAGGAGATCCATCTGCAGCATCTGCTCTGTCTGAGCGAGCTCTTCCTTTAGCACGTGAAGAAACTGAGGCAAACAGAAATGAGGTGTCTGTGTGATGTCTGGAGGGAGCCAAGGACAGAGCTGGAACTGGCTCCCAGGCCTCAGGGGTCCTTGCCCAGAGCTCTTCCCGGGGATCCCCCAGCCATGGGAAGTTTGGCCCTGAGTCCAGCTGAGCCCACATCTTCTCAAACATGCCCCCAAGGTGGAAGGCAGAAACTGTGAGAATGGGTGGGGAGGATGGGGAGGGTGGCCAGGCTGCTTCTAGGAATGTGGACCGTGGGACCTGTCCTGGTCCAGTTCCCTGGAAGCAGACCCGGGGCACGCGGGCAAGAGCTTATAGGGATACTCTTGGGGCTGGCACCTGTGAGGGAGGGGGATGGGAATGGGCAGAGGCAGAAGCTGAGCTGCACTGTTGCAGGTGGGCCTCAGCCATCCTTTGGGAAAGTCTAGCCCTTTATGGCCTTTGCACCCCCACATCCTGTGGTCCTTGGAAGTGGGCTTTGGGGTGGGGAAGGGGCGTGATCCTGGACGAGGAGGCAGCTCTCTTTGTTTGGATGAGCCTACTCTCAGAGAGGGAGGCCGCTGCTTCATCAGCATTCCACATTGCTGGTGGAGGGAGATTGGGGGTGGGGTGGTTCTGAGAGGGCCTCTGAATAGCACCCCACCATGTCCTCCACAGTTCCCGTAAATTCACGCTTGTGTGTATGCTCTATGGTTATTAAAAATGTTTTTGGAGTTCCTGTCGTGGCTCAGTGGTTACCGAATCCAACTAGGAACCATGAGGTTGCGGGTTCCATCCCTGGCGTTGCTCAGTGGGTTAAGGATCCACGTTGCCATGAGCTGTGGTATAGGTGGCAGATGTGGCTCGGATCCCATCACAGATTGGCAGCTACAGGTCCAATCAGACCCCTAGCCTGGGAAACTCCGTATGCGGCAAGTGTGGCCCTAGAAAAGACCAAAAAAAAAAAAAAAGTTTTCGATTCCTCACCATCAAGTGAAGTATAGAGTGTATGGGGAGCGTGATGCTCTTATTCCTGTGACTTCTCCAACTTTCTAGGCAACTGCCAGGGGCCGAGCTGTGAGAAGCTGCTCTTTCCTCCAGCCTCGTTCTTTTCCAGATAGAGGCTGAGATCAGGAGTCAGGCGGAAACCCCAGGGCTCCCGAGGGGAGGGCTGGTCTGAGCCCTCACCTGCTCTGAGGCTCTTGCCCCAGCTCCTGCAGATGCCTCTGCTGCTTCCCCAGGAAAGGGACCGCGCAGCTGGGCAAAATGCCAAGAAATCAGTGCTTTCTCTGCAAACGTGAGGGCTTACATCGAAGCTTGAAGCTCAGGGGAGCTTGTGAAGAAACCCTGTGTTGGCTTAAAGAGTAAATGGATTTTTAAAGAATCTTTGCAATAAGCTGCCTCATTTTGTTAGCAGGACAAGCAAAACAGACCCTCCAATGCAATTAGTGTGAAGGACTCTGAAAATTACAGATATTCCACCAGCTTTCCCAGGAGCTGGACTCTTGTGTGGGGTTATAAAAAAGCGTCAAAACCAGAGAGCAGGTGTGGGCAAAGGTGCCTCGTGGTCCTCAGCAGTCCCAAGAAGCCTCTGAGTGTGTCTGTGCCTGTGAGCGCATGAGTGTGTGCATGTGTGGTGTTTGTGTGCATGTCTGTGCATTGTCGTGCTCACATTTTGGGAGCGCAAGAGGTGACAGGGAACTTCATGAAGGTGGCAATGAGTACTGAGTCAGAATTCTCATCACATGTCCTAGATGGATTTCTGAAAGGGGGAAATATATACACATACATTGAGTTATGCATGTAACAATGGTTACGTGTATATTTATATATATGGGTGTGTGTGTGTACATAGTTATTTTATATATGCATGGTTGTATACGTATATACACATATATAATGTTATAGTCGTCGTTATAATGAATGGTGTTATACATAGTTTTGTTCTTAAACACAGGAAACTGTGGCACCTAGAATTTTCCTTTCATGTCTCAGTTTCCCTCCAGGTTTTTGAAGGACTTCATTTTACCCTGCTCAGGACCAGCTCCTCCAGGGTGAGGGCTTTGCTGCGGCCCTTGGGGGGGATCGGTCCTCCCATCCCCTGTGTGCTGCCAGCAGGTCAGGGGGTGCAGACGCCCTCTAATGGTCGGTGGAGGATGTTTGGGAAGAAGCGTGCCGGAGCATTCAGGGGCTTTCGAAAACCAGCCCAGGAAGCAATTCAATCTCTTCTCTATAGGCTGCAGTTGGTTACTCAGATCATTATTTTGGCTTCTAATTTGATGTCATTTTTCTTCTCTCTTTTGTACGGGTAGCTGCATGGAATCTGCTGAAGGAAAGCGCATGATACAAAAATATGAAGATATGCTCTCATTGCTGGAAAAGTAAGCAGCTTCTGGGATTGGGTCATTCTGCAAATTGCATAACCCCCCACCATGCCCTTTGCAGTTCTGAGTTTGTGCAGATTTCTCAGAGGCAGTGAAATGTCCCTCTTTTATGCTGTAACCACGTTAGCTGTGAGTGCAGTGCTTCTGGATCGCACACACCAGGTCTCTAGGGAATGCAGCTCTAGTCTAGACATGGGCACTTTTCACTGTCGTTTTACTGGAAACATAAAGAGCTAGAAGTGGGGCGCTCCTCGCGGCACCCTGAGATCAGTGTCCCAGAAAATTGCAGCATCTGCTCACTAAGCAGAAAGAGACAGTTGGTGCTGCCCAGACAGTAAGTTAAACACACGCACACACAAACTTCCTGCCTTCTTTTATGGAGAAGGCATAAAATGAAGATTATTACAGGTGTTCACAGTTGTTCCTGTTTCCAGCTGCGGGAAGTCCAGACACGGCTATTTCTTACCTCGTCCCCTGGCACTTGCTCTTCCTCCTGATTCAGGGGAGAAATGCCATGAACGTTATGATTACGATTGTAGTTAGGATCATACTTAGCATTGTGTAGACACATTAGCTGGGGGCCCCTCACCTGCCAGGTCACCCAAGGTCTGTCCCTTCCACTCCCCAAATACTGGCTTCCAGTCTGTCCCCCCCACACACATCTTCACCTCTCAGGCCTGAACTGCTGCAGCGGCTCCCTGCTCTGACCTGTGCCCCTCAGTGGCCACACCGGCACCAAATCCGACTGCCTGGGGAGCATCTCAGTGCCTCCCACCATCTCCGTGATGTAACATGAAATGTGTTCCCCCGTGTGGCCTTTGCCTCCCTCTTCTCCAGCCTCAGTCCTCGCTCTCTCCCGCGCAGCTGCACTCTCTGCTCGCTCATCCCAGCGCACAGCACATGGCTGCTGCTCCTCACCTCCGCCTTTGCTCACGTCCCCTCTCACGGCCCAACCTCTCCTCATCCTCTGAGACTCAGTCAAGCACCACTCCGCCCCTCCTCTGTGAGACCTTCCCTGGCATTCGCCTCATCACCCGCACCCACCCGCCTGCCTCTGCCCTCCAAAGCCTGATGCCTGCTCCTCTCCCTGGGATTGTACTTGCTGCCTTCTCTGCTGGCCTGTGGTTCCGCAGTAGCTGCACTTACTGTAGGGTATTTAGTCATCGTTTTATCTCCCAAGCCCAACACATGAATGTGTCATGACTGAGCAGTGAATGGCCACGAGCTCTGTGAAGATGAGTGTGAGCGCAAATCTTACTGATAACGTCCTCCAGCATTTGCTGAGACTAATCACCACTTCCCTTATTTCCCCAAGAGACCACACGGAGCCTCTCTTTCTACTCTCCTGTGATTTAAGTTCTACCACCTTTAGAAATAAGGGGTTACCTGCAGGAGCTCTCATGCCCAGCTGAGTCAATGACTACCTTAAGAATGTATTCAGGTATTTTGCTGATGGTATCTTCAGTTCATGAGCTATGTTACAGATAGGTAGATAGATAGATGCATACATACATACATCCATAATCTTCAGTTAATCATTGCCACATTGGGAAGCTGGGAGGGTGTCTGCGAGGTGACCGTCGTCTCTGACCCAGATACGAGACAAGACTCTATGAGGACTGGTGTGAGACAGTATCAGAGAAGTCCCAGTACAACCTTTCCCGGCCACTTCTGAAACGTGACCCAGAGACAAAGCACATCACCGTCAACTTTAGCCCACAGGTGAGTCCAACGGCAGTAACTTCCTTTTGGTTTCTGAAGAGTTTCATTTGACTCGTTTCATGGGCAAAAATCTTTTTATAAGAATATGCAAAAGCTGCTCAAAAGAAGCTTCACCCTGGATTTCTTTTATGGGATAAATCTAAGGGTGTAGTGTTTTCTTAAGCTGTCCACTGTTCACATTTTTTTTTAATTACTCAAATGAATTTATCACATCTGTAGTTGTATAATGATCATAACAATCCAGTTTCACAGGATTTCCATCTCATAACCCAAGCACATCCCCCCAACCCCCAAACTGTCTCCTCCGGAGACCATAAGTTTTTCAGTGTCTGTGAGTCAGCATCTGTTCTGCAGAGAAGTTCCGTCTGTCCTTTTTTCAGGTTCCACATGTCAGTGAAAGCATTTGATGTTGGTGTCTCATTGTGTGGCTGACTTCACTTAGCATGATAATTTCTAGGTCCATCCATGTTGCTAAAAATGCCAGTATTTCGTTCCTTTCAATGGCTGAGTAATATTCCATGGTGTATATGTACCACATCTTCTGGATCCACTCCTCTGTCGATGGACATTTAGGTTGTTTCCATGTCTTGGCTATTGTAAACAGTGCTGCAATGAACGTCGGAGTACATGTGTCTTTGCGAGTCCTGGTTTTCTCTGGATAGATGCCCAGGCGTGGGATTGCTGGATCGAATGGTAGTTCTATGTTTAGTTTTCTGAGGCATCTCCATACTGCTTTCCACAGTGGTTGCACCCATTTACAGTCCCACCAACAGTGTACTAGGGTTCCTTTTTCTCCACACCTTCTCCAGCACTGATGGTTTGTAGACTTCGGGATGATGGCCATTCTGGCTGGTGTAAGGTGGTACCTCATAGTGGTTTTGATTGGCATTTCTCCAATGAGTGAGGTTGAACATCTTTTCATGTGTTTTTTGGCCATCTGTATGTCTTCTTTGGAGAACTGTCTGTTTAGATCTTCTGCCCATTTTTGGATGGGGTTGTTTGTTTGTTTGGTATGGAGCTGCAGAGGGTATTTATAAATTTTGGAGATGAATCCCTTGTCCGTTGATTCACTTGCAAAGATGTTCTCCCATTCTGTGGGTTGTCTTTTCATTTTGTTTAGGGTTTCCTTTGCTGCACAGAAACTTTTCAGTTTGATTAGGTCTCATTTGTTTGTTTTTGTTTTTATTGTCAATACTCGAAGAGGTGGGTCTGAGAAGATGTTGCTGTCCGTTTCTGTCAGAGAGCGTTTGGCCTATGTTTTCCTCTAAGAGTTTTATAGTGTCTGGTCTTCTATCTAGGGCTTTAATGCATTTGGAGTTTATTTTTGTGTATGGTATTAGGGAGTATTCTGATTTCATTCTTTTCCATGTGGCTGTCCAGTTTTCCCAACACCACTTATTGAAGGGGCTGTCTTTTCTCCATTGTATATTCCTGCCTCCTTTGTCATAGATTAGTTGGCTGTAGGTGCCCACTGTTCACATTTTTTCTCCAGGGTTGGCCACTATATTTGCTTTAATTTTGCCCAACAGAACATATTGCAAAATGTCACAGACCATTTCATACCAGAGTTGACTGGGCCTACCTTGAATAAGCAGTGCAGTTGAAGGCTGTTGCCTAGATGCTAGCAGGCCAATCAAGTGTAAGACCTGGCCCCAGACCTCCAGGAACCCACAAGCCAGTTAGAAGCCAGAAGCTCAACACGTGAAAGTCTACCTTCATTAGGTAGCATATAATAAATCTCCAAGGAGTAGCTTTGGAAATAAAACCCTAGTGGTTCTCCCCCAAGGCAGTTTTGTCCTTCTGGGCACAACTTTTGTTTGTCAAACGTGAAGGCAGAGCCAGTAGCGCACAGTCGGGATGTGCTAAACTGAGCAGGGATGCTCTGCTAAACTTCCTGCAGTGAACAGGGCTGGGCCCCACGACAAAGAGTGTTTTGTCCAAAAGTAACCATGGTGCCAAGATTGAGACACTTTTCTGTAAATGGTCAAAAGTGTAGAAGACCAGCGCGGGCTGTAGCAGCCATGGAAAACTTAATGCTGGAGAAAACTAAAACCAGAAGCTGGCGCATATCAGGATGTGCATTGTTTAGCTTAAAATTTTCTTAAAGATACTGGCCACACCAGGCTAAAAGCAGTCTCCGAGTTCTATCTTGATGGCACGTTCTGTAGGGATGCAGTATAGAGAGAATGGAAAACTAAGCTGGTAACATACTGGTTTCTTTTGAGAAAATTCCAGTTTAAGTAGAACATCAATTCCCACTGTAATAAAAGTCAATGAAGTGAATTGGAGGGTTCATTTCTTCACTCTGACAAGATATGAGTCTGTGGTTTAACTCATTAACTCCTCAGAGTAATTTTGTCCGCATTCGCTGTGGGCAGTATTGACTCTTCGGTGCCCTAAGAGTTGAGTATCTGGATTACCAACGAGGCTGCAGTCTAGGTGTTGTCATGGCAGTAATCCTGTGTTTGGCGTTAAGACAGTATGGGAGATGGACCCCTCCTCCTCTGTGTGCTCCAAAGACAAGGACTCTGTCTTCCCCAATATGCAGCACATAGTGAGTGTTTTATAGGTGTTTGTAGGTGATAGAAGGGAAAGGAGGGAGAGAGAAAAAGAAAACATAATGTGAGTAAGGGGAAGACAATACAAATGCGACAAATGGGAGAAGGGCTGTGAACATCCTTGGGCTTCCAGCTTCAAGGAAAGTGGCAACAGCTGTGCTCTTCAGAATGAACACTAACACACTTGTCATTCTAGAGGAACATGATCGGAGATTTGTCCTTTGGGGGCAGGATAAGAGTTGTATGGATTAAAATATAATAAAATATATATATTTAGTCATCTATTATATATTAAATGTATTTTTAATTATTCAAATTTTTCTATTGTTGGGTATTTAAATATTTTATCAATCTGTATTTCACTGATTCTATGGCCACAGGTTTTTTTTTTTAATATCATAACATCTCTGAAAATGGCATGTGTTTATCATTTTTTTTTCTATTCTGAAATTTTATTTTTATTTTTTACAGAATAAAATACATATATCTGAACACAATTACATTCACACAGATTATTATATCATGGATCTTAAGAAACAGATTAAGTGACTCCCTCTGAAAAAGTGGAATGGAAAATATGCTGAGACAAATAGAAAATTTATTCTATACTTTACCCCATTTTGTATGGCTTTCATCCTTACTCTTTGGTATTATCTATTACATTTCAATTTTTCTTTAAAAATTAGCATTATATTAAAATTGTTATATTATGCAACTGAAATTTATAAAGAAGAAAGCCTTATATACCATTAAATTTTTTATATAGCATAATAAAAAGAATAACTGGTAAGAATAACAAAAATAATACACCCTCTGAAAATAAGTAAAATATAAAATGCATAAATTGGTTAAAAAACAGTGTAACTATATAAATATGTCCTCACAATTTGTTACATCTTATTGATTCTTCAATATAGAATTACACCATTCTAGGTGATATGATAAATAAGACATTATAGACCTTACATTGTACCATGGAGAGAAATGGTTATTAATAATACACTTGTAGAACTGTATTATTTAATTGTACAGTTGCATTATTTAATTATAAATATCATAAATTCTTTGATGGAGAGGAAATCAGAATCAGGTGTAAGAAGAGTTCAGCATTCCAAGAATGATGTCAAATGACCCCCTTCATGGTGGATTATGCACTTATTTACTATGAGATATATTTCTTCTCCAGAGATTCCTTGTTTGTGTATCAATTGTAGATTTTTGGTTTGCAGTTATTCTGAAGTTTTGATATAAGAGTCTATAGGTATATGAGATTGTTTTAAGTTGTTGGTCTCTTAATTGCAAGTTCATCTCCAGTGTCCTGCGTTTGTACCCACCTCTTCTCATGATTTCAGATTTTGGTGGTATAATTATGCATGGGTGATTTCGTATCTTTACTGTATATATACCTTTACTGGTGAGCCTTGTCATTTGTGGAATTTTTGTTTCCTGTTGCTGTCTTGTCTTTTCTGCCTGGAGAAGTTCCTTTAGTATTTGTTGTAAGGCTGGTTTAGTGTTGCTGAATTCTCTCAGCTTTTGCTTATCTGTGAAGGTTTTGATTTCTCCTTCAAATCTGAGTGAGAGCCTTGCTGGGTAGATTAATCTTGGTTGGAGGTTTTTTCCTTTCATCACATTAAGCATATCATGCCACTCGCTTCTGGCCTGCAGAGTTTCTGCTGAAAAATCTGCCGATAACCTTATTGAGGTTCCCTTGTATGTTACTTGTTTCTTTTCCCTAGCTGCTTTCAAGATTTTGTCTTTAATTTTGATCAGTTTGATTAATATGTGTCTTGGTGTATTCCTCCTTGGGTTTATTTTATATGGACTCGTTGTGCTTCCTGGATTTGAGTGAGTGGTTCCTTTCCCAAGTTAGGGAAGTTTTTGGCTATTATCTCTTAGAAGAGTTTTTCTCTCCCCTTCTCTCTCTCTCGTCCTTCTGGCACCCCTATAATAATGGATGCCGGTGCGTTTAACATTGTCCCAGAGTTCCCTGAGACTCTCTTCAATTGATTTCAATCTTTTTTCTCTTTTCTGCTCTGCATCGGTAATTTCCACTAATCTGTCCTCCACCTCACTAATTCGTTCTTCTGTCTCCTGTAGTCTGTTGTTAGCTGCTTCTAGTGAGTTTTTTATTTCAGTTACTGTATTTTGCATCTCTTCTTGTTTAAGTTTTATATCTTGTATCTCTTTGCTCAGTGTTTCCTGTAAGTTATCCATCTTTGCCTCCAGTTTATTTCCAATGTCTTGCATCATTTTCAGCATCAACAATCTAAAGTCTTTTTCCTGGAGGCTGTGAACCTCCTCCTCGCTTAGCTGATTTTTCTGGGGTTTTTCCTTTCTCCCTCATTTGAGTTATAGTTCTCTGTCTTTTCATTTTTATAGGTTTTTGGTGTGGTGACCTTTTTACAGATAATAGAGTTGTAGCCTCTCTTACTTCTGATGTCTGCCCCCCTTGTGGCTGAAGTCAGTATGGGGGGCTTGCTGTAGGCTTCCTGCTGGGAGGGGCTGATGCTTGCCCACTGGTAGGAGGAGCCAACTCTAATCCCTCTGGTGGGTGGGGCTTAGTCTCTGGATGGGATCAGAGGCAGCTGTGTGCCTGAGGGGGTCTTTAGGCAGCCTGTTTACTGAGGGCGGAGCTGTGATCCCACCTGGGTTGTTGTTTGCCCTGGGGCTTCTCAGCCCACTGGACTGGCAGGTGGGGCCAGATTTTCCCAAAATGGCCCCCTCCAGAGAAAGGCAGCTGCTGAATATTCCCGAGAGCTTTGCCTTCAATGTCCTGCCCTCACAACAAGCCACGTTCACCCCTATTTTCCCAGGATGTCCTCCAAGAACTGCAGTCAGGTTTGACCCAGATTCCTATGGAGACCTCACTCTGCCCTGGGACCCAGTGCACGTGAAATTCCGTGTGTGCCTTTTCAGAATGGGGTCTCCATTTCCCCCAGTCCCATGGAGCTCCTGCACACAAGCCCCACTGGCCTTCAATGCCAGATGCTCCAGGGGCTCTTTCTCCCAGTGCCGGATCCCCACACATGAGAGTTTGATGTGTGGCTCAGAACTCTCACTCCTGTGAGTGAGTCTCTGTGAAACAGTTAGTTTCCAGTCTGTGGGGCTTCCCACCTGGGAGGTGTGGGATTGTTTATATCGTGAAATCGGCCCCCCTACCTCTTGATGTGGCCTCCTCTTTGTCTTCTGGAGTAGGGTGTCTTTTTTTAAGGTTTCTGGTCCATTTGTTTGAAGATTGCTCAGCCTTTAGTTGTGACTTTTGTTGTTTTTTAGGAGAGAAGTTGAGCTCCAGTCCTTCTATTCCGCCATCTTAATCCTGTCCTCTGTGTAATAAATCACATTTTTTTCTTCTTTAGTTGGATATAAAATACTAGTGAATTTTATTATCAATGGCATCTTACAGTGGATAAAATTTAGTGTAAATAATGCTACAATAAACATCTTTAGTTACTGTTGCAAGTATTTTTAAGTATTTCTTTGAGATAAATGCCTAAAAGGGGATTGCTGCACTAAAGGGTGCTCATATTTTGAGACTTTTAGTGTATATTATCAATTTTGTCTTCAGAAAGATGGCATTCCCCTGCAAGGAAGATATCATTCATTGCTTTATATCACTTCCAACCTGTTGAATAAAAAAAATGTAATATATCAATGTTGATTTAATTTGCATTCATTTAACTACTAGTAAGTAGAGGTTTTTCATGTGTTCATTGGCTATTTATCTTTCCTCTTCTGTGAATTGCTTGTTCATATCCTTTGCCCACTTTTGAGTGAAAGTGCCCTCTTTTTCTGTGAATTTGTCAGACTATTTGGAAAATATTTGTCAGATATTAAGAAATCTGCTGCACATATTTTTACCAGTTGAAGTGTGGCATTTTATTATGTGTATAATATTTTATACATATAAATTTTAGCTTTTATTTGCAGTTGTACATTTGGAATAGCCTTCTCTACTCCAATAGTATATAAATAGCCCATGTTTTATCATTTTTTTGTTTTAATTTTTTACATTTACATTTTTAACATCTGTCCTGAGGTTATTACAAGATAAACTTGGAGGCTGAGATAATTTCCCCACTAAACAATTAGCATTTGTCTTAATCCCGAGTAGGGTTGTTTGGGCAGCCGTGAAGTGGAAACAGAGCTGAGAGCCCAGGGGTCTTGATGTGGAGGTGGGGGGTGAGAGTGGAGGGGCGTAGGGAGAACCTGTGGCTTGGTATGTGTTTTGTCGCGTGTACCTGTGTACATCCGTCCTCCCAGTTTCAGAGATAACAAGATACATAAGCAAGCGATAAAGAACAGCATGCCTGGAAACCTGGCCAGAGGCCTCCCTGTTTTTCTCACGGGACCATATCTGCTTGGCTCTTTCCTTCTGTGTTTGCCACTAAACTCAGGGTCCAAGAGAAGATCAGAGAGACCTGTGTGACTTCTATTTCCTGACTTCCTAGAATATGAAAGCACAGAGACATGCCAGAAATTAAGAGATATTTCAGATGATTATATTTAACAATTAAAGTGCCTGTGACTATGTGTCTGACCTCATTGGGAAGGCACACCAGAAGTCTGAATTTGAGGCTTCTCATGCATGTGAGTGTCCAGGCCAGGTGATTCTCCTTCCCATCTCCACCCTCCATGCAACCTGGCTCAGCAATCATCCACGTGCCCAAAAATACCAAGGCAGAGCCCTCCCCTCCTATCACTTTGTCTTCTTTCTCGGGTTTTCCCTTCCTTGCTCTTTGTAATTTACAGTTTCAGTAAACCCTGGTGCATTCTCATCATCTTCCTTTTGCCTAATACTCAATTTCCCTTCTCAGAGACCAGATTTAAGGCACTGGTACATTCAGGAATGCAGAGGGGACCCGGAAGGCCTTTGGGCCCCGGGTTTGTCTAGTTCTGACCGATCCTGCTGCCCTTTGCTGCTACTGAACTACAGCCACTTATGTCGTTTCTTTTCTCCAGCTGCTTTCTGTGCTGAAAGAAATGAGTTATCTTCAACCCCAGCAGATGAAGTACATCCCCAAGACAGCAGCAGCCATGTTCTCCTCCAGAGAATTCTATCGGCAGCTTGTGGCTAATTTGGAGTTGATGGCAAATTGGTACAACAAGGTTATGACAACTCTGCTAGAGGTGGAACTTCCATTAGTGGAGAAAGAGCTACAAAATATTGATCTCTGCCTGAAAGCTGCAGAGGAGACTCTAAACTGGAAAACAGAAGGTAACAGGGCACTACCAGCATCTGGGGAAAAGGTGGAGAGTCAAGAGTCTAATAAAGTTGGTAGAACCTCACTTTATCCTCCGGTTAACCTGATTTGGGCTTGAGGCAGACGTCTGTCCTTTCTGCTGCATATCCCAAGGAGAGAGACTAAGAGGGCTGCCGTGCCTCTTCTGACAGCTCTCTGGCGTTGGGAGCTTTAAAAATATTTGCAGCCATGCTCTGAGGAGTTTGCATGAGGTCTCCTACAGCCTCCAGCATACAGTGGATACTCCTTGGTGGAGTATTTTTACTATATTTTTTCATTGTTACTTACTTTTCTCAACTAGACCGCAAACATTTTAAATGCGGGAACTATGCCTTTCCTTCTCTTGCATCCTCCAGTTCAAGTCAATGAACCTTCATTTATTGGTTAACATGTGCAGGGCGCCATGTGTGGGACTGTGGGGAAACTGTGAGGTGTGAGATGTAGGGGGTGTGACCCCTACTCTCAAAGAACTCCCAGCCGGGGTCTGTAACAAGGGTCATGGTAATGAGTGTCTTTTTGGTACAGCTAGCAAGGAAAATGCTCAGGTGATTACTGACTAACCTGGGCCAAAAAGTCTTAGAAAACCCAAAAGTAAGGAGTTCCTGTCTTGGCTCAGTGATATCTAGCCCGACTAGGATCCATGAGGATGCAGGTTCAATCCCTAGCCTTGTTCAGAAGCTTCAGAATCTAGAGTTGCCATGAGCTCATGAAAACATGGCTCAGATCTCACATTGCTGCGGCTGTGGCTTAGGCCGGCAGCTGTAGCTCTAATTCGACCCCTAGCCTGGGAACCTCCACATGCTGCCAGTGCAGCCCTAAAAAAATAAATAAATAAAGCAAAAGTAAATAAATAAGCAACCCAGAAGTATTAAATTCCTATCTTTCATAGCAACTAGACCTTTAGCTATACCATTGTAAACTATTTAAATTAATTCTGTTTCTTTTGGGAGCAGGCATTTGGGATTATGTCATTCACATCACCGATAGTATTCATGATCTTGAACAAAGAATTCAGAAAACAAAAGACAATGTGGAAGAGATTCAAAACATCATGAAATCATGGGTGTCACCAATATTTAAAAGAAAAGATGGGAAAAAGGAATGTCTTCTTTCAATGGATGATCAGAGTGATCAAATGGAAAAATATTACAGCCTCATCAAAGAATCTGGCCTTAAGATTCATGCCCTTGTACAGGTAATACCCAGCCTCTCAGACACACACACCACCAGTACAGCGAAAACATCAAGAAGTGTGTGGGTTCAAGAAGAGATTTGGAAATTAGAACAATCGATAGATGCTGTGTCTTCTGCAGTCAAGGATAGAAGTTAATGTGGTAGCAGAAGAGCTAAAACTAATAGATGGGGAGAATGCAAAGTCACATTCTGGTATCGGTGTGTCAAAGTTAATACTGTCTTTATAGTGATACCACTTAGATGTCATGTGACTTAAGTCCTGCAGAAAACCCAGGGGGGTAGAAGGAGATACCAAGGACAGAATTATGTATTGCACTAACCACCACCTCAAACTAACTCATCCATACAACCTAGTGTGACCCTCCAGCATCATCATAGCCTTGCTCTACAGAGCCTGGAGAGATGCAGGATGACCGTGGTGTCCCTGACTGCATTTGACAAAGAGAAGGAAAAATGCCGAATGCTGCACTTCATGCAGAAAGGCTCTGCTTCACATTGTGATCAGGGCAAATTCGTGTCTCATCATCCAAGATTGGATAAGGGAAAAGAGCTATAAATGGCCACCAGCTCCAGCCCTAATAAAGTAATGCTGGGGCAGTTCTGATGGGTTGATCTCATGCACAGAGCCAGTAATGAATCACAGTTGGGTGACTTGTGGTTTAAGCCCAATGAAATGTACTTTTGATCTTTTAAATTTTCTTTATCTGTTTTCTAGTTTATCAATTTCTGTTCTTCATTACTTCTTTCTTTCTAGTTAATTTACAGTTAATCTGCTTATCCTTTTGTCTAGCCTGTAAGGGTAGAAACTTATAGAGTATTGATTTTAAGCCTTCCTTCCTTCCTAATACAAGGATTTTTACCACTTTCCTTATACAGGGTGGTATAAATTTTCCCTTTAGCAGTGCTTTAGTTGCATTCCACAAATTTGATCTGCCTCATTTTCGTTATCATGCACTTTTAAATTTTTTTCTCTTGTGATTTGTTCTTTAACTTGGTAGTTGTTGAGAAGTATATTGTTTAATTTCCATATATTTGGGGCTTCTCTGGATAGCATAATGTAATTGATATTTAATTCCATGATAGGCAGAGAAAATACTCTGTAAGATTTCAGTTGTTGAAAATTCATTAGCCTTGTTCTGTGACCTAGAGTATGGTCTATCTTATTGGCTATTCCTTGTGCAGTTGACAATATGTTTATTCTTCCATTGTTGGGTGTTGTGTTCTGTAATTGTCAATTAGTTCGAAGTGGTTGGTATTATTATTCAGATTGCCTATATAATTTCTCAAGTTTTTTTGGCTACTTGTTCTACCATTTACTGAAGCTAGAGGGCTAAGAAAATTTCCACCTATGATTCTGAATTTGTCTGTTTAATCCTTTGCTTCTGTTAGATTTTTCATCAAGTATTTGAAGCTCTATTAATAGATACAAACACATTTTTTTTTGGTCTTTTTGTCTTTTTAGGGCCACACCTGTGGCATATGGAAGTTCCCAGGCTAGGGATCTAATTGGAGTACAGCTGCCTGCCTACACCAGAACCACAGCAACACCAGATCTGAGCCACATCTGTGACCTACACCACAGCTCACGGCAACACCGGATTCTTAACCCAGTGAGCGAGGCCAGGAATCAAACCTGCAACTTCATGGTTCCTAGTCGGATTCATTTCTGCTGCACCACGACGGGAACTCCCACAAACACATTTATAATTACTAGAACTTTCTGACAAATTGGCCATTTTATCACTATGAAATTATTTTTATTTCTAGTAATATTCCTTTTTCTTGAAGTCTATTTTTTTCTAATAATACTATTGCCTTTTCTTTTAGATTCACTGTTCCTACTTTCTGCATTGTTCATCTCTTTCCACCCTTTTATATTCAACCTATTTGCTTATTTGGATTCAAATTCCCCCTTATAGATAGCATATAGTAGAAACTCTTCTACATCTAGTGACTCTACCTGGTAATTAGAATAGTTCCTATTACACCTAATGTAATTATTGATATGGTTGAATTTAGTGTCACTATTTTGCTATTCGTTTTCTAGCTGCTTCACCTCTTTTTTGTTTGTAGCTCTTCCTTTCCCACCTTATTGTTACTAACTGTATCGTTTCTAGAATTCTACTTTGATTTCTCAGTTGGCCTTCAGCTTTACCTTGTTGCTTTCCATTTGTGCTGATGGTTTTAGGTTTCAGAACTGATGGAAATAATCACAGTCTACTTAGTTTTCTCATGAAATATAGGAACATGACAACAGTTCAGACTGCACAGTCATCTTTTGTAGTGTTGGTGTGTGTGTGTTTGTGTGTAAAATATACCCCACAGTAGAGTATTACAATTTTTGTATAAAAAACTTCAGAGAAAATATTAATAGTGTTGTATTTCCCCATGTATTCACCTTTTTAGGGCTCATTTTTTTCCTTTCTGTAGAACTGAGTTACCATCTCTTCAGCCAGAAGAATTGCCTTTAGTATTTCTTGCATTTCAGGTCTGCTATTGACATGGTCTCAGTTTTTGTTTATCTGAAAATGTCCTTATTTCACCTTTGTTCTTGAAGGAGATGTCATAGAATATAAAAATCTGTGTAGACAGTCCTGTTTTTCTTTTAGAAGTCATTTCATTGTCTTCTGCCCTCCAAGGTTTCTGTTGGGAAGCCAGTCGTAATGTTTTGTTCCTCTACATGTAATGTATTATTATTTTTTTAATTTATTTTATTTTATTTTTTACCAGTTTATTTTTTATCTTTATTTTTTTTTACAGAATAAAATACATACATTTATTTATTTATTTACTTACTTACTTACTTATTTTATCTTTTCTAGATGTAGGCTTCCTGATGGGAGGGGCTGATGCCTGCCCACTGGTGGGTGGAGCGATTCTAATCCCTCTGGTGGGTGGGGCTTAGTCTCTGGATGGGATCAGAGGCAGCTGTGTGCCTGAGGGGGTCTTTAGGCGCCTGTTTACTGAGGGGCAGGGCTGTGATCCCACCTGGGTTGTTGTTTGCCCTGGGGCTTCTCAGCCCTGCCTGGTGGGTGGGGCCAGATTTTCCCAAAATGGCCCCCTCCAGAGAAAGGCAGCTGCTGAATATTCCCGAGAGCTTTGCCTTCAATGTCCTGCCCTCACAACAAGCCACATTCACCCCTATTTTCCCAGGATGTCCTCCAAGAACTGCAGTCAGGTTTGACCCAGATTCCTATGGAGACCTCACTCTGCCCTGGGACCCAGTGCACGTGAAATTCCGTGTGCGCCTTTTCAGAATGGGGTCTCCATTTCCCCCAGTCCCATGGAGCTCCTGCACACAAGCCCCACTGGCCTTCAATGCCAGATGCTCCAGGGGCTCTTTCTCCCAGTGCCGGATCCCCACACATGAGAGTTTGATGTGTGGCTCAGAACTCTCACTCCTGTGAGTGAGTCTCTGTGAAACAGTTAGTTTCCAGTCTGTGGGGCTTCCCACCCGGGAGGTGTGGGGTTGTTTATATCGTGAAATCGGCCCCCCTACCTCTTGATGTGTCCTCCTCTTTGTCTTCTGGAGTAGGGTGTCTTTTTTTAAGGTTTCTGGTCCATTTGTTTGAAGATTGCTCAGCCTTTAGTTGTCTTTTGTTGTTTTTAGGAGAGAAGTTGAGCTCCAGTCCTTCTATTCTGCCATCTTAATCCTCTCTCCGTGATGTATTATTTTTATCAGGGTGCTTTTAATAGATTATTTTAAAATAAATTCTATGTATTTTTTTCCATTAAACTGTGATGTGCCTAAATAAGTTTTCTTTATATTCAGCCTGCTTGGAGTTTGTTGAATTTCCGAATCTATTTTTCATCAACTTAGGTGACTTTTAAAACAAATTATAACGTTCTTGATGGCTAATTCTAACATTTATTTTATTTTATGAGTCTTTTTTAATGTGAAGGAAGTTTATTTTTGTCTCATATAAAATAAGTCTAAGGAATAGACGTTCCAGGATTGGTATGGCAGCTATTTTCTGAGTCTGTTCTTAGTGATTATTTTCTCTCTTGGTGAAATGTCACATTTTCCTGCTTCTTTGCATGTCTAGTAATTTTTTATTATGTCCTAGTCATGTTGGATGCCACTTTAGAATCTAGCTGTTATTTCCCTTGAAGAGTTTGTGCTTTTGCTTTGCTAGGCAGTTAAGTGACTGGTGGGTCAGCTTGGTGCTGCTGAAGCTTTATTTTAAGCTTTGTTAGAGATAATCCAAAGAGGACTCACTCTAGAATAGAGCTCCAGTACTAAAGCACTGCATTTCTGGGGTCTCAGCTGAAGTCTTGGGTTATCTGTGAGGTATTGTCATTATTTATGATAGAACACTACCATCTTCCAGCACTGTCTGACCTTCATAATCTCCCTTCAGCCTAGAGCCCCTAGGAACTATTCTCAGCTGGGTCTTGCAGAGTCTTTCCCTGAATATGTACAGCTTTATACTCAATCGGAGACTCAGCAGCACTCAGCAACCTCAGCTATCTTAAACGCCAGGTTTTGTCTTTTCTGCCCACCAGGAAGGATGCTCTAATTGAGGTTGAGGTCCACTGCCCTATGCACTGGTTTGGAAAGTGCCTCTAGGTAGAAAGCCAGGTGGTTGTGAAGCTCACCTTAAGTATTTCCCTTCTCTTAAGGATCACATCTTGTACTTTATCCACTTACCTAAAATAAGTATTTCTTGTGTCCAGTTCTATAGTTGTTTATAGCAAAATAGCAAGTTTGGTCTTATTCCTTGATCTTGGCTAGGGCCAGAAACCTGAACTTATTTCTTCTTAGTTTACAGAAAATTCCAACATTTTTGCTCCTTGTCCCACAGTAGATTTGAGGTACCAAGGTGAAAGCTATAGATAGCTATATTGATAGGGTGACAATAGGAAAGAGATAGAGCAACTGTACAAGGCAGTTACAAAAGCTAAAAATTTTTAAGTATAGAAGTAAACAGACATACACATCTTCATAACACCTAAGAGCAATTCTGTATTGTCACTGTGTTGTGATTTGCACGATGATGGACTTTCATTAAATCTTTAATCTATGTAGGAAGGAGTCGTGTAGGTAATGCATTTTAGAAATTTTAGAGTTTTGACATTTAGAGCAGAATGATGAGTTTTTTTTTTTTTTTTAATTTGGGGAATTTATAACATGGCAGTGTTTCCTAATGGGGTGTGAGTCACCTAGAAAATTTACTTTTGCAAAGTAATAGCCACTTTCTTTGAAGATACGAGATAAATGGAAAGTTGCTATAAAAATCTGAATGATGAAAATGATGTCTGTACCTGCCAGACCACCAGGTCAGGGACCATACCATGTAAGAGGAGGGAAGGAGTCTGTGCGTTTATTCCTGTGGGTGCATTTTCTAAGTCAGAATAACAAGGGGTTTTGGTTAACATTAAACATCATCAACAAAACACTCCAGCTCATTTCTAAGGATTGTACGGGAAATACTTGCCTGAACTTCAGATTTTTTTTAAGTCTTGAATTATAATGCCCTATACACTTAGTTTTCCTTTTTCTACCTACCCTAACTTGTGCTCTGATGCAGCTTCCTCCAAAGCCATCAGTGGGCATCTATGAGCATACACTGCATCCATCTGCATCCCTCCTGAGAAGCAGGATGCCTGACCGCATCCTCCTTTCTCAGGGAGAGGCTGAGACACCTCTGTTCCTTCATGGGTTAACTTGGTGTTCCTTTCAAGCAGGGGTTGAAAAAAAGACATAATGCTATTGCACACTTAATAGACAACAGTGTGGTGTAAACATAACTTTTTTAAGCTCTGGAAAACCAAAACCTTTTGTGGACTGTTGCACTATTTGCTTTCTTGCAGTGGTCTGGAAACCAAACCTATAACATCCCTGAGGTCTGCCTGAAATAGAAATTTCCTTAGTGCAATTTTTCTCAATGTGTTGTTTTCATTCCTATTAATGCTGATGAGACCATTCCTTCCGTATTGTTAAACATGGTTTATATCCGTTCTTTTTTATTTTGCAGGAAAATCTGTGTCTTTTTTCAGTAGACCCAACCTCCAGTATCTGGAAAACTTATGTTAACTACATTGATGATATGTTGCTGGATGGATTCTTTCTTGCCATTGAGTGCTCCCTCAAGTACCTCCTGGAAAATACTGGTATTTACTGGCTTATGGATGTGGGTTGTTACTGGGAAGATAACAGTAATAACATCTGTTGAGTTACAGTGAAGTGCAGTTGAGTGCTCTATGACTTTCCCAAAAGGTTGTGAACATTTTGTGAATTATACACAGTAAAATGACAAACGTATTGAGTTTCTAAATTGTCCAAAGATAAGTCTTCTCTCTCTTCAAAACTCAGATGGTAAACCAGGTTCTAAGATAGCGAAACCCATAGCAAAAGCAAAAACATAAAAGCTAATTCAGTCTAAATCAAGCCCAGCGAGAAGTGGCTGAGCTGAGCAGCAGGAAGCACAGTTAATGATGTGGCTTCACCTTGATTTGACTTATGGCCTTGGGAGGGGACATTCCCTGCCTTCAGGCTGGATGTACTCTATCTTCATAGCCTTTTGGGGATGCAGGGAGGTTGTAGCAGCCCATGTAAGTGGAAGAGATAGAAGTTTCTCTGTGTAAAAAGCATCAGACGAGAAGCCTGGGATGAGGTAGCTTTCAAATGGAAAAGGAATGGGAGCTCCAGTCATGGCTCAGTGGTTAGCGAACCTGACTGGCATCCATGAGGACATGGGTTCAATCCCTGACCTTGCTTAGTGGGTTAAGGATCCCACATTGCCGTGAGCTGTGGTGTAGGTTGTAGATGCAGCTCGGATCCTGAGTTGCTGTGGCTCTGGCGTAGGCTGGCAGCTACAGCTCCAATTGGATTCCCTAGCCTGGAACCTCAGGTGCGGCCCTAAAAGGCAAAAAAGACCAAAAAAAAAAAGAAAGAAAAAAAGGAAAATGAATGGTCAGGTGGTAATGGGCATTCTGTGAGGTTGCTGCAAGATAGCAAAAGGCTTTGAATTTATGGTCTATACAGTGGGTTCAGGTGCAGAAAGATTTTATAGTGAGTCTAACCTTGGTTAGTAAGTGATGGGAGGGAAAGGGCAAAAGAGTTCCAGAATAAAGTAGAAGTAAACCTTTCGCATTCTGGTAGATTCTGAGGAGCTTAGCAAGGATGAAGGTGTGATGAGCGTTTAAGACCCTGAGTCCAACCCAAGGAAAGAAAGCAAATGCAGAGTTAAAATAGGTAGGCTGAGACCAGTGTCTGGGTATCCAGTCCATGCAGCAGGCACATGCAGACACGCAGGCTGAGGATGCAGAGAGGGGCAAGGCTGGATACCGCTCAGGTGGGCGACCCCCACCCCCACCCTGGTAGGTGGAATGACTGAGGTCAGAGGCAAAGTCTTTGGCTTCCCGGTGAGAGGTGCTCCAAATCAAGGAGATGCCGCAGCAGGAAATGGGTTCCAGCATAGTCAACAGGGTGGGAGGCCACCTTCTCCAGCCAGGGGCAGGTAACCAGTGTGGCGTGAAACACAGGCTCCAGACTGGAGAACTGGCTCCTTAGGGACCAGTGCCAACTGTGCTCATCACAGTGACTGGCCAGACCTCTGATGTTGGAGGTGGGGGGTCCTCGTCGCTCAGCCCTCCTCTACAGGTATGCAACAGTCTCTGAACTATTTTTTCCAGTCAAAAAAAAAAAATGAAAATAAGAGTTATTTTTTAAAAAATTTTAAGCATTTATCTTGTACTTGGAACATTTTGTTCCATATTACATTTTGATTTATATTTAGCAAGGCAAGTTAGTCTAGCAAGCAGTCAGAGGTTTGTTAGTTATTTATACTGTTTTTAAAATTTTTATCACTACAGGACTACAGAATTAAAATAAGTCCTGTTTTTACAGAAAAGGAGCAAAACAGGCAGGGTTGTGACTTCTATTTTTTTCATGCCTGAATAGCCTTGGACAAGTGCATCCTTGTTCCCCTAGTGGCTGTCAGTGGAATTGCCTGGTTTGTGCCCAGGAAGAAGTCAGCTGCTTCCAAGAAATTGCCTTTACAAAAGCAACCTCTTCTCAACCAGAGGCTGTACTGTCCCCCGGGAGGCATTTGGGAACATGCAAGGGGACTGGCTTGGGTTCATCAGTCACTGGGATGTGCTCTCTGTGGACCAGGAGAGTAAAGGTCCTGCAGTGCCCGGGACAGCCCTGCAGAAGAATTAGTGTACTCAGAATGTCACTGGTTCCCTGCTGATAAACTCTGCAGGGCTGTCGCCCTTGCCTTTCTGGGGTGTCAGCAGATTTTACATTTCCATTTTCTTATACCCAAACAGCTCACCTAAAGGAAAGAAATGCCCTGAGTGCTTTTAAAACAGCATCGCACTCTGTTTTACCCATTCTCCTTTGTTTTGCTGGTGGTCCTTGTTTTTCAGAGTGTAACGCAGGACTCACCCCGATATTTGAAGCACAGCTGAGCTTAGCCATCCCAGAATTGGTGTTCTGTCCATCTCTGGAGTCTGGAGCGAAGGGTGGCCTCTATGACATTGTTGATGGTCTTGTCACCAGCGTTTTTAGAATATCGTCCTTGGTGCCGCGGCTTTCCCCTCAAAGCGACTCTCCCCACTATCAGGTATGGGATCTGCAACCATCTTTCCCCCGCCCAGCCAGACCCCGGACCCCCTGTGAAGCGCAGGTGTCACCTGCCCGCTGTTGTCTTGCTCCCTCAGGCTGACCTGGAGGCCATGGCCGGTTTGGCAGGCATGAGGGACCAGCTCATGGAACGGGTCCAGAGCGCGATGGCCCTCTGCTGCACCTACCGGCACGCACTCAGCCAGTATGCCTACCTCTACGTGGAGGACCGGAAGGAGGCACTGGGCCAGTTCCTGTTGTACGGGCACGTCCTCACGGCTGAGGAGTTGGAAGCCCACTCGGAGGACGGCATTCCCGAGAACCCCCCACTCCTCCATCAGTTCAAAGCGCAGATCGACTCCTATGAAAAGCTCCATGAAGATGTGTGCAAGCTGGAGCCCACCAAGGTGTTTGACGGCTGGATGAAGATTGATGTGCGGCCCTTTAAAGCATCTCTGCTGAATGTAATTAAGAAGTGGAGCCTCACGTTCAAACAGCATCTCGTGGACTACGTCACTCACAGGTAATGTGGTCCTTCTAGCTTGCTTCCAGCTTCCCGGGCTGTGGGGAACCACGGTGTTGTTAATCTTTTTTACGTTTTCCTCCATAGGTTCATTGGTTAAATTAAAAATTAAAACAGCTAGTTGAAGGTTCCAGGCTTCTGGACACCAGCAGTAACTCTAGCCCTGCCCTCTCCTTTTTGTTTCATTTTCCATTTGGTGCCCAGTGTGTGGAAGGCACTCAGTAAGTGGTAAATAATGTTCGATACAGTAATAGAAGATCTAAGTGCCCTTTACAACTCTGACTGTGAAATCTCTTTAAGCCCGAGAAGGAGAGGGGGTCTAATGGACCTCTTAGATTTTATTTCTCCCACTTACCCCTTGTCTCAGATTACCCAGCTGCGCAAGGTGGAATTCACTCACTCCCCACAGCCCCGATGCCTGTCAGGGATGCGCCCCACAGGCCTGCGAAGCCTGCACTTGCCCAGCTTTAAGACCGAAGAAAGAGAGTCTGGAATCAGCGACATCAGTGGTTTAATGGATGGGGGATCTCACACATCTGAAGCAAGGTCCTGGAGCAACACCCCACTGTGTGTGATGGACAGTGGGCAGGAGGTGGTGGCGGTCTTTCCCCCCAGGGGGAAGAGGAGGTTGCCAGTTATAGGAGAATTATGTCAGGTTGGCTCATTAGTTACCAGGGAAACCAACGGAGGGGCACGTCCCTCTCTCCCCCCTTAATAAGAACAGTTAGCTGGGGACAGGGGCAGGTAGGTAGGAAGGTCAGTCGTGTGAGCGGGCGTAGGTGAAGCGGGCATTGGTCAGGCAAGGGATGTACAGAGAGCACGGGAACAGCCATCTTGGATGGGCCTGACCATGTGACAGATTGGACCTGAAATTCTGTCTGTTCCACTGTGGACCTGGACCCCCATCCCAGCACCAAGTTCTTGAAGCCAGAGCATCAGCCTTAGATAAATAATTGAGTTAACAGTCCCCCAGTCACTTCACCTTAGCCTTGTCCTCCCAGATCTCCCACCCCCGCCCCCCACGGAATCCGCAGGGGTGCCGTGGTCCCTCTGTTCGGTGATCAGCCTTTCGTGCATTAGCAGTGCTGAGTTTGGTGCTGGTTGCACTCACATCAGTGATGTAGAAGGGAGACAGCAAAGTCGAGGTTGCATCTATCTACAGACAAATTCTGAGAGGCTTTGCAAGTTCTCCGCCCTAGGAAACCTGCAGGAAATCACTGCGGGATGTTTCAAACAGGGCTTTTCAAGTGTTCTTTAAGAAGAAACAGCCAGTTTTCCACACTCTTTCCACAGAGACAAGAAAGGGAAGTGATGATGGGTGTTGGGGAGGTGACAGTGATGCCCCTGAGTGGAGTGCTGTTGGGAGGGACAGTTGTTCTGTGATCCCTCTCCACTAGCAGGTCTGTTGCCATAAGCACACTGGGGACATGTTTCAAATGGAGGCTCTATTTCTATTTAGATGTGGCCAGGCCCACGGAGCAGGAGATGCCTGCCATTGAAAAGTTTTTTAGGCTCATGGATCCCACAAGGAGGGCGCCCACCACACCATGCGGGCTGCACGGGGAAGCCCCAGGTCAGTCAGGAGGCAGAGGGAGCAAGGGCAAACATGGGCAGGAGCATTTATTACGCTTCCATGGAGAAGGATGGGGAAGGCAGGGGAAACAGGTTTAGGATCGGCTAGGGTTTTTTGTTTGTTTGTTTTTTTAATAATTTCTGGGGTATAAGGGCTGTCTGGTGTCTGGCCCCAGGACAGGTAGACAGTGGCCCAGGACAGGTAGACAGTGGCCGAGAGTGTGAGAGCCAGATGGAGGAGGTGGTTGGGGATGTGGATTCTGGATGGACTGGCTTGCATATGAAAGGCACACTCAGAGGCAGGTTGTTTACTGTCTCCAGGAACTGGCCAGTCCTGGGAGGTGTAACCCCTCCTGAGTGGGCCGGGCCTCAAATGTCAGTGCATCCAAAATACATGTTGATACAGGGCATAGTGACAGCAGGTGCCACATACCTCTACCAGGTAAGGCTTCCCAGGGTCTAACAGTTGGTTTGACAGGAAAACACGATAGAGCACTTAGAAGGCCTGTGTTCTTCTCTTTGAACCCGTTTCTTGTCTCTGAAAGAGGACAGTTTGACTGGCTTCCTCCAAGGTGCCTTCCAGTTTTATTAGTTGGTGATTCCGTAAACTGACTACTTTGCTCCACTTTGGGAGAATGTCTCATTTTGTTCTCGAAATTAGATAAAATAGAAATAATCAGAATAATTGAAAACATTTGAGTATCTACTATGTGCCTTGTAATTCTATTTCCACCTTCTCTTAGTAAGTGTTTGGATTTATCCCATCTTGTCTTACCTCTTATATTCTTCATTTCCTGTAAAAAAATGTCCAACCTTTTTTTACAAAAAATCGTCTGGTGATATGATTTGTAATAAGACATATATATCTGGTCTTAGTCTCTGTTTCTGGCAAAAGCTCCTAAAACCCTTGTATTTCCTAAGTAATGAGAAGCATAGTGGTCTTTTTTTTGTCATGTTAATGGTGACTTTTGGACTTCACCTTAGGAAGGGAGGTGGTTGCCAGGACACCCAACCGTGTGATTAGAGATTGGAGCTTTCATCCTCACCCCTGACCTCCGGAGAGGGGAGAAGAAATAAGGGTTAAATCAGTCTCCAGTGTCTGATGGCTTATAAATCATACCTGTGTAGTACCATAAAAACCCAAAAGGATGGGGTTTCAAGAGCTTCAGATATTAGTGAATTCATGAGATTCAGAGGAGTGGTGCACTTGGAGAAGGCCTAGAAGCTTCACATCCCCCCACCCGCGTGCAGGCATTGGAATTGATATCAGCCTCCTAGTAGCTACCATAGCAGAATACCACCGACCGGGTGACCTGAACAACACATTTATTTCTCACAATTCTGGAAGCAGGGAGGTCCAAGTTCAAGGTGCCAGCCCATTTGATTCCTGGCCAGACCTCTCTCCTAGCTTGCAGGCATCTGCCATCTCATTGTGTCCTCACATGGCCTTTCCTTGGTACCTATGCAGAGAGAGAGATCCCTCTACCTCTTCGTATAAGGCCACTAATACCTCATGAAGGCCCCACCCTCATGACCTCCTCTAACCCTAATCGCCTCCTCAAAGGCTCCAGCTCCAAATACCATCTAAGGTCCAGCTCAGGCGGGAAGACGTGACCACTCTTCTCAGCCTGGATCCACTTCTGCCTAGCACAGCGCCTGATACTAGAAGGAGGGAGGAAGGGATAGATTGGTGGATGGATGGTTGGATGGATGGATGGATGGATAGAGGGACAGATGGAAGGATGGATAATATAATAGCAGCAAGATTTCTATGAGTTCTGTTATACAGGTATCATGGTATATACACAAGCAAGCATTCCTCTAGGATGTGTACTTAATGGAATTGAACAGAAGTCCCCGTTGTGGCTCAGCAGTAATGAGCCCGACTAGCATCTGTGAGGATGCAGGTTCAATCCCTGGCCTTGCTCAGTGGGTTAAGGACCCAGTGTTGCAGTGAGCTATGGCATAGTTTGCGGATGTGGCTCAGATCCTGTGTTGCTGTGGCTATGGCAGAGGCTTGCAGCTGCAGCTCAAATTTGACCCCTAGCCTGGGAACGTCCATATGCTGCAGGTGCAGCCCTAAAAAAGTAAAAAAAAAAAAAAAATGGAATTGCTGGGTCATATGCCAGCTCTCTCCAAGGTGTGAAAATAGCCCCACATCCTCAACACCTCTTGTTACTGACAAACCGTATAATGCTGGTCATTCTGGTGGGAGTTCAGTGTCATCTCATTGTGATAAATATTTTACATTACTCTATGAACATAGCGGCTCATCTTTTGTGGTTTTGAGTGAGTCATATGTTTCCTCTCCTCTTATTCATGGTTCTTGCCTGTTTTTTTGTTTTCTCGGTTTTGTTTTTTGTTTTTTTTCCTCTATCTTTTCCTTTTTGGTATTTAGAAGTTACTTATATGCTCTATATCTGATTATTTTCTGTTTGTATATATTGCAAATATAATGTATAAAAATAAAGCCACATTGTGGCCTGTCTTCCCACTGCGTTTGTAGTTTATTTTGGTGAACAGTTCATTTTTATGTAGCCACGTGTGTCCATCTTTCCCCTTGTGTTGTCTTCTCCTGTTAAATTAATCCTTTCTTGTCCTCAGATCCTGATGATACTTCTCTGTATGCTCTCCTAAAAGTTTTATAGCTTTATCTTTGGTGTTAAGGAGCTCCTTGTCTGTCACTGCATTAATATGACGCAGTCCTCCTTACTGTAGCTCTGTAATAAATCTTGATATCTGGCAGGGCAAGTCCCCACCTTGTTCAGTTTTGTTAAGAATGTCTCAGCAATTCTCGGCCCTTACTATTTTACATAAATTTTATATCAGTTTGTAGAAGAAAAAAAATCCATTGGGATTTTGATTATATTTGCAGTGACTATAGATCAACGTGTGGAGAATTGTCATCTTTATAGTACTGAGTATTCCTGTCTAGAAACATGCTATCTCTCATTTGTCTTCTTTAATGTCTTTCAATGAAATTTATAATCATTACCTTTAAAATAATTTTCATGTCTTTGTTAAGATTTATTCCTTAATATTTTATTTCCTGGCTCCTAGTATGAATATTTTTAAATCATATTTTCTATGGAAATGAAATTAATTTTTATATATTGATTTTGTATCAAGCAACACAAACTAACTTGTTAATTCTAGTAATTTATCTGTGTACTCGTTGGGGGTTGCTATGTACACAGTCATCATCTACAAATTTATGATAATTTTGTTTCTTCTCAGTCTTTTTTTAAATGAATTTCTTTTCTTTTCTTTCCTTTTTTTTTTTTTGGTCTGCACCCACAGCATATGGAAGTTCCCAGGCTAGGGTCAAATCAGAGCTTCAGCTGCCTGGCCTATGCCACAGCCACAGCCACAGCAATGTGGGATCCCAGCTGTGTCTTCGACCTACGCACCACAGCTCATGGCAGCTCCAGATCCTTAACCCACTGAGTGTGGCCAGGGATCAAACACACGTCTTCATGGATGCTACTCAGGTTCATTACCTCTGAGCCACGATGGGAACTCCCTTTTAATACATTTTATTGCTATTTCTTATCTGAGCACACTAACTAGAACTGTCTGTATAACGTCATATAAAGTGGTGATGACAAGTATCATTGTTTTGTCCCTAATCTTAAAGGGGGTGCTTTCAGCATTTTGTTATGTCGTATACTATTCTGTGAGTTTTTGTGGATTCTCTCCATCTGATTAAAGAAGTTCCTTTCTACTCCTAATTTGTTAAGTGGATTTAGCACACATGGACATAACATTTTATTAAGAGCTTTCTCTAGTTCCATTCAGATAATTCTGTTTTTTTTCCCTTAATGTGTTTAAGTTGTGAATATATTGTTTGAATTCTAATATTGAACCAACGCAGCATTACTGCGATAAGCCCACCAACATGAAATATTGTCTTTTTCATTATGTCCGCTGATGGTTTTGGTTTGCACATGTTTTATATAGCAAAGCACTGATGTATCTGTGTTTGCTGAGACTGGCCTTCAGCGTTTTCCTTTCTGTACTGTCTTTATCTGATCTTGCTCTGTGGTTTTGCTAGTGTCATAAAAAAGGTTAGGAAGTAATCCTTCTTGTTTATTCTCTGTAAGACTGAAATTTTCTGATCCTTGAAAGTTTGATTTAAGTCTCCTTTTGAACCATCTGGCTTGGTATTTGTGGCAAAATTTTTATCTGTAATTTCTTTAATGTTCATAGGAATATTACGGTTTTCTCTTCCTTAGTAAGTTGTATTTTTCTAGGGATGTAACCATTTCACATAAATCTTCAAAGTGTTATGAAATTTACATTATTCTCTTACCTATTTAATCTCTGCAGAATCTATGGATATGTCCCTCATTACATTTCTCTTTACTTCTATTTCGTTTTCTGGCTTCTTTCCTTAATTAATCTTCCAAGAGATTTACAAAGAACTGTCTTATTAAACCAGGGATCCTCTTTATCATAGTTTGATTTCTATTTTGATATTTTTTTCTTTTATGTTCATAATTTCCTTCTACTTTCTTTGGGTTTATTTTCTGTCATTTGGCTAACTTAGAATGGGTGCTCTGCTTATTCATCTTGAGCCCTCTGTCTTTTTTCTGGCCACACCCACAGCACGTGGAAGTTCCCAGGCTAGGGATCAAACGCACACCACAGCAGTGACCTGAGTCATAGCAGTGACAACGCTGGATCCTTAACCTGCTGAGCCACCAGGGAGCTCCCCTCTCTTTTTTAATGTAACACTTAAAGTTATAAATTCCCTTTTAAGTATAGTTTTACCTACATCTCAGAAGACTTAATGTGTAATATTTTCGTTATAATTAAGTTCTAAGATATTTTTAATATCCGTCATACTAGTTACATTTCTGTTATTAATTTCTTTTTTTTTTCTTTTTCTATTTTTTGGTCTTTTTAGGGCTGAACCCACAGCATATGGAGGTTTCCAAGGCTAGGGGACAAGTCAGAGGTGTAGCCACTGATCTCCACCACCACAGCCACAGCAATGTGGGATCCGAGCTGCATCTGTGACCTGCATCACAACTCAAGGCAACGCTGGAACCTTAACCCACTGAGCAGGGCCAGGGATCGAACCTGCATCCTCATGGTTACTAATCAGATTTGTTTCCGCTGAGCCACGATGGGAACTCCTGTTATTAATTTCTAGCAGTTGCATTATGGTCAGAGAATGTGATGTACATAATAAGTTTCTGAAATTTGTTGAATTTGGTCAGTTTTTATAACTGTTCTGTGCACTTTGGAAAAGAATGTGTATTCTCAAACTATTGGGTATAATGTTCTGTGCATGCCTATTTTATTTATTTATTTATTGTCTTTTTGCTATTTCTTGGGCCGCTTCCACGGCATATGGAGGTTTCCAGGCTAGGGGTCTAATCAGAGCTGTAGCCACCAGCCTACGCCAGAGCCACAGCAACGCGGGATCCAAGCCGCATCTGCAACCTACACCGCAGTTCACGGCAACGCCAGATCGTCAACCCACTGAGCAAGGGCAGGGACCAAACCCGCAACCTCATGGTTCCTAGTCGGATTCATTAACCACTGCGCCACGACGGGAACTCCTGTGCATGCCTATTGATCAAACTTTTTTTCTTCAAATTCACCATAACCTCACCACCATTTTTTTCTGCTTAATTTATCAATTACTGAGATAATTGTGTTAAAAATATTCCACTTTGATGGTGGCTTGTCAATTTCTCCTTGTAACTCTGTCACTTTTTGTTTCATATATCTTAAGATTATATTATATAAGCATACAGAGTTTGACTTTTTATATCTTCCTGGAAAATAGAATCTTTTAGTCACACGTTAAAAAATCTTTCATCCCTAGCTATATTTCTTGGGTTAAAGTGTGTTTTGTCATATTAATATAATGAAACCAATTTCCTTTGTATGATATTTGCCTGGTATTTCTCATTTTACCCTCTGGCGTTCAGACTTTCTGTGCCTTTATATTAGAAGAGATCTTTATAATTGGCAGAGAACCGAGTGTTTTATCTACCTTAATATCTTTCTTTCAACTGAAGGGTTTTGTTCATTAACGTCTTTTGTGCTATATTTGAATTCATTTCTACCATTCTATTGTGTGCTTTCTTGCCTGCTTTTGGGTTGAATTTTTTTATGTTTTATTTTTCATTTTTGTTATTCCATTTTTTTTTTCCTTCTGCTAATTTGGATGTTGTCCTAAGTCTTCTGTTCTAATGGTTAATCACACCTAGTTTTAAGAGGAATAAGCTTATCAGTACTGTTACTCTTTTCACAACCAATACAGTGACTTTAGAATAGTTTGATCTCAACTACTTATCCATTGAATTATATTCTATCATTCCAAGTAATTTCAGCTGTTCTCTATTACTTATGTAAACTCCACAAATTATACTTTATTTTTATACACTCAAAGTTTATTTAAATTTACCTATGTGTTTACTGTCTTTGCTCATTCCATCTTTCTGTGTTATAGACTTGCTTTCTGAAGTATAGCCACTGGAAGTTTCTTTAATAAGGTTCTATTGGTGGAACTCTCATTCCTCCTTGATTCGAACATGCATGTATTTTGCCTTCATTCTTTAAAAAAAAAAAAAAAAAGATTTTGTGGAAGAGAGAATTCTAAGATAATGTTTTTTCTTTTTCTTTTTAGAGCCGCACCCATGGCATATAGAGGTTCCCAGACCAGGGTCGAATCAGAACTACAGCTGCTGGCCTCCACCACAGCCACAGCAACACCGGATCCCTAACCTGCTGAGCGAAGCCAGGGATCAAACCTGCTTCCTCATGGATGCTAGTCAGATTTGTTTCCGCTGAGCCATGATGGGAACTCCTAAGATAACATATTTTCTGTGAGTCTATTGAAAATATTATTCCATTATGGCTTGGCTTCATTTGTGGTGTTACATGGTCAGCTTAGATTTTGTTTTTTGTTTTTAATAGAAATCTGTCTTTGCTTTGCAGCTAATTTTAAGATTTCTTTTTATTTTTGGTAATCTTCAGTTTCATGTTGAAGTACCTATGTGAGGGTTTCTTTATAGTAATTCCACCTTGATTTTGTTGGGCTTCCTTGATCTTGTAGTTGGTGTCTTTCATTAGTTCAAGAAAATTCTTAACCAAGATTTCCTCGAAGACTGCTTCTTGCCCATTCTCTCTTATTACCTCCTCCGGACCTAGTATTACACTTATTACACTTAGACACTTTTCAGTGGCTTCCGTGTCTTTGAACAATTTTCATAGTTTTCACTTTTTGGCTTTTCTGCATTGCAGTTGAATAACTTCTCCACTTTTATCATACAACAGTTTCTCTCTTTTAACTTTGTCTAAATCTCCAGTTTAATCCATTCATTGAGCTTTAAATTTTAACTATACTTTCCATTTTTAGATTTATATATTTGGTTACTTTACAATTTTGCTTACTCATTTTTCCACTTTCTTGTTCTTTGCTCAAATTCATTCTCTTTTATCTATTCACTTTCCAAGTTTTAGAATACATTCACCAGAAGATGATTTTAAGAAAACTATTGATTTGTCAGCTTAAAAATGGTTTGTTTCTTTATGCCATAGATCAAAGTAACATAGAGGCATATGGAAAATTATGAGCTTCATTCTCCTAGAATTATCCAGTAACGGCATAGTATGATAACTTTTGCATTGCTGGAACACATAGTAAAAGCTTCTCTTCAGAAAGTAATGCCATAATTTTTATGTATCCACTTCAGTAAGCTTGGTCACTCCTTGGAATCTGTTATTCAATACAAATGTCCACATACTATCGCAGATTCTGAGCATATTTGGACAGCCTCTGAAATTGCCTCCATTCCTGACTCTGAGACAATGCTGAATTTATGTTTGAACTTAAAGGCAAGTTGGAGAGGGGTAAGGGCAGAGACCTGTTGGGAATGTAAGACTTATCTAGGCTTCTGAAGGGTGATTCCTAAAGAAATCTCTTCTGTACAAACTGATATATCATGCTTAAAAGGATGAAGTTGTTTTTCTATGTCAATCTTGAGTAGACGTCTGGGAAAATTCAGGGAAAGCACTTACTCTTGGTACCTGGGTCAGAAACAGTAAAGCCAGCCACCTAAACAAGAACCCTTTGTCCTTTTTTTTTTTTTTTTTGTCTTTGTTGTTGTTATTGTTGTTGTTGTTGTTGTTGTTTTTGTTGTTGTTGTTGCTATTTCTTGGGCCGCTCCCACGGCATATGGAGGTTCCCAGGCTAGGGGTTGAATCGGAGCTGTAGCCACCGGCCTACGCCAGAACCACAGCAACGCGGGATCCGAGCCGCGTCTGCAACCTACACCACAGCTCATGGCAACGCCGGATCGTAAACCCACTGAGCAAGGGCAGGGACCAAACCCGCAACCTCATGGTTCCTAGACGGATTCGTTAACCACTGCGCCACGACGGAAACTCCCCCCTTTGTCCTTTTGACATATTAAATATTGCTGTTTTATTTTATTTTGGCCACCCTCATGGCATGTGGAAGTTCCCAGGCCAGGAATCAAACCTGCACTGCAGTTGTGACCTGTGCCACAGCTGTGGCAATGCTGGATCCTTAACCTGCTGCACCAAAAGAGAACTTCCCAAATATTGCTATTTTATATTCTGCATCTGAATTCCAATATCTAAAACCTTCACAGGTTTAATTTAGCTGTTTCTGCTGGCATCTATCTGCTCATGGTGCCTTCTTTCCTTGTGTACTTTGTGACTCTTGACTATAAAATCATGTTCTTTGCAGTTTAATCCTTGGGGATTGGATTCTTCCTGCATTCCTCCAGAAAGGATCATCCCCAGACCACTTGTACTTCAGCTTACAGTAGTCCACCTGCTGCACAGGTTACTATGGGCGAGTTTCCATGCTGCCCCTCACTGGGCAGCGTATTTATTTCTTGTTCACCCTCACAGAGTTGCAACTTCATGTGCAGCCTCCTGTTAGCTTCCTCACCTTGTGCGCGCCCTCAGCTTAACCACCTGTCCTCCTCCACGTCTCATAAAACATCAAAGTAGAAGCCCAAGGGCTCCAGGGTTCAGTGGAAACTATCCTGTGAAACCCAGCCTTGAATCTTGCTTCCCTCTCAGGGTTCTTGCTATCAGTACCTTTTCGGCCTCTGGAGATTCCATGATTTCACATCACCTTAGTGATACATTTTTAAATGATTTTGAAATATTCTGCTGAAGTATTTTTGTTGTCTTAGCAGAAGAGTCATTTGTATTATCATATACATCATAGACCTCGAAACAGAAGTCCACATTCTCCAGCTTACCCTCCAGTCAGGCTTTTATTAGACTGCTCCACTGAAACCAGTGTGGTCAAGGTCACCAATTAGTTTTCAAATGGCTGCATCCAGTGGTGATTATCAGGCATCTTCTTACTTGTACCTGCCAACAGTATTTGGCACAGCTGATTACTCCTTCCCACACAATTTCTTTATCTTACTCTTATGATTTCCTCCTTCTTGGTCTCCTTGGCTGGGCTCATCTTCTCTAGCATTAATATGTTAGAATTCCTAAAACCTCAATCCTAGAATTTCATTTCTATCCGTAGTCATATTCCAGATGACATTTAATCTAACATTTTTTTTTTTTGTCTTTTGTCTTTTTAGGGCTGCACCCACAGCTTATGGAGGTTCCCAGACTAGGAGTCTAGTTGGAGCTGTAGCTGCCAGCCTATACCACAGTCACAGCATCTTCAGATCTGAGCCATGTCTGTGACCTACACCACAGCTCATGACAATACCAGATCCTTAACCCACTGAGCGAAGCCAGGGATTGAACCCGCAACCTCATGGTTCTTAGATTCATTTCCACTGTGCCACAACGCCAACTGCCTAATAAGTATCTCCCTTTGGTGTCTAGTGTCTGTGATGCATCTCACGCCTAACACATGTAAAACTTACTCCTCTCCCTCAAAAAAACCCCCGGTCTGCCCCAGTTCTTCCCCATCTCTTTAAGGGGTATCGTCATTTACCCCACTGCCAGGAGTCCTTATTGATTTCTCTTATTCCCCCACACCTCTCTCCCAACCCACCAGTGGATTTTATTGGCTCTCCATGCAACACTGTCTGAATCTGACCACTCCTCACGTCCACCATCTGGGTCAAAGCCAGTATCTTCTGTCACCTGGAAAAACCATCATAGACCCTACGTGCCCCCCAGCCTCTCTTCTTGTCTCCCTACCTGTGCCACCAGCACCGTAACCATCACCCTCACCACCTCCAGCTGAAATGTGTTCCCCTCCAGCCACAGATACTTCTGAAAATAAATCAAATTTGTTCCCTTCTCCTACTTAGAATTCTCCCACTTGGGATAAAATCTGAACTTCTTATCATGGCCAGTAAGGCCGTCCAGCGTCTGGCCCCTTCTTTGGCCTCTTATCCCTCCATGCTTCCTCCTATTCCTCTAATGTTCCACCCCGACTTTTCCCTTATCCTCAAACAAATCAAACCGAATCCAACCTCCAGCCTCAGTGCTTTTACCCGTGTTGCTCCCTCTGCCTGGAAAGCCCTTCTCTTGTTTCTTTCTGTGACTCACTCCTTCATCTCGTTTCCACTTCCGCTCAAACATCACCTCAGTAGAAAGGCCTTCACTGACCACCCCATGTAAAACAGACCTGGCTCACTGCCATTGTCTCATACTGCTCATCACCATGTGAAACTGTGCAATTTATCAGCTCATCAATCTGTTTCCTATTTATTTTTTTCCCACTAGCATGTAAGTTTTATCAGGACCAAGCCTTTGTTTATCTTATTTATTATTCCATCCTCAAAACCTGGGAGCTTGCTGGGGCTCGTAATAATTGCCCGGTAAACATTTTTGAATTAAAGAATGAATCTCCTTTAATTCTCACAATAACCAGTGAGCAAGAAATGATGTTTGCAGTTTTACAGATGAGGAAACTGAGGCTCAGAGATGTTAAATGGCTAACATGTAACCATATCTTTGTGACACAGTTAAACCCAAATGCCTGTGAGCTTAGAGGCCATAGTATTTATTTCCAGTTTCTTAAAAATAATTTATAATAAATACACCTTGACATTATTTCACTTTGACTTTCAGACTTCCCAAAAAAGTTGTAAAAATACCGTAAAGAATTGTCTTTTACCTTCTGTCAGTTGTCCCGAGTGATAACGTCCTGTATAACCGTGATACATTTATAAAAACGAGGAAGTTAATGTTGATGTAGAAGTGGTAACTCATCTACAAACTTAGGCGCATTTCACCGATGGTCCCAATAATGTGTCCTGGGCCCTGAATCTCTGTCGTGGAGGGTCAGTCTTTGTCTTTTGTGACTTTGACACTTCCAAAGAGAATCCTATCTAATCATTGGGATATGGGGATTTTCCCATAATATTACCATCAGGATATGGGGATTTTTTCCATAATAATGCCATCAGGATATGGAGATTTTTCCACAATAATATCATCAGGATGTGGAGGGTTGTCCATAATAATAGCTATTAGTCTTGGGGAAACATGCAGATCTTCCCTTGAGGAGTACGAGGAGAGTGGCTCCTCACATTCTGCCTGTTTTGCTCAGCTTGGCCGACCTTGAAGCATTTATAAAAGACAGTGAGAGTGGTTTGCTCAAGAAAGTGGAGAAAGGAGATTTCAAAGGACTGGTTGAGATCATGGGACACCTCATGGCTCTTAAAGAACGGCAGAGCAGCACTGATGAGATGTTCGAGCCTTTAAAGCAAACTATTGAACTGCTGAAGACCTATGACCAGGAACTGCCAGAAATAGTGTTTAAGCAGCTGGAGGTCAGTGCGAAGTTTATGTTTTCTTTCTTTTATCTTTTTTTTTTTGCTTATTAGGGCTGCACATGCAGCATATAGAGATTCCCAGGCTAGGGGTTCAATCAGAGCTACAGCTGCCAGCCTACAGCATAGTCACAGCAACACCAGATCCTTAACCCACTGAGTGAGTCCAGGGATTGAACCCGCAACCTCATGGTTGCTAGTTGGAGTCGTTTCCACTGCACCATGATGAGAACTCCAAGTTTATGTTTTCTTAATAGAAGAAATGAAGTTTGGGAATTTCAGAGTAGGCTGAGGTGGGTTTGGATTAAATGAAAAACAGGGCTTGGAGGTCCATGTTTTGGAACTGTATGTGTCACATATGCATAATGTGTTCCACTTCCTGGAAACTCAGTAAACGGGAATACTGTAATGCTGGAGAAATGTGGGAGAACTGATTTGGATGAGATGTTTGGGGTCTTTTCCCAGATTTAAGAATAAACCATATTTTTGATTCGGAGAACAGAAAGCAGGTCTGAGGAATGTTCAGATGGTCTAAGAGGAGATGTGGGGCATCAGAGAAGATGCCCAGGCACTCTTGGAAAACACAGCGAGGACAAACGTTGCTGGCTAGAGGTTGAGGGCAAGTTTAGTGTGGAGTCCGATGCAGGTGGAAGTGGAGAGTGGGCAGCCAGGGAGCCGAGCGAGGGCAGAGCAAGCGAAGCCAGACACCCCAGCCTGGCGTTGGTGGAGATGAAGACACCCCAGCCTGGCATTGGTGGAGATGAAGACATCCCTGTGCGTCCAGCCTCAGGCCCGAGGATGGTGGAGAGGAACACAGTGCAGGTCTCACCACCGGGGTCTCCTTTGCAGGAGCTGCCTGAGAAGTGGAGCAGCATAAAGAAGATGGCCGTTACCGTGAGGCAGCAGGTGGCCCCCCTGCAGGCGAATGAAGTGACCCTTCTCCGCCAGAGATGCTCGGCCTTTGATGTGGAGCAGCAGCAGTTCTGGGAGAGATTTCGCAGAGAAGCTCCCTTCAGGTAGGGACACAAGTGACCAGCACTGCCTCCTGGCCTCTAAACATGGCAAGTTTTGTTTTTTTTTTTTTTTTTTTTTTTGTCTTTGTTGTTGTTGTTGTTGTTGTTGTTGCTATTTCTTGGGCCGCTCCCGCGGCATATGGAGGTTCCCAGACTAGGGGTCTAATCGGAGCTGTAGCCACCGGCCTACGCCAGAGCCACAGCAACGCAGGATCCGAGCCGCGTCTGCAACCTACACCACAGCTCACGGCAACGCCGGATCCTTAACCCACTGAGCAAGGGCAGGGACCGAACCCGCAACCTCATGGTTCCTAGTCGGATTCGTTAACCACTGCGCCACGAAGGGAACTCCACAAGTTTTGTTTTTTTTAACAGCTTTGTGCTATTACTTTATTTCCTGCTATTATTTTATTTCCTTTATGCTATTACTTTATTATTTTGATTTCCTTTTTTGTTTTCAGAGTTATCATTTTATGGATTATATTCCATGTGCTGTACATTACATCCCTGAGACTTACTTATTTTTTTTATATATCCTTCAGTGATTTCCTGAAAGGGGGGCAGTGAGTTGGTTATACTCCAAACCTTATATGCATTGCTTCTGGATTGGGGGGGTACTTATTTTCCTTGAATGTTACAAATAGCACTTTTCAATGTATCTAACACATCTCTGACATCCAGATACATGCACAGAAGACTGGAGGTGGTCTTGGTTTCTAGCAAGAAAGACTAACAGCTATATCTATTTATAGTGTTTCTGTCTCCCCTTATGTTTTTAATTTTTATTTATTTTTTAAAGCATTGGGATCACATTTTTTCTCTTCTTTTTAAATTTTTAAAATAATTTTAAAAGGTTACTTTCCATTTACAGTTATTACTCTCCCTTCAATCCAGCTCTGGGTTTGCTTGTTTCCTGGGCTTCCTGCTGGGTCTCCTCTATAGTTTTGGTCAGACAAGCTTGGAAGTCCTCAGACTGACAAATGCCCTCTGTAAGGAGTAAGGGAACTTTTTATTTTCAAGGGTTACTTACCCACAGAAATTTGACATTGGGACATATATGGTAAAGCAACAGACAAAGCAGGAAAAAAAAATCACAACTTTGTCAGAAGGAAATACAACATAATGAATAAGTATGTAGACTCTGCATTTAGCAAGCCCTGTGTCTAATCTCAGGTCTACTACTACTCACTGTCTGGTCAGGGCAATCACTTACTATCTCTGTGCCTCAGTTTCCTATAGAATGGCAGTAATAATAGCATCCACCTTAGGTTGTTGATAGGATTAAATTAACAAATCTTTGGAGTTCCCGTGGTGGCGCAGTGGTTGACGAATCCGACTAGGAACCATGAGGTTGCGGGTTTCGGTCCCTGCCCTTGCTCAGTGGGTTAAAGATCCAGCGTTGCTGTGAGCTGTGGTGTAGGTTGCAGACGCGGCTCGGATCCCGCGTTGCTGTGGCTCTGGCGTAGGCCAGTGGCTACAGCTCCGATTAGACCCCTAGCCTGGGAACCTCCATATGCTGCGGGAGCGGCCCAAGAAATAGCAAAAAGACCAAAAAAAAAAAAAACAAAAAAAAACAAATCTTTGCAAGTTTTCAGCATAGCACCCAATACCCACCAGCCATACTGGTTTACCTGGTCTCAAGTTAGCACTGAAAAGTCACACATCTGGGGAAGCCCCTCTGTTTCAGGCAAACTGAGATGCTTGGTCCCCCAGCCTAGCACACAGTAAGGGTCTACATATTCTTATTCATTCATCAAACATTTACGAGACAGTACTCTCTCCCAAGCATCATAGTTGCGCCTAGAGAGACCAAGATGAGTCTGTCAAGAGGCAGAGAAGGACAGATGCATGAACTGTGCTTAGATGAACATACAGCATAGGGCTCTAAAATAGGGTGCTGCTCTTTGAGCTGCACATTAAAATCACCTGAGAGGCTTTTAAAACCTCCACTGTCCAGTCTGTCCTACAACCCAACTAAATCAGACTCTGGGGGATGAGACTGGGCATCAGTAGTTTGCAGCGCTTCTCAGGTGACTCCAGTGTTTGGCCAAGGTAGAGACTGCTGCTCTAAGGGAAGCAACTGGTTCACTTTTAAGAATCCTGCCAGGGCATATAACACCAAATGAGTCTGTGTTCTTTTAGAATAATTGCTCTTAGACATCTGAGACTGGCTGTATGGACCAACACTTGTTTGCTGATGTGTTTCTGGTAAGTGTGTTGGAAATCCAGTATCCCTCCTACATAGTTACAACATGGGTGTGTATTGATCAGCTCGTGTTGTCTTTTTCATGTGATAGCTGCATTGCTTTTTGTTTCTTAGCACTTGTATCTGCTGGCTGTGAGAACATTGCTACCCTTAGCTGGGTTTTCTAAATTCGCATCTGTTAATTTGACATGCAGATGAGTTTTTGCAAGAGAATACTTTGAAAAGAACTGCTCCCAGCAGTGTAGAAAGCCAAACACTACTGCAATTTTGATGTATTTCTCCTCTTGTCAGGAAAACTATCAAGACTAGGACAGAATATGGATTTAATTCTAAAGGGAATCTTCGTGGGTGTCAATGCATGGATTTGTTTCTTAGCTTCGTGTGCGTGGATGTATGTGTTTAAAATGTTTAGACACTGTGTGTGGCAAATGAGTTTAGCTCTGGTTCCTTCACTTTTAGATCACCCACGAATTTCTAAAATGCAGACCCTGGTGCGGCCTCTATGATGGCGAGGTTCTATTCTTGACTGGATTGCAAGTGAAGCTCACATTGATCTTGTCTTTGTGGGGCCAGGAAAGGAAAGCTCTTATGTCTCATTTGTCCCTTGCAGTCTGACAGGTGCAGGGAGAAGTCAGGTTTCTGGGGGTGCGGTTCTTTCTTCACGTTAGAGTTGAGTTTTTCATCCTCTTTCAATTTTTTTTTTTTTTTTTTCTTTTTAGGGCCACACCCGTGGCATAGAAAGTTCCCAGGCTAGAGGCCAGATCAGAGCTACAGCTGCCAGCCTACACCACAGCCACAGCCGTGCTGGATTTGAGCCACGTCTGCAACCAACACCACAGCTCATGGCAACGCCTGGTCCTTAACCCACTCATGGAGGCCAGGGATCAAACCTGCGTCTTTCCACTGAGCCATGACAGGAACTCCTCCTCTTTCAATTCTTAACTTGAAGGTGTTTCTGCACATTCCTAGCCGAGCCTCCTTCACTTCAGCTTAACCTGCTAAACCATCACACCCAGATTCAGGGCCCTCTGGCAACTCTTAACAACGGAGACTCATTCTCCCATTTGAGTGACCAGGATGCTTCAGGTTTCTAATGCCTTTCTCTTGTTGTCTCTCTTCCCTGGGGCACGGGCTTCCTTATCCTAAGGAATGATGCCACATAGCCCAGTCTCCTTATCCGCATCAAGGCCAAGGTGATCCAAGGGTTTCTCCGTCAAGGTGTTTGATCCCCATCACCTCTAGCTCGATGGAGTCATTGGTGTTCTCAGCTTCTGAGAGTGGTGAGGAGAACCTTCTTGAAGACATGCTCCCCTTGGGGGCTGTCCTCCATGACAAGCAGTGGCGGCAGGCTTTCCAGTTAGCCCAGTGCAGCCAACAGGAGGAAAGAAGGGCCTTCCTCCTGCTCATGCACTGTCTGTTGTCCTTTCAAAAGCTGGAGAAAAGAGCCGTATTCGTCATTAAATCTCCCAGGGACGTATCAGTATCCTCAGACACATCATTGATTTGTTAATCTGACTCAGTCACATGATTCAGGCTTCCACAGAGCAGAGAGGTTGTGGTCGCAACAGTGGAGTCAGCAAAAAATGATGTAAGTGCTAGGATTTTCAGATGACACAGGTTTCCTGACATCAAGGACTTAGAGCCTCGGAGACAGCCTCAAAAATGAGTAACTAGACATGTCCATCACTGCCAACTTTAACCCACATTGAAGAGGCAGCACACTGCAGGAGCTGATGCCTCAGCCAGTGGGCAAGTGAGAATTAGCCATTTGGAAGAGAGGAGTGGAGAGCGAGGCTCTTCCAAGAAAAGGAAGCAGAGACACAGAAGGATGAAAACGGAACAGGCAGCTGGAGGGCTGCATGTGGGTGTGGCCATGATGCAGGAGGTGGGAGGTGAGAACAGGTCCAGGTGGCCAGGCTTTGACCATGAATGAGCACAGAGGAGTCCAAGCCTGAGAACGACACACACTATGTAAACACCTTTCTCCTGGCTGCAGAGAAGGGTGGAGTGAGATGAACTCAAGGTGGAGGCTGCACGGGAGGGTGATTGCCACAGCCCGGCTGAGACATGGGGAGCCTGTGGAGGGGAGGATGGGTCTGAGGGAGGCTTCAGCTGGGAGAGTGGGGGTGTTGAGCGAATATGGGAGGTGGGCCGGGAGAGGGCGGCACACTTCTGCTCTTCTGTCTGGACAGGTAAGAGGAAGGGGTCTGTCCTGCTGCACCTGAGATGGCCCACAGGTTGAGAAGACCTGAAAGGTCCCCAGCTCAGAGGGGACATGCTGAGTTTTATGGTACCTGTTCAGTATCAAGCAGAGGCGTGTCACTATCCCTCGGGCCTATAGGTGTGGTGCTGAGGTTGACATTCAGCAAGGATTCACTCAGGTCACTCGTTCCCCTCTTTCTCCTTCCCCATATCTAGGTCAGGCCCAAATCCTTACTTTTTCCAAAATCATGCACATGGGCACTGTATTTCCATTTCTCTTAATTATACTTTTATTCATCCAGACTTTCTAGGCATTTCTCTTTCAGATTAAAATACTTTTGCATTATAATTTCAGTTTCAAAGACGAACTACACCCCTTGCCCTCCTATTACTTTCTTGTTCTCATGCTGTATTGTTCCCCCAGGCTTTGGAGAACTGCTTCAAGTTTATGAGGCACATTAATCAGGTCTATGAATATCCTGACAGTTTGCACTAGAGCTTTGAAACAGGAACAGGGTTCCCTTCTCTCCCGTCTAGAGGTTCCTTCCGCTGCTTAGGTCAAATTAACTTTTATGTTTGCTCAGCTGTAGGAAATGAACGTCCACAAATTTAAACTATAAACAAAAATTATGCCGCAGGGCAAATGAAGTTTGGAATAAGTTTGACACATGATCACCTCTTACAAGTATTTGAGAAACCAATATTGATTCAAGGATGGTCAGGTGAGCTGAGGAAAGAACAGTTAGGAAGATCATTTATTATCGTCTGTGTCCACCTCTCAAACTCTGATAGCTCCTAGCTTACCTAATATTCCTGAATTATACTCCTTTAATAAATAGAAAATGGGCTTTTAGAATTCGTCTGGTGTATACTAACACCAAGAAGCTAAGTTCATTTTCCAAGTTCACTCTAGTCAAGATAAAAAGTAGAACCAACACATTCCAACAATTAGTCTTTTGAAAGATTATGTAGAAGGAACTTTCATGCTTGTTAATCTCTCTTCCTGGCCCACTTGGCATGAGGATGTCGCATCTCTTTCTCTCTCTTTCTTTTCCCACCACTCTCATGGAATAGAAGGCTTCATGCCTACGTAGACGAAGGGCCCTCTGACTCAGAACCCCAACCCAGCCTGAAACACTTGCGGGCTGGGCAGTGGTGGAATCATGGGATGACATTCGATCTCATTCTCTTAAGGTGAAAATCCACAACCAGCGCACATGAGCCAAAACTGTTTAGATGGAACAAGTGGGAATCAAACATAGCAAGCGTCAAAGTTAATCTGACACTGATTTAATGGTATGCATAACTGTTATTGTGTTGCGTGGTAATTGGGCTTAAGTGGTGAGCAGTTCAGGTAAATGACTTTAATTAAGATTACTTTCCATCCGTCAAGTCAAATATTTCCAAAGATAACTGAGACAAGAGGCAGCTCAAGAAAAGAGTTTGCATGTCATCCTCTTCCTTTTCCCTCCGCTCTGTACCCCACCCGCCAGCCAATGCACACACGCACCCACGTACACGCACATGTGATTGGAGGAAATGGCCAATTCTCGAATCACTACTTTCCTCTCAATTTCTCCTTTATGAGGAACCCCATGAAGCTTCTTCTGATTTTAGGGAAACGTGCTGTTCACACTCAGTCACGGTATTCCCAATATCTAGCCCTGCAAGCACAGAGAAAGCAGAAAACCTGAGACTGGGATGGGAAGAAGGGATAAGGGAGTCTGGGAGGAAAATGAGAGGCTTCTTGAACGTGAATTTGGATCCTCCTGGCCCATGTGTGTCCCTTTGCATGGATAGTTCTTATTTGGAGGAGAGGCTGTCAGGGATGCAGTTTGCAGGGGCAGCAGCATAAAGTAGGTTCATCTGATGAAGATCGGGAGCAGCAGTGGGGGCCCTGAGCACCCAGGGAAGAGGAGGAGGAAACGGGATCTAAAACCGTGAAGTTGCATGTAGTGCTGATAGGAGTCCAGTGCAGAAGCAGAGGCTGCCACAGGACGCAGGAGATCAGGGGCAGCTTGGAGGAAGTACTCAGGGATGTGGAGCCTGATGCGGGCATTCTGGGCAGGAAAGCCACACAGCACAGGGCTTTGTGTGCAGATGTCAGGGCCCCTCTCAGCGGTTCTCAAACCTGGAGGCACTGTTCCTCGGAGGTGACGCAGGCCATTAGCATGAGCCTCACCCCAGAGAAGCACGTCAGAATCACCTGGGGAGTTTGAAAAATGCTCTTGCCTAGGTCCCATCCCCAAGGATTCTGGTTCAATCCTTTAGGGAGCAGCCTAGAGCCTAGACCTGGGCATAGAGGTCGTTTGAAGCTTCCAAGAGATTCTAAGATGCAGCTAAGTCTGGGAGCCACTGCCCTAGAGGGAGCAGTGCCAGAGTGGGTCAGGGTTGGACTCTCTCACTTACTGACCACCCACTGCGAGTAGCTCCTTGCAGGAGCTTTGCCTTCACAGCATCTGCAGTAACTGGACAGTGCTCTTGTGTCAAGTGGTCCAGGGCCACCCTATGGAAGCAGGGTCTAAAGGCAGCTTGGACGAGGGCATATTTCCCGCTCCCCCCGGGTGGGGTAGGGTGGCGGGTGAGAGTATTTTTATTACCTTCTCAGGTGTGAAGAATGGATCCAAACATGGCGTTCGTCCAGCTGGTTATGCTCATCCCACCCCAACCCACCCTGAATGTCTTCTCTTCCCAGGCTTTGGTGAAAGTCCCTGCTCTTTGCTCAAATACTAAGAATTTAAAGATTGGAGCTGCTGTAACGCTGGTAAAATTCTAGGAAATGACCCTGTGTGCTCTTCTTCTAAAGGGAAAACATTGTCGTTTGTAGGTTTGATAGCACTGACCCTCATCAGATGCTGGATGCCAGGCACACGGAAATCCAGCAGATGGAATCCACCATGGCCTCCATCTCTGAATCTGCCAGCTTGTTCGAGGTCGGCGTCCCCGACTATAAGCAGCTGAGGCAGTGCAGGAAGGAGGCCTGCCAGCTGAAGGAGCTCTGGGACACCATCGGGATGGTGACTTCCAGTATCCGCGCCTGGGAGACCACCCCATGGAGGGATGTCAACGTAGAGGCCCTGGACTTGGAGTGCCGACGGTTTGCCAGGCACATCCGGAACCTGGATAAGGAGGTCAGGGCCTGGGAGGCCTTCACAGGCCTGGAAAGCACGGTGTTGAACACCCTGAGCTCCCTGAGGGCCGTGGCTGAGTTGCAGAATCCAGCCGTCCGGGAGCGCCACTGGAGGCAGCTGATGCAGGCCACGGGGGTGAGCTTCACCATGGACGAGGGCACCACCCTGGCCCACCTCCTGCAGCTCCAGCTGCACCACTTTGAGGACGAGGTCCGGGGCATCGTGGACAAAGCCGTGAAAGAGATGGGCATGGAGAAGATCTTAGAGGAGCTGCAGACCACCTGGGTTGGCATGGAATTCCAGTACGAGCCCCACCCGCGGACCCGAGTGCCCCTGCTGCGGTCCGACGAGGACCTCATCGAGGTTCTGGAGGATAACCAAGTCCAACTTCAGACCCTGATGATGTCCAAGTACATTGCTTTCTTCCTGGAGGAAGTGTCGGGCTGGCAGAAGAAGCTGTCCACGGCCGACGCTGTCATCTCCATCTGGTTTGACGTGCAGCGCACATGGTCTCATCTAGAAAGCATATTCATTGGATCTGAAGATATCCGGGCTCAGCTGCCCCAGGTACCAGCTAAGGAAATCCTGCTCCCTCTGCTCCTTCCCCAAGTCAAGGGCCGACCCCCCGTTCCCGAGCCTCTAGACCTTTCCTCCTCTGCCTCCCTGCTCTGGCCTCACTTAAGGGCACCTCCGAGAAACGTGGGCCTCAGAAGCCACCAACAGTCAGGCAGAGGAAAAGGGAGAAAGTGAAGTGCACACCAGTCAGTGTGTTCGTAGGTGCGTGGGAGAGAAAGGAAGATCTGCTTTTAGGGACCAGCAAAAAGCAAGGAAGATCTGCTTTTAGGGACCAGCAAAAAGCAAGGAAGATCTGCTTTTAGGGACCAGCAAAAAGCAAGGAAGATCTGCTTTTAGGGACCAGCAAAAAGCGTACAGGAGAGGGGAGGTCATAGTATGAGCTGCTCTTGGGTTGCTCCACACGTAATTACAGTGCAGGTGTCCATTGGGAGGGAGCATCGTTCCCAGGCAAACTCAGTTCCCTCTCTGCAGCGAGCCATCCTATAAACTCCTGGCCTGCACCAGCAGGCGAAATACTAGTCTTCAGCTAAACACTAAACCAGGAATTTCTCTAAAATATGCTTTCTTCTCATTACTACCTTTCCTGTAGTGGTTTGCACCTTCAACTTTGTCCTAATTAATGTGCCATTAATCTACCTTCTCTCAGTGGACTCTAATTCACTGAAAAAAAAAATTGCAGACATCTTCCTTATCCCTCAGCACAGTGAGTTCTTTGCTTACAAATTAGTTTGATTCCAAAATGTCACATGTTGTCCAGACCTTGTTTCAAAGTTACAGCACATTCTATCAAAACATGATATTTTTCCAGCTCATCCCACAAAAGCATATTTAATGTAATAGTGCAGATTAAAGGTTGTACATTTGCAATGAAAAATAATGGAAAACAATTCTGCTGCAGCTGTTGTCATTAAGCGAAACTGAATAAGATTTTATTTATCTCCGAAGCTAGTGATTAAAGAAGGGCAGGTTTAATGAGATGGGAGTGAGGACGTAGTGGGGGGACTTTGGTAGATGCTTTAAAGGAGACATTTGAGAACTTTCAATTCAAAGTGTAATAAAGAATTCATATTATTAACCTCTGAGGTTTATGTGTAAAACATGTAAATACATTTATTTTCTTTCTTTTTTTTTTTTTTTTTTTTTTTGTCTTTAGTCTTTTTAGGGCTGCACCTGCAGCATATGGAGGTTCCCAGGCTAGGGGTCAAATTGGAGCTGCAGCTGCTGGCCTACGCCACAGCCACAGCAATGCCAGATCTGAGCTGCGTCTGTGACCTACACCATGGCTCATGGCAACGCCGGACCCTTAACCCACTGAGCAAGACCAGGGATCAAACCTGCATCCTCACGGATACTAGTCAGATTCGTTTCCACTGAGCCACAATGGGAACTCCCATTTATTTCCTTCGTGTTAACAATATGGTAACAAAGACAGTTCTGCAATACAGTAAAATCAGTCATGATCTTACATCCGAGCTAGTAAATAATTTGATTCATTATGACTATTTCCCAACTTTTGTTCACGTATATACATGTTTTTACACAATTGCTCTCAGTATAATTACAATTTTCTATTCAAACATTTGTGTCAGTTATTTCCTATATGTCTATAACCTGGCATAAAATAACTCACTGAGGAGAAATTGTAATTTACTTCACCTCACCCTCTTGTTTTTAAATCTAGGGAGAGTGGCATGGGTCACAGAGGTCCCAGCAAATTGGGCCTGGCCACCCAGTTACAGTCTTCACTCTCCGCCTCGCAGCTGCAGGGCCCAAAGGAAAGTTACTTAACTTCTCAGTGCCTTGGTTTTCCCATATGTAAACTGAGGCTAATACTAGTCCCCACTTAGGAAGTGAATTAAAACAGTGCACACAGCACATACCAATATGGTTGTTATGTAATAATAACACAAGTTCTCACCAGGTGCCAGTTATTGGGCTAAAGTGCTTTGCATTTTTATTGTCCCAGTCATTTCAACAATACTGTGAAGGGTGTGTGTTGGGGGGAATGATAATATCTAATTAACTTTGACATCATAGTAGCATCATTTGCTGCAGAAACACTTACTTTGGTTGTATTAACTTTTGCACAGACCCAGAAAGAACATTGGAGCCACTGTCTTCCTGACTTAGGAATTCAATATTTTATGCCAACAATTCTCAAAGTGTGGTCTGGTAACCCCTGAGATGTTTCCAGGAGATTCTCCGGGTCCAAACTTTCTTACAAATAATGCTAAAATACTGGTATTTGCCTTTTAAAGTCATTCTTCCACAAATGTACAGTGGAGTTTTCCAGAAGCTACATGATGTGATATCATAACAGATTGAATGCAGAAGCGGAGAAGAGAATCTGGCCATCTTCTAAGTCAGACATTGAAAAGATTTGCCAAAATTAAAAAGAAAAAAAAAGGCGAGGAGTTCCTTGGTGGCCTAGCAGTTAAGGATTCAGTATTGTCACTGCTGTGGCATGGGTTTGAACCCTGTCCCAGGAACTTCTTATGCCATGGGCATGGCCAAATAAATTTAAAAAAAAAAATGAAATCATGCCACTTTTTTCTTTAATTTATATTGTTTTGGAAAATGTAATTATTTTAGATTAATAACGATTAATCTATGCATATGGAAGCTCCTTGAACAGGTATTTTTTTTTTTTTTTTTTTTTTGCTATTTCTTTGGGCCTCTCCCGCGGCATATGGAGGTTCCCAGGCTAGGGGTCTAATCGGAGCCGTAGCCACCGGCCTGCACCAGAGCCACAGCAACGCGGGATCCGAGCCGCGTCTGCAACCTACACCACAGCTCACGGCAACGCCGGACCGTTAACCCACTGAGCAAGGGCAGGGACCAAACCCACAGCCTCATGGTTCCTAGTCGGATTCGTTAACCACTGCGCCACGACGGGAACTCCCGGAACAGGTATTGAATCTGAGCTGCAGCTGTGACCTACACTACAGCTGTGGCAATGCCAGATCTTTAACCCACTGCATCAGCCCGGGGACCAAACCTGCACCTCTGTAGCAACCTTAGTGGCTGCAGTCAGTTTCATAACCCACTATGCCACAGTGGGAACTCTGACAAATATACTTTTTTAAATTTCTCAACTTCTAATATAGAAGATACATTGGTAGATACAATATTACCTACATAAACAAAAGTTCTCTCCACTCTTCAATAACTTTTCAAAGCATAAAGAGGTTTTTAAGAAGAAAATGTTTGAGAACCCCTGTTTCAAGCTAAAGGTATTTCCTTCTTTGAGGCTAATCTCTGTGTTAGACAACCTAGGAACAGATTTCAAAAACAGACAATACATGAATGTAACTTCTTGGACCTGAAGGGAGTGATAGTTAATTTTTTCCACATTTTTATTTGCAGGACTCTGCAAGATTTGAAGGCATTGACATTGACTTTAAACAGATAGCTTATGATGCTCAGAAAACTCCAAATGTCGTGGAAGCCACCAACAAATCAGGTCTCTACGAGAAACTGGAAGATATCCAGAGCAGGTGATGTCTGTGTGCAGCCCCTTTTGTGATGGAGGGGGAGGCAGTGCTTCCTTCCACCTCTGTCTCTGAGGGCCTTACCTTACTTAACTGCCTAAGGGCGGGAGTCCATCAGCACATCTGCCTGTGTGCTTTGATTTGCCTGTGTGCTCATAATAGGCGGTATTATTAGAGACGTTTATTCTGGTGAAAAAGCACCAGTGAGGATGTTTGCACATACATGTTCCATGCACGCATGACTTCTGCATGCAATCCATATGTCTCCCTTGTTTGCATTTAGATAACGTCTACATGCCTCTGAATGTAGGCAAAGCTAATGAGGAAATTCTGTGTTCCTTCAGATTGTATCTGTGTGAGAAGGCTCTGGCGGAGTACCTGGATACCAAAAGGCTTGCCTTCCCTCGGTTTTACTTTCTCTCCTCTTCTGATCTGTTAGACATCCTTTCTAACGGCACCGCCCCACAACAGGTAAGCCGGGGAGTGCTTGTAGAAACAGCCAGAAAGACTGAGGAGCTCCAGCAGGAGAGTTTCAGGTTCCCCATTATGCCTCCTCTCTCTGGCAGTGTGTGTATTTCAGCCCTGTGCTGCCATCAGCAGCATCCCTAACCTTAGCTCTACTTTGCTTCCACCATTGCTGATTCTCTGGATGCCCCCAGCCCCCAGCCCATCAGTGGCTGTTACTCCCTAGAGTTGGAGAAGCTTTGAGGATAGCAAAGATGGGTGGAACTAAGTCTTTACGAGAATGCCTTTGATGTGATTCTGAAGAGAGATGCAGTAAATAAGCAGTCCAAAGTAATAGCTAAAATTTCCATGGAGCAATGAGATTGAAAGTTGTATTAATGGGACATTGGGGTTTATGAGTATTTGTGAGGACCCCAGATTTGCAGTTCTAGCCCCTGGTTCTAGCCACTCATTACCCATAAATTTGGGGTATATCACTTAATTGTGACATGCTTTCCTCATCTGTAAAGTAGAAGCCTATTGTGTTACAATTTTTTTTTAATATTAAAGTACCTGTCTTTGCCTCACTTATCCTATTTAGCATTATACCCTCCAGGTCCTTTCATGTTGCTGCAAATGGTGAGATTTCATTCTTTTTAATGGCTGAGTAATATTCCATTGTGTCTGTGTACCACATCTTCTTTATCCATTCATCTGTTTTTATTTGTAAGTGGAAATTAAAAAAGCAAAATAAGTGTACAAATATAATACAATAAAAACAGATTCACAGATACAGAGAGCAAACTAATGGTTTTCAGAGGAGGGAGGGGATGGGGGATGGGCAAAATAGATGAAGGGGATTAAGAAGTACAAACTACCAGTTACAGAAGCAATAAGTCATAGAGGTGAAATGTATAGCACAGGGAGTATAGTCAATAATATTATGATAAATTTGGTGTATAATCTATAATAATATGGAATCACTGTGTTGTACATCTGAAATAATGTGATGTAATATTGTAAGTCAGCCATATTTCAAGAAAAAAAACTACACATATGCACATACATTGTGTATCTCCTAATGGAAGCGCTATTGGTATTTTGAACTGTAGACAGTGGTTCTCAAACATAAAAGTGCATGAAAATCACTTAGAAGTCTTTTAAAAATAGATTCCTAGACCCCACCCGCAGAGTTCCTGACTTTACACATCTGGATGGGCTGGAGAATCTGTGTGTCCAAGGATTCCCAAGTGCTACTGCCGGTCCGAGGACCACACCTTGAGAACCTCTGCTGTGGACAGTAGAGTGTGAGTCTCAAAATGACTGACACGAAGGAGGGATGTTGTCTCTGCTCTGTCATCCTTTAGCTTTCCACCCAAAGAAGAGTTCAAGATTCGCTTGTAGTTCTGTTATTTTCCTTAGACTGAGACTTGGACTGAGAACAGGAAGTCATTCTGAACTGTGTTCAGAAGTTACTTGAATGAGTTCTTTTCCACCTTCAATGTGATTTTGTCACTTATTTGAAGCACAGCTGGATTCATTTCTTTTTGCTTTCTATTTTAACTGTTTCCTGTCCTTGCTGATTTAATTGAATATATAGAATTCCAAGAAGCGATGCAAAGAGACATGTGAGAAGTGTCTCTCCTTCCCCCGTTCCGTCCAGAGCATCACCACCCCCTCCTCCCACTGTAGGTAACCAGTTCCATTAGTTTCTGGTTTATCTTTCCTATGTTTATTTTTGCAAAACTAAGCAGATGTGCATTAACATTTGCACATGTGCATTTTTCACCCTCCTTTCTTACACAAAAGATAGCATACGCCAAATACTTGTTTTCATAATGCTTTTATTTTTTCATCCTTATATATCCTGGAAATCATTCCATGTCACTCCCTATCAGTTCAAAGGTATCTCCCTTGTTGTTGTTGTTTTTGTTGTTTATATCTGCATCATACTCCGGACTAATATACCATAGTTTGGCCATAGGTTGTTTATGCTGTTTTGAAGTTACAAATAACGTGGCATCGGATAACTTTAGGCTTTGTATGATTGGAGGTCTATCTTTAAGGTAAATCCTTAGAAGTGATGTTGCTGGGTCAAAGGGTAAATGTCATATTAGATGCTTCCTCATTCTCCCGCCGCTGCCGAGAGGAGTTAGGTCCTCTTGCATCATCACCAGCAAGGGATGAGAGCTTCTCCAACAGAGCCAAAAGATGGCACCCATGCCCAAATTTTCCATCTTTGTCATTACCTAACTTCCTTACTTTTTGAAATGATACTTTTGGCTTATTGGTGAGAAGCAAGTCCTAAAGAGAGACTGTCCCCGACCTTCTTTTTTCTATAGCTCGAAGGAGTTCCGAAGTAGCCCAGGCATGGTGGAGTTGAAATATTTATTACATTGGCACTCTGTTTGATAACTGTATTTCATTAATTCTTATATGGGAGGGGGTTAGAGGTCATTGCCAGATCTTTTATACCTTTTACATGAATCACTCACTCTTAAATACTTATTTTTATTTTTCACATGGCTTGAGTAAATCTTAATTAATCCCCACCTGACCTCTGCCCCCAAAGATGAAGCATGACAGAGTAATTCCCAATTCCTTCTATATCCCTGACTCTGTGGCTTTCACATGTGAGCGATTGCATGGTTGGGATTGTAAGTCATGGGTCACAGCAGTTTGCCTTCAAGCCCCTGAAACATAGCCCTGAAGAAGTCATCTGAGGCCGACCTGCTTTTTCTTTTTTTTTTTTTTAAACCTTTCTAGCTTAATTTCTTTCTATTTGGATTTCTGTAGAAATCAAAATTTAAGTTAAATCTTCTTCTTTTTTTTGCTTTTTAGGGCTGCACCTGCAGCATATGGAAGTTCCCAACTTAGAGGTCGAATTGGAGCTACAACTTCCAGCCTACACCACAGCCACAGCAATGCAGGATCAGAGCTGTATCTGTGACCTACACCACAGCTCACAGCAGCGATGGATCCTTAACCCACATCCTTATGGATACTAGTAGGGTTCATAATCTGCTGAGCCATAACAGGAACACCCCAAAATTTAAATTAAATCTTAATTTTTGAAAATGTCTGTATGTTTAGATACTTGCTTTATTTTGTTAGTTTTTCTAACCCATGGTGAGGTTTTTTGTTTTTTTGTTTTTCTGTCTGAAAACTGGGGCTCTCACTATCTTGAAAAGGTTTTCTTTCAGTGTGTTTTTACATAGTATTTCTATTCCAGATTTTTGGATAATTTTCCCCCTCAGGTTCATTGTATTTTCATAAGTTGAGATTATTATCTTCTTCTTTTCATACCTATTTGAATGTATTCATATATATTTTTTCTCTTACTAGTCCTTTTCCTTGGCATTCTTCTGTGGTTTCCCAAGTTTATCCACCCTATTTAATGTGTATGTTAATTTGGTCCTTTTGTGTTGCTAATATTGTTATGAAAGTGCTGTGTCATTCATTTGTTGATTTCCCTGTTTCTCTCTACCAACTCTTCTTATTTTTTACCTCATATTTTATAGAGTTCATGTTTCTTTCATTTAATTGAAAACAAAACAAGGTGATATTTTTCGTAAAACACTTCTGTTTCCTTTATTGAAGTGTCTAATGTATATCTTCAGTTTTTCCTCTCATCTCATAAGCTAGAGCTTTTCCTCTCATCTCATAAGCTAGAGAACTCATTTTTGGAACTTTAAGGGGTTAGGGAGTTCCCATCATGGTGCATTGGAAACGAATCTGACTAGTATCCATGAGGGTGCTGGGTTTGATTCCTGGCCTCTCTCAGTGGGTCACAATCTGGCATTGCCAAGAGCTGTGGTGCAGGTTTCAGACATGGCTCGGATCCTGGGATGCTGTGGCTTTGGTTCACGCCGGCAGCTGTAGCTCCGATTCTACCCCTAGCCTGGGAACTTCTATACACTGCAGGCACGGACTTAAAAAAAAAGGGGGGGGGGATTAAGGGTTGCAGCTCAGGATACCAGCAGTCCCTTGCATTTCAAAAAAACTCTACCAACAGCAGCTTTCTATTTATTGTTTCTCCCTCATCTGCTGTTCCTCTCACCTGTGGCTCAGTCTAACATCCCTCCTAGAATTACTGGCCTCTGTATCATGAGATGCCATGCTAGGGAGACGCTCCAGCACAGCCAGGCTTTCTGCTTGGTGTGAGCATGCTGGCCCTGGCTTTGGATCCTCCAGAAGTTGGGCTCCTGCACCAAAGTGGTTCCTACAACTGCGTGACTTCTTCCACAGGCCACTGTCACCACTGCCCTTGACCCTCCAGGTTCAGGCATGTTCTCATTCTTCTGCAGGCTATCCTGTGTTTATCTCCTGCTGCACAGTAGTATTTTTTTCTTTTTTTTTTAGGAAGAGGTCTTATGAATTAACCATCACCTTTGTTCCAACCTGTTCCCATCTGAAGTTGATTAAGCCAAAATCAATCAAACTTTTGTGGCTTCTTTAGTTTGTAGTTAATGCATGATACCCGCTAGATCTATATCCCTTTCATCCAATGCAGCCAGCTCCCATCCTGGCATCCTCATCACTCCCTAGCTTCCTTCTAAACATTCCATACCCAGCACTCTAACTGTTGTCACATGGTAGTCCTCTAAGCAATACTGGTAACTTCCCGAACATGCTCTCCACAACTTTGGCATGTTTGCCTTCATAGGTTCAGCGCCACCTTTCCAAACTCTTTGACAATATGGCCAAGATGCAATTCCAGCTAGACGCCAGTGAGAAACCAACCAAGATCAGTCTGGGCATGTACAGCAAGGAAGGAGAGTATGTGGCCTTCAGCGAGCCCTGTGACTGCAGTGGGCAGGTGAGGTAAAAGGCCTTTCTCTCTAGAGTGTCTGCATTCAAGCATCGACAGTGTCGGCCTCCAGAATGGTCCTTTGGACCTTGGGCCAGAACTGCTGTCTGTGCCCTGGGGCTGCCAGTTCCTCTGCCTTGAACGGACATCAGAGCAGCTTCCAGGGCCAGCTTTCCTCTCTCTGGGAAGAACACATGTCAATATCCGTATATCTTCCTTAACCAAAGACCTCGCAGAGAGGATAAAATGCACATAAACAACTGCCTGGGTCAACAAGAAAGGATTTTAAAATGATTAGCAGCACCAGGAGACTTTGGCATGCCAAGCCCTGGAGCACCCCACAGGGGAATCTGAGACACGGACATCCTCCCTGTTTGAAGTCAGCTGTATTCCCGAGAGGTCGCTTCTCTGTACAAATACACCTCTCACAGCCCTACCCCGTGGAGAGCCAGCCGCCACCCGGCTCCAGAGCTACTTCCTCCCCGTCTCCCGGGTCATTCAGGAAACATGAAGCATGAGACCATTCCCCGCTTACACCTCCTTCCCACCTCTCAGCATCACCACTGAAGAATAAGCCCTTCCTTGCTCATTGTCCTAAGTGACCCAGCAAAGCCTTGTCCCTGGGGTTCTAATCTAGTCCAGAGTTAACACCCGAGGAAAAGACCTTTTTCAGAGTCCCACCTTCACCCACCTCTATCTGGGAAAGCAATTCTAGCACCTGAAAATAGACTTTCTCAGTTTCATGAGCAGGACCTTGGGTTGGATCAAATGTTGGGTGTTGTTTTTGTAGACCAGAAGGCATTGACTGGGAAATAAAATCCTGGCCTGAGTCTCCATACACAGCATGGCCACGGTTATGAGAATCCACTGACTTATTTACACCCAGCTCAACCCAGATGAAGATTTCCTCATGTGAGCTCTGGATGGCAGCCCCATGTGCTCTGGGCCTGCTACTCCGTCCTGCAGGTTCCAGCAGGCACATCCCCATGTTGTCACCTGAGCCTCGTTTCCACCTACCAGCACCCTGCGTCACTCAAACCACAGTCTCCCTGTGCCTCCGGCAGCCTTCGAGGTTGTGCCTCCTCTTGGGGCTCCATGCTCTTCACTCTGTCAGGCTGAGCAGAAGGAAGCATGTAACCCTGAGCCGGTCTCCTTAGAAGCCCAGTGTCTAACCTCGAGCTCTTCTTCCAGGTAGAAATATGGTTGAACCATGTGCTCGCTCACATGAAGGCCACTGTGAGGCACGAGATGACGGAAGGTGTAACTGCCTATGAGGAGAAGCCGAGGGAGCAGTGGCTCTTTGACTACCCAGCTCAGGTGCTCTCCCAACCAGACCTTCGTGGGCCCCGTCCCCCACTCGCTCTCAGCCTCCTGAGGCTGCCAGGCTCACTCATGCTGCACAGTCAGGAGAGGCTGGCCTTCGAGGGGTCAGCAGGGGGGGGCGGGGGGGATGGTCAGCCGTGACGTAACTCGGCCCTTCCCTTGTAGGGTTAAGGGCTGTCCGTTTTGACCTCATTGGCTGTAGCAGGGAGAAAGCATAAGCAACCACCTCATGGAACCAGCCCACTCTGCATGTGCCACGCTCTTGGCTGCGTGCAGGAGACACCTGTGAGAAGCAAGACCACAGAACCCTGCTCAGCCAGAGTGTACAGACTGGCATGGAAGCCAGTCACCTACAGATGGGAGCTGGGGTGGTAACAGAGGGGGCTCGGGCCCTCTGGGACCACCCTCCTGAGGATATGATATCTAAGCTGAACTTTGAAATACGACTTACCAAAAAAAGAAAAGAAAAGCAAGAAATAGGACTTCCCAAGTGGAAGGTGGAGGAAAAGAACAGCCTCGTGTGGGAAGAGCAAGGGCTCAGAGGCAAGGGGGAGCGTGATGTGTTTGAGGAAGCGAGAGTAGGGGACGGGGAGCAAGAGGCAGCAGGTGGATTCTGGAGGGGAAACGTGAAGACAGTTCTTACAGACCACGTTAGGGAGTCTGACTTGGTTCCAAGATATGTCCATATCCTTTGCTGGGATCTCAGGAGGGTGAGAAGAGAGAGAGGAGCGCTGCTGAGATTTTAGTGACTGGCTGCAATGTACCTCTCCTTCCTCTCTGTTCTTGGCCAGGACTCGCGTTGGTACATTTGGAGGTTACAGATGTCTGGTGGTTACTGGAGCCCTAGGAATAGAGAAGACCCCCCCCACCCCCACCCCGTAGGACATATGCAGACCCGTGAGGGTGCAGAAGCAACCCCTGCACGTTGAGCAAAGGCTGAGTAGGCAAGGAGAAGCCAGAACAGCAGACTGAGAAGCAGTCCCTTTTCAGATAGAAGGAGCCCTGGGGAACGGTAGTCGTGGAAACCTAAACGGCAAGTGTTGATAGCAGGTCAGAGGTCAGTTGTGCCACACACATCGAAGAGATCAAGCAAAAGAAAGAGGCTAAGGAATGTCTGTGAACTTGGCGAGGCCACTTCAGTGGAGTGGTGGAGAAGAGGCCCCATTGCCCGAGGCTGAGCAGTGAGAAGAAGGTGGGAAAGTGTTACGGCGAGTGTAGACAGGCGTGAGAGACATAAGCCAGCACTGCAGAAGGGATGGGGATTGTTTTACCAGTAGAATTCACGTATCACACTCAAGCTGTCCCAGCAACATCCTAGTGCAGGAGGAACGGCTCTAACAAAGCCCAGTATGTCAGAATCCACAGCAGAAACAGAGAAATCAGGGAGTGGTGCTTTTTCTACAGCAGGATTCTCTGCTTCACAGGGGGGATAATTCCCACCAGGATTCCTTGTTTACCTGAATCGGAGTTTTGAGGCAAGAAAGCGTGGTGCCCCCTGCTGTGGTGACAGTGTCATCCAGAGCACTGTCTCCCGAACCAAGAGGGCCTCCCGATGACCAGTGTCTCTAAATTCTCCACCGTGGATGATCAAAATGACAAATTTTCCATACTGAGTTTCTCAGCAAGCAGAAGAAACATTCGTTAAAATCCCCTTTTCCATGTGTTTATCTTGAATCTCTGAGGAATACAAATCATATTGACCACTTTGAATTTCAGTGTCATTCATCCCGACCTTCAAGAGTAGGCTGTTCAAAGTTACAGGTTTTAAGAAATTTTTTAAATGTAGTGAAAGTACTATGGGCAAGAAAAAATAAGCCACATGTGTTCAGCAATGGCTCACTAAACTAGAGTAGTCCCAGCGTGAGAGGTTCCAGGAGACCAGAGCAAAGACCTGGTATGGCTGAGATGTTCAAGCAACACTCTGTTATCCTTCCAGTGCAGGAAAGACTCTTCTGCCTGGGAAGTAAACCCAGTAATATCCGTGTAGCAGTTTCTAAAAGCCACTGACAGTGGCCGGAAGGCACCTTTGACTTCTCAACCAAGGGATACATTTTTCAAGAGCAGAAAGTGCCTCCCCCACTTCACATCTCCGAGGACTGAGAGGCATTTGGCTCCATGTCTCGGTGCTGGTAGAAGAGGGAGGGTGTTTGTCACCCACAGTTACATTCTCGGCCCTTGCTGTGCGGTGAGTGGGCTGGCTTTGGGGACAGTCTGGTAATGGCCTCACTAAGTGACTCTTGGTGCCACAGGTGGCCCTGACCTGCACTCAGATATGGTGGACCACAGAGGTGGGCATGGCCTTTGCCAGACTGGAGGAAGGCTATGAGAACGCCATGAAGGACTATTACAAGAAGCAGGTGGCCCAGCTCAAAACCCTCATCACGCTGCTGCTCGGCCAGCTCTGCAAGGGGGACCGGCAGAAGGTCATGACCATATGCACCATCGATGTGCACGCCCGGGACGTGGTGGCGAAGATGATTGCTCAGAAGGTGAGTCCCACGCCTTCAGGCGTGTCGCTCTTCGTGGGCAGCTGCACCGTGGATTTGGGGTTAGGGAGACGCTCACGTGTGACCAAAACACGGGGGCCCCAAACCCTGAGCTGGCCAGGGAGCTGGGAGAGGATCACGGCGGCTGCTCCTACCCTTTAAACCCCCGGTAGAAGAGCATAAGCTGAGTGGCTCGTGCTGTGGCGGGCGGCGTACAGCTCTCTTGACGGGTATGCCCCCCAGAGCCCTGGGAAGCCTGTGGCCAAGGGGCCGCTGGCTGCCTGTTGAGTCCTGTGGTTTACCCACCTCCTTTGCTGCCCTCTCCAGGTGGACAGTGCGCAGGCCTTCCTCTGGCTGTCCCAGCTGCGGCATCGTTGGGATGATGAAGCCAAACACTGCTTTGCCAACATCTGTGATGCCCAGTTTCTATACTCCTATGAGTACCTAGGAAATACCCCTCGCCTGGTGATCACGCCTTTGACAGACAGGTGAGCACCGCCACCAGCACGGACAGAGAGCCCTGCTGCCCTCTGGCTCAGCCCTACGATGGCCTTCCAGGGTCAAGGCCCCTGTCCCTTGCTATTTATCCACGGAGCTGCGGGGGCGGGGTGAGGGGCAGACTGAACCCAATAGATGTAAAACAAAACTGAAAGGGTGTAGGAGAGAGCCTTTATCAGAACAAACTCCAGAGCAAATCGGTGAGTCAAGACTTTTTGAGGAATGACTGGGCAGCCCCGCACACCTGAATTCTCATGCCAGGCACTGAACTAGTCACTGGAAATACAAAGATGATTAAAACTTAAACTCCAGTTCTGTTGAGGGGGAAATAAGGTGTTTGTAGATGGAAATTTAAATAACACAAGGGGAAAACGTGTAAGGCCATAGTATAAAATAGGGCACAAAGCCGTGTGCTGCAAATCTCCAACCAAGTGACTTAGCAATAAGCCCTCTGAGCACACATGTCCCACCCACTGTGGGAAGAAGGGGGCGGGGAGCACTGCAGGGTGAAGATGGCATCTGGGCATCTGATCTGGGCCTTGAAGGCTGCGTAGGACTCCAGTAGGACTTGAGCAGGTTGGAGAGTGACTCTCAGAGTATCCATGAAATTGTACAGAATCTGTGCCGGTGTCACTCCTATTGAAAGGCTCTGTAGCACTTATTCATTGTTAAAGTAGTCAGGGATCCCCCAGAGTTAAAGAACTACTGAAAAGCACAAGGGAAGTTGGAATTTTGTGGGCAAAGACCATGGATGTGGGAAAACTCAAGTCACGTCTCTGAAATGGGGACTTTGGGAGATGTAGTCTGTAGCAATGCTGGGAAGACGGGGCAGAGTCCGACTGTGAGCTGTGAGAGTCACAGTCTCTCTCCAGTAAGGAGCAACGCACGATTGAAAGTTTTTGACCAGGGGAGCAAAATAATGAAAACTTATTTTATGAAGATTCATCTGATGTAGAAATTGGGCAAAGGAGAGAAAGGGCAGGGGATAAGGTCATGGTCCATGTGAGAAGTGGAACGTTAATTCTGCAAGGTTTTCTATAAATTCTGGTAAGACCTGGTACCCTTTGCTCTTATAATTCCACAGAACACTAAATCTCTTCTTCTCCAGAAACAGCTGCCTGAGTGACTCGCTCACCCTAGTAAGGGTCTTGGAGGCAATGAAGAGATTGTCGTACATTTTGAAGGTTAAGATGGCCAAACAGAATCTGCCATCTTTTACTTAATTTTTTCACTGCCTAATTCAAGTGTTATCATTTATATGCTGGCTAAGTCCTCAGATATGTTTCCAAGTAACATTCAGTTAAATCGTAATCACTGGGCTCATGGAACGAAGAGGAAGAGGGACATAGGAAATCCCAGCATCAGCCATGGAGTAAGACCTCGTGGTCCCTCTCCCCGCAGGCTTTTCCATTTCTTGAATTCACTTTCCTGCCCAACTTGGAAAGACCTTCACCCAGATCCCACTCAAACCACTCCCCGTTTGCCCTTGCACCTCTCTTTCCTGGGAGCCTGCAGAGGTCGCACCGGTACCTCCAGTCGCTCTCCACTGCATTGAGACTAAAATCTGAATTCCTCATGGAGCCCAGAAATTCCGTGTCTCGTCCTGTGCTCCAACCACACTGGCCTCCTTTCTGTTCCTTGAATCTTGGAGTTCAGTTCCGTGTTCAGCCTTTAATACACATGGTGCCCTCTGCCTGCAGTGCCCTTCTCCGTGCTCTCTGCTCCACTGTCACCTTCTCATCCTTTCTTTTTTTTTTTTTTTTTTTTTTTTGTCTTTTGTCCTTTTAGGGCCGCACCAACGGCATATGGAGGTTCCCAAGCTAGGGGTCTAATCGGAGCTGTTGCTGCCAGCCTATGCCAGAGCAACAGCAACGCTGGATCCAAGCCGCGTCTGCAACCTACACCACAGCTCATGGTGGTGCCGGATCCTTGACCCACTGAGCAAGGCCAGGGATCAGACCTGCAACCTCATGGTTCCTAGTCGGATTCGTTAACCACTAAGCCACCATGGGAACTCCTCTCATCCTTTCTTGCTCTGCTTTTAGCTCTGAGGAAACTTTCCTTTACCACGGTTGCTGAAAGATAACCTCTCCCACACACCCCCACCCCCCATACACACACACACACACGCACACGCACACGCAGGCACGTGCGCGCGCTCACACGCACACGACAATAACTCTTTTAACATTCCCTACATTCTGAAATGAACTTGCCTTCTTGCTTACTGGTGGCAGTCCCCTTTGGAATGTCAACTTTTTGCTCACAGGAACCATTGTCTGTCTTGTTTGTGGCTGACATCACCAATACCTGGTAGATGTTGAATTATTATCTGCCAATGAATAAACAGTGGTCGTATATTGAAAACCCAGATCAGAAGAACCAGGGCATCAGGAAGAGGAGGTCGATTGGGAGGAGGGACCCACACAAGACTCCATCTGTGCCTTGGCTCCCAAAGAAGGAGCAGCCATGCTGTCTGCGGCTCTGGTTGGGCACCCACCCTGCTCCCTGCCCCAGCTGAGGACAAAAGGCAGATGATGTCAGTTTGGAGGGAGATGCAGCCTTCTCTGCAGCTGGGACGGGAAAGGCAGCGGCACCTCTGGGCATCTTAGGGGTTTTACTTGGGCCAGACTGGGGCATGATCAGTTGGAGGGGCTCATTCTCTGTGGGTTCAAGGAAAAGTGTTCCCACCTCAAGCCTCATGTGTCTTTGTCTCTATGATTCTCAGCAAGACACCTGCCCTAAACAGGAAGGACATCTGCTACAGTCTTCTCTTTTGCAGTGAGTTTTTTTTTTGCCTGCCTTAGACTATGAGCTAATGGTTTGGGAATTTACATCTCTTAGAACAGAATAATGAAGCTGTTGTAGATTTGAGTGACTTGATTAATGTCTCTCTCTCTGAACTATATGTTCCGTGAAAACGTTGACTTTGGTTGGCTCACTGCTCTGCCCCAGGACCCAGCAACATGTCCAGCAAATTACAGGCATTCAAGAAATACCCTTTCAGTAAAAGCAATGAAATGATTTCTGAGACTCAGAATAACACACCCAGCTTCCCATAGCATTCAAAATATTTCCTTCTTTCCCATCAGACGTTATCATTGTAAGTGATAAAAAGTACAAGGCGGTTCTTTCCTCTGGGTCTTCACACCTACGCAGGAGTTGAAAAAGATAATTACTTCTTTGGGATTTTGAGGTCTCTGGTACGCCAGTGCTGAATACCTTGCAGAGGGAAAGGATAAAGTTTTGACAATGAATTATTTCTAAAACGGGCATTTTTCACGTCCCCTCTGAAAAGATGCAAATAGGGGCCTGAAGGGAAGATTCCCTGCAAATCGTGGTGAATGCCATGTAGACCCTGACCTTGTTCTGCACCTGAGATGCTTTTCCGACAAAGTAGCACACAGTGGCTGTTTTTACAGTCAACTCCGTTTTCTCATTGACTTCTGTTATTATCTCAAGAAATGTTTGGCCCAGAAAAAAACTGTCCTCAACACAGAAAAATCACATTTTAAAGAGCATTCAGCTTTTGCTGGTGTGTAGCTTAAGTACATTTAATTCTCCCCTGCCAGAGGAATTAATCAAATGGACAATTGATCCGTGCAACCTCTGCGCATTCGTTAAAAGCACCACCGCATTACAGTACATCCAACGGATTCTGCCTATTTCTTTGGAATTTCCTACTGCCTGGATGGGACTTGAATGTATAAGTAGGTACAATGGCTCAGCCATTGTCACAGGACTTTGGCGGAAGTCTAAGTTGAAGGACTAAATGAAGGTATCAATTCAGGCTGGACAAGCACCATTCTCATAGGTTGACTCTTGACCTTCAGATGATCTCCTGCCCCTTTGCATCCCTTCCCTCACCTTCACACCCCTTCAGCCCAGTACTCTAAGTGCTGTTTTAATCCACTGCTTATCAATTCTGAGCACCTTTTAATTTCTAAGGAACTACTGCAAGTGGGTGAGATATAATCAATGCAAGAGTCTCTGGGGTGATTTGCTGGCTACACTTTCTTTTTAAGTTTTTTTTTTTTTAATTGAAGCATAGTTGATTTACAGTATTGCATTAGTTTCAGGTATACACCATAATGATTCAGTGTTTGTGTAGATTGTTCTCCATTTAAAGTTATTACAAAATACTGGTTATATTCCCTGTGCTGTAAGTTACATCTTGCATCTCATTTATTTTATACATAGTAGTAGCTACTTCAATCCCCTTGTCCCATCCTGTCTCTCTCTCCAACATTCTCCCAATAGATAACCACTACTAGTTTGTTCTCTGTATCTGAGTCTGATTCTGTTTTGTTATATTGATTCATTTTATTTTTGGGGATTTCACATATAAGTGAAAACATACCAGTATGTGTCTTTCTTTGTCTGCTTACTTCACTAAGTGTGATACCCTCCAGGACCATCCACGTTGTTGCAAGTGGCAAAATCTCATTATTTTAAAAGCTTTTGCACAGCTAAGGAAACCATCAACGAAACAAAAGCACAGCCTATTTACTGGAAAAATATATTTGCTAAGTACATGTCCGATAAAGGGTTAATGTCCAAAATATATAAACTAGCTCATAAAACTCAATATCAAAAAAATCTGATTTTAAAATGAGCAGAAGCTTTTATTTTAATAAAATTTTTTTTTCCAAAGAAGACATATAAATGGGCAACAGGCATCAAAAGATGCTCATCTTCACGGAAATGCAAATCAAACCACAATGAGATGTCATCTCACACCTATGAGAAGGGCTGTCATCAAAAAGACCACAAATAGGACATTCCCATTGTGGCATAGCAGAAACAAATCTGACTAGTATCCATGAGGATTCGGGTTCGATCCCTGGCCTCGCTCAGTAGGCGGGGAATCCTGGGTGGCCGTGAACTATGGTGTAGATCAGAGACACAGCTCGGATCTGGAGTTGCCGTGGCTGTGGCTGTGGAGTAGGCTGGCAGCCATAGTAACTTCCATGTGCCACAGGTGCAGCCCACCCCCACCCCCCCAAAAAAGAGCACAAATAATACATGTTGGCAAGGATGTTGAGAAAATGGAACCCTAGTTCACTGTTGGTGGGAATGTAAACTGATGTAGTCACTGTGGAAAACAGTATGACGTTTCCTCAAAAATTAAAAATAGAACTACCATATGACCCAGACATCCTTAAATTTTTATCTAATATTTTTAGTGAAAAACTTAGTCATCTATGAACAAAGAAAATAAAAGTTACTCGGACATAACTATTGTATAATATTCAGTCTGTTTTCTTCTCACGCAGATTTTGAAAAAGTGAAACTGCAATCATGTGCTGTATATAAAATATCATCAATTTTTCAATGTTACATTATATCATGTGCTCATTAACCATTTGTATGTCTTTTTTTTTTGCTTTTTAGGGCCACACTTGAGGCATATGGGAGGTTCCCAGGCTAGAGGTCAAATCAGGGCTGTAGCCGCTGGCCTACGCCACAGCCACAACCACTCCAAATCCGAGCCATGTCTGCGACCTACACCACAGCTCCTGGCAACACTGGATCCTTGACTTGTTGAGCGAGGCCAGGGATTGAACCCACGACCTTATGGTTTCTAGTCGGATTCTTTTCCACTGCACCACGATGGGAACACACTTGTACGTCTTCTTTGGCATAATTTCACTTCGTTATCTGGTCTATTTTTTGTCCTCTTTTGAGTTCTAAGACTTTTTTGTATATTCTGGATATATTGTGTATGTGTTTGTAAGTATTTTATTCCAGCCTATTTCTTCGTTTTTTATTTCTTAATGGCATCTTTTAAAGTGCAAAAGTCTTTAGTTTCTTTTTATTTATTTATTTGATGGCCACACTCTCGTGGCATATGGAAGTTCCTGGACCAGGGATTGAATCCAAACCACAGCTGCAACCTACAGCGCTGCTGCAGCAACACCCAGATCCTTTAACCCACTGTGCCAGGTGGGGATCGAACCCTCCCCGCCACAGCAACCCAAGCTCCTGCAGTCAGATTCTCAAAACCATTACATCACAGCAGGAACTCCAAAAGTTCTTGGCTTTGATAAGGTCCAGTTTGTCAGTTTTCTTCTTTTATGGACCATGCTTTTGGTGTTGTAACTAAGAAATCTTTGCTTAATTTCATTATATCTTTAACTTTCTTTTTACTTGCATATAGGAGAAAATTGGTTTTTATGAATTTATCTCCTCTTTTGCCCATCCATTGCCCTGTATTAAAAATTCTAAGAATTTTGCTCTTGATTCTCTTTCTTCTAAGTCACTTCTAGAGTTTCTCATTATGTTTGAAACGTACACATACTCTGAAGCATCATTAAACCACTCAAGTTTAGTGACTTAGGCATGTGTGATTTTCGGTAGATGGTGTGCCAGTCATCGCTCTCAGTTCTTCCTGTCACGTTCTGAGAAAGACCAACTCATGCAGGCAGAGGTGAGCACTAGGTGACAAAGGACCTCACAAGCACAAGGGCAGGGGAGATCTTAGAACTGGAGGCGTTTACGCGGATTTCAAATAATGTTCAATTTTTTAAATATTAAAATAATACAAAAGGGACAGATTTGTTTTCATTGGATGCTAAGGACATTCTTCTTCTATTGGTACTGTTTCTTATGTTGAGCTGGGAACCTGTCAAAAGCCCTGGGTCTTTTTCCTGTGACCTGCCAACTAACCACATTGCCCCCATTCTGTGTACATGCAAGTGCTTCGAAGATTCATTTGCATTTGTTCTTCTTCAGTTTCATTTTCAGTTGTTAAAATTATTTAGAATTTTGGCCTGTCTTCTATCTAATCAATTATTTCTTAATTCAAATTATCTATAGATATATTGAACATCAGGGGGTCTGTGTCCTGGAGCTGCCACTGGAGGTCCCCCTCCAGGTAGATATTGTTGTACTCATGCTCATGCCTCAGTTATGGTGGCTGAACCCTGTGGTAGGTGATATTCTAAGGATGATTCCCCAATGACCTTTTCCCTCGGATCACCTCCTTTTCTTTGAGTATGGGTGAGAACTATAGATAGAATGATATCATTCACGTGATTATATTTTGCTTTATGGCAAAAAAGTAATTATTCAGGTGACTGAGTATGATAACCATGTGAGCCCTTAAAAGTAGAGCTTACTCCTGGCTGAGGGCAGACGGGGAGATCAGAGAGGCTTAAAGCATGAGAAGAAGTGAACATACCATTGCTGAGTTTGAAGATGGAGGGAGCCATAGATTCCAGCCCCAGCCCCACCGAGGACCCCAGTCCTACAACTGGTAGAACTTAATTCAGCCAAGAACTCAAACGAGCTTGGAAGGAGATTCTTCCCTGGGGGTTCCAGATGAGAGTCCAGCCACCTGATGTCTTGATTTTGGCCCTATGAGGCCCCCAGTAGAGGAGCCACCTGCTCTTGTGACATACGGAAGTGAGATACCCAATGAGTGCTGTTTTGAGCCAACTAGTGTGCGATAGCAACAGGACATGAATACAAACCAACTGTGATTTCACCCACTCCCGGATTAGCCAGAGCACATTTCTGGAATAGCCACCGTCCATTTATAGCTGAAATCAAGATAGAGTGCCTTTGATATTTTCTTTAATCTGCCAGCTGAATGACTGTATCAGAAAAGGAAAGCTATATTTCATATATTTATTACCTTAAAAAATAATACCTGGAAAGAGGATCAGCTTTCTCCTTTCCAAGGCACTTTCACATCTCTTGTCTCATCTTGTCCTCACAAGAGCCTGGAGAGTCAGATAAGAACAAAGCGTTACAGGCATCATTTGCCGGAAGAAAGCCAAACTGACTTCAGCTCAGTATTAGGAAGACCTTTCAAACAATTCAACCTGACCTGTGCCGGAAGAGGCTGGCTTCTAAAATACTAAGCTGTGCCTTGCTAGATGAACAGGCTGCATGATCGTAGTTGAAGGATTCAGTGGGAGGCAGCCTGGCCTGTTTAAAGAGCCAGGCCTCAGGAGTTTCTTCTAACACTAAAGATTCTGTGTTCCCCACAAGCAGCAAATTAAACGGATGCATATTCACGTTGAAGTTGGTTAAGGCAGGGGCTGTTTTTTCAAGGGTTCCTTACCATTTTCACAATTGCAGTTTGGGTTTTGGGGTTTTTTTTGTTTGTTTGCTTGTTTTGTCTTTTTAGAGCCCGAGGCATATGGAGGTTCCCAGGCTAGGGGTCGAATCCGTAACTGTAGCCTGGCCCGCGCCATGGCCACAGCAACTCGGGATCCAAGCCGCCTCTTTGACCTGCACCATAGCTCACAGCAATGCCAGATCCTTAAGCCACTGAGCGAGGCCAGGATTGAACCCACATCCTCATGGATACTAGTCAGGTTTCTTAACCACTGAGCCATGATGGGAACTGCTGCAGTTGTTTTTACACCAGCAGATTTATCTAAATTCCTTTGTGGAAAGAAAATCCTGTGTGCTGGGCCCCAGTGACACTTTTTTAACGCACCAAAGTTTATTAACCTGCCTGAGTTTCCCAAACACTTTATAGTGAGTCTTGCTCCTGAACCTTTGCCTTAAACCATTATAGCATGATCTGCCCCCTCACTAGGAAACAGAGCAGATTGAAGCAGCTGGCTTGGATGTTTATGGAGATGAACTCTCTAACAAGACCACAGGTGGAATCTTAGAGGAGAAGCGTGTGCCCCAAAGGACTAGGACTTCCTCCTGGCTCAGTGGACCCAGAAAAATGGCAGCCCACCTCCCCCACCCCCCAGAAGAGGGGAAAATTGTTTCTTTATTTTCTTTGTTTTTTTCTCATGTCCCAAACTAAATCGACACTGTCCTTGCCTTAGTTATTAGAACTCCTTAAACAACCTACTCTCCCTCCCTGAACCTTAGTCTATCCACCTATAAGTTAAGGGGACTGGATGAGTTGATCTTGAAAATTCTTTCCAGCTTGGAGTTCTGTTATTATGGGCAGATAGGTATATGAATGTGTGAGTGTGTATGCATTTTGGCATTTCCTCCCCGAGTGCTTCTTCTAGTGATAATCAGAATCTTAGTAGATGCTCAAAAAGAGATTGACACCCAGTCACGAGTACTTTGGGGGGAGATTCTTGATTTTTCTGTGAGAATTCTATTTTTGTGAAACCTTCTGCTTCTGAACTCCTGGATTCCTTGAGAGCCCTGCTGCTGCTGCTGCAGAAAGCAGAGGTCTGGACTTGTCCATCAGCTGGCAGAGGAGGCCATCATGGGACAGAAAGAGGGCGCGAGAGAGAGTGGGGAGGAGAGTTGGCTGGTGGGCCAGGATACCTCCAGTCCAGGCAGTTGCCTTTCCTGCTCAGGGGGACAGGGCTGCAGCCAGCCCTCCAAGTTCTGGAAGTAGCCTGAGGCTGGCAGAGATAGAAGGCCTTGGGCCCATCTGCAGCCAGAACACAGCACAGGAGGGCAGGGATGGTTAAGGCTGCACACGAAACTCTGGAGCTCTAGTTGCCAGTGTTGGGGAGAAGCACTGCCATATGGTAAAGGTGATCGAGCAAGGGGAGATGAGCCCTCGCTTTTCACCATAACCCTGACTCACCTCACCTTGTGGCCCACGTCACAAATCAGCGACTCTGACGTGAGCTCAGTCCATAGGGAAAAGTGACGCAGCTGCATGAGCCCAGCTCACCAGGGTTAAACGCAGCCAGCCTCTGCCCTGACCCCCACTGCGCAGGAAAACTCTGGGCAGGATAATAATGCCACCTACTTTTCCTCTCTGCCTGGGGAAATTGCCTTCCTGGGTTTCATTTTCAAAGGCTGAAGGAGATATGGGAATTTCACACTAAATTAAAGGAAAATTCAGAAACTCCGTCTTTTCAAAATAATTTGGTTGTACTGGAAAAGCAGTCACCAGCTGGCAAGCTCAGAGTTTCTGGTCAACTGTAGACATCAGATTCAGAACCAAAGAGCATTCATTTCAAAGGCCCCCTCAGACAGCCCCTCCCTGCAAGTTGAGAGCCTCTAGGTTGAATTCCTAGGTATTAAAAAGAGTGATGGCATATTTTAAAAAGCTTTGTTGAGGTCTAACTTACACGTCTCAAAGTTCCCCCATTGCGAGTGTACAAATCAGTGGTTTTTCTAAGGTCATAGGCTGTGCCACCATGACCACAGTCTAGTTTGAGAACACTGCCTTCACCCTGCCCGCAGGCAGGCCTCATTCTCACCTCCCTTCCTTAGCAGCCCCTCATCTGCTGTCTACTTCTGTGGTTTTTGGACATTTCATAAATAAAATTATAAGGGATCTTTTGCATCTGACTTCCTTCACTTAAGGTAGTATTTTTAAGGGTCATCCATTACTTTGTTAAGTGGTATTCTGTTGCATAGATATATCACATTTTGTTTCTCCATTCACTGTTGATGGACATTTGGGTTGTTGCTAGTTTCTTAGTGTTATGAGTATTGCCGCTTTGAACATTCCTGCATAAGTCTCTCTGTGAACATATATTCATATTTCCCTTGGGTCAGTTCCTAGAAGGGAAGTTGTTGAATCATATGATAGGCCTTACTCTTTAATAAACTGTGCACCTGTCTTCCAAAGTAGCTGTACCCTTTAACATTGCCGCCAGCACGGAATGCGGTTTCCACTTGCTTCCATATCCTCACCTTCACTTGTTACTGTCTGTCCTTGTGATCACAGCCATCCTAGTGGGTGTGTTGTGGTGTCTCACTGTGGATTTAATTTGCATTTCCCTAATGACTCATGATTTTGAGTATCAGTTTCCATGGGCTTATTACCCAAAGGCACATTTCAAACTAAATGGAAATATAAGCCATTTTTTAAAAAGTACCAGAAACTGATACTGAAAACTGATTTTATTTCTTTGTCCTTAGTACAAAAATAGTCACCAGAGGATTAACTAGATTGCGTGATTGATCCATGCGTTCATGAATTTATTTGTCTCATAAGTATTTATGAAGGGACTACCTATGTGCCTGGAGTCGTGCTCATTTCTGGAGATGAAACAATGACTCGGGCCTTGTCCCCCCCTTGGTGTACTCATGAAGACATGTACGGAAGAGGCGTAGGACACACACTGTTGGAGGTCACAGTGCAGCGGGAGCACTCGCCTGCCTGCTCGCCCCAGTGCAGGGGGGTCTGGGAATACTTATGGGTGAAATCATGAAAAATGAACTCCAAGAGGTTAGTAGCCCTCAGCCAAGCAAAGATGGAGAAGGAACATGATCCAGGTAGATGGGCAGGGTGGGGAGCCGGGGGGTGGGGAAGGAGAGAGGGACAGGCAGAGTCCCACTCTGTCTGGGCATCTTCGTCGGTTCAGGCAGCTCTAACAAAATTCCAAAGCCTAGGTTGCTTAATAAACAACAGAAATTCATTTCTCGCGGTGTGACTGGGAGGCTGGTACTGAACCCAAGTTGGGCTGCTCACTGCTGGAAAGGCCAGTTTGCGGGGGGACACACATGTTCATACCATAGCACTTGGCAAGTGAAAATAGCTCTTCGTGAATGGACTTAATAATGCTGAGGCCGGGGGGGACAATGAGAAATGAGCTGGAGAAGTAAGGGGGGCAGGATAAGGAAGGGCCTCGCAGGGAGCCCCTGGTGCCCTTCAAGGACAGAGCATCATGATCCGATGCTCCTTTAAAAAGTGCCCCCTACAGCACAGAGGGCAGCAGAGTGGGGCGGGCTGGGCCTCACTCGACAGAAGCTCTGTCAGGCCTCTCATGGCCTTAATCCTCAGCTCCACCTCACTAGGACCCGGCAGGGCCAGAGCTATCTGTGGGCTCCCCTGTGGCCCTGAGGATGACCTCTGCCTTCCTGTGTTTGGCAGGTGCTACATCACCCTCACTCAGTCTCTGCACCTGACCATGAGTGGGGCTCCATCAGGACCTGCAGGCACAGGCAAGACGGAGACCACCAAGGACCTGGGCCGCGCGCTGGGCATCATGGTCTACGTGTTTAACTGTTCGGAGCAGATGGACTATAAGGTACGGGCCCACCTTTGGGGGGCTAGAAGCTGGGCAGCAGCCAACTACTGACCAGCTTTATTCACGCCTCCCAGGCCCAGTTCAGAGGCCCAGCCGAGGAGGCCTCTGCTCCTTCACAAGAGCTGAAGGGCCCTTTTGCCCTGGAGCTTGTTGTCCTCCCTCTAAACCTCAGCGCCATGGAATCCGCATCCACCCATGAGCTTTGCGACCATAGACGGGGGACTTCACCTCTCGGGTCTTCTTTTGTCACGTGTAAAATGAAGAAGCTGAGAATATATGCAAAGTCCTGCATTCATTATTTGACCCAGAACCACAGAAAGGCTCATAAGTGGCTGATGTAAAAATCTTCACCAAAAAATCGTAGATGTGCTCTTCTGTAAAAGTGGGCATTTCCCCAGGATATCTACAAGGCACCATATTCTGCAAGGGCAGGTTTGACTTCTGAAGACAGACTAGATTAGCCTGTGTTGTTAGCAAGAGATAAAAAAGACAAGCGCAAGGCTAATGTTCTTCATTCGGGCGCTCATCATTTCTACATTTTTGTTGGTTTTGGTTTTTTTCTTTACTTTTTAGGGCTGTACCCTCGGCCTATGGAGGTTCCCTGGCTAGGGGTCCAATGGGAGCTACAGCTGCTGGCCTACACCACAGCCACAGCAACGCCAGATCCGAGCTGAGTCTGTGACCTACACCACAGCTCACGGCAATACCAGATCCTTGACCCACTGAGCGAGGCCAGAGATCAAACCCGCAACCTCATGGTTCCTCGTTGGATTCATTTCTGCTGTGCCACAATGTGAACTCCCATTTCTACATTTTTAAGTGTATTTCAGGTTCTGTGTCATACAGAAAGGCAAGAGGAACGAGGCCCATTAGCTAGGAATATTCTGCTCACAGACAGACCTTATAGAGATTATTTTCTTTAAAAAGCATAATAACAGATTGTCTCACTGTCTCTTTATTTTTATTTATTTTTTAGGTTTTTTAGGTTTTTATTCCTTATTTTATTTTGCTTTGTATATATTTTTGTAAACTGTCTTAAATCCCTTTGGAAAGTAGGATGGCATGTAAGGAAATTTAGAGTGGAAAAAAAAAATAATTGCCATGAATAGATCAAATAGTATATGTATAAATCATGCAATATATTGATTGCAAAATAAGTTTTAAAAGATTTGCAGTTACCACATATAGAACTCTTTAAATAAGATTATAATTTTAATAATATCTCTTATATATAAAATTTTGCTTGCAGAGTTGCAGAATCCTGTAGCACCATGTTTTTTTCATGGAAAGCAAACAAAATGAGGAATGAGGCCCAAAACAGCTGTCCTCCCATAGATTACACACTATATTTTGCTTTTCTTGAGGAACACATAAAGATAATGTTTCTTTTTAAGTGAGGCTGGAAGAAGAAAGAAATTTTTTTCCCCTTTAAAGAAACAGGCTAAACTTTGAGGATTATTTTAAGTTTCTAGATTCTATATTGCTGAATGACTCATTGCTGAAATAAGTATAGTTTCCCAAGAGTAACATTCTGGATGACACACTCATTTAGATGCAGAAGGCCTGGGGTATTGATTGAAGAAAATCAGCCAGTTTTCTTCAAAGTCATGCCTATCATGGGAGACAGGAAGAGATGAGTTGGCCCCATGCCCAGAGGTCACTAAGGTCATTTTACCCAATCCTTTCTGAAATCTTATTACTGAACCCTGACACCACCAACTCCTCTAAGAGTACAGGATGAGAAGAAGAGTTGGTCCTTCATTTGAACTGCGCAAAGCTGCTGCCAGGTGAGTCTAGTCCAGACACAGATCAGAGGAAGGACAGTAGGTAGAACCGTAGTGAGACACAGCAGAGGTAAAGCAACCCTTTTCTAGACACCAAACATCCTTTGTAACCAAGTAGCTTCACCAGGCAGTTTGTAAACCTCATCTTCCCCCTTGTTGTCCAGCTATTCAGAATTATTTTTATCTCAAAGTACACTCCAGCAATCAAGTTTATTGAGCAACACCATTGCTCAGCATGCTTTGTGCATTGTGAGAGGGTATCAAAGATAGATAGATAGATAGATAGATAGATAGATAGATAGATAGATAGATAGACAGACAGACAGACAGACAGACAGGCAGGCAGGCAGGCAGGCAGAGAGATAGACAGAGTGAATGAGTATAACCCAGTCCATTTGGAGAGACGATGAGAACGACATGTAAAATATTTAGGAGAGACAGCAAACAGCCTGACCCTGAGTGCTAATGTGTGTTTTACAAACTAATCCCTGGAATACTCAGAGCAGGGGGAGAGCCGCCCAGTGTGCTGGTCAGAAAAGACAGCGTAGAAGAGGTGAGACCTGAGGCTGAGTGAGCGCCAAACAGGGCGTGTGACCTTTTAACACAGTCCAGCCTTCTAAGAGGTCAGTTTCAAAAACAGGACCGAGTTCTATGTGCAGTTGATGTGCTTTCTGTGTTCCCTGTTCTGACTTGACCCTGAGCCCTCTTCAAGGGTTTGGCTGGGACAGGAGAGGAAAGAATGAGGGTCAGAAAGAGTCAACCAGCATCACTCAGAGCAGCACATTCTGTGTAGCGTCTCCAGGGAACAGGCTAGAAACAAACATGGAACCACAGCCGGGTCCATTTCAGGTGGATCAGGGAACAGGGCAAGATAGGAGATGGGATTGACCAAGGGGGAAGGACACAAAGCCACCAGGAGGCTCTGACCTCGGGGTGCCGGGTCACAGAGACCCTGCAGGCTGCAGAACAGATGCAGAAGCATGAGGAAAACAGTCTTTAAGGACAACCCCGTGGGCAGCCAGATGCAGGGACACAGGGCCTGGAAGGTAGGGACATTTTGGGGGGAAGCTGGATGATGGGGTAGCAGAAACAGAAAAGAACTAGAGGCTTAAAGCAGTTAAATGATACTTGGTGAACATGGACAGGGAGGGACTGGGGTGAAACAGGGAGGAGTAAAGAGGAGAGCTTGGGCTGTGGCTAGGCCCTTCACAATCCCTTCCGCCTCGGGAGTCCTACCAGGAGGCGGTGGGTAACCGGGTGGATGTGAGAACTGTGTGGAGACTTGGGGAAAGGGAAAGTTACTGCTGTTAGCGCTGGTTGGAAACCCATCAAACTGGCCGCTTTCTCTGGAAAGTGGTTGCAGTTTTGGTGCTAAGGCGTTCTTTATGTTACAGCAGTAGTACCTTCTCCCCTGACATCAATTTGCTAAAACATCAAATGACTGGGCTTGAAAGCATCTGGAATCCTCCCTGACCTCTCCCCCACCGCATCCACGCGGTGGAAACTGTCCTCTCTGGGCTTCTGAAGCATTCCCTCCCACACTTCTCCTCTCTGACCGGGCCTTCCTGACCGCACGTTCTGATCCCCTTCCTTCGCCTCAAGTTGATCGGGTGTACGGGAAACTCCTGCATCTGTTTTCCACGTCACCCAGGTCCTGGTCGTCCTTGAACTGGGCAGCAGGGGCCTCCATTCTGATGCCCTTGTTGCATATTTGGTTGACACCCTTCTCAGGCAGGTCCTGCTGACGTCCTGTCGTCTTCGCCCCATCAGTACTGATGCTCTCATTTATCCCGCGGGTCAGGGTAGAACATCTTCAGTTTCCCGTCCTTCCTCCCGTCATTCCGGTCAGTTAGCAGTGTTCATTCTTCCTCAGCGTGGCTCTCACTCCAGGCCTTCGGCCTTATTCTGAGATCCCTTATCCTAGCCCAGAAACCGTCTAATGGCTCGGCAACACCACAGCCCGGCTAAGAGTACCATTGTACTGTTGGGGTGGGGTCAAAACATGGGGTAACGTGGAGTCCTGGGTTCTGCCCAGGCTCCTGGGGCGTAAAGTGTGGGGTACAGTTATCCCCCTATGGAAACTCTACTCTTCTGCTTTACATATTGGATTTCCATTTGATGAAAGGGACCCAAGCTTTAAAAAGCTTTCACAACCACTGTTAGCATAGAGAAGCATGGATTTTGATTCTCAAAACTTCCATTTAGTATTTGTAATCTTTGACGGGTCGGTGTGTGTATATATGTAAAATGTGTGTATGTGATGTACATATATGTACATGTGTATGTAATGCATGTATACATATCTGTAGATGTATGTAACAAGCTGTCAGATGTCACAAATACTAAGCATAAATTCAGGAATACAAGTTGTAATACATATATATATATGAAATATAAAATATATGTTACATTTATTATGTAAATATTAAAATACATATAATTTTATGATTTTATAATATTTATGTTATCGATATACATATATAATAAATAATAATAACACAACCCTCATGGATATAATAATAGTAATATTCACCTGCAGGGTTTTGGTTTTTTTTTTTTTCCTTTTGCCATTTCTTAGGCCGCTCCCTCGGCATATGGAGGTTCCCAGGCTAGGGGTCGAATCGGAGCTGTAGCTGCCAGCCTACGCCAGAGCCACAGCAACACAGGATCCGAGCCGTGTCTGCGACCTACGCCACAGCTCACGGCAACGCCGGATCCTTAACCCACTGAGCAAGGGCAGGGATCGAACCCGCAACCTCATGGTTCCTAGTCGGATTCGTTAACCACTGCACCACGACAGGAACTCCACCTGTAGGGTTTTTTTTTTTTTGAGCACACAAACACAATGCCTGGAACTTACTACCTCCTCAGAGAAAGCATGATTTCTCAGTCTGAAATAACTACATGCCAGTTTTATCTCTAATAAACAGAATGAGTTCCCTGGTGGTTGAGCAGGTTTAGGATCTGGCATTGTCACTGCTGTGGCTCTGGTTACTGCTGTGGTCCAGTTTTGATCTCCAGCCCAGGAACTTCTACGTGTCATGGGCACAGCCAAAAAAGCAAACAAAATAAAGCAAAAAACCAGAATGAGTAAGTCAACAGCCACACTACCCTCATGTTAAAATTCCAACGGGACTTATCACTATCTGAGAGCTTCTTATTCTTGTGTTCATTTTATGTTTTCCCCATTAGAATACAAGCCTCATGAGGATAGGGACAATTCTCCCTTGTTCGAAGTTGATTCCTCGTGACCTAGGGCAGCCCCTGGCACATAGTACATGCTCGATACTTAAGAGCGTGAAAAGAGGAATCAATTAATTCAAGAAGCTTAATAAAAGTTGGACTTACGCCTCCCTCCCTTTTCAAAGTCTGCCCCGCCTCTAACCTAAGCATGTGAAGTTAGACTGCTTCTCCTAAAATACTGACTTAATCGTGCTTTTCTCTGCTCCAGACCCCCCAAAATCGCTTCCAGAAATTCAGTTCTGTTCAGAACCATGATCCCCTTTATTAACTCACCTGGCAAGCCAAAATGATGCCTTTATTTTTCTCTGACGATACCGTGATTTTGCTCTTCCTCTGTCCACAGTCGTCCCTCCTCCCAGAAAGCCCTTGCGCTTCTGTTCTGCCTGCACACTTACTGTTATCCTATGGAGCCATCATTCCATACGTTCTGAAGGCGGCATGTGTGCAATACCAATACTCCAGATCTTCTGACTTCTGTTCTTGTTTCCTTCCACTAAACTGATGTTTGCCTGAGTGCCCTCTGAGAAAACCAGGAGTCAAGAAAAAAATCCTAACCACATAACAAAGTTGAGCAGATTTAATTTTGCTGGACTTCTTAGGGCCCTTAAAGCACTAATATGTGTTGTTAATGGACAAAAGTGGATTATAGAATGCAGTGTTTTCCAAAATTGATTCATCAAAGAGTATTGTTTTCAAGGAGCATCTCCCAGCTTTGCCATTCCATGAAATAAAGTTTGGACATAAAGTTGTAGTACTACCTGAAATTCACCTCTTTGGCAAAACTGATCACTTGGCACTTTAACCCACCCCTCTCTGAACTCCATAGCATTAGTGGTTTCTATTAGCCATTGGAACCGTTGCTCAGGTAGCAGTTTACCTGTTTTATTTATGTACCTTATCTCCACAACCTAACTAGAAGTTCCTAGAGAGACTGAGACCCTCTGGGTCTAGCACATGAGCTATGTGTGAAACTAATGGTCCAAAAATGCCTATGGAGTAAAAGAATGGACTTTTCAGCTATTAGCATGTTCCCAGCACTTTAGTGATGTCTCCTTGCCAACAGCCTTGAGTGTCTCCCAATCACCTCTCCCTTTACGTTGCTTCGTGGTTCACTACTTCACGTCCAATGCCCAGTGTGGTTTTTCTCTTCAGGATGATATACCATCTTCCCTCTGAAATTCTTTCCTTGCTCTCCTTTAAAAAGATTTACCTAGGAGTTCCTGTCATGGTTGCGGGTTCGATCCCTGGCCTTGCTCAGTGGGTTAAGGATCCGGCGTTACTGTGAGCTGTGGTGTAGGTCGCAGACGTGGCTCAGATCCCCCGTTGCTGTGGCTCTGGCGTAGGCCAGTGGCTACAGCTCCGATTGGACCCCTAGCCTGGGAACCTCCATGTGCCACAAGTGCAGCCCTAGAAAAGACAAGAAGACAAAAAAAGAAAGATTTACCTGTAGTTTATTTTCTATAGCGGCTCTCCTTTTCCACCCGCATCTCCTGCCTCTCGTCACTCTGGGAAACCTGGGTACTTGGCATGGATTTAAAGATAGAGACATAAACTTTTTCATCAGCACAGGCCAAAGGCTGAATGGAAGGCTTTTTGTCTGTATGGTGCAAGAAATGTAATATTTTATTCATTTCCTGGGATTTTTGAAAGCTGCAGAATCAACATTAATGCAAGCCTGATGACATTTTAAAGGGATTTTGGTCCAAGTGTCTTGAAAAGGTTCTGTTTGATCCCATGACTTAGGTTGGCACCCAAAGCCATCAAAATTTTAATTGTCCTTGAAATTTTAATGTGAGTTTCTAACCAGCAGTCTTTAGAGGAGTGGAAGTATCTATAATAAAGGGGGTGGGGAGATTGCTTGGACATGGGAGGGTGAGCCTGGCACAGACAGTAATTTCATCTCTGTACATTTTGTTGCAGTCTTGCGGCAACATCTACAAGGGTCTCGCTCAGACCGGTGCCTGGGGATGTTTTGATGAGTTTAATCGCATCTCCGTGGAGGTCTTGTCCGTGGTGGCCGTGCAGGTATGGAGGCCAGAAGTTGGTGGGGGCGCTGCAGTCTTCATGCCAAACACTGGCCGTCTGCACCCTCTTGTTTCCACCCTCTCCTCACCTGCTCGCCTCTACCCTTTCCCCTTGGCGTCTCCTGCTCCTTCCTTCCTCTCTGAAATCAGGCCCGGGTGCAGAATGTCGGTATCAGGCAGGTCCCTGCCAAGGTGGATCCATCTAGGCCATGAGTCTCCATTTCTTCCTCTGTAAAACGAGAAGAACGACCATCCACCTGCTTCATAGGCGTGAGGAAGGGATCAGACAAGGTGGTGGAGCCCAGCTCCTTGGAAAGAGCATAGACTTTGGAAATTTCAGACCAGGGCTAAGATTCCATTTCTTTTTTGTTCCTTTTTTTTTTTTTTTTTGCTTTTTTTTTTTTTTTTTTTTTGCTTTTTAGGACCACACCCACGGCATATGGAGATTCCCAGACTTGGGGTCTAATCAGAGCTACAGCTGCCGGCCTACACCACAGCCACAGCAACGCCGGATCGGAGCCGAGTCTGTGACTTAACACCACAGCTGACAGCAACACCAGATCCTCAACCCACAGAGTGAGGCCAGGGATCGAACCCACAACCTCACAGTTCCTAGTCGGATTCGTTTCTGCTGCACCACAACGGGAACTCCTAAGATTCCATTTCCTGACTGGGCATCTGGGCCAGCTGTTCCACCACTCTCAGCCTCGTTCCCTTAATTATACACAAAGTGAGGAACACAACATGGATGTATCATTAGATTAAGTTTTTTTTTTTTTTGCTTAGATTTTCTCCAAGCTTGCCACTTATCTTTCAGGTCATCCAGAAAGCACTTACTAAGAACCCACAGCATAGTCACTGCTGTGCTCAAGGCCGGGGCGAAGGGTCCACAGTAGAAAGGACATGGTCTCTAACGTCAAAACCTTGAGTTCCTGAGACACTTCAGTATTCTAGGCATTATTTCATATCTGAATCACGGTATGGGACAAGATGCTAGATATGCTATCTCAAAACCGAGCCTTGAAAAGATAGGATTTGGCTTTGGGTCAGGATCCCATAGATAGTGGGAGCAGCAGAAAGAGAGGGGAGGAGAGGAGTGAATGAACCCTTGTCGAAAGTCTGTTCAGTACCACTTATTCCTCATGTATCATCTCCTACATCTGTCACATCCACACAGCAGCCCTAGGAGCCACTGGTATCACATATATACAGAGAGGGAGGCCGGGGCCGAAGAGCAGAGGAGAAAACCAGCCTGTTCTGTGGCACACTGCTGGCAAGTGGCACGGTTAGGCCTTGAAGCCAAGCTCCCCAACCCGTGCTGTCAGTGCAGATCTGGGGACAGGTCTCAGGTACCAGGGGTAAAATGCTGGAGAGGAAAATATGGCAAGAGAGGCAGCTTTGAGCCAAATAGAGACGGACTTAAATGCCACGACATGTGTTGCGCCCTCTTCAGTGGGCAACATGGAACCCTGGGAGATGCCTGGAAGGGAAGTTGCCCCTCTGCCTGGGAGCAGTTTTTTTTTTGTTTTGGGGTTTTTTTTGTTTTGTTTTGTTTTGGGTTTTTTTTGGGGAGGGGGCTGCACCTACAGCACATGGAAGTTCCCAGTCTAGGGGTTGAATTGGAGCTGCAACTGCCAGCCTATGCCACAGCCATAGCAACACGGGATCTGAGCTGCATCTGCTATCTATACCATAGCTCATGGCAACACTGGGTCCTTAAACCACTGAGCAAGGCCAGGGATCGAACCCTCATCCTCACGGATACTAGTTGGGTTCGTTACCGCTGAGCCGTGATGGGAACCCCTTGGAGCCGTTTTAAGGAGCTGGGCAGGAAGATACCCAGTGGGTCCTGATTGGAGCTGTGAAGGCTGAAACAGAAGTCTGCCCGCCTCCCCCCAAGACCCCCCGGGATCAAGGTGGAGCACTTTCCCAGTGCCTGTGCCAGTGCTCCTCCCTGAGGGGGCCTGTGGGTTCAGAGCCCCCTACCCCTCTTGCCTCAGCAAGGTAAAGGGCACTTACAGTGATGAAAGCTGAGGTGAGGGACGTGGGACACTGGCATGACTGGTGCTCCCAATTTATACCCATGCAGCTTACAATCAAAAATAATTTGGTTTTCTGTTATTGTTTGCTTTTATTTCCAAAGCAGTATGTATACAGTACAGAAAAAGAAAACTAGAGCCCAGAGCACCTCTTGGATCCCTATAGGCCTCTGTTTAATTCTTTCAGGTCCAGACAAAGGAACAAGGATAATGTTTAGCTGAGCCGATGTGTTTCTTAGGCCCGTGGGCAGGGCCGAGGGAAAGGGCAGAGGAAGGGAGGTGGGAGGACTGCAGACAGGAGGTCATCCGTGGGGGACAGCTGGCTAGGACAGTATTCTCCACCTCCCTGGCAGAGCCGCCCTCCCCCCACATAGTCCCCACCTGCTGTCACCCCTCTCATCCAGGCCTGCCATCCCTGTCACAGGTAGGCTGGACGTGGAGCTGTGGGCAGGTGCTGAAGCCACCACAAGGCTTCACAGGGGTGGACGGGCACCATAGCTAATGGCACGGCCCACTCTGGTCTCCAGTTACTTCTGGGAGCCACTGGCGGTCAGGGGGGGGGTCTTCATTTCCCCTCCCCCGAAGTCAGGCTTTCCACCTCTTTCCTTTGACAGCCAGTTGGCGTTCCAACTCGCTGGTGCTGGTCTAGACTGTTTCCTGGCGAAGCTCCTGAAAGTGGCAAAAGTGTGGGGCTCTTCTCTTGTTCTCAGTCAAGATATTTGGCCTTTCCTTCCCTCGGGTGTGTTTGACTCCCCAGGAGGGAGTAGAGAAAGTAAGTCAAATAGCTGGCCTGGACATTCTCTAGGCTGGAAACCCTTGACAGGCTTGGTTCACAAGAGCTGATTGTGCTGTCAGGTTGTGGCAGAAGTATTTCCACCTCGGAAACTCCACCGCGGAAACAGACAAATCCTACAAATCAGGGAGTTTTGTTTTCCTGGAGAGCTGGTTACACCTTTACCAGCACAGCTCTGCCTGTGAGAGAGTGATGGCAGTGTTGCCAGATGGCTTACATTTTAAGGAGAAGGTGAAATTCCAGAGTTTGATTAAAAATCTCTAGATTTCTCAAAGTTGACAATTTATTCAATTAAAAAACAAAACAAAACAAAACCTGAGCTGAACAAACAAGACACGTCAGCTGACAGCATTCATCTCCAAGCAGTCACTCCACAGCTTAGAACCAGGAATGATGGCCCTGTAAGCGCTTTGAATTTCGTACTGTAAGATGTGGAGTAAAGCAAACAAAATAAACCTTTCTTGAAGTACTAATTCTAGGCCTAGGCATGGTTCTGAAAATCAGAAGAGAAGCATTAGCTTTTTGCGAAGGAATCTGTTGGGACCAGTAACCTGTAATTACACCATGTCCTGGAGTTTTTCTTTTTACTTCTTCCACTGCAGATGTCTAAGCAGCCAGTGTCTTCCTCCAACTTTTTGTTCCCTCGCCCACTATCCTCTGTTATTTCTACCCACCTTTATGTCCACCTCTTTTGTTTCTGCTTGTATGACTTTATGCACCCTCTCTCCTGGCTGCTTGCCACAGCTTCCGGAGGGCATCTCTTGTTCTCATCAGCTGGGCTGCACTGCTGTTACTGCCCTCACTTAAACCCAGGACCCTTCATCCTGAATAGCTATACCTGTGGTGTTCCAGTCCCTCCCCCAGTGCTGGGGGCTGCCATCAGGGTACCTCAGTGTGTCCCCACAGGAGCCTGGAGAAGAGCAAAAGAGAAGCAGTGAGAGTTCATCTCGGGCTCCAGAGGTTTACGAACAAGTTCCATGAGGAACTGGTAATTTTAAAGAAGCAGGTCTTATAGAGTAGAGTTAGCCAGACAAGGGAATGGGAAGTGGTTGTGTGTCTAGACTCTGAAACCGCTCTGCCAGTGTTCAGTTCTGGTTCTGCCACTTACCTTGGGCAAGTCCATGTCTCAAGTTCCACATCTATAAAGGGGGTTAATAGTAATAATACTGCTTGATGCAGTTGTAGTAATTATTAAATGAATTAATGTATGTCAGGCACTTAAAAACCAACACACAGGAGTTCCTGTCATGGCTCAGCGGTACTGAACTGATATCCACGAGGATGCGAGTTTGATCCCTGGCCTCCCTCAGTGGGTTAAGGATCCAGCATTGCCGTGAGCTGTGGTGTATATTTCAGATGCGGCTGGGCTCCCATTTTGCTGTGGCTGTGGCCGTGGCCAGCAGCTGTAGCTCCATCGACCCCTAGCCTGGGAACTTCCATATACTGTGGATGCGGCCCTAAAAAAAAAAAAAAAAGCAGGCGCACAGTAACGTTAGTTTCTCTTATGATGGTAGTGGTGGTGGTTACTGTCATTATTGCCTGAGCACTGCAGTAAATGGCTTGAGGAAAGGCCAGAACACACAGGACAGGGAAGAAAGGCCTACACCCTACCCTCACCAGTCTCCTCTACACCTCTCACTCCTCAGCTGGCCCAGGCTTGGGCTGTCTTAACAAACTTAACAGTGTCTGAACCGATGAGGCAGTGCCCAGCAGCCACTGTTCCCAGTGCATAATGGACAGACGTGGCCAATTTGCCTTATTTTGAAACTGCCCAACACAAAGTCAGTAATGAGTTCTCTTTTTGCTTTTGAAATTAAATGAAATAAATTCAACCTGGAATTCCCTGCTGCTTCCACATGCTTGTCTAGGAATACATCTATAGGAGATGTTCTCAGGAAAGTGGTCTGACAGCCTGGGCAAAATCCAAGCCAGGACCGTTTAAAATCATAGACCGCCCAAGGAGAAATTGCACTCAACTGTTCATGCCACCATCCAGGCTGGCATATTGGTGCCAGAGCTGCACCCGCTACGACAGCTCTCCCCGCCCTCCCCCACCCCCCCACCTCCCCACCCCCTCCTCTTCTTTCATGTCTGCGCTCTGCTTCTAGGTAACTTCTGCAGAAGTGAGCACAACTCAGTGTCCCTGCAGGTGGACATTTTAATGTCTCCGCCAGATTGGTCAAGCAGAATTGCATATCCAATTGGGAAATTGTGGCAATTCCAGGAACAGTTACTGTTTTGTTTTGTTTTTGTCTTTTTGCCTTTTCTAGGGCCGCTCCCTTGGCATATGGAGGTTTCCCAGGCTAGGGGTCTCATCAGAGCTGTAGCCACCGGCCTACGCCAGAGCCACAGCAATGCGGGATCCGAGCCACATCTGTGAGCTACCCCACAGCTCACGGCAACGTCAGATCCTCAACCCACTGAGCAAGGCCAGGGATCGAACCCACAACCCCATGGTTCCTAGTCGGATTTGTTAACCACTGAGCCATGACAAAACTCCAATTCCAAGGACAATTACTGTTATGTTTAAACATAAGATACTACCTATGTTTTTAAATTTTGCTAACATAACAACCAGCTCCCTAGGCCATGGGTTGTCTGGGCCCCAGGACATGTGCCACCACCCTGTGCCTGTAGCCCCTTGTTCCCTCCACGCTCCCTGGCCTGATGTCTCTGCCGCTTCCTCTGTCCCATGGGTACAGGCCCTGGCAGTGTGCTGGGTGGGGCAGGAAGCAGCAGAAGCAGCAGCGCAGCTGGCAGAGACTCAGGAGCCCACCGTAGCTGTGTTCCAAGTGCTCAAGGGGCTGAACAAAGGCTAGAGTCTCAGAGCCAAGGCAGCTCTCAGGTAACCCCCTTTATAGAGGAGCTAAAGGTTTAAGGTGAACACACAGAAATCGTCTAAGACATGTAAAAAAGTGCTGAGTGGGTTACACTTCCCACAGGCAGCAGACTCCAGCCTGCCACTGCAGAGAGAAGCGTGGAGTGAGCCAGGCAGGATTTTAGTAACACGTGGCACTGGGGGCAAAGGCTGGAGAAGGGAATGACCCAGGGGACCACAGAATGAAAGGGCCACTTCCCTAGAATGTAGAGGGGCCAGGTCCAGGGGTGTGGAAAAATAGCTGAGAGGAGGCACAGAGCTTAGAGCTAGCTGCTGACCTCCTTAAGGTATATCACCTGCAAGGCAGATAGGGTGACTGTGACATTTAATCAGTGCCTATGATGCAAGGCCGTGGCCTGGGTGGGAGGATATAGGGGCAGAACCCCCTGTGATTACCTGCTTTCCATCTTTGGCAGGAAAGAGATCATCCTTAAAAAGGTCAAGCCCCCATGGTCAGACAAGCCATGTGGCTTGTGCAGATAACAGGACTGATCTCTTGGAGTCAGGGCTGGCCTGCGGTATGGAGCAGTAAGACCTACACATGCATCTAAAATATAAGGCAGAAAGGAGGTTCCATTCAAGAGGTGCAGTTAAAGATGTAGAGACTCGTCGGGGGCGGGGGGGAATGCTTGCCAAAAACACAAGTGCTGTACGACTGAAAAGAAAATGAGCCCACTGGTTGAGGGCAGAGGAGTGTCATGAAACTGGGATGGGGCAGAGTGGTCCAGTGTCAAGAATTCTTAATTGGCCACCAGGTGTCCTGAAAGTGGACAGTGGAGGGTGCAGGACAGGATGGAGTCATCCAGCCCCATGCTACTCCAGCTGTGGACCAGGAGCATCAGCATCCCCAGGGGAACTCTCAGACCCACCTCAGACCTGCTGTAACAGCATCTGCATCTTCATAAGACCCTCAGTGGTTCCTGTGCATCATGACGTTGAAGACATGCTGCTCTGGTGCAGTCCTCTTAACCCTGACGGCACTTAGAAGAGCAGCCATGTGCAAAATGCACCGTCTCCACCCCCAAAGATTCTGATTTCTCTGGTTTGGGGCAGGACCTAGGCATCAAAGTTTAAAAACAAAAAGCAAAAAAAACCCTTCCTTCATGGTTTGAGAACCAGAGCTGAGAGGGAGACTGTGAAGTAAGGAAAACATCCTTGAGGACTGGGAAGCTTGGGTTCACATCAGGACCTCACGATCAAGCCTGGCTGGTTGGGTGAGTGGGCTGCAGGGATAGTGTGCCCACGGCAGGTGGGCAAAGGAGCGGAGGACTCAGGCTCACTGAGAGAGGGAGGGAGTCAGTCTGCAGCTGTGAATGGGGACACCTGGGCGGAAGCAGGGGTGCGTAGAAATCCAAGAGTTGACTCTCTCTTGAACCTTCGTGTGCATCAGACTCACCTGGAGGGCTTATTAAAACACCTTCGTGGAGCATACCCCCAGAATTTCGGATTCGGTCAGTCTGGGGTGAGGCTGAGAATTTGCACGGGCGTTTGGCAGGATCCAGGGGCACAAGCTGTGGTACGGTGGACAAGTTACTTCTACCCTCTTGGCCTCAGTTTCCTCACTGGTAAACGGTTTGGTCCAGATCACGGTTTTCTCAGCTTTGGCACAAATGAAGTCTCGGGCCTGATAATTCTTTGCTTGCAGGGGTCTATCCCGTTTAGCTTCATGCCAGCAGCATCCTCCCCCCAGTTGTGACAGCAAACATGTCTGCAGGCATGGCTGGATGTCCCCTGGCGGGGGGCAGGTGCAAAATCACCCTCAGTTGAGAACACTGGTTTCTACACAGCTTTCCATTTTTGTTTGTTTTCTTTAATGGGTGGTGAAAGCACCTTTGTTATTTCATGGAAACACATCTCTTAATTATAGCAAACATGATGTTTTCAGAGCAAAAAATTCCTGTGAAATGGTGTGTATTTGAGCAGGAGCTGTGTGCAGCTGGCATGGTGTTCGTAGAAGGCCATGTGGGGAAGCGGCTCTACATACTGGCTCTGGCCCCAGACTGTCTTAACTCAGGTGGCCCCACTTACCTACTTTTAGGCATCTGGCAAGTTTTGTTTTTCTTTTAACTTTTTATTTTGAATTAATGTTAGAACTGTAGAAAATTATAGAAAATCAATTATAGAAAAGTTGCAAAAATAGTATAGAGTTCCAGAGTTCCCGTCGTGGCACAGCGGAAATGAATCCGACTAGGAACCATGAGGTTGCGGGTTTGATCCCTGGCCTCACTCAGTGGGTTAAGGATCTGGTGTTACCATGAACTGTGGGGTAGGTCGCAGATGCCGCTTGGATCTGATGTGGCTGTGGCTGTGGCATAGGCTGGCAGCTGTAGCTCTGATTGGACTCCTAGCCTGGGAACCTCCATATGCTGTGGGTGCGGCCCTAAAAAAGAAAAAAAAAGAAAGAAAGAAAAGTAGTGTAGAGTTCCTGCATATCCTCCACCAGCCTCCCCTACTGGCAGCATCTTCCGTGATTGTGGCACAGTCTTCCCTGCTTTCTGCCTCGCTTTCCTCCCAGTGAAATGAGGACCCAGCCCTCTCACAGCTGTTGAGGGGACGGAATGCGACAATTCATGTAAAATTCTCAGAAAAGCACCTGATACATATCAAGTGCTTAGTAACTGCCAGTTATTATTTTTGTTATTCCCTGTGGCTTTAAAGTCTCCCAAAGTGATGCGTCTCCGGTGGAGAAGCAGACCCCACGAGTGAGGAGTGTACCTGGCACCTTTGACGCAGTCCGTGCCCACCTGTGCGTGCTCCTCCACCTGGCTGGGCTTGCAGTTTAATCCAGACAATCCCAGTCCACCTGCTTCTCCCCCACCCCCCGGCCTCCGGAAGGACCTTGGGACTTTACTGGGGCCCTGGACCCCAAGCACTATTACCTTTCAGTGGCTTGTTCTGTGGACTTTGGTTGCTTCTAAGGCAACAAGGCAATGCCAGGCAAACAGTCTCCTTCCTCACCAGCCAGGCTCACAGCCTGCCATTAGCACTCATGCTCAGTGTTAACTGCGTCCTTGAGTCTCTACAACGCTCTCCTTCGAGGGCCCCAACAGAATTTTACACCAAAGCACAGATGCTGCCCGTCCTGTGGAGCACCATGAGTCCTCACCGAGTGAGGTTTCTGGGCCTCGGGTTGCCGGAGGGGTGCTGAGGCAGAGCGAAGAGCAGAAAGGGTCCAGGGCTCTCACCTTCGCCCAAAGGTATCAGAGCAATTCGTAAGTGGTAATTGAACTCCCTTCCCCACTCCCGTCACAAGGGGGGAACTGTGTATTTTACAGACGGGGAGGACCAGAGCCTACGGAGAGAAGCAGCCTTCCCCACTCACGCACCTCCCAGGGTCATGAGGGTGGTAAGAGGCCCTGTGGCTGCGCTGTGCTGTGAGCAGCTAGGGAACAAGCAGAGCTCAAGCTGTTTGGCTGACGTGCTGGGTCCTGGAGGCCTGCTCTGCCAGAGTGCGTTGGCATTCTGTGCACGGAAAAGGAGTTTCAGTCTCAAACTAATTGCTGTGAGCTTGAATGCATTCCGTCATTACAGCTTCACTTTGGGAAAGGAGCTGAATCCCAATTGTGGAACCGCCATGCGTCCTGGCAGACACTGCCCTTCCAGAGGCACTGGAGGGAGCCTTGCCCCCCTTGTAGGTGGTCCAGCTGCCTCCATGCTCTCTGTCTCCATCTCTGTATGTCTGTCTCTCTAGTAAGGATGTGGTCAAGCTGTCTCCATCTTTTTCTCTTTCATACATGTGCCAGCTCTGATGCTCCCTCCCTCCCCCTCCCCCTTTCTCTTTCACACACACACACACACACCCGTAGCTACAGCTCAGTCTCCTTGGAACCCTTAGTTATTCTAAAGACCCTGAGCTTAGCTGATATGCACAGGACTCATTCAAAACTTCATGCTGGCTCCAGATTCCAGGTTTTTCTCTCAAGAACCCTGAGAGGATGGAAATACTCAGAGACATTCTGGGACCTGGCTGAGCAATTGAGCCCCTTTTGTCCTCCTTCTTTCTGTTGCTGATCATTTTCATACACACTTTTCCAGACTACCAGGTGTGAAAATAAATGGGTGAGTTGCATTTCTGTCTCTCCTTCCACTGCTGTAAGAATAATCTAGAATCTACTTCTGACCAGGTCAAGCTTCGGCTTAAATCCCCTCCGGCTTCAGGCCGCATTTAAGATAAAGTCTGGTCTCTTTAGAAAGGCACGATAACCCCTGGAGAATCTGGCCCCAGCCTCCCTTTGCGCCTGTGACTCCTTTACTCCCCACCATACACCCCATCCATACAGGAGTCACCTGTGCAAGAGGTGTAGCCCAGACCTGGGAGTAGACAGGAGGGGTCAAACCCAGGTGAGGACCCTGCTGCAGTGACGTGGTGGTGACATTAACAGTTTCCATGTTGGCTGCTCTTTTTTTTTTCCCTTGGTCTTTTTAGGGCCACACACACGGTATATCGAGGTTCCCAGGCTAGGGGGTCCAGTTGGAGCTGTAGCCGCTGGCCTACACCACAGCCACAGCAATATGGGGTCTGAGCCACGTCTTTGACCTACACCACAGCTCACGGCAATGCCTGATCCTTAACCCACTGAACGAAGCCAGAGATCAAACCCACGTCCTCATGGATGCTAGTTGGGTTCGTTAACCACTGAGCCACAACGGGAACTCCCTGGCTGCTCCTTTTGAGTGTGGTCTGTGTGCCAAACTCCTTATGGACTTTTTTTCATTTAATCCTTAGAACAAGCCCCAGGATAGGTTCTGGTGTTCTCTCCATGTGTAGGGCAAGAGCCCAGGCTCCAGAATCCACCTGCCTGGATCCAAATGCAGACACCAGCACTTAGTACCTGTGTAAGGCTCAGCGAATGACTCTAGCTCTCGGTGCTCCCATTTCTTCATGGAGAAATGGGGGTGGTGGCACTAAAGAGCCCCCCTCAGAGGGTCGTGGTGGGGATCACATGACCTAATACATAAAGGTTCTCGTGACAGTGGTCAGTGCTAGTACACCTTGGCTATACTGCAGAGGGGACCAGCCCTCAGAGGGCTTTTCACTGTTGACCCCCAACCTCTTAGCCACTGTGTGGTAAGCATGGGTATGGGAATGTAGATTTCTTTAGGACAGGCACCCAGTGCCCATCAGCAAAGGGCCAGGGTGCAGTCATCTGGTCTGTCCTTCTGTGAAAGGGGCCCCAGAGCAAGTGTTTGTGCTGTGTGTGACCACAGGGTCCCAGCCTTAGCTACCACCCCACCTCTGGAGCATTTTCTGATGACTCGTTCACCAGGTAAAAAGCATCCAAGATGCAATTCGAGACAAGAAGCAGCAGTTCAACTTCCTCGGGGAAGAGATTAGTCTGAACCCTTCTGTGGGCATCTTCATCACCATGAACCCAGGCTATGCTGGCCGCACGGAGCTGCCGGAAAACCTCAAGGCTCTGTTCAGGTGAGAGCATCTTCTCTGTCCCGTGCAAGGGCCCCAGAAAGAAGCTTCTTTTATTTCTCCATTGAAAACACATGACATGTATACTAAAAGAAATGTGGAACATATTAAAGAATAGATTTTACAAAACCAGGTTTAATGCCATCACCAGTAAAATTATTTTTTGCTTAATTGTGTTCTGTTCTTCTTTTATTGGCATATAAAGTCATGCATTTGTGGTCTACACACAGTTTTGTATTGTTTCGTTTTTTTCATTTCATGGTGCATCATAATTCTATCAGTTTCTTCTGTTAGATATTCTTAAGGAATCTCATTTCATAACTGCATTTTATTTTATCAAGCATGGTCCGCAATGTAATTAACTAGTTCCCCATGGTTATATGTTAAGACTATTTCTAACATTTAACATAAATTTATGCATCGTTTTATGCAACATTTAAAATGAATTTATATGTATTTGTATATATAATTTATATACATTATACTATAATATACATAAGTATTTTTTCGTATGCATGATTATTTTCTTTGGCTAGCTTCCCAGGAGTAGAATCACTGAGCTAACAAGGAGAAGCATTTTTAAGGCTCTGCCAAATTGCTTTCTACAAAGAGTAGTGACGAATTACACTCACAAGAGTGATGCATGATAGCACCTCTTTTATTTTACTGTTGCCACCGGTGGGCATTGCCATATTTTTAAATCTTCTTTATTGTAATAAGAAAACACAAATGCACTTCCTAGCAGGGGCTGGAGTCTCCACCCTTTTTTTTTTGGAAAAGAGAAGTCAGCCCAACAAAGAGAAAACTGGAAGATGCTTCATGGCTTCTGCTTTTCTGTTCACTGAACTGGTACCCGACAGAGGCCTTGAGAGCAACAACATAGCTGTGTGTCTCATCTTTGGACTGAGACCCAGTGCTCGCTTTTGGGGACGTGGAGGCTTACGAAGCCACTGGAAGTCTCCCTGTGTCCCTCAGTCCCTCACTTTCCTCTGCCCTAGGACTGGGTGGTATCTCCATCTTCAGGCAGGTCCCCTTGTCGGAATGCCAGCAGGCCGTGCGACCTGCTGCCCAGAGTGCTGTATTGTTCGCTCTTGGCTTACACAAAGTATTTATTAAATAACCCCTGTGCTGTGAGCAGTACTGGACCGAGGTAATCACCTTGATAAGGATTATTTCTTGTATTTTTCCCCCTTTGTTTTGTTTTGTTTTGCTTTGCTTTTTAGGGCCACACTCACGGCATATGGAAGTTCCCAGGCTAGGAGTCAAATCGGAGCCACAGCCACAGCAACGTGGGATCCAAGCCACGTCGTCAACCTACACCACAGCTCCCTGCAATGCCGGATCCTTAACCCACTGAGCAAGGCCATGGATCAAACCCGCATCCTCAAGGATCCTGGTAGGGTTCATTAACCGCTGAGCCACGAAGGGAACTCCCTATTTTCCCTTTAAGTCAAGGGGAAAAACAAATAAAGGGAACATATACCCATAGAAGAAAGTTGTGGGGGGATAGAAAAGCATCTGTAAAAATAATAAATTCAAGTAACTACTTTTACATTGAACTCTTACAGAAACCCTAGGAGGTGGCTACTATTAGAATTCCCTTGCACTGTGAGAAAACAGAATTAGCAAATTGACCAGGTAACCCTACTTCCTAAGGTTAGCTAGTAACCTGATTAGTAAGCAGCACAACTAGAGTTTGAACCCAGGCATTCTGACTCCTCCCCACCTGAGTGAGTCCTTTATCCAGAGAAAGGCACCTGACCTTTGGGCATGTTCCTTCCAATATGTGGGGGCAGAGTATTTCTATTTTCAAACTTGAGATCAGATTCTATATAGCTTAGTACTCTGCCTGCACTAATGCGTGTTTTCCTATGTCACTAAATAGTTTTTCTTCCACAGCATTATTTTTCTTGGCTGTATTGCATTCTGTTGTATGGAGGTATATTTAACCTTATTTCAGGTTGCAAAATAATTTTGAGAATCTAAGTATTTGTTTTCTCCTTTAATCTGAATGCACTGTAAAATAATATAAAGGGAAAATGTACTTGAATGATAGACTTTTGAAAGTTTTATATCAGGGTAGAGAAAATATAATTAAAGAAATTAACAACTTTAGGCTCCTATTACATACCTAATAAGTTAATTATGTACCTCCTTAAATTAGAAGTAAATAATTTTAAAATAAAATGTTTCTAGAGCTAAAGGAAAACATATCACAGTGAATCCTTATAAATAGACAAAAAATCCCCTTCTGTGTTCTCGTATTTGCTATTTTGCGGCAAAGTGGGATTAATGGTACCTACTTCAGACCTCAGCATCAAATATTGACATTTGTATGCAAGTAAGTGTAGAATAAGCTCCAAATGTCACCACTTGGAGGAGACAAGTTTTGAGGGTGAGAAATAGAGTCTTATTTTCTTGTAGATACCAAGAGAGACTCAATTCCTCAATTTTAGCCCCTAATCTATTATAGCAATCACCAATCTGTAATCTACTAATTACTAAGGCTTTGCTAATCTGTGCCTTGTTAAAGCACATTGAACTCTAGGTACACGACTTGGGTTGTAGCCCCAACTCTGTCCCCATCTGCCAACATCAGCTGTGACCTTGAGCAAGAGAATTCTCTCCCTTAGTTAACTCGTCTTAACATTGGCAGTCTTTCATGAAATAATTGCTAAGGTCTCAGTTTGTACACTCACAGACGCCTCCATCCGCAATCTGAGCCCGTGTCTCTTGTCTTACAAACTCCCCTCCACCACGGGGTTGGGAACCGTCTCGGCCCTCTGTCTCCCTTCCACAGGCCTTGTGCGATGGTCGTCCCAGACTTTGAGTTGATCTGTGAGATCATGCTGGTGGCAGAAGGATTCATCGAAGCACGATTACTAGCCAGGAAATTCATCACGCTTTACCAACTGTGCAAGGAGCTCCTCTCCAAGCAGGTATATTCCATGGGCGACCAGTCCCGTGTGCCTGCCCTAGCTTGTCCGGGTTCTGGGGCTGGTGTATTAGGGGCTCATTAGATCCTTCCCATAGAGAGTCACTGTGCCCGTAACAATATTGCAAGCTCTATAAGAAAGATTTCATGTTCTTTTTCTTAGCCCAGGATTGGGGGGCGGGGGGAGACCATGTGGCCACAGAACTAATAGAATACTCAGCAAGACCTCACAGATCCTCTGTGTGCATGAGAAACATTGCAGAAGCCGGCGAAAACCCGTGGAGGGGATGGCCTCTGCCTGAAGGAACCTGAGACGAGGGGCAGGCTTGGGAGAGCCTTAGACGTTAAGGGACCCACGCTGCCCATTGCTGCTGGTCCTTTTTTTTTTTTTTTTTTTTTTGTCTTTTTTGGGCTGCACTGGTGTGGCATATGGAGGTTCCCAGTCTAGGGGTCACATTGGAGCTGTAGCCGCCGACCACAGCCACAGCCACAGCAACACAGGGTCCAAACCGAGTCTGTGACCTACACCACAGCTCACGACAACACTGGATCCTTAACCCACTGAGCGAGGCCAGAGATTGAACCCGCAACCTCATGGCTCCTAGTCGGATTTGTTTCCACTGCACCACGACGGGAACTCCCTGTTGCTGGTTCTTAATGTGACTTCTGCCCAAGGCAGGTCCCCTCAGCTGAAGAGACCTTACCACATGAATAAGAACCCCCAAAGTTTGTGCCTTAGATGGAGATGTTCTTGGCGTCAAGGACAGCCAGTCAGGCTTCCTGGGCTGTGCCCACTGAGTTTCTCTTCCCTTTGGCGATCTTTTACTTGGGTCATCTTTGCTGCTAGAATAGGCGCTCTCAGTCCTGTGAAGTCTGTCAAGGATGGATATTGGAAGAACCCACTTCTGTTTTCTCCTCGCTTCCTGGGCCCTGGTTCTGCATCCTCTCTCTAAGTTTTCCACCGCCATTGGCTTCCAGCCCAGGGACTCACTTTCCCAACTCGATCCCACACCTCTCTTTAGAACTTCAAGTCTATCTATTCAGAGATCTATGCCACAGGTCCCCGACTGTCTTAAAATGCACCTCCAGCTCAGCATCTGAAGCTGATCATCCTGCCAGCCCCACCCCAAGCCCACTTCTCCGGCATTCAGGGCTTCAGCAGAACAACACTCGCTCTCATGCTGATTCTGGAACCCCAGGAGTTATCTTTGACCCCTTCTTCTTCCTCAGCCCCACATCCAACCATGAGTCAGCTGCTGTTCATTCTCCCCCTTGGATTCTGTTTCAAACACCCTTCATTTTCTTTCTACTGCCTTTGTTCCAAGCACCCATGTCTTGCATACACTCTTGGAACTTCCTCTCTCCTAGACTCTCCACCTCTGCTCTCGTCCTTCACATCGCTTCTTTAGCCACCAGCTGGAGGGGTCATTTAAAGACACTGCTCACTGTACTTAGGATAAAGACCAGCATCCTCATAACCCTCTGCATAAGACCACGTGTGGCCCTGTCTCCTGTCGGCCTCCGCAGCTTCAGCACGTGGCCCGCCCAGCATATGTGTGCCTGCACCAATGGTGTCTTTAAGTTCCGTGTAGGATGCAGGTGTAGGGCACGGTGGCTGTCCCTGAGCTAAGGCTCAGACTTCCCTGAAGAAACCGTACCAACGAAGAACCCAAGGGGGTGGAATCCAGTCAAACACAGCCAAGAACGCAGTGCAGTGAAGCCAGAAGGATGGCTCGATGATGGGAAAGCATGCCCGCAGACCTGGGGAGAGGGTGTAGTCAGCTTCAGGCATAGCCACCGTGCCCCTGTCTACCCTGCACATTGCATTGTCCTTGGAGGTATGTATCACAGCTCTAATTAACTAACACTCTGCTGTGAACCAAGTGGCAGAGCTGGGACTTGAACCAAGGTCTGTCTGAGCTCAGAGTCTGTGCTTCGAGCCCTGGTATCAGCAGTCTGGTCCACGGTCTCACAGAGCCCACTCTCAGAGCTTGTGACTAGGGGGTTCCACCTCTGACAAAAAATTTAGGAAACTCTCTCTCTCTTTCTATTGGATTGTGGATTTTTTTCTTTTTTCTTTTTTTTTTTTTTTTTTTTTTTTTTTTTTGCCTTTTCTAGGGCTGCTCCCGCAGCATATGGAGGTTCCCAGGCTAGGGGTCCAATTGGAGCTGCACTTGCTGGCGTACACCACAGCCACGGCAACGTGGGATCCAAGCCACGTCTTCGACCTACACCACAGCTCATGGCAACGCCAGATCTCCAACCCACTGGGTGGGGCCGGGGATCGAACCCGCAACCTCGCGGTTCCTAGTCAAATTCGTTAACCACTGAGCCACAACAGGAACTCCTAGGAAACTCTATTTTAAACTCTTTTCCTCAGAGATTTTGAAGGCCTCCAAGATGGAGCATGTAAGCTCAGCCCCAGCCATCTCTGAGAGCTAACACACCTCCCTCCTTGATAACCCTTTCACCCTCTGAATGTTCGAGTAGTAGCCAGGTAGGTTTGGAAGTAGTTCTCTCTGACCCCCCAGCTTCCCCCCCCCACACACACACACACCCCTCATATGCTCTGTGTCTGCTTTGTTGTCCTAACAGCTAGAAAAGTAACTAATGCCAGACCTGGAAGTAGGATCCCAGAATCGCTATGTCATCAGTCCTTTCCTTTGCTTCTGCCTTGGCCTCAAAGTGACCCAGTACTGATGTGATGTCTGAGTGGTGCATCCCAGCAGCCCAGGCCTCACCCTGCCGCCTTCCCCTAGGACCACTACGACTGGGGCCTGAGGGCCATCAAGTCGGTGCTGGTGGTGGCTGGCTCCCTGAAGCGAGGCGACCCTGACCGGCCCGAGGACCAAGTCCTGATGCGCTCCCTGCGAGATTTCAACATCCCCAAGATCGTGACCGATGACATGCCAGTGTTCATGGGCCTGGTCGGAGACCTCTTTCCCGCCCTGGATGTCCCTCGGAGGAGAGACCTCAACTTTGAAGCTTTGGTTAGGAAGGCGGTGGTGGAGCTGAAGCTCCAGGCTGAGGACAGCTTCATGCTCAAGGTACATGGGATTTTCCCTCCCAAGATTTCTTTGTCTCCTAATTCTTTTCTTGGACGATGGGTCACACTTCATCCACAATCCAAAGGGTTGCTTTAGATGGACAGGTGCCTATCGACTCTGTAATAACTCAATTTGTTTCAGCAGCTCTTTACTGGGACAGCCACAGTGTGGAAAGTGTGGTGGGAATGCAAGCGACAGACAGAGCCCCTGCCATCAGGGCGTTCAGTCCTCACGGGAGGAACTAGACTCGGGCTCTGTTACAGAGCCCTTTCATGTGAATTACTTCATGCATGACTATACAGGCCTGAGGCCATGTTGGTTCAAAGGTATTTATCTGAACTTCTAAATGCTTTGACAGGATTGGGGGCAAGCTTTATACAGTTAAAGAAAACCCTTAAGGTGGTAGATAGAATAATACCTACCTCCCCACCACCAAAGGTATCCATGCCCTCATCCCCAGAATCTGTGAAGCTGTCATATTATGTGGCAAGGGGGGGACTAGGTCACAGATGGAGTTGAGCTGACTAATCGGCTCACTGGGAGGTGGGGAGATGGTCCTGGTTTATCCAGGTGGCCCCATGGAATCACAGCGGTCTTTCTAAGTGGACAAGGGAGACAGGGAATGTCAGAGTGATCCCGTGGAGGAAGACCGAACCAGCCATTGCCGACTTCAGGGATGGAGGAAGGGGCCACAGCCAGGGAATGTGGACCGTCTCTAGAAGCTAGAAAAGGCAAGAAAACTGATGCCTCCTGGAGCTTTCAGAAGGAACCAGCTCTCAACACCTTGACGGAGCCCAGTAAGACCATTTTAGACTTTTGACCATCTAAACTGTGTGATGAATGTGTGTCGTTTTAAGCCATCAAGTCTGCACTAATACGTTGCAGTAGCCATAGAAAATAAATACATTTAGCAACAGCTACAGACTTTAAAAGGAACCTGAAACTTTAGTGCAAATATTACTAGTTTCATGGCTGTAGGAACGATGGTGGCTTGTGTTTTCTGGGGAGGCTCAGAGTGGGTGAAGCCGTTTCCTCCTGTGTTAAAATGGTGGATTAATGAGAAGACTCCATCTGTGTCAGATCTTTAGTCGTGATTTAAATAGCCTTTATTAGAAATTCATATCCCCACAATCTACCTCTCGGAATAAGATACACAAGGCTCCCAGATTTAAGGCTTCAGAGGATAAACAGACATGAGGCAGGGTACCAACTCTCTAGGGACTTAACTGCACTGGTATTTTATGGGATTAAGATGCCCTGTTGAGTTTTTAGGGCTTTGGATATAGCAGTCTGTACATTTTGAGTGATCATCCCCAGTCTCGTTTTTCCACAAGTCTGTTATTTTTGCTGAGCAGTTTTGCAGAAGGTAACATTTTTAGGATGCATAAATGCTATTACAGTAGAAGTGCCTGCACTCAAGTCACTATACCTGGGAGCAGGATGTGACAGGTGCCAGAAAAGAGGTACAGAGACATGGACAAAACTTGTTTTCCTGTCCAGTGATGTCCTTCGGAATCTCCTGAACCTCTCCTTAGAGCTCCGAAGTGGTTTTATTTTCTGTATCACATTCAATCCCCCACAGTCCCTGAGGCCAGCACCACAGAGGAGTTGCTTTACAGATGAAGAAACTGGAACGCCAGCCATTGCTTCTCTGGGGTACGCCTCTAAGCCGCCACACAGGAGAGACAATGCTCCCCCCTCGAGGAACTCACAGGCTGGGGGCTGGTTACTTCCCTCCAGGTGGCACTTCCAGCACACAGTACTAGCACTGGTTGAGATTAAGTCCTGGCTGCACAGAAATAGAACTGGTGTCTGCTGTCATTTCTGAGGTTACATTTTACAGAAGAAAGCAAAGCATCCCCTGCTTCTTTGCAGCTGCGATTGGTTTTGCCCATGGGCCCCTCTCCACTCCCAACCTCTCTCCTCTAAAATTCAGTAGGCAGACTTTTTAAAGGTAGAGATGGGCAGGAAGGCCTCCCAGATAGACGGAAGAGGGTCAGCCTAGGGGTAGATGGGGAGGCAGAGATTGCACAAGCTGAGCAAGAAGTCCAGTGTTGCTAGAAAAAAGGTATCGGGGTGGGGAATGGGAGTGGGCAGTAGGACTCAAAAGACAACATGGGACCGTGATATGGAGGGCTTCAGAGGCAAGGCTCTGATCCTATGGGACACCGTCACCCCAGGGCAGGGGCTCCCATGATGCTGTGCAGCAGAACCAACATCTAAGAGTCAGGACAACCCACGTCTTTCTGGCCTCTCTGGAGTCTGCTGAGGCCTGTAACTCTCCTTCCCCATTTTCTGTAATTTTTTGTTCCTGCACAGAAACTCACTCTTTCTCTTTATTTGTCCGTTGGCCCACATTCTGTTTTCTTCTTTTTCCTCCCTTGTGTTTATAACCACTTTCTGCTCCTCGGATAAGACAAATGCTCACTGTTAAACAAACGCTCTTGGAACAGAAGATGTTTTCTACTCACTTTTCATTTGTATCGTCCACTTGAACTTCTGAAAGTTAATTCATCAAAAACTCCTGGGGAAGCTCTGGTTTGAGAAAGCATCCTGAGATCTTTTAAAAGTGCTAATACACAATTTTGTTTAAGAAAAAGGAATAAGCCCAGAGAATTGTGAAAACTGGGACAGGGATATTAGAATAAAGTTTTGGAAAGATAGAAAGAGGATGAATGCAGGTTGACAGATCAAGCAGAGGAAGGGAGCTGCAGGCCTGAATACTTAGAAAGGTCTTCAGGGGAAGAGGAGACAGGAGGTGGCCAGTCTGCCAAGCAGAACCCTGGAGAAGCTCTGGGCTCGGGAGTAGACAGTGAAGGAAGGCAGGGCTGAGGAAGAGAGCTGGAAACAGCAGGCCTGTTTACCCTGTCACTGTGCCGCTTGGCTCCCCGTTGTAGTCCCAAATTCCCAAGCATGCAGGCCATAGGCCATGCACAGCCTGGCGTATAACCTGCAGCCCCAAAGAAAAGTCTAAGAGAATTTAATCAGCTCTTATGGGGAGACTATGACTAGCAAGGGGTGTGAGGCTCATCCATGCTGTTTGGGCCCCTCGGCCTGAAGCCAGCACCTGGTCACTCCCCCACAGGTAGAAGGAAGGGCAAAGGCCAAGATCTGATGAGGAGCCCAGAGCTCCCTCCCCATCCTCCCTCCCTGGAAGGAGACCCATGTGGGCAGCCGCAGGGCACCCTTCCTGGCCTCTTAGAAAACCCAGCACGGCTCCTCATTTCAACTCGAGGCTCACCAGATACTGGAGTCCACCACAAAGACAGACGGACAGACACCCACACCCAAATGCATATGTACACGCAGCTACTGACTCCAGTGGGAATGAAGAAGAGACCATTCTGAAAGTTCTAATTGGTGTCCTCAAAGAAAATAAAGAAAATGAGATCCATAAAGCAAGAACGAGACACTATAAAAAAAATATTGGAAGAACCACTGGAGAATTGTAAGGAGCTCTTTGAAATGTAAACTTGAATCCCTGATAACACACAAAATTCAATGCTAGGGTAGGAAGGTAAAGTCAAGGAAATCTCCCAGGTTTCCTTGGGAAACTATATATGTATGTATGCATGTGTATGTGTATCACAAAATAAGATATATGTGTAATACAACACACACACACAAAGACGGAAGGTGTAAGAGTCAAGGTGACCATAGGGGACTGGTCTGAGTTATACAACGAGTCGCCAGTGAGGATTCTGGAAAGAAAGACCTTGCAGAACTGAAGAAACCTAAGTCCAGGCTAGAGTCAGTACTGAACAGAGTGGATTTATACAAGGACATGTCAGAGTGGAGCTTCAAGCTTCAGAAGTCAAGGGTCAAGAGAAAGAAAAATAACAGTAAGAAAGGAATGAAATTCTTCAGGATGACATCGGAATCTCTCATCGGCAATATCAGATGCTAGAGGGAAAGGAGACCATTCCTTCAGAGTTCTGAGGGGAAATGCTTTCCAAACGACTTCTGTTCCAAATTGTCACTCAAAGTATCTTCAAAGAGTTACAAATTCTATTTTTTATGCACCCTCTTGAAGTTACTTGAGGTCATATTATAGCAAGGTGGGGATGAAAAATAAGCAAAATGTCATGGGATTCAAAAATGCAAGAGTCCGTGAAAGAAGTCCTGGAATTACAGCTGTCAACAGATCCAGAAAGCAGTCAATCCGAACCAAGCCGGGAAGTCCACAGTCTCTAAGAGAAAGGACCTCAAAAACAGAGGTGTTTGATGGAAGAATAGACAAACAAGGTGAACGTTCTTACGTGTTCTGTGGAACTTCCTCAGGTATGGGAACGAAGGCATATATGTCTTTTTCTTTTAACAAAGAAAAAGGAAAGCAATTAAAAGCACCAAGGGAAAAAAGCCATGGTCTAAATTTTTTTGAAGTACATATGAACCTGATAGTGATCAGTACAGAGAGTATAAGAGTATCTGTGTACCCTCAGGTTGCACTTAGAGCATCCTCTCCGTCGTGACACTGGTCCCACAGAGGACAAGCTGCGTCCCTGGCAACCGCCCTCCTCTGTAGTGAAAAGTATCTACAGTCACAAAAATGGATCAGCCCTCGGACTCATGGAAGACAGAAAAGGCCCAGATGTACGTGCAGAACCAAATGTAAATACTGGCCATCTTGGCCGTATAAAGGTAGAATGGGTCTGGCAGAAGGTGGGAGATGGAGAAAGAAGGCGAGAGCGAAGGAGGGATAACGGTAAAGCGTGTCCTTCTCTTACGGAGATCCTGTCAAAAGCCGATGGGCTCACAACAGTCAGAGCAGCAGTAACCCACTCGTCAGTTGATAAATAGACAAGCAAAATGCGATTTACCAATGCCGCAGAATTTTATTCAGCTCTAAAGAGGAAGTACTTTTGCGTGATACAGCATGGGCGAGCCTTGAAAATGTTGTAAGTGAAAGAGGCATTCACAAAAAGCCACTTATTCTTTGAATCTATTTTTCTGAAATGCCCAGAATAGTTAAATTTATGTATCGAGGCAGAATGTGTATCGGAGGTTGCACAGGGCTGAGGTAGTGGTGGGGGGTGGGGAGTGGCTACTGACGGATTCCGTTTTTCCTCCTGGGGTGATGAAAATGTTCTAAAATGAAGAGTGGTGATGGTTGCACCGTCCTGGGAATATGCTAAAAGCCACTGGAAAAAGTGAATTTTACGGTACGTGAGTTATCTCCCGGTATAGCTGTTGGAGAGAACAAAAAGAGATTGATGGAACTAGAAGGCAATTTTAAATGTTTCTGGTATCAAGGAATCAGTCAGTAGTTATTCACAAAAACAGACAAACAAACAAACAAAAAGCCTAGGGATAAAATACAGTCTCTGTTCCTAAGCCAGAGCCAGGTCCGCTGCCTCCCCCTCCTCCTTCTCCTCCCCCTTTGTTTGTTTGTTTGTTTAATACAATGCCCTCAGGTCAGTTTCCTGCTTTGAATCCTCCAAATGATTTCTGCTGTACTTAGGATAAAGTTCCAAGGATCTGCGGGTCTGCCCCCTGCTCACCTCTCTTATATCATCTTATGCTGCACCCCTCCTGTCTTTTCTGGTCTTTGAGTCCTCCGTGCTTGCTGGTGACCTGAAGGCTTTTGTCCTCGAGGTCACCATACCAGGAAGGCTCTGCCTACCACTGGTCTTCCCATGGCTGACTCCTTTTCATCCATATCTCAGTGGAAATGTCAGCTCCTCAGAGACCACTCCTGACCACTGTCCTCATTTTTATCTGGGAAGATCCTGCATACAGTCCCTGAAAGTTGAAAACAAGAGCCAGGGTTGAGAATTCCCTTTGGGTGATTTTGAGATCTAAATCCCCTGAGAGGATAGAGAAGAGAAAAATACTGATGCTTTGGAAAACAAAACTCAGTACCTCCTACATTGTCCTCCCACAGTGGAAGCTAATCATCTTGCTCCCCAAATAGCCATTATCTCTTTCCTTTTTTTCTCTTTTTTTGGCCACACTCAAGGCATGTGGAAGTTCCTGGGCCAGGGATCGAACTCAAGCCACAGCAGTGACTCTGCCTAATCTTTAATGGCTAGGCCACCAGGGAACTCCCCCATTCCTTTTTAAAATGTGGAAATAAATAAAATGTTTGGGGGAAAAAACTTTCTATTGTCCCATTTTCCTGCCAACATTTCAGTACATCTCCTCTTGAGTTCCGTTTCCTCAGTCAGTAAGGATCTTATGATGTGAAGAAACGTGATCTCAGCAAAGATCACGTTTTAGCTCATGACCTGGAAGACTTGTCCTGATAGGACTCATCCAACCTTTCTAGTCATCCTTCACGTTTTCAGCAAATAGTTCATCAGCCAGATCTCTGCTGGACCCTGCAAAGAGAGAAATAAACCCAGTCACTTGACCATTGCAGTACTGATAAGTGCTAGGATGTAGGTATAGCACTTATCAATACTGCAATGGTTAAGACACCTACCCCAGGCTAAGGGGTGTGTGGGGCTGGCCAGAAGAAGGCAGGAGAGAGGATGACTTCTGGACAGAAGGCACAGTGTGTTGAAAGCCTCAGACATGGGAAAAGGTGTCACTCAAGAGCCCCATTGTGGCTCAGCTAAAACGAATCTAATTAGTAACCGTGAGGACATAGGTTTAATCCCTGGCCTCGCTCAGTGAGTTGAGGATCTAGTGTTGCTGTGAGCTGTGCTGTAGTTCACAAATGCTGCTCGGATCTGGCATTGCTGTGGCTGTCGTGTAGGCTGGTGGGCTATAACACTAATTTGACCCCTATCCTGGGAACTTCTGCATGCTGCTGGTGCATCCCTAAAAACCAAAAGAAAAAAAAAAAAAGAGAGAGAGAGCGAGAGAGCCCCAAGCAGTTGTCTACTCGGTAGCCTGTAGGTGTGAGTTGGGGGATAAGAGATAAAACTGGAAGCTGCGTTAGGGCAGACTATGAAAGGGCCTTGTAAACCAGTGTACGGATTTGGGTTTTCATCATCTAATCTCTAGAGAATCACTGAAGGGACAGTGTGATGGAAGTGATCAGATTTTCATTCCATCAAGTGTGCAAGGGTATGGAACGGTGAATTGGGAGGCTAGAACAAGAGCGATGATAACTTCAGTGTGACCATTGTCCCCAAGGAACTCCTTGACTCCAGCCTCATCAAACCATCTGGCCAACCATGTCATGGTCTGTCACACCACAAGCTTCCAATTGGGCTGTTGTCTTTGCCTGGAATATCCTTCCTGTTCATCTTCTTGGCAAACTCCTACTCATCCCTGAAGCCCCAGTTCAAATGTCCTGTATTCTGTGAAGACTTTTGTGTTCCATTTATCTGTACAAAATCAATAGTTTCTGCCTATGTGTTCACATAGCACTTAATAAACACATCGGCTACAGCAGTTATCACCTTATATGATAATAATTTGTCTGCATGACTTGCTTCTCCATCAGACTGTGAGACCATGGGGGTCGGGAGGGTCCCCTCTGAATCTCCCTTCCCAGGCACACTCTCTAGCACATACTTGTGGCTAATGATTATAGGACTGAATGATGAATAAGCGAATAAATGAATCATGTTGCCCCTACATTTAAGACCCCATCACATCTTGGGGGGATTAACCCTTCCCATGTTGACTTCAGATCTCAATTCAAACATAGCCTGGCTCACAGAAGAGCAGCTGAGATGTGGGTGAGTGACAGGCTGGTCTCTCTGGCTGAGTTTCGAGTCTCCCCAGGTGGTCCAGCTGGAGGAGCTCCTGGCGGTGCGCCACTCCGTGTTCGTGGTGGGCGGCGCGGGAACCGGCAAGTCGCAGGTGCTGAGGTCCTTGCACAAAACCTACCAGATCATGAAACGCCGCCCTGTCTGGACTGACCTCAACCCCAAAGCGGTCACCAATGATGAACTCTTTGGCATCATCAATCCGGCCACACGAGAATGGAAGGATGGTAAGAGCTGGATCCCACTGCCCTTGGGCAGATGTGAACGCACTGGGGTGAATGCAGAGGAGGGGAGGCTGAGCTGATCTGCCTGTGGGGGAGAAGGAGATGAAAAGAGTTGTAGAAAGGAAACCTGCTTCTGGCTCGGAGGGGAACCTCAGCCCTTGGGACAGTTCTCTTGATAGAGGGCCCCTTAAAGATATAAAGCAGGGCAGGCATTTTCAGATGTAGTTTTATGATTCTGAAATGCAAGTCATGGAGTCCCTGCATTGCCTGGCAGAGGGTCTAAGTCGAGGGTTGGGTGTGGAAGCCCACCACGGGTTCCCAAAGGAGCAGTGAGATCCAGCATCCCACAGAGGGCGCTCTTCATCAGCACTGCCCCAGGAGTCTTGGGGCAGCGGCTACAGAACACTCATCTCAGGAGGGCCCTAGAACCAAGGGTCCTTCCACACCCATTCAGATGGCCCCAAACCCATGCTCAGTCGGTGCTGACCTCAGCATCACCCTCAAAGAATCAAAACTCACTGGTAGGTTTTGGGTGGGGTCTCCTGTCCCTGGGAGAGAACAGAAATTTTAAAATGGGGAAAACTCTGTACTCTGATGGGACCTCCTTCTCAAACCCATGTGGCTTCTGGAATGATGAAATCTCAGCTCCCTCCTAATATCCCAGTGTCTGACCATGTCAGGGTCAAACTGCCTGGATTCCTCCAATTTAGGGCCTTCCATCAGAGGCCTAGAACAACGAGATTTAACGAGCAGCCTTTCTAATTTTTATTTTGCTCTTAATGAGGCTTAGCCTATTATCCTTCTTACTGGTCTCAGTAATTGCTCTTTTGTAATTTTATTCCTCGTTATTTTCTTATCAGTTTGTAAGAGTGCGTGTGTATATATACATATATATATATTTCTCAAAGACCTTAACCCTCTATCTGTTATATGTACCACTGATAGTTTTTTGCTGTCTGCCGTTTGTCTAAAGACACTTCCTGGCATATTTACTATGCACTTTCTAAAAAGGAAATTATGTCTGGCCTAGTCTTTTTAGCATCTGGGATTCCTATTTAGTTTATAACTCTTTCTAACTCTAAGCTATAGATATAGTACCATAAATTTGGTCCTAAAGATGCTTTTCATATAAACATTTTTTATCCATCTAGAATTTATTTGGGGCCTTAGTGTGAAGCAAGATAGAGAATCAACTTTATTTCCTTCCAGATGGATAATTGAATGTGACAGCACCATTTCCTAAGTAAATAGTTCTTTCCTTGTGAATTTAAATTCCAACTTGTCCTATATGCAGTTGTCCCTTGGTATCCTTGGGAAACTGGTTCTAGGACTCACGCAGATACCAAAATCCATGGAAGCTCAAGACCTCATATAAAATGGCCTAGTGTTTGCATTCTCCTGAGAGCATCTTCCTGTATACTTTAAATCACCTCTAGATTACTTATACCTAATACAAGGTAAACGCTGTGTAAATAGCTGCAGATACAATGTAAATGCTATGTAAATAGTTGCTAGTGTGCAACAAATTCATGTTTTGTTTTTTGAAACTTTCTAGAATTGTTTTTTCGCCAATTTTTTTTTTTAATGACTGCACCCACGGCTTATGGAAGTTCCTGGGCCAGGGATTGAATCCAAGCCGCAGCTGAGGCAATGCCAGATCCTTTAACCCCTGCACTGGGCCAGGGGTCAAACCTGCATGGCTTGGTGGGTGACCCGAACCACTGCAATCGGATTCGTAACCCACTGTGCCAGAGCAGAGCAAGAACTCCTCCAAATATTTCTGATCCATGGCTGCTTGAGCCCACGGATGTGGGTGGCCAATTACATTACAATCTGATTCTGGGTTTTCTACTCTGTTCCACTCACCTATTTATCTAATCCTACACTAATGTTATTCTATCTTAGTTATAATCATTTTACAACATTTTCGTGTCTGATGAGGTAAATCCCTCCTCAGTATTTTTCTATAATTTCTTAGCTAGTCTCAAGCACTTCTTATTCCATATTAAATTTAAGCCTACATAATGTAATTCAAACTTTAAATGGTGTTGGAACTTTAAAGTTTTATTAAATACACACATTAAATATGGAGAAATTGACGATTTATTATAGTCATACAGCTGTATTCATTAAACAAGAGAACATCCAAGTAAACAGTGCATAACTTTTTACAAAATTTTAAGAGAATTTAATAAAAATAGAAATACAGTGGATTATATCATACAGTTTTTTCAAAATTGGAATGATCCAGTAGACAGAAAAATAAATATAGACATAGAAGAACTGGGAACCGCATCATCAAACTCAGTGTAACATAGAGATAATGAACTTTGTGTCCTGTAAATAAAAAAATAGTCCTTTCTTGGTAGGTTCATGGAACATTTCCAAAAATTTAAAGTTTAATCAGGCACAGAAGAAATTGTAGTGAATTCAGAAGTATCAATTTTCAGGCCACATTGTCAGATAATAATGCAATAGAATTAGAAACAAGTAACAAGAGGAGTTTCCATTGTGGCTCAGTGGTTAACAAATCCGACTAGGAACCATGAGGTCACAGGTTCAATCCCTGGCCTCGCTCAGCAAGTCAAGGATCCTGCGTTGCCATGAGCTGTGGTGTAGGTCGCAGACTGGGCTCAGATCTGGTGTTGCTGTGGCTGTGGTGCAGCTGTAGCTCCTATTAGACCCCTAGCCTGGGAACCTCCATGTGCTGTGGGGGCGGCCCTAAAAAGACAAAAAGACCAAAAAAAAAAAAAAAAGGAAACAAATAACAAGAAAATGACCAAAAGTAATTTTACAATTTTCAATCAAAAAACACTCACTTAGCCCTTGGATTAAAGGGAGAATTAATTTGCAACCCCTCCTGGAAGCAATATAAAGAAGAACACTTCATACAGAACCTCTGGGACACATCTAAAGCCAATATGGAAAAACTCTAATTACAGAAGGTAGGCTAGAAATAAGGGAAGTCAGTATCCTTCCTAAGTAATCATTCCAAGAGTAATAAAGTAAACCTGAAGAAACTGGGAAGAAACTAATAAAGATAAAACCTGAAATTAATGGGAAGGAACAAAAAAATATATCAGAGGAAGGATAAATAAATATAAATATGGTTCTTTGTGAGGGCCAATAAGTCCATCATGAACATGAGCAATGAGGGAAAAAGGAATAAAAGTATATAAGAGTAGGAATTAGAGGAGTTCCCGTCATGGCGCAGTGGTTAACGTATCCGACTAGGAACCATGAGGTTGCAGGTTTGGCCCCTAGCCTTGCTCAGTGGGTTAAGGATCCGGCATTGCCGTGAGCTGTGGTGTGGGTTGCAGACGCGGCTCGGATCCTGCGTTGCTGTGGCTCTGGCGTAGGCCGGCAGCTACAGCTCTGATTCGACTCCTGATCTGGGAACCTCCATATACCGCAGGAGCGGCCCTGGAAAAGGCAAAAAGACCAAAAAAAAAAAAAAAAAAAAAAAAAAGGAATCAGAAAGAAGATATAACAGTATAGATAAGATTAAAATAGAAGAGACACAATTAGATAACATATATTTGAAAAACTAGAAGAAATAGATGATCACCTAGCAAAATATAATATTAACAAAATTCACTCAATCAGAAATAGAAAGGAATAAACTAATGCAAAGGAAAATTTTTAAGTAAATGAATATTTAAAAAATTCCAAAATAATAAAAGGATACCTCTTAATTCATTTTATGAAGCCAAAATAATCTTGATATCAACCTTTGTGAAGAACCAAAAACAATAGCACAATTTCATTTATTACTGTAGATTTAGAAATTCTAAATAGTATATCAGCAACTAAAATCCATCAGTATCTCAAAAGAATAATATATTCTGACCACGTAGCATCTGTTTCAGGTATTTAAGTATAGATTAATTATTTTTAAGTATTAACATAAAGAATGGACAAATTAAAGGATAACATAATTAAATCAATAGATGCTTAAAAACTCAGTGGCCATTCCTAATTTTTAAAATTCGAAGTAAAATTGGAATAGAAAGAAATCGTATTAAGTAAAATAAATACTCTTTACCTAAAAAGCCAAAAGAAAAAAGAGAACATTCTGAATGATGAGAAACTAAAGCTATTTCCACTAAAATCAAGAATAAGCCACGGAGACCTTTTACCAATATTATTATTCAGCTTTGCTTGGTGAGATTCTAGAAAATGCAGTATGACAAGAAAATGGAATACATTATGTAAATTGGAGGAAAGGAGAAAATTATTATTTTGCTGATTATACATCTTTATGCCTAAAAACTCAAAAGATGCTATTGAAAAGTCACTAGAATTAATAAGAACATGCATTATGAAAAGCATGAAAAGAAAAAAGATATTTATGACATACGTATGACTGGGACACTTTGCTATTCCACAGAAATTGAAGAAACATTGTAAACCCATTCACAATAACAATAAAAACTGAAATGTTTAGGAATACATTTAGCTGAAGAGATAAACTGAAAATTCTATAAAAAATTAATTAAGGAATATATAACAATATTTGAATAAATGAAATATACACCATACTCTTGATTGGGAAAGCTTTGTATTATGAAAATCAATTTTATCCAAATTAAGATATAAATTTAATGTAACGCCACCTAGAATCACACTGGGCCTTCTCTCAAAGCCTGCATTTGGCTAGATTTTCCTGGGTTGCAGTTTCAGAGGCTGAAAAGCTCACCTGGAAAGGTTTTATGTCACTCCATCATGTTGCAGTTGCCTGTCCACATGATCCACTGGGTGGCTTGCTACTTTAAAAGCTCGTAGTATCAGGTTTTCTTCTTGTTCTGCTGTTGTTGCTGTTCTCAGCAAAAGAAGAACCGGAGCACAGAGAGAACCGCAGCTTGAGCACAGTCAGATTTTTGGTAGAGGAAGGTACATGGCCAGTTCTGGCCTGCCTGTCCTGTTTACATCTTCCGAGTGCTGTTGCTAATAGATAAGGGCTCTGTTAAGAGGAAGAGGACTGATGGTGACTTGGGAAATAAGATATCCATGTTCCTCTAGGTTTGTTCTCTTCTGTCATGCGGGAGCTTGCCCACATCACCCACGATGGGCCCAAGTGGATTGTACTGGATGGTGACATAGATCCAATGTGGATTGAGTCTCTGAACACTGTCATGGATGACAACAAGGTACCAAGGGAGAAGGGAAATGCCCACGTCAGCCCCAGCCGTCAGCGAGACCAGTCCGCCAGGTGCAGGTGGAAACCTCCGTTCCACACAAGGGCTGGCCCTGAGTAACGGGTTATTACTGCTGTCTTTATTTTTTATATTTCCGGCTTTACGGAGAGAAAACTGACAGGTAACATTGTCAGTGTATTGATATATAACATTGTGTAAGTTTAAGGTGTACAGCATGATGATTTGAAATACTTATATATTGCAAAATGATGACCACAGCAAGATTAGTAAACACTTCCCTCATCTCATATAATTACGTGTGTGTGTGTGTGTGTGTGTGTGTGTGTGTGTGTGTGTTGGGAACTTTTAAGATCTACTCTCTTAGCAGCTTTCAAGTACACAAACAGTATTGCTCACCATGGTCAGCCAGCTCTCCATTACATTACTCACCTAATAACTGGGAGTTTGTACCCTAGGACTGCCTACACCTGTCTCCTCCACCCGCCCCACACCCCCATCCCTGGCAACCACCAATCCACTTTCTGTTTCTCTAGGTTTGGGGGTTTTTTGGTTTTGTTTTGTTTTGTTTTTTTAGAGTCCACCTAACAGATCGTATAGTATTTGTCTTTCTTTGACATATTCCACTTAACATAATGCCCTCCAGGCTGATCCGCATTGTCAAAAATAGCAGGATTTCCTTCTTTTTATGGCTGAATAATAGTCCTGTGTGTGTGTATCACATTCTCTTTGTCCACTCATCCACTGAGAGACACCTAGGTTGTTGCTACATCTTGGCTTGCAAAGAACACTCCAGTGAACATGGGGTGTCGACAGTTCTTCCAGATCTGGGGGTTCTCAAACCTCAGACATCTCAAACCTGATTCATCCCGTAGAGTACCTTTCACCTTCTCCAACGGCACTGCCATCGCTCACAGTTTTCAGCATTGTTGTGACTTCCTTCAGAGCATTCTGCACATAGATCAGTTTAATATTTAGAGCTGAAAATAATCTTAAATCACTTAAATCTTAAAAAAAAAAAAAAACAACATTTTTCCTGCAGTTCCCTTTGTGGTTCAGTGGGTTAAGAACCCAACATAGTGTCCGTGATAATGCAGATTCAATCCCTGGCCTTGCTTAGTGGGATAAGAATACAGCCTGGATCCAGCATTGCTGTGGCTATGGCATATGCTGGCAGCTGCAGCTCCAGTCTGACCCCTAGCCTTGGAACTTCCATATGCCACAGGTGCAGCCATGTCATACATCCTCAGAAACCTTTTGAGCCTGTCATACATCCTCAGTGGTGACCATTCTGTATCTATGGAGAGTATGCTTTATTTTTTTATAAACAATGAGAACTAACTAACTGCCAATAAAGTAGCTATTAAGCTGGGAACAGTTTCTAAACTTGTTCAGAAATCACTGCTAGATGAAACGTTTTATGATGGTTTCAACATCTACAGAAGTCATTAGGGTAAGTGTGTGCTCTTTCAGAGGGACTGCTTTAAAAGACAGTAGTTCTATGAAATCTGGGCTCTTTTCCTTTTCAGCATCTTGTTTTTCCAGTATGGTCTAATTCATTCAAGTCATTGACATCAACTTAAACGTTTTAGATAACTTTTTTCCTGATTCAGTTGACACCCAGGGATGGAGGTAAAGGGGCTACAGGAGAGGGAGAGGATTGTTGTAAAAAATTTAGAAAACATTTATAATCCCAAAGATGAAAACCATCAGCCTAATCCCTATCAGGAGTAAGAGCCAAACTCCCCCCATCCGGCCACGCATCCTAACTCCTTCCTGCCCACCATGTCCCTCCCCGTTGTTTCCAGGTCCTGACCCTGGCGAGCAATGAGCGGATCCCTCTGAATCCCACGATGAGGCTCCTCTTTGAGATCAGCCACCTGCGCACGGCCACGCCAGCCACGGTCTCCAGAGCAGGTACGGCCCAGAAGGGAGAAAACCACACCACTGCTCAGTGGGAAGCGGGTGCCTCCAGTGATGCCATCTGATGCTGCTGGTTCTGAAGGAAGCTCCAGACAGGAGCCAGACATTGATCATCCCAAACACTGGCCTAAATCTCAGCCCTAATTCACTCCCACGAAGGTGGACCAGTGGGCGTCTTCATTCAGGAGTGGGTGTTGCGGTAACGAGATGGGGAACGGCCCCTGAGCCGGACGGCTGTCCTTTGCACATAAGTGCCCCCCAGATTAGACTCCTTTTAGGCCAGTGCTAACCTCCATGAAGGCTGATGAAGGTGACTGAGCATCGCAATTTCTCGCTCCATACTGGTGGAAAATAACAACCTATACCTTGACTTTCCTGGTTAGGACAGGGCTGTATCCTTTTGGGGGCCACCACGCAGTCTGCACACTTCCTCACTATGGTAAGCACTGCTGATCAGTCACAGCCCTCTTTCCTCCTGAGCCTAGACTAGGCCTCAGGATCCGTCTCTTTTTTTTATTTAATTAAAAAAAAAAAAAAACATTTTTTTAGGGCCACCCCCGTGGCATATGGAGGTTCCCAGGCTAGAGGTCGAATCAGAGCTGTAGCGGCTGGCCTACACCACAGCCACGGCAACGCAGGATCCAAGCCATGTCGTAACCTGTACCTCAGCTCACAGCAATGCCGCCAGATCCTTAACCCACTGAGCAAGGCCAGGGATCCTTAACCCACTGAAGGAACCCACAGCCTCATGGTTCCTAGTCAGATTTGTTTCCACTGCACCACAATGGGAACTCCTAATTTTTAAAAAATTTTTTATTATGATTGATTTACAGTTTCCTGTCAATTGCTACTGTATAGCAGAGTGACCCTGTCATACATATGTATACATTGTTTTTCTCACATTATCCTCCATCATGTTCCATCGCAAGTGATTAGATATGTGGTTCCCTGTGTTGTACAGCAGGACCTCATTGCCCGCAGGATCCTTCTTAACACTGCTTTCTGTCAGCTATTACTAGTCAGTCGGAGCTGAGCCCAGTAGCAAACCCGTTCTCAGACCTCAGTTGGATCTCTGTTCTTTTGCACATTTTCTAAACAGAGAAAATAACTCCCTGGGATCTGTGCAGACGTCGCTAAGCAGTATTCTCTACGTTCCCAGGGATCCTGTACATCAACCCGGCAGACCTGGGGTGGAGCCCTCCTGTCAGCAGCTGGATTGACGGGCGGGAGGTCCAGACAGAGAGAGCCAACCTGAGCATTCTGTTCGACAAGTACCTTCCAACCTGCTTAGACACCCTCAGGACCAGGTAGGCCAAGCAGTGAGGAAGCAGCAGTACAGAGCCTGCAGGCTCACACCTCATGTCTGCTGTCATTCTGTGCTGTCCCCAAAGTCATCTGTCCCTTGGCATTCCCCTCCAGGTGTGGCAGATGGCAGAGGGGAGAATATGTTAGGATGGTGATGGGACGCCTGATGTCAGCTCAGGAAGAAGTGAGACGAGTGAAGGGGAACGAGATTTAAAATACCTTTCATTGGCGCCCCCTGGTGGCCTAGCATTTAAGAATCTGGTGTTGTCACTGCTATGGTGCGGGGTTCAATCTCTGGCCTAGGAACTTTTTTGCCACACAGGCCTCATGTGTAGCAAAAGAAAAAAGAAAATAACCTTTCATGGGTACCTCGTGGGTGTATCCGGAAGAGGCTGCAGGCTGAAACAGCAGACAACATTCTTGAGAGCCTCTGACTGCAGGGCACACAGCCGTCCCTCCTACGCGCAGTACACAGACCACATGGACAGACCTAGCAGTGAAGGTGACACCTGTCAGGGACACTTGGGGCTCACATCCTGCTCCTGACTGTGGGTGTCCATGGCCCAGATATGCGGGATTGGTATCATGCATCATTTGACCCGTCCCACCCTTCTGAACACTTCTCCTCCGATGGGTTTGCCAGAGTAAAAGCAGCAAGCCCTGAACACTTACCACACAAACAAAAGATTAATTGCTCCTCACCAAAAGAATGCTGTTATGGCAGGAACATTACATGTGTCTGCAGAGAGAGGTTCCAGCATTTGGAATCTGCTTTTGTTTTCCGGTCTCCTTTTTTTAACGTTTTGTCATGCGATGCATCATTCTATGAGTCAGGCACCCAACCCGGTGGTTCAGCCCAGTGGCACCATCAGAAGCTGGTCCTGTGAAGGCACCATGACCCAGAGATCCATGGTTCTTGAATGTTCAGCAAATCAGGGTCAGGATGATGCTTCAGAAACCAAGTCCCTTGCTCAAAATGATCCTTGAATCCTTATCCATGGGCCTGCTTGTAGGGGTGGAGCAGAGCTAAAGGGAGAACTCCCACTGGGAGGGGGCCCAGAGCACTCTTTATGTCTTGTGCCCCACCCTCACCCTATCAAATCCACGAGGTTAAGAATTTTTTTTTTTCTTTTTTATGGCTGCACCTGCAGCATATGGAAGTTCCCAGGCCAGGGATTGAATCCGAGCTGCACTTGCAACCTCCACCACAGCTGCGGCAACGCTGGATCCTTTAACTCACTGCACTGGGCCAGAGGTGGAACCCGCACATCTGCAGCAACCCCAACTGCTGCAGTCAGGTTCTTAACCCACTGTGCCACAGTGGGAACTCCAAGAATGCATTTTATATAACTAAAAACTGAGTTGCAGTTGCAGAGTTTACATAGAGGTATGTTTTCAGATGTTTATTTACACATTTACTAGATTTAATTTTGTAATTTTTACACTTTGGAGTTGATAATTGTTTTTCCAAACTTCAGCATTTTCCTAAGCCCTTTGGCCCCTTGTGGCCTGTGGGCTCTGTGGCTTTGGGATCAAAGGAGATAAAGCAGCCATGGCAACGGGCGGAGGCTGGAAATGAGCAGTCATGGTTAGTGTTTCAAATGGGCAAGTGCCATGAAGGGTTAAAATATCAGCCAAAGTGTAGGTTTTAGGAAAATAGCCTCCCCTGTTCTTTGTGGTTTGCTGAGACACTTGTCCAATGTATCCTTTGATAAAATCAAGCTGTTTCCCACTCTGGGAATTTAGAACAGAGATGCCAGAGTCCTCTCTCTCTCTCTCTCTCTCTGTGTGTGTGTGTGTGTGCGTGTGTGTACATGCATGTGCTTGTGTGCATGCACAGCCTGTGAAACCAGCTTTGAAGACTCTGACTGTAGTAAGTTCCTTCAGAGACAGCCGCACCCCCCATCCCACCCGCAATCTCTAAGCCCCAGGGTCAGCTATGAGGAAACCATAGCTGGGGCCTGGGGTGCCCATTCTGGGCGTTTGGTCCTGCGTGTCATCCTCACAAGACCCTAAGAGACCTGACCATCCTGCAGAGCCCGGATCCCACGGTGCCCGTCGCGTCTCAGCTAATTGGTGACAAGGCCTCACTGCTAAGTTTTACTTCTATTAATATTTGTGTTGTAACACTGGATTTCTGTGGCCCTGTCTCAATGAAGCTATGCCAACACACAATGGCTTTTATTCTGAGCAAGCAGGCCTTGTAAGGGATGATTATAAACAACTTGATTTTGTTTCCCTCTGTTCCTTCAAGTCATCTCATGTGGCTGGTTCTCCTTCTGCCCCTGGGTGAAATCTAGGTCAATGTCCATGACTTTTCTGGTCCTTCTTCACAGTAAAAAGGCCTCTCATCACTTCTAGTCACTCGGTCTCCCACCCATGTGCACACAGTGTTCTGACTGCTCCCCTTACTCTCCCAGTCGCCCCCTCTCCCAGTGTAGCTTCCGGCCCCTCAGGGCTGAAGGGGACACAGGGGAGAGACTGAGGGACAGGAAAGGCCTCAGTGGTGGACTCAGAGAAAACATTTTGAGTGTGTTTGAATTGAGGGCAGTCCTCTGAGCTGCAGGAGGGAGGAACCAGTCTTAGAATTGCACCCATGATGGAGCTCCCTGGTGGCTCAGTGTGTTAAGGATCCAGCATTGTCACTGCTGTGGCTTGGGTTGCTGCTATGGTGTGGGTTTGATCCCTGGCCTGGGAACTTCTGCAGGTATAGCCGAAAAAAGAAAAAAAAAAAAAAAAAGACTCCCACCCACCTTGACTCTTTAGGTAACTTTTGACAGTTGAAAAGTCACACTGTGAGATATTTACTTGTTTTGTTGCAGCTGTGTATATTCCCCAAGGACTGAGAGGGGGTCCTCAGTGTTCAGAGAAGGCAAGGGGAGAGCATCAGAGGGAAGGAAGAGGAGGAGAGGAACCATCTCAGGAGTGCCCCGGCCCCTTCCTTCTTTGCAAAGGGAGCTGACCCAAACAGCTGATGGTAGCACCATGGTCTAACTCTCTAGGATACCAAAGTTTTTGCTGCTGTAAAACAGCATGAACGTGACACTACATGAGTCTAAGGAACCAACAGGGTTCCATAGCAGTCCAGCAATGCCTCTAGGATGGAAACAGCCCGTGTTTCTGAGCATATCTGGCTTTCTCTTTGCAGATTTAAAAGGGTAATTCCTATCCCAGAGCAGAGCCTGGTTCAGATGCTGTGCTGCCTTCTCGAGTGTCTGCTGACTGAAGAGGACATCCCTGCGGACTGCCCCAAGGAAACCTATGAGCTTTATTTCGTGTTTGCTGCCGTCTGGGCTTTTGGCGGAGCAATGGTCCAAGATCAGGTAGGAGGGCATGCTGAGGGCAGCATCCGCATTAAGCAGCAGCAGCGTGGAAGACGGAACAGCTAAACGTCAGAATCCACATGGAAGCATCAAGCTATTTAGTTCTCTTTCCCCTGCTCTGCTGCAGACATCGGTCCCCAGAAGGGCTTCCTGTAGTGAGGCAGATAAAGCTGCCTCAGTTGTGAGCTGTGGCTTGGTGAGTTAGGGAACATAGCCGTCATTTCGTGGACAGTTGCTGACTGGGTCTAAAAGCTGGAAGCATAAGTGCCTTACTGTGCAAAGGACTATGTGTTTATAGGTGGGGCGACGCCGTGCTCGAGAAGCTTGAGGGGGAGGAATCCCTTTAACCTCCCTAAGACCTTCCAGAACAAGCGTGTGCCATCTCTCCCAACCGTCATGTCTCCACACCCCCAAACACAGAGCTCTCCACAGAGGTTAGACCAAAGGTTAACTGACAGCCAGGGTGGGAAACCAAAGTAGTATTTATCTCCTGGTGTTGGCTGCTGTAGCTTCATGCCGTTTGGGGTATCCTGACATCCTATTCTCTAACCCTTGTGTATTCTCAACCTTTTTCTTTACTTAGATTCCTCCAAATAAAAGGTACTTTACCTAGAAACAACCTATTTGTGGTTCTGCAGACCAGTCTTTTACAGCTGGCTCTAGTACAGGCAGGGTCATGTAGAGGTTAGGAACATAGATTCTGGATTTGAATTCTAGCTCTGCCGGTTATTTTCTGGGGACCGCAGGCAGGTAATTAACCTCAGTCTACCTTACTCTCCCCCTGTGTGAAAGGAGATGAAGGTGACGACAGTGGTTCCTTTCTGGATGGTTGTCGGGTTAAAGGAAGGGATGCTGTTCTAATTGCCCACCGTGAATATGTGCGAAGCACTTAGAAGAGGGCTGGCACCCATATGTGCTTATTATCCCTGTTCTCCTACCACAAATACTCGGTTTCATAGCAAATATTCCGTGCCTTTCTCACAACAAGGGATCAAGCCAAGCTGCAATTGTTGGAGAGTTATGATTTTCTTTCTGGTCTGGGCTGATTATGTGCTCTTCCAAAGGAAAAGGTAAAAAGTTTCAGCCTCCCAGGGCAAACCATGTTCTAAGAATCCAAAACAAAGGTGAGCTGGAAGAATGAACAATTGCACGAGAATTAACAGTTTACTTTCCATCTTCACAGGCTCTGGTTCTAACATTCATCCTGCCTCCCATCGCTCCCAGCATGTTCTTTACTAATAGAAGTAAAACTTAGCAGTGAGGCCTTGTCACCGATTAGCTGAGACGCTACGGGCACCGTGGGATCCGGGCTCTGCAGGATGGTCAGGTCTCTTAGGGTCTTGTGAGGATGACATGCAGGAACAAACGCCCAGAATGGGCACCCCAGGCCCCAGCTATGGTTTCCTCATAGCTGACCCTGGGGCTTAGAGCTTGCGGGTGGGGTGGGGGGTGTGGCTGTCTCTGAAGAAACTTACTACAGTCAGAGTCTTCAAAGCTGGTTTCACAGGCTGTGCATGCACACAAGCATGTACACACACACACACACACAGAAAGCAGTTCTCACAAGCCCATGGAACATGGGCCTTTCCCCCTCCAGAGCTAGATGCTGGTGGGGAAGGGGGCCTCTCCCAGGGCAGGAGCGTGCCTGGACAGGGGGTGTGATGTCCGAGCATCTCACAGTCTGGCCCACGGCTCTTGGGGTCTCTCCATGGATTGCTTCTTCCCCAGCTTTACCTTCCCCTTCGAGGCCAGGAGCCAGGGCTTCCAGCAGGATGATGGGAACCTCACTGAATGCACAGAGTTCCAGAGTGCAGAGGTTGGGCCTTCCCTCAAATGCAGCCCTGACCTTTTCACTGCTGAAATGTCAGAGAGCAGCCACCACTGGGCTTCTCTCTCATGCCACGGCCGAGCAGGCAGTGGGGTTTCAGGTCCTATCTCTGTACAGAAAGCTTGAATCCACTGACTCTATTCCAAAGCTCAGGAGAAGGCAACCCCGCGGGATCTGAGGCTCTGGGGTGCTTGCTGCAGTGACAGCCTTGCTGCCTCAGGGGCGAGGGCTCAAGAGAAAGCACTTAGCAGCAGGGAATGTCCAAGACCCCACACCGCCTGCACTCAAGCAGAACACCGAAAATAGTGCTGTCCATCGAAAAGCACCAACTGGGCAAAAGAGTCACAGCAGGAACACCAATTGCGTTTACATTTTATTTATTTATTTGTTTTTCTGTCTTTTGTCTTTTTAGGGCTGCACATGTGGCATATGGAGGTTCCCAGGCTAGGGGTCCAATTGGAGCTACAGCTGCCGGCCTACGCCAGAGCCACAGCAACACCGGATCTGAGTCATGTCTGCGACCTACACCACAACTCACAGCAACACCGGATCCTTAACCCACTGAGCAAAGCCAGGGATGGAACCTGCAACCTCATGGTTCCTAGTCGGATTTGTTAACCACTGCGCCACCATGGGAACTCCCTGTTTACACTTTAAAAGCTACACAGCCCACATCTGAGTAGAGGTTCCAATCAAGGGGGAGACGGGGTGGATGCTGGCTAAATAATTTTCAGTGATGACAGGAAATTCTCTCCCTAAAGCAAAGGATCTCTCAGAGAGCACTGGATTGGGTGACTAAGAACCTGGGCTCAACTCCCAGTTCCTCCATGTGCTGCTAGAGGGGTAACCTTTGAGCTTTTGTGTTTTCATGCATAAAAGGGGAATAATTTTCAGGAGCCAGGATACCATAGAGCATAGTGAAGATTAAACAAGGTAATACTGTGCTCCAAGCTCCACTACTGCACAGTACTGTAAACCAGGGCAGCCTCACTGTTTGTGAAGTGCACAGGGCAGGAAGGGGACCAGAGGATTGTCAGACTGAAAGAGGTGGGGTTCAGAAGGGACCTCTTCATTGAGGTCATTGCTGAAGAGAGGCCCAAAGAGTCCAACTGAGAAAGGTGACCTTGTCTTTCTAGTGTCCAGTTGTAGGAGAAGGTGAGGTCAAGCACCAGAATGTGGGAAGCTAGGCGTTGCTGGGGCAGCCGAGCCAATGGCCGGGCTGAGAAACTGGATGGCTCAAGGTGGCACTGGGAGTGAGGAAAGAAGATCCACCCAAGCTCCTTCTGTCTAGAGACGGCCTTCGTTAGAAGTCAGAGATCAAGAAATTGATCCATGAGTGAAAAATGGGGATTTTTTTTTTCCTAAGGCTTCTGATTTCAGAGAACAAATTTTGAGAAGATACAATGTTCCTTAATCTGAATTCAGATTGGAATAAGAACAGCAAGCAAATCTGTCCTTAGGGCCTATTTCCACTCTCTTTTTAAGGCAGAAGAATTCAGTCCTACTTACCTAATAGCAAAATAATTGCCATTTCTTCCAAGTCCAGATTCATTGCCCTGTGCCCAGCTCCCCAGTCTGTCCTGCCTTTGAACTTCACCTTCGTCCTGCCCCCCCCTCCAGGAACATTTCCTAAAATGCCCAATCTGGGCCTCTTGCCTTTTTAGGATTTTTCCTAGGTCTCTGTGTTCCAAGAGTAGACTTACTCCCCCAGAGGGTTGCCAGTAGCACCTGGTATTTGTGTGTGTGTGTGTGTGTTTTGAATTAGACACAATAGCTTGAGCACACTGGGTGCAGAGCCCTAGTCTTACGGGCTCCTGATCTAATACGTATGCATGTAAGTCGTATACCTCTAACTATTCCATCTGTCAGGAAAGTCCTGTGTAGCTTTGTCTCTCTTGCTCCTAGATTTTAGAATGTTACTCTTGGAGGAAATTTAGAAATACTCCTTTCTAGACTCCTCATCTGACAGATGAGGAAACTGGGGCAAAGAGAGATGGGATCTGTCCGTTGGTACAGTTTGTGACTCCCTGCCAAGACTCTTCTCACCACACCGCACCGGCCTGCGCCCCCCAGGCATCAGTGTCATCATTTTATCCCCTCCATCCCTGCCTGCCATCCTGGACGTTGCTGGGAGTCTCAGGAGTTTAAGGGCACAGGGGTTGATGTGTCTCTTCGGGAGTTCTCGGCCACACCTGCCCATCTTGGGGTCACAGGCTCCTACTCTCTTCTGTGTCTTCACACTGCCCTCCCTCCCTCCCCTCCACCTGCCAGAGCAACCCAGCTGTGTGGTCTGGCAGGGATACTTGTAGGTGTTCCAGGGCAGCCCACGCTTAGCTGGGCCTTGGGCTGATCCTTGAAGAGCAGCGTCCTTTCTGGAGGACCTGTCCACCAGGAAAGCCTGCTCGAGCAGGAGCCCTCCTTGCCCCCGGCCTGGACCTTCTGCCAGGGCAGATGTACGCAGCCTGTCCAGGCTTCTCTGGCTCTGCACAACCTTGACCCTTGACCTGCTTTGTTTTGGCAGCTCGTGGACCACCGGGCGGAGTTCAGCAAATGGTGGCTGACCGAGTTCAAGACAGTCAAGTTTCCCTCCCAAGGAACCATCTTTGACTATTACATAGACCCAGAGACCAAAAAATTCGAACCCTGGTCCAAGCTGACCCCCCAGTTCGAACTTGACCCAGAGATGCCCTTGCAGGTGAGTGTGGCTGAGCAGACAGGGACGTGCAGTGCCCCCAGGATCTGCAGTGGCTCTGGTGGCAGCCCCTTAGGGAGATCCTAAGGGTTTAACCTTATTAGGAACTAGTCATCCTGAGCTCCTTGTCTTTGCAGGGGAAATTAGAGGTGCAGTGAAGTCACAGGAATCCCCAAAGGCTAGGTGACTTCATGACCAGCCCCCCCCCGACTGGCATCCTCGGAGGAGAGGGGCGATGCCTGGGACAGAGGTTCCTGAGAACCCATAGAGAAGCCGCAGGGAGGCAGATGGTGCTAGTAGAGCCGGGAGGGCGTGCTCTGTACCCTGAGAAGCGTAGGACCCTGTACGAGGGTCTCACTGGGCACTGGGGGTCGCTCCGGCCCAAGGTCGTGAGATCCACCACGCCAGCAGCACTGCCTCTCCTGAACTGCTCCAGGACACGTTGCCAGCATCGGTTTCTCCCACGAGGCCCAGGCACACCCGTCGTGTTCCCCTCGCAGGCTTGTTTGGTGCACACGAGCGAGACCATCCGCGTGTGCTACTTCCTGGAGCGGCTCATGGCACGGCGGCGGCCAGTCATGCTGGTGGGGACCGCGGGCACCGGCAAGTCGGTGCTGGTGGGCGCGAAGCTGGCCAGCCTGGATGCTGAGGAACACCTGGTGAAGAACGTGCCCTTCAACTACTATACCACCTCGGCCATGCTGCAGGGTAAGGGGTCCGGGGGCGTGGGGAGGGGAGGGGAGGGGAGTCATCACGTCCACGCCAGGGACGCCGAGCCGGAGGGGAGGTCAGAGGGGAGGTCGGGCACTCCCGCTCCCGCCGGCTTCTCGCTCTCCCTTCCCTCTCCCGCAGCAGCTCTGTCCCACTTTCCAGCACCTTGGGCGTGGTCCCCGTCCCCATCCTTCCTCCTACGAGCCTCCCTGGCCTGCTCTTTCCCCCAGAGCGGGAGTTTAACGTGGGACGGGTCGGCACCTTGATGACAAAGGAAAGGGAAGACCCACTGGGAGATTCCCCTGGGCCTGTAGACGCTGGCACCTGAGGTTCCCTGCAGGTGTTTTCCCCTTGCCAGTCACTTTGTCCTTGACCTTCATTTACTTGACCTTCACCTCACTTTTACCCTAGAAATAGCTTCCTTGGAAGAGGTGTCCAAGCCAATTTCCTGACAAGAGGAGGAGAGTGGGGGGGACCGTGCTCTTCCTCCTCACACTGTCCCTGCCTCGCCCCACTCTCCGCCCCTCGGCCCGGGCTGTCCCACGTGAGACCTCATGCATCCCTGCCCCTAGGATGCCCGGTCCACTAAGGAGGGGGCGCTTGGCTTATGGGATGTTTGTGGATTCAGTTCTAAGCCAAGCTTATATATGGACAGTGAACCTGGTACGGTCCTTCTGTGGCCCCTGCCTGGTGCGAGCCCCAGAAAGTCACCTAGTGTGAGGTCGTCAGTGCTGTGCTTGTCCCAGTTCCCACGAGAGACCCATCTACTTTCTGTGCCTCTTTGCCAGCTCTCCCAGGGTCGGGTCTGGCAGATCTGCGTGCCAGTGGGGGGCCGCACTGTCCCTGCTCTCCACCCCTCCCAGCAGGCAAGCCCCTGAAGCTTGTCCTGGAAGTGAAGGTTGTCCCCCACCCTCCCATCAGTGACGGGGGGACTTCTCCACCTCTGTCCAGCCAGCCTCACGGCTCTATCCCCTGCTGGGCTGGGAAAAGGTTTACACCGGTTGGACCCAGTCTAGCAATCCACTGCCCTTCCCACCCGAATAAGGAGTCGAACAGACTGAAGAGATGAAGGCTTGCCTCCGAACCTCCCCAGCCTGTCAGTGAGGTGAACGTCTTCTCTTAGAGGATTGCAACAATACTCCATTTTTTATGTCCTTCAGCTACTGGCATGATACACTTTTAAACTGAATCGTTTTCCTCATTCTACACAATTGACAAAACAAATCAAGCCCTGATCTGTGAGTTTCCCCATTTCCGTAGTGTAAATCCTCCCACCCTGACCAGCTTCAAGCTTCCACTGCCAGGTCCGTGAACATGGAGTCAGGGAGAGAAGCACGCAGAGCCTGCCAATCATATTTCTGCTCTGCAGACTCAGTCGATGAAAATAGCCTCAAGAGCACAGATAATGGTAAAATGTAGCAAAATAATTTGCATGTGATGAGTTTTGAATATTCATTACCTTTGTTTTTAAGATAAGTTACTTAATTGTAAGTTTATCCAATTTTTTTTTAATAACGGCTGTGTTGAACCACTAACTTACAAAATTTCCTGTATTAACAATCAGCTCTCGAGAGGCAGCTCCAGTAAACCACCAGCTTCATCTTTACTCCATGAGACCTCAACCACCATCAAGCCACACAATGTCATAACATTCCATCACCTCCTGGCACCATCACATTCACACCCAGCAGTGGGCGTAAGCAGACGGCTCATGCCTGGCTGGCTCACAACTTAACGCTGTTTGGTCTCCAGGACATAGTTCCCCTTTCTTATTCATAGAAAGGTATCCCTCTGTACCCCTTTGCAAGCTTGAGCCCAATGACCAGACTGTCAGCTCTGCCCATTTCCTCCATTTCTTAGTACTGCAACTGTGCTGACAATGATAACAATAATAATAATACCTGACAACAGACATCCACCAGGTGTGTCAGGCAGTAATCCAAAATTAGACTTTTACGTATTTTAAAATTAGTTAATCTTGTACAGCCCTGTGAAGTAAGTGCTTGCATCATCCCCATGTTACAGATGAGAAAACCAAGGCACAAAGTCAAATAAGCCACCCACGGCTATGCAGTAAGTAGTGGAGCCAGGATTTGAGCCCAGACAAATCTGACTTCAGGGCCAGATTTGTCTTAACCGTTAGGTGTCCTGCCTCCCTGGCAAGAAAACACCTTGGAAACTGAAATAATACTTGATACTATTACTCTTAGGAGTGGTACTATTTGAGTAGAGAAACTATTTTCTAGAATCCTATTACAGTGACTTTATAATGTAAAAAATTCTTTAACTACAGAGTAAAAAAATTATAGTCAAGGAAGAGGAGATGCATTTCATATCCTTGACTCTGAAAAATGCTGAATTCTCTTGCTTGGAACCTCCCAGCCCTTACTTTAGTCATAGTCCAAACAAGTTTGTTTATTTGGCTTCTTAGCTGGAAACATTCTAGAAGCAACAACAAAGTGGCAGGAGAAAGGGTGCTACCAAGAACTAGACAAGGGAGCTGCCAACAACCAGAGGAAGTAGAAAACTTAAAAAGGAGGTGCAGGAACCCAAAGGGTGGCTGCTCTGCGTCAGACAAGAGGCAAACTCTCCCACCCACATCATGAGCCCATCACCGTTTTGCAGCCCCTTATCCGTTAGGTGTCCTGCCTCCCTGGCAAGAAAACACCTTGGAAACTGAAATAATACTTGATACTATTACTATCAAGTATTTGTCCTTAAGGCCCTGTGGAATTAAGAAAAGACTGAATGTGATGTGGTACTCTCTGTTTTGAAGGGCAGGCAGTACACCCAGAAATAGGTGCAAGGTGTGTGTTTATAATGAGTCTATAATGGCAAAAGGTGAGAAATAGCCTAATTATCCATAAGATGGAATGCTAAGCATCGTTACAAAGAATGAGGAAATTCTGTATGAATTGAGTTGGAGCCACTTCCAAAAGCTTTGTTGTGTGTAGTATGCTCCAAAATATCTTGTTTAGAAAGAGATATATAAAAATTTGCACGTGCACACACACACACACACACACACACACACTCATATGTATTTACACCGACAGACATCTATGCTTCTGTGTACTAAGGAGTCTCCAGAAGGACACACAAGGAACTGGTAAGAGCAGTTGCCCCTGGCAAGGGGAACTGGAAGGAGAATTACTTAAACTTTTTAAAAATAATGAAATATTTCAAGCATTCAGAAAAGTACAGAAAATAGTGTAACAGATGCCCATGTACCCACCACCCAGATTTCACAGATGTTAGCATTTTGTCATTTTGCTACAGATCTTCGTGTTTTAAGAGCAGCCAACGCACCACCCCCATCCCTTCCTCCGCCATGCCCTCACTAACCAGATAGGACCGCTGAAGCCGATGTGCATCACTTCAAACTGACGCTGTTGATCCATGTGTGTACCCACAGCATCCACGGTGTTGTTGCGTGTGTTTAAATTTTGAATGTTTATCATACTCTAACTTCCCTAGGTATCTTCTTTTCATCATGGTCTGTTTTAAAGCATGTGGAGCTTTTAGCCTTGGTTTCCACTGCTGCATAGGATTCCCTGGTGTGAGTAAATCACAGCTTATTTATCCATTTTCCTACTAAAAGGCAGCATAATTTTTTAACTTCTTCCCTTTTAAAAAGGTGTTTTTGAGTTATAACTGACATACAATGCATGGCACACATTAAAGTATACAGCCTGATAAGTTTGAAAATATGTACCCACAGTGAAACCATCACTACAATTGAAATAATGAACACGTCCATCACCCCCCAGAGTCCCTTACCTCCCTGGGTAATCCCTTCCTCCCTCCCAACCCCCCACCCTGCCCTGTGCCTAAGGCAACCACTGATCTCTTTCTGCCACACTAGATTAGTTGGCACTTTCTAGAATTTTACATAATGGAATCATCATACAATAGGCCCTCTCTTTTGTCTGGTTCCTTTCACTCAGCATGATTTTGAGATTTATCCATGTTGTTGAGTGTACTGATAGTTCATTCCTTTCATTCCTGAATAGCAAGATAAAATATGTAAAAGGCTCAGAATGATTCCCAGCATACAATAAGGGCTCAGTCAATGGAAACTGTTATTCTAACAATATTAAAATCCTTCTCAAATTTAATAATCTATAAATATTATACAATAATCTCTAAGCCCCAACTGCCAAAACAAAAGGAACACAAGCAAATCGCTTTTGCTTGAAAAAGGCATCTAATATAAACTATGCTAAAACAAAAATAGTTTTTGGAAGAAATGTTCCAGCTTTCAAATGGGCAGTAGCTTCAGCAAGCAGGTCAATTCCCTGAGGTCTCCAGGGGGATATCTTGCAGCTCACTCATCCTGCTAGTCCATCAAATACCATTTTCCCCAAAATCAGGTATGCTTTCTAGAGAAGGCAGCGGATATTCCCTGCATCTCTCCTCTCTTATTGCATCCAGCTCTGGGGTCTCTATTGAGTACTATTCTAGGCCCAGATTTGGGACTCCTTTAAATGCAAAGGGGGCTTGTATTTCAGAGCATTCACGTTGCTCATCAGTATGGATCACACATGCTTTATGTAATGTTTATATTATGCCAAACCACTGTATTATCAGTAATACTTTTGACTGCAAGCATCAGAAAATCTGGTGAGAGTGACATAAACAGAGAATTCTTTTATGCAACAAGAAGTCCTGAGATAGGCAGTTTCTAATGCTAAATCAGTAGTTCAGTGGTATCAAGGGTGCGGTATCTATTATTCTTTTAGCTGTTCCCTCAGGGTGGCAGAGTGGCTGCTGCTCCAGCCATCACATCTGCATTCCAAATAGAAAAAAGCTCAAAGGAAGAATTAATGCCCATATGAGGAAATGATAACTCTTCTAGAACCCTACTGACTTATGTCTGTGTTTACTGGGCAGAACTTTGTCACATGGCCACCCCAGCTAGAAAGTGATTGAGAAGGAAGCTGGGAATGGCGACCATCACAGATCTGATGAAGGTCTCTGTTTTCACAAGATGAGAAAATGAGGCTTAGAGGTGTTAGGTGACTTCCCTCAAAGTCACACAATGAGTTAATAGCCAAGCTGTCTTATTTCATTGAGCTTCAGCGTCCATCCACTTTGGTAAGACTGTACATCATGCATCTAAATTTCCATAATAGAATGCCAACTTTGCTTCTGTTCATCTGATATCTAGAGCCCAGAGACATCTCTCCCTTTGACAGTAAGTAAAATAGCCCTTCATTTGCTCACTGAAAGTCTTCAGACTTCACTTGACCACAAGCCAGCAGCTGCACAAATCACAGATAAATAACACTGACATCTCAGCTGAGAGAGGCAGATCTCCATTCCTCCAGCCTCTCTAAACACAGACCCAGTTGCACTGCGTTCTTTCCCTTCTCTGAGTTACCATTTCATGATACACTCTGGGGTGCTGCCGAAGGTTGGGATGATAAAAGATAACCTTAAGTTTCTTTTTTAAAATCTCATTTGAGGACCATGCCCATTCTGTAGCCTGATATGCCTGATGCATCTTCTGTACATTTCCATGAGGTATGCCTTTTAGGATAGAGTACCTGAAAAGTTTTTTCATTCAAAAGTAGAGGTGGGTTTGTACCAGGGATCTGAGATGATGAGATTGCTGTAGTAAACACGCATTTGGTTCTGAGCTTTCAAAGAGGCAGTTCATAAAGGACAATGTGTCAAGATTTGTTTGGTTACAGTAACTATGTCATCCCTGATTACTAGTGCAAGTAAGTTTCTTTTCTTCCCCTGTATTGTTTTAGACTCCCTTTTTGGCCTTTTCCTTTTTTTTTTTTTTTTTTTTTTTTTGCCATGGCATGCAGTGGCTTGATTTAGGATCTCAGTTCCCTGACCAGGAATTGATCGATCCCAGGCCACAGCAGTGAAAGTGGTTAGTGGTCTAACCCCTCGACCACCAAGGAAGTCATAGTCTTTATTTTAATTGGTCTCTTTTATGTCTGTTCAGATACCTTAGGCCTCTTCGCACTCATTTTGAAAATATAAGTAATTTTTAAAACTAAAAGAATTTCCAATGACCCACAGACGGGACAGTTTAGAAAGTGAAAAGGAGGAGTAAAAAGCTCGGTCATGGCATTGGAGGGCTTATATTTGCAGTGTGAAGAGAGTGAGCTGTCATGGTGCTCTTCCCATTCCCGAATTCTCCTGCCACCCAACTGCGATTTGAAGTATTAGTTCAACAAATATTTGAGTGTGTAATTACACTAATTAGATAGGAGCTCAGGTGTCAGAGTCTTTATGTAAAACAAATCTCCATTACCTGTTCATTAAAAGTTTAAGGTTGAACAGGACATTAAAAGATCTGATCAAATTCCCAACCTCAGAGGAGCATTACGTTATCACAGATAGGCAGCTCTCACTACTTGCCTTAGTATCTTCCAAAAAGGAGATGACACAAAATTAAATCCTCAAAGACGTGCCATCTAGTGGGCAAGACACTCAACTTGGAATTGGGGGTGGGGGGAGATTTCAGAGTACAAGGAAATTGGAAACAACACCTGTCAGACAGTAAGGAAAGCACTCCATGGATTTTGGTACCTCCAAATTATGAAATGATGCAGCATTTAAAACATGTTTTAGGAGGTTAGGTATCATCACATGAGGAGGTTTTACAATATGTGAAATGAAGAAAACATGTACAGGCAGAATATACAGTACCATTCCAGTTTTGTAAAGGAGAAATCTAACAGAGCAAATAGACTAGAATGAAATACATCAAAATATTTAAAGTGATGCTCATGCTAGGTGATAGAATTATGGACAGTTTTCATTTCGTCATTGTGATTTTCTGTGCTTTTCAATCTTTGTATAATGAATATGTATTATTTTATAATCAAGCAAAGTATGTTATTTTGAAAGAATACATCAAAAGCCCTCATAATATAACTGAAGCATCTTAACATGTGAAAAATTGGATAATATGAAAAGAAAATAGTTCAAACTCAGCTACACCAAACATGTCCATGCAAAGTAAGACATGATTAATTACTAACGATCTCTGGAAAGCATGGTCAGGCAATGAGGTAACTAAACTGGGGATTTCTGAGGGGTGCAAGACAGGGCGTAGTGTTTAAGAAGTCGGTTGCTGTGGTGGTTACATAGGTGCCATAGTCAGGCAGACCTGGGTTAGAGTCCTGTCTTTGCCCTCAGTAGCTGTATGACCTTGGATAAAGATAAAGTCCTTCAATTTCCCTAAACCTCCATTTTCTCTTTGTTGAAAGATGTTTTTAAAGGTGATGATAACTCGGAGTTCCCGTCGTGGCTCAGCGGTTAACAAATCAGACTAGCATCCATGAGGACTCAGGTTCGATCCCTGGCCTCGCTCAGTGGGTTAAGGATCTGGCGTTGCTCTGAGCTGTGTTGTTGTGAGCTGCGGTGTAGATCGCAGATGAGGCTCAGATCTGGCATTGTTGTGGTGTAAGCCGGCAGCTACAGCTCCAATTCGACCCCCAGCCCGGGAACCTCCATATGCCTCGAGTGCGGCCCTAAAAAGCAGAAAAAGAAAGTGATGATAACGCGTTCTAGGGCTGCTCTGAGGGGTCAGTGATGTGATGCATGGCATGTTCTTGGTACAGAGCCGGGCCCCTGGTGATGCTGCATGAGCGAAGGCCCTGCTCTGGTGTTTGGAGACTGGAGGAGCTGGACTGCAGTGAGCAGGGACAGCCCTGGAGAGGGGTTGAGACGTGAGGGCTCACCAGGGCTCTCTTCCCCAGTGACATGAAAGATGCACTGAAAACAGTATTTACAGCCCTGGAGTCTAATTCCAGCAAGGCATTTAGCCAGCCGTAGCCTGTTTTCTTAGTTGCAAAAGGGCATGATGTCTTTCTTTGCCTGCTCATGGAGTTTGTTATAATAATAAAATTTATTCATTCATTCCTGAATTTTTTTTTTTTTGTGCTTTTTGCCTTTTTGGGCAGCCTCTGTGGCACATAGAGATTCCCAGGCTAGGGGTCGAATCGGAGCTGTAGCCACTGGCCTACACCAGAGCCACAGCAATACGGGATCTGAGCCACATCTGCGACCTACACCACAGCTCCCGGCAACGCTGGATCCTTAACCCACTGAGCAAGGCCAGAGATCGAACCCGCAACCTCATGGTTCCTAGTCGGATTTGTTAACCACTGCGCCACAACGGGAACTCTTTTTTTTTTTTTTTCCTGAATAATTTTTTGAAGACCCTATTTTGTGCTAGATAATATTCTAGGTGCTGATGTTATGATAGTGAGCAAAACAGAGAAAGGTTCCTGGTCTTGTGGAGTTTATAGTGTGGAGAGAGGGAGATAATAAACCAGATGAGCAAGTGAAATGCGGAGGATATGGAGTGGTAATAAGTGTTAGGGAGGAACATGAAGCCGGGGCAGGGAATAGGAGGCGGGTTTTAATTTGGGCTTGAGTGCCAGGGAAGGGCTGACGGAGAACGTGGCCCTTGAGTAAATAAGTGAACGGCAAACGTGAAGCAGCGAACCTTTGGATTTGGGAGAAGAGGACTGAAACCAGAGGAAGCAGCAGAGCAAAGGCCCCAAGGCAGGAGCGACTAGGGTGTCAGAAGCAGCATGGCTGGGGCAGAGGGGGCAGCAGGAGAGAAGAACTGAGATTCCAGGTTGGCCAAGGTAACCAGACTGGCTTTTGCTCCAAGCAAGATGGGATGCAGGCGACTGGCATGGTCTGATTCACATCTTCCAGGGACACCTGTCTGCTGTTTGGAAGCTGGAGGGTAGTGAGCTGGTGCAAAGGCAGGAAGACCATTCAGAAGGATGTTGTAGTCACCAGGTGAGAGTTGACCGGCAAGGAAGGTAGCAGTGGAGAAGGTGAAATGACATAACAAAGAGGAACGCACTCTGACAATGACGTAGCTCTTCAGATGCACCATGGCGGTGTGACAGTGCAGGAGGGATGGTGTGGATGAAAACAGGGCTGCTGCTGCTGCTGCTCCTCACGGCCCCAGGCTGACGCTCCCTAAGGAGAAATGCAGAAAGGTGGCCCAGGTGAGCTCCAGGCAGGTGCAACAGTGAAGAGCCCAAAAAGATGGTGGGAGGCTCACCTTTCTTGATATGACTCGTTTGTTTAGTGGCGTCAACATCCCCATTTTTGCTGAAATGTAAACTTACTTCTGCTCCTCCAGTTCTGCCTGGAAACAGAACTCACTACCATCCCCATTCTGCATGGGACTCGGAGCAGAGCTTGGCCTAGAAGGGACCCACCCTGAGTGTGCCCTTCCCGGGGGAGTCCTCTCTTGCTCTGGAGCACTTTGCATCATCCTTTCGAGATAATCCAGTGCATTCCAAGACCACTTCTTGCTAACTGATGTGCTTTTCTCCTCAGGAATCCTTGAGATGCATAAAAAGCTTAATCAACCCAAATTACAGGGTCTGCTTAATTCTAGGAGTTGCTTTGAGCATCGTTGCTTTGGGAGGAGGAGAAACAAGTCTTCCTAAAGAGAGAATTTCCCACTAGAAGGACTGTTCTCAAAAGCATGTCCTTGGCAGCCCATTAATTATATTTCATTTTGACAGATCTCATACATAGTTGTTATATCTTAGGGGGGGAAGAAGGTGTTGGGTGATTAATTGGTTGATAGTGTATGTTAATTGCATGCTAATTAAATTTAAATTTAATTCATATTTGGAACACTTAATTTAACTCAGGACCAGAAAATTAGAATATTCAAGCTTCTTGAAGGAACTTGTCTTTCTATCTGTCACCTTCATATGTCTGTTGACACTTCCTCCTTGTTTACAAACTTGTTTTTCAAGAAAAGGGATCAGATGGTTCTCAGAGCCTCCAGCTGTAATAGTATTGGTTCTTGCAACACATAAATATCTAATTGCTTTATTGAAAAAAAAAAAACATATATCGCTACCCTATTACTTAAATTTGTTCTAAACAAGTCCTGTCACGCTGGAAAACCGTGCTGTTGATTCCTTCCCTCTGGCTGGATAATTGAAGAAGCAGCTCCTGGAGAGAGTCTGTACTCCATCTCCAGAGGTCACCTGAAGGTGGAGGGGCCCATTCCTGATACTGGAAGCTTCTGGGACTTTCTCTGGGGCTGCTGTTTCTACTCTCCCTCAGGGAAATCCCAGGAGGTGAACTCTCCCGAGAACATGCAGTAATCCCTCTGTTACAGCCCTGGGGGTGAAGGGGTCTCCTCCCACCAGGGTTGGGAGCCTTGGCCTCTCTGCTCCTCTGCTGTCTGAGGCAGTGAGGGCAGGTCTGCCCTGGATCGTGGGGACTGGGCCTCAGGCCTGCAGAGGTCCCTTCTGTTTCCAGTCTACACAGAAAGAAAACCTGGGCACCGCAAGGGTGGTAGAAGGAACATGGGCTTTGAAGTTTAACTGGCCTGCATCTGTATCCTGGCCCTGCCTTGGAAAAGCTGGTTTGACCTTCTGAGCCCAGTGCCGTCATCTCTGAGAGGGGCGGTGGTACAGATCCTGCAGTGGTGTCGTAAGCGTTCAGTGAGGTCAGAAACGTGTAAGAGCCAACGCAGGGCAGAGCCAGGTGGGGCACGCCTGGGCGCCGCCATCACCCCTGCTGCCCGGTCATCGCCAGCCTCCCGCGGTCCCGGGAGCAGCTGCAGTCGTTCGCCCGCACGTGCACGCGTGTCCTCAACATCGCACGTCCTAGAACTGGGCCTGGAGGTGTGGCCCTCCTCCCCTCACTAACTGGCTCTCTCCTCAGCTGCCCTGGAGAAGCCTCTGGAAAAGAAAGCCGGCAGAAATTACGGCCCCCCAGGCAATAAGAAGCTTATCTATTTCATTGATGACATGAACATGCCCGAGGTGGACGCCTACGGGACCGTGCAGCCCCACACTGTCATCAGGCAGCACCTGGACTACGGCCACTGGTACGAGCGCACTCAGGGGACCCGGGCTGGGTGGGGGACAGGTCGAGGCCGATGGCCGTCCTGCCGAGCCGCAGGCCTCAGCGTCCAGTGAGGGTCCCCGCAAACCGCCCTCTTCCTGGGATTGTTGATTTGGTTTCTCTTAATCCCCTTCCAGACAGGGGATTAAGACCTCCTGGAAGAGCTTGGTCAGAGAAGGTACAGAGCTCTCATTCAAAGAAAAAAAGCCGGAGTTTCCGTCGTGGCGCAGTGGTTAACGAATCCGACTAGGAACCATGAGGTTGCGGGTTCGGTCCCTGCCCTTGCTCAGTGGGTTAACGATCCGGCGTTGCCGTGAGCTGTCGTGTAGGTTGCAGACGCGGCTCGGATCCCGCGTTGCTGTGGCTCTGGCATAGGCCGGTGGCTACAGCTCCAATTTGACCCCTAGCCTGGGAACCTCCATATGCCGCAGGAGCGGCCCAAGAAATGCAAAAAAAAAAAAAAAAAGCCTACCTTTTCAACACGTGCCTCCAAAGTTGCCTTCCCCACGGTCCCAAAGCAGAATTAACCACTCCCGGCCCCCTTAGCCCCCACATGTGGTCATGTCACAGGGACTTCAGTGACAACACCTAATGCGCTGTTCAGTGCACGTGCCTCCAGAGCTCTTAACAGCCTTTGTCTCTTCCGAGCAACTCACAAGCTCTGATGTTACCTCCTCCTGCAGCAGTAAAGTTTGTAATGGCAAAAGGCCTAAGCTTGCTGGGTTTCACAGTGATTTGAGACCACCTTGCCCACCTTCCTGCCTCACCCTGCAGGAGAATTACAGCTACAGGGTCACCTTTCATTCACTCCTCAGGCCTTTGTTGGATGCCCGCTGTGGACAGCTGTCCACCATCTCCACACCAGCATTCGAGCAGCTGAAGTCGCCTGGAAAAAAATCAGTCAGCCTAGTTTTACTCTAGATTCATGGTCACAGACCTTAAATGGGAACTAGAAACTTCCTAGAAATTCCACCATATTGCTTCACATGTTTACAGGTCTGCTCTCAGAAATCTTTCGTACCCTCTCCTCTCTCCTCACACTTCCCACCCGACCTTGGCTGATGGTCACAAGTGCCATCTCCATTTCTAGCGTCTCCATCTGGACCACGTCCTTGCATCCCCTGCACCTTTTGCTCCCTCCCCCAAGGCGTCTTCCTGAAGCCTTAACCACCCACCAGCACCTTGAGTCTGCTCTCTCCACCTCCTGAAACCCTAGTCCCCCTCTCTCCTGACTGGCTCCCTGGCCTCACTGTTTCAGCCACCACCACTTTCTACACTGTGTTAAAAAAAAAAAAAAAGGCATTTTCTGGTTACTGCGTGCTCTCTCTCTCTTCGTAACCAGATTCTCTCTTCTGTCTCCGGTTCCTCGTCTCCCGCTTACTCCTCCACCCACGGTGATTTGGTTTCTCTTTCCTCCACTTTATTGAGCTCTTCTTGCTCAGCTGCTAACTGCATCTTTGTTGTGACATCCAGCAGACGCCATAGGTCACTACCTTTCTCATTTTCTCTGCAGCACTTGGTGCGGTTGACCGCCGGCTCCTTTGGGGAATCCTGGCTTCCTCTGCCTTCCTGGGTACCACACACCCTTGATTTCCTCCTGCCTCTTTGACCACCTTTGTGGTCTCTTCTTCCTGTGCTGCTTCCATATTGTATCTCAGGAATTTGTCCTAAGTTCTTGTCTTGCCTCAGTTTCTACCAATGGATCTAGACTTTTTTTTAACCCCCTAAACACACAAATGATCGGACACATGCCATCTCACCTTGACGACGCACTCACCTGCCTGGGGCCTCATTCAAGTCTTACCCTTGGTCTCTCACTGTTCCAGGTATGATCGAAACAAGCTGTCCCTAAAGGAGGTCAGGAACGTACAGTACGTCTCCTGCATGAACCCCACCGCAGGCAGCTTCACCATCAACCCACGGCTCCAGGTACGGGAGGAACGGTGGCACCAGGGTCCTGAGCACCCCCTGACCAGGCCTGGTGTCATTTGGCTGTGTGTGAAAATTGGCAGCCTCTTCAAGTGGTAAATCGTACAGGATGCTGATTTCATCTCCAGGGAGACAGAAAACCTCCTAGACCCAGAGCCCTGAAGCTTTTAGAGCCAAAAGGAATCATAGGGTCCATCTAACTCAAGCGGTTCTTCAGAATGAGAGCCCGTTAGGAGGCGAGTGACCCTCCCAAGGTCGTGTGCATCCTCAGTCTCACATCCGGGTTTGGAGTCAGACTTCCTTTCCTGCCACACCTCGAGACATCTTGGACCAGAGGCCCAAAGCCCATCATCCCCCCCACTCACTGTGGGTTCAGCGTCAGTTGGGATTTCATGTGAGAAAGGTGATCAGGGTGTAGAACTCAAAGCCCCTCTAAGGATTTCTCGCCATTCTGTCCAAACCCAGGAAGGGCGGTTTCTCTTCTGTGACCATGCTGTCTAACTCCTCCACATGCCTCTGTTTCCCCGTGCAGCGTCACTTCAGCGTGTTCGCCCTCTCCTTCCCGGGCGCAGACGCCCTGTCCTCCATCTACAGCACCATCCTGACGCAGCACCTGAAGCTGGGAAGCTTCCCGGCGTCACTGCAGAAAGCCACCCCCCAGCTGGTCCACCTGGCCCTGAGCTTCCACCAGAAGATCGCCACCGCGTTCCTCCCCACGGCCGTCAAGTTCCACTACATCTTCAACCTCCGAGACCTCGCCAGCATTTTCCAGGTGAATCCATCTGCCCTGAGACACGCTGGAAAGCTTAGTGATGAGCTGCCCGCTCTGCTCTTTCCCAAATGCTTAGGCAAAGGCAGAGCTCATAGGGAGTGACGGACATAAGTCAGCAGTGCTTTGGGGTCCACGAGAGTCTATCCAACAAAAGGGGGTTCTGTTTGCTGATGAAGTTACTTCTCGGAATCAGAGTGCATTTCCCAGTTGGCTTCTCTGGGTGGAGAAGCCTCAGCGCTTTGGAGGTAGTGTTGTTGGGCAATCCCAGCAGGCCTAGGGAAGCAAGTGGCACAGAAGAAAGGAAGGAAGAACTATTTTGCAGGTGCTGGTGGTACACCCGTTGTTCTCGGGATGGGAAAGGACACCCCAGAGCCAGGCAGGATTTCTCTGCTTCCTATAGTGTTGCACTGCTCCTAAGACACCACACACTAGCCCCTGGGATGCCTCAGTCCTAAGAATTCCAGGTACTTTTCCAGGGCAAAGCCATTTCAAGCCCCCGCTGCTTATCTGAATAGTGATGGCATGTGTCTGCCTGTCACTTCCAGTTGCTTGGCCTCTCGCTATTAAAATGTCCAGAAGGCAGTACAGCAAACACGGCCCTCTCATCCCCTTGGTCAGGCACTGCATCCTTCTATGAGGGCCCACAGCTCCCTCTCATTCTGGACGAGCATCTGCAGAAAGTACTTTTCATAGAGAACCCTTTCCAGGATGGTTCTGAGCCATTACCGAGGGAAGGTGCTTTTTATATCAAGCAGAGGCCACACCTGTAGGGAATGTCAGTGCCACCGGAGAATGGGGCTTGACCCTCCACGTTAGTTACCCAGGGCGCTACCTGTGCAGGGAGGACTCTGGGGAACCTCAGACTAGCCAAGGCCCCAGCCCTGAGGCCATAGGGCCTTCCTGGCCCGTGGTTGTAAGGAGCAGAAACCCCATAGCCGGTTACCTCAAAGATCTAAGAGCGATGTTCCCAGAAGGCTCCCCCGGCGCGTGGGGCCGCCGAGCCCCACAGGCAGGTCAGGGCTCTGAGAGCTCTCGTAAGCGGGCTTTAGACAGCGCTCCTGGCCAGGTGTCTCCAAACGTTAGCTCACCTGCAAGTGAGGAAACAGACACACACAGGTTACCCCGTTTCCTAAGAGCACACGGCCAGCCGGGGACGGAACTGGAACAGAATCTAGGTCTGCAGGTTCCTGGCCCGGGCCTCTTTCTGGCACACGCTTCTGTCCTTCTCATCCGCACTTCCCCTGAGGAGAACCTCAGAAGACAGTCGAGGCAGCAAGAAAGACTCAGCCCCGAGCCTGTGAAACGCACGGCCCCGTGGCCTCAGACCCGCGCGGTGGCCAGGCCCATGCCTCCCCGTCCTTAGCTCCCATGTGTTGGGTGCTGACGTTGGCGGAGGAAGACTCTTAAATCTCACTGCAGGAGGGTGAACTGGAGCCAAGTCCACAGAAAGGCGTTAGTCTTTCGGTCACATTCACATGGCTTGTAGTGACGGGACTAAAGGGAAAAGAGGCGTTCAGTCTCACGAGAAGCACCAGCCCAGCTCCTGCCTGGACCGGCCTTGTCAGCTGTGCCACCTGCCATTCATACTCGCCACCCCCCTCGGGGATTCGCGTCGTGATCCCAATTTAACAGCGGCTCGGAGCGTTGCCAGCGTGAGTGGACGTGGAGGTGGAAAAGTATAAATGGCATTAGCGGAGTGACCAGTAGGTAGGAACGGACAGCGAGGCAGAGAGGCCCCTGCGCCATGAGGTGGGGAGGTAATTTGAGACCAGGGTGGCTATTCTGACTCGAGTCTGTGATAATAGCTAGCGTTTATTGAGCCAGTCCTACGTCCTCTGCGTCTCTTAGCTGATCATTTAACCCTCACGACAAGCACATCAGGTGAAATGCTGATCATTTCCAATCTAGAAATGGCAAGACTGTGCCACAGACAAATCAAGTAGCTCGAGCGTGTTGGCATCACTAGAAGCAGAAGCCTCAATATCCAAAACAATTGTGGGCAGCTCTACTGTGCCAGGGATTTGGGGTGACACAAGCTCCATGAGGAAGGAGGGTTCCAGTGCCACCTCCTTTTAGTGGCAAGAATCAAGGAGGACCCAGGGAGGGGAGCTGTTGACATGGGGGCAGCCTGAGCAGTACCCCTGGGCTACTTCCCTGTGGCCTGCCAGCCCTCATCCCCCATCCCAAATGTGGGAAAGTGCATCCTCTCTGGAGAGTGCAGCCCCTCACCCTCCTCCTCCAGAGCAGAGTTTCAAGCTCCTGCTGGCAGCCTCCACCACCTGCCCATCCCAGCCTGCTTGTCTAAAGGCCTGACAGAGAGCTTAAGGGAGGGTGGAATGCCCTTGGGAGACAGGCACTGCCTGGAGAGCACGCTGTTCTCCATCCAGCTTGATCCAAGGTTCAATCATTCAGGCCTTCTCTGCACTCCCCTGTCTCTGTCCAGAATTTGCTAGAGCTCTGAGTAGCAGACATCATTAACTGTTCCCGTCTGAGCGCTACACACGGCTATCTAAGCCAGTGCACAGTTGGCATCTGCCACGCTCACTCACCTCTACTCAGCCCTAATTGCCAGTCAGCCTGAGCATTTGGCTGTAACAGGGCTTGTGAACTCCAGCTGACAGCACAGCTCACATAAAACCCAGTCCCTGGGTCCACACTCCCGGCTGGTGCTCCTTCCCACCCGGCTCACCTTACACAGGGCGGGTTCCTGGGAGACCTGGGAGGGACTGAGGCCTATGTGTCGGTGGGACCAAAGGGACCTAATGAGATGCCCTTCTTTTTAAAAAATAAACTTTCATTGAAGTAGAAAAGCGCACAAGTCGGGAGCACACACCTTGGTTCATTGTCATAAAGTCATAGCAGCTGTGTTACCACCACAGCGATCAAGAAATGAAACTTTCCCAGATCCTGAGACTACCTTTTTCTCCCTTCCATTCTCTCTTTTCTCCTTTTCCCTATCTGGACTTCTAGCACCATTAGTTATTTTGGCATATTTTGGCCAAATGACTTTATATAAATGGAATCTTGTGTCAAGTAGTGTTTGTTCAACATGATGTTTATACCTGTATTTATATGCTTGTTGTCGGTAGAAATTAATCATAGTAACAATTTCTTTCTAATCCTTAAATCTTCTTTGTCTTGCTGTCCTGGCTACAGCTGCCACAACAGTGGAGAGAAGTGGTGAGAGTGGCATTTCGTTGCATTAATTTTGTTTCCTAATTTTAGGGGTAAAGCTTCTAATAGTCGGCCGTTAAGTGAGATACTTATCTAGGCTTTTGTGGATGCTCTTTACCAAATTAAGAAAATCTCCATTTAGAAGTTCCCTGGGGGCTCAGCAGGTTCAGGATCTGGTGCTATCCCTGCTGTGGCTCTGGTTACTGCTATGGCATGGGTTTGTCTCTGGCCCAGGAATGTCCACATGGCTCAGGCGCAGCCAAAAAAGCAAACCAAAACAAAAGGAAATTTCTATTTATAGTTTTCTAAGAGTTTTTATCAGGAATATATGTTGAAATTTAAATGATTTTTCTCTGTTGAAATAATTGTATCGATTTTTTCTGAAAATGTAGTAAATTACATTGTTTTAATGTTAGATCAACCTTGCATTCCTGTAATCAACCCAACTTAGTTGTTACATGTGGAACTTAATTTTTTATTTTCTGGATTCCATTCACTCTTTGTCTATATGATTTTCACATCTACGGTAATAAGTTTGTCCTATAATTTTTCTTCTGGTATTCTAAGGTTATGAAGCTCTCATAAAATGTATTGGGAAGTGTTTTCCCCTTTTCTGGAAACACTTTTTTTTTTTTGGAAGAGTTTTTAAAACACTGTATTGTGCCTTCCTTAAATGTCAGAAGAATTTAATGATGAAACCATCTGGAGTTTTCTTTGTGAACGATTTTAAATTATGAATTCAATTCCTTTAATACAGACTAGGCAGATCATGTTCTCCGCTTCTTCATGTACCAGTTATGGTAGGATGTCACGGTCGTCAATTTCTACGTGTTTATAGGATCCTGTTGTTGTCTTTCTTTTTCTTTTCTTTTGGCCACACACATAGCATGTGGAAGTTCCTAGGCTCGGGGTGGAACCCAGGCCACGGCAGCAACCTGAGCTGCTTCAGTGACAGCACCGGATCCTTGACCCACTGTGCCACAAGAGAACTCCTTCTCGTTATCTTTTAAGTGTCTGTTTTATCTGATATTATGTTTTCTTTTTCATGCTGGCTATTGATTATGTGCGTCTTTTCTGTTTTTCTCTTTTTATCTTCTGTCAGCCCTACAAGGGAGTTATCAGTTGTGCTAGTCTTTTCAGAAGAAACTGAAAAAGAGAAGTATACCAATAACACGTTTTTTACTTTACTGGTTATCTCTACTTGATAATGTTTTTAACGCTGTTAAAATTTGTTCTTCTCTTTACAACCTGTTTCTACTTGCTCTGGGATTAGGGTTAGTTTATTCTTATTTTTCTAACTTCTTGACATGGTTACTCAGGTCATTAATTGTCAGCCTTTCACCTCTTCTGAAGTGCTTATTTTTAGGACTATAAATTTATCTCTAATTATGCCATTAGCTGCATCATGCAAGCGTGTGTACGTTACATTTTTTTTTCTCCTTCATGTCATAATATTTCTTAATTTTCCTTACCATTCCTTCTTTAACCCATGGGGTATTTAGAAGTATATTGCTTTATTTCTAAAATTTAGAGACGCTCACCATGATCTGGAAGAAGCAAACCCGTACGAAAGGAAGTTATTTTAGAAACGTACAATTGGAGTTCCCGTGGTGGCGCAGTGGTTAACGAATCTGACTAGGAACCATGAGGTTGCGGGTTTGGTCCCTGCCCTTGCTCAGTGGGTTAAGGATCCGGGCGTTGCCGTGAGCTGTGGTGTAGGTTGCAGACGCGGCTCGGATGCCCGTGTTGCTCTGGCTCTGGCGTAGGCTGGCAGCTACAGCTCCGATTCAACCCCTAGCCTGGGAACCTCCATATGCCGCGGGAGCAGCCCAAAGAATTAGCAAAAAGACAAAAAAAGAAAAAAAGAAACGTACAATTCTTCTATAGTAGAGGTACATTTGTAAAGGGTATGGTGGGGCACATCAGGGAGAATGTTGTTGGACAGGAAAGGCAATCTCGTGGAAGACGTGGTGAGGTATCTGCTGAGCTAGATCCTGAAATACGAGCACAGCAGACAACGCAGAAGGCATGGAGGCATAGGAAGTATTCAGAATCAGAAAACACTTTGAATTTTGTGGAACTGAAACGTAGATTTGTATGGGAAGTGATGGTACGTGTGACGACGGAGTTGACCAGATCTTCATGCCGCGTGGATGGATCTGAGCACTCTCCTGTCCCTCATGAGGAACAATTAAAGGACCGCTTTTCGTGTAAGACAAGAAGGAAAGCGATGAGGGCAAACAAAACATCAGTGAGTTTGAGTTAGAGGACTTGAAGTCGGCGAGAGGCTTTAATCCCGGAGGTCTCCATTTTTCCATGGAGCAGGGTCTAGGACACTGGCTAATAATGACAGAAAGAGGCGACCGAAATCTGGAAAGAATAGTAGATATTTGGAATGACCCCTGACGTCTACAGGAAGGAGAACTTCCTAGAGACGAATAAATGGGTGGCTGGCCCTCAGAGGTTAGCTGGATTCCTTCCAGCCCTCCTCTGTCATCATTGTGACTTGACATAGGCATCGTCACCTAAGTTAGTTCTCAAAACGGTGCTTGTAGAACTGAAGTACAGCAGAGACGCCGCCTCGCCCCTCACGGTGCAGGTTTGGAAAATAGTGGTTGAGGGAGTTCCCGTCGTGGCACAGTGGTTAACGAATCCGACTAGGAACCATGAGGTTGCAGGTTCGATCCCTGCCCTTGTTCAGTGGGTTAACGACCCGGCGTTGCCGTGAGCTGTGGTGTAGGTCGCAGACGCAGCTCGGATCCCGAGTTGCTGTGGCTCTGGTGTAGTCTGGCAGCTACAGCTCCGATTGGACCCCTAGCCTGGGAACCTCCATATGCCACGGGAGCGGCCCAAGAAATGGCAAAAAGACAAAAAAAAAAAAAAAAGAAAGAAAAAGAAAATAGTGGTTGAAATTCCAGGCTCTCGAGCCAAGCAGATCTGGTCTCAGCACTGCGTGGTTGTGAAGTAAGGCCACTTGATGAGCTGGGCACATGCTTCCTGTCTTTCTGAATCCCAGTCTTCACATCATGCGAAAAGGATTGTAAAAAGTGCATTGTAGGGAGCTCCCTGGTAGACACGTTGGGCAGTTTTACCACTGCAGCCCAGGTTCAGTGTCTGATCTGGGAACTGAGATCCCACATCAAGCTGCTGCACACCATGGCCAAAAAATAAAGAAATAAAATAAAGATTACTGTGTAGAATCATCAGAATGGTTAAATGAGCTTTATCTGGCCAAACGTCTAGTTTACTCCCTGTCACATAACTGGCTTCAATAAATTGTAACTGTTGTAGTTTTAAATTGTTAGTCATGTTATTCTTTGTTGTTGTTTGTTCTCCTTAAAGGGCATTCTCTTCTCCTCAGTGGAATGTGTCAAATCCACACAGGACCTAGTAAAGCTCTACCTGCATGAGTCAAATCGGGTTTATCGGGATAAGATGGTGGAAGAAAAGGACCTTGATCTTTTTGACAAGATCCAGGCAGAAGTGGTCAAGAAAATTTTTGATGTGAGTATTGCCCTGTGAATTTAGATTTACATTTGAAAAAATAATGATAAGTATGCACCCACATGATAAAACCTAGCTCATGGAGTTCCCTGGTGGCTCAGCAGCTTAAGAATGTGGCATTGTCACTGCTGTGGCTCTGGTTACAGCTGTGGTGCAGGTTTGATCCCTGGCCTGGGAACTTCCTGATGCCATGGGTGTGGCCAAAAAAAAAAAATCTAGCCCATTAATTGAAGAAAGTCAGCATTGGATGAGGAGAGAAAATCTGTCATTATTTTGCCAAAGTGAAACATGCTGGGGCAGGAGACACGTGCATCCCAGACTCTTGTGTTGAGGTCCATGGAGAGCATCTGACCCAACCCGCCCCTGTGCTAACTCCTCCCAGAAGCATCTCCCAGACTGGTCCTCCCGCTGACACACCAGCCTCCTTGGAAATGCACCACTGTCTTTGCAAAGGCAGCCGCTTTGGAACCGCCCGTGGCTGTACATTTGGAACAACTTTGACATTTAGAACAGCTTTAGAGACTGGAGAATTATTTAAATCATGATCTAAAGTTTTAGATCCAGTAATCCTCGGTCTACATGGTAAGCCTTCACATCTTTTCAGACCATTTTTCTTGTTCTTCCTGGGTCTCCAGAGGCAAAGAGCCTCTGTTCTTTTCGCAACTTTTGGAAAGGCTCATTTCCAAACCCAGAGAAATTGGACACCGTCTTGATTACTCTACCATCAGTTCCGCCCTCTGACGTCATGGTGTCTGACGTCTGTTAATGTAACCCAACTGGGATTTGACCAAAAGCAAGAACATCAATCCCCTCTTCTTATAGGCTATGATTTTGTTACTGTGTTTCCCAAAATGTCCTGCTGAGCAGTCGTGCTGCAGTATGCTCCTTGGAAGCAAGGTATCCACGACAAAATAGGTTGAGAAAGCATTTCATCCTCTATCCCTCTCTTGGAAATTCACAGAACATTCAGCACAGTAAAGTCCTAAAAAATCTTGAATAAGCCTGATTCATATCTCATTTCCCAAAGTATTAGACCCTAAAACTCTTTTCCCTTCGTGAAACCTACTCATAATTTGAAGAATGAATGGTTTCTAGAATATGCCCCAGGAAGCACAGAGGCATTAACACAGCCTGAGATCATATGACATCTCTTAGTGTCAGAATCATCCCAGGAGTTCCCGTCATGGCGCAGTGGTTAACGATACCGACTAGGAACCATGAGGTTGCGGGTTCGGTCCCTGCCCTTGCTCAGTGGGTTAATGAGCGGGCGTTGCTGTGAGCTGTGGTGTAGGTTGCAGCCGTATTTTCCACACACCCTGTTTATGTATCCTCTCGAACTCAGAAATAATCAAACCCTGTATTTAAAGATATTGTGTTGTCCTCGTGCTCATCTTGCTAGGTTTAGTTCCATATTTTTTCCTGGTAAGATTCTGAGTCCACTTCTGAAGATACATTCAGTCCATCCCAACCTGTAGGACAGCCTTGTGAATGGACAGCATTTTAAGTAACTTATCAGAAATCTGCTCTTTACTAGACCAAACACCCTAAATTCCTCCACTCATCCCATTCTTTTTGGTTTTTGTCTTTTTAGGGCTGCATTCAAGGTATATGGAGGTTCCCAGGCTAGGAGCCGCATTGGAGCTACAGCTGCCAGCTTACACCACAGCCACAGCAACGCCAGATCCAAGCCATGTCTGCGACCTACACCACAGCTCACAGCAGTGCCGGATCCTTAACCCACTGAGCAAGGCCAGAGATCGAGCCCGCAACCTCATGGTTCCTAGTTAAATTTGTTAACCACTGCGCCACCACGGGAACTCCTAAAAGCTTAAAGTTCTCTTATTTGTGGCCATTATGTGATACGTCACTATCAAGAAATCTGTGTTTCGCTGGGCAGGTTGGTTTTCGCTCCTCCTTCTACACATCTGGCTCTGATCATAAAATCAGAGATTTGTTCATCAAAGAATCTTTGCAGACCAGGCTTTTCAGAACTGCACTTTCACTGTTCTTCTGCCAGATCATTACTGTAAATTAACTGCCATCAGGACCAATTCCCAGTGTATGAGCCCATTTTCAAACTGGGCAAATGTATTCCCACATCACTTTCCCACATGTTTTCCTCGACTAGCAAGAGAGGCTCTCCTGCATCACGTTAAATCTTATCCAAATGCCTGGACATTTGTTGTTCCTGTCTAGCAAAGCCAGCACAGTTTAAAGGTTTTCTGTGGTCCTGAAACATCCCTCAAAACGTAACAACTCTTTTATATTAACTCTGTGTATTTCTTCTTTTAACCGAGTATCAGTCCTGGTTCTTATGGAAGCTACTCGTCCTCACTTTCCCTCCCTCCAGGAGGTTTGATGAGTCTTACCCCAGGGGCTCCCAAGGCCAACCCCGAGTGATGCATGCTCTGGATAATGCCTCTGCTGTTATTCGGGCAGCTGATTCAGGCACATCGCTCCCCTCTGAACCTCAGGAGAAAAGCATGGCAGGTGGGGACCGTTGCGCATGCTGGCGTTGAGAGAAGTGTTCTTCGTTGGGCTTCCTTCCTCTACAGCCTTTCTCTCTCTGGACGTCTCAAGTATTTGGGGTTTGATAAGTAAATAGGTCCATTCTAAATTAAAAGAAGTGAGCTGCCTCCTCAGTGCTTAAAGGACAGATGGGTAGTGAGGAGTCAGAGGCCCCGGGTCTTACAAGTCAGTCGAGTTGTACTAGGTATTTGTTGAACATGGTACAGTTTGCCTTGTGCGCAAGCGTTGACCGACAGTAAACCCAAATATTCATAAATGTTTTACAAGTAGGGAGTTCTACTGTAAATGTTTTAATAGTATCATCATCCCCATGAACAAATCAATCACCTAAGGCGGGCTCGTGGCACATTTTTCAGAAACCAAGACTTAGGGCTTGAGCCTACAAAGTTATCTCCCAGGAAACAGCACAGGGCGTTTTATGACACTGCTGTGGATTGGGGAGCGAGACCTGCTGGAATGGGTGGAGGGGAGGGGAGACCATCGGGCCAAGGATGGTGGAGCCCACCCCTGGTGAAAGAGCCCCTGCTTAGGGAACCTCAGCACGTGTCCTCATCCTCCGCTCGGCTCAGACAGGGCTCTTCCTGTGCGTGTGGCAAGGGCACCTCCCACCTTCCGGTCCCCATCCTCAGCCCACAAGGAGTCACAAACAGCGTCTCTGACTTCCTGGAGTGGTAAATGGATGTTCAACCTCTGCTTTTCAAGGGCTTCTCAAAAAAAGGGAAGTGTTGGAAGCAGCACCGATCATCTTTAGAGCATGTTCAGAGAGAAAAAGCAAATGAAGTGTCTCCACTCTGTGTGGAGCCAGAACTGAGCAGCAGTAAGGAGGGTCCTTTGTCCCTGTATCTCTTCACCAGGATCTTGGAGAGACTGTGGAGCAGCAGACCCGAAGCCTGAACATGTATTGCCACTTTGCACACGGCATTGGCGAGCCCAAGTACATGCCTGTGCAGTCGTGGGAACGCTTGACCCAGACCCTGGTGGAGGCCCTGGAGAACCACAACGAAGTCAACACCGTGATGGACCTGGTTCTCTTCGAGGACGCCATGCGCCACGTGTAAGTGGGCCTCTCTTCTCGCCTCTCTGCAGCTGCCCCCTCTTCCCAGGGTCAGGGGTCTCCTTTGGGAATTGAGGACACTTTGGTAACACCAGGAAAGCAGCTATTGCTGCTTCTGTCACGAAGGTCAAGACAGCGGCTGGCAGAGGGGCAGCTGCAGCTTCTGCCTCGGGCTCTCCAGAGCAGCGTGGTGCTGGGCACAGGGGAACTGGCGTGGTTCCTTGTCTGCTCTTTGCAGCCCTGGGCTTGGTCATGGTGACGTCGCGGGAAAATGGGAGATCATTAAAAATGGCACCAGGGCAGCTCAGGACCTGCTTTCCCAACCCGTACTAATCCAAGGGCCAATTTTAAAATAATGAGATTGAAGGTTTTGTTTAAGTGCATCCATATTTCTAAAAGTACATATCCTTTTAAGTGTCGCTGCTCTCAAGCGAGCCGTGGAGAGCAGTCACCAGCCTCCCGGGACAGTTTATAGTCACACCGGTGCGGTGCCCACCCTGCTCTTCACAGCCGCGGCCGGCGTCGCACTTACCACCCTCCCGCCCTCTAAAATCTCTCCCCTGTCCCCTGGCACCCAGCGTCTCCAACAGCAAGATCCACTCTACCTTCCTCAGTGATGGAAGCCGTGAGTTGAGGAAAGCTGCTCTTTCCTCCCCATTCTGTGCATCCCGGGGACAGAGAGAGGTGCAGACCCTCCTTCTCCCCCACCCCGTGCCAATAGCGTGTGTGAGCCATTTCTCCTTTTTTGTTGAAGTAATGTTGATTTACCACGTTGTGTTCATTTCTGCAGTATGGCAAAGTGGTTCGGTAAAATGCTCTTTTCCACGGTGGTGGAAATACTCTTTTCTACAATATTCTTTTCCACTGTGGTTTCTCATAGGACGCTGAGTATAGTTGTCAGTGCTGTGCTGTGGGATCGTGTTGTTTTTTCCCTCCATGTAGAGTAGCTCACGTCTGGTAACCCCAGCCTCCCACCCCATCCCTCCCCACCCGCCCCCACTCTTGGCAACCGCAAGCCTGTTCTCCATGTCTGTGGGTCTGCTTCTGTTCTGTAGAGGGACTCATGTGTGTCATGTTTTAGGTTCCACACAGGTGATATCCTGTGGTGTCTCTCTTTCTCCTTTATCTTTCCCAGACCGGAGCTCTTCTGAAGCACGAGTACCTGGACTTTGATGCCATCACCTCTCCTTGTCTCTGTCCTCTGCCGGCCTCCCACTGCTCCCCATCACTGACCGCTTGCCTTCATGCTTGGACCGCCTCCTCTCCTCAGCCACACCTTTCTTCAGTGGCACCTGTGCATCCCCTGGTCTTGGGGTCCCTCGGTCTCCTCAGTTCAGCGGTCTTCTCTTCCATCCCACCTCTGCCTCTCACTCACCTGCTCCTCCCCCAGAACTTCTATCCCCAGTTATGTGCTTCCCTCCAAAATCGCAGTCTCAAGCATCCCACTCTCACAGTGGCACCTCCTATTCCCCCACTTAACTTGCTCCAGTTTTCAGTCCAGCTTTTTTCTTTTTTTTTTTTTTTTTTTTGTTTTTGCCATGGCCGCAGCATGTGGGAGTTTCTGGGCTAGGGATCAAATCCACACCACAGCAGTGGCCTTGCTGGATCCTTAACATGCTGTGCCTCCCGGGAATTCCTATTCCAGCTAGTCTTTATTTCCCAGCTTTACTGAGATGCAGTTGACATATAACATTGTCTCAGCCTAAGGTGTGCAGCATAAGATTTCTACCACAAGATTAGTTGACAACCATCACCTCACCTCGTTATAATTATCTTCCTTGTTTGGAGCACTTTTAAGACCTCCTCTCGTAGCAACTCTCAAATACACGATACAGCAGTGTTAACTGCAGTCACTGTACACTGCATCCCCAGAACCTGTTTATTTTGTAACTGGAAGCTTATACTTTTCAACCCCTCATTCCTTCCCTCTCCACGCCTCACCTCTGGCACCCACAAACCTGATCTCTGCTTCTGTGTGTTTGGTTTGATTAGGTTCCACATGCAAGGAAGTTCACACAGCATTTGCCATGCTCTGTCTCATCTCACTTGGCACAAAGCCTTCCGTGTCCGTCCCTATTGTCACAAATAAATATGTTCTTAAACATCATCAAGACTTGACTCCGCGGCACCACCTACTTTTTCACGCTGCACGTCTTCTTTTCCTCCACCACCACAGACCCCGGCGGCCAGGCCAGGCTCCCCTAACTTTCCTGTCGTTGCATCCATGTGACAGAACCCCTCCCCAGCTGAACCTCACTGTCTTTTTCCACACCTGCCCCTAAGCATCAGGACATGAGCGAAGAAACACCACCACCTTGCTGACTTGGCTTTTGCTTGCTTCGGTTGCTCAGCCACAAATACCAAACAAGCCCTACGCTGGGCTGCAAACTCTCCTCTTCTGCCCTGGACGGGTCGCTCTGGTCCCTTCCTGTGATGCCTGCATCACGTTTTCCTCCTCTCTCAAGCTTCTAACATCTCTGCCCGCTCTTTATTCCCAGTTAATGAGCTCGTCTCTTATTTCACTGGGAGAATGAAAGCAGCCAGAAGAGCTCTCTCATCGCCATGTATCCTCTCTGTACCCACCTGCATCCCAGCCACAGACCCTGCCTTCTCTACTGTTTCAGCTGCTGGACCATCTCTGCTCCCACCCGAGGCCAGTCCCTCCACGAGTGCCCTGGAGCCCTTCTCCTCTCACCTTTCCTCCTTTCTGCAATAACTCTCCCTCCCTCTCTCTCTCACTCTTCCCTTTTACCCCATCTTCAATTCATTAATTTCTGGATCATATGCACCAGCATACAAACATGCCGTGTTACCATTTATCAAAAAAGAATAAACTGTTCCTTGACTCTTATATCTCTTTTGACTCCTACCCCTCAGCTCCTGTTCAAAAGGAAACTCATCCAAAGGGCTGTCTCTACCTGTCATACTTTCTCACTTCTCATCCATTCTTTGGTCCTTTCCTTACCGCTTGAACAAAGGAACTCTTATCAAAGTCACCACAGACCTACCTCTTGCTAAAGTCAGTTGTCACTGCTGGTCCTCACCTTATGTTATTTGACTTCCCTACTATATTTGTTGTGATTAATTACACTGTTATTTTGTTTCCATTCATCTCTCCAGCCTGCAGGTATGTATTGATTCGATGGTGTTGGTGTGAGTGTAGGGTCTTTGTCTTATTCACTGCTGGATCCTCAACACTAGGGCAGAGTCTGGAACATAGCAGGTGCCCAGTAAAAATTCTTAGCCTGTCATATAGAATAAACGAGAAGGAAAACAGAAAGGCAAGGGGTTAGAGCGTACTGGGAGGTGAGTGCAGCGCTAGGTGGGTGGGGAGGCGGCCCTGGATATGAGATGTAAGAGCCGCACTGGACATAAACCTCCCAGGGGCCTGGTGCTCAGGGTTTTACTTGCGTCAGTGCCCTTGGGCTTCACAGACGCCCTGACGTCCAGTCTGCTCTTATCCCCACATCATCAGTAAGGAGACGTATCCAGAGACACGAGGGAAGTTGCCTAATGTCACACACACCCCCAAAGTGGGCGAGTAGTGCCTCCACTCATGCAGCTCGGGCTCGAGCGTGTGCTCAGTCTCCCCGCCCCAGTGCTTTCTTCACTCCCTGGACCCGGTGGGAGCGCCTTGCGCACACGGACTGTCTCCCTCGCCGCGGAGTCGCAGGACCTGGACGGAGTCGGTGCACAGGAGCTCGGCAGTAATAAGGGTTTTAGGGTGTCTGTTCACTGGCCTGGTGAGACATCGGGGAGTATTTTCCCTCCTCTTTAAGAGCTGCCAGAGCCTGTGTCATCGTCTTTGTCCTTTAGGGTCAGTTTAATTGCGGAGAATCGCAAGTGATTCAGTCGATGCGGTTTCCAACATGGTGATCAAACTAACACTGGTTTTAGGGAGAAAAAATGAGGGAATGAAAATGGGCTTTTCTCCTGAGGCTCCTAAACAGACTCTGAAAATAGTTTCCAAAGAGAAGTCCTTGCTGCATTAGCAACAGCAAAGTAACAGGAGTAACGAGCTGCCTTGAGGGGGATCATTCTGAAGAATGGGGTGCACCCGGGTGTATGAGTTCATGTACGTCTGCTTTACAGCAGCCACACCCCACGCCTTCCTTCTCCCTCCGCCCCCCCCCCCCCACCTGCCCGGGGCTCCAGCCGGGAGAGCAGAAGCCTTCCCCTCTGACCTCAGTCCAGTGAGCGGCACTGGCAGCTACGGCGTGGCGTCAGCGCCGCTGCACACAGTGCGGGGCAGAGGGCCTGGCTCACCTCAAGGAGGTCACACCTCCTGCCCCCACGGGCAGGAACCCTGGGGGCTGGCGAGTAGAGGTGCCTAAGGCTTTTCTAGCGTCTGGCTACTTGATCTCGCCCCTGGTTCTGTTGTGTGATTCCTCTGCCCCTTCCCTGGGCTTTGCTGTTCTCTCCTCCTGCTTCTTTCATGCCGAACCCAGTCACGGACTCTGGGTAGTGGTGACAGGCACCGGTTCTGAAGACAGAGCCAGGCCCAAGTCCAAATCCTGGTTCTGCCACCACTTGGCTGTGGTGCGTTGCGAAGGACATGTAGCTTCTCCTCTGGGAAATGAGGCTAAGAAGGCTGCGTGTCAAGGGCTTTGCATTTAATGAGCAGTCCATGGTGCCAGAGTCTTTGTCTTTGTGAGGTCATTTTCTTTCCCTCAGAGCACCATTTTGTTCTCCTGCTAACTTCCTTAACCGTTTCTGCAGATTCTCATCTGCTTTTTCCTGAGAGATTTACACTAGATCTTTCCCATGCTTTTGCATAATCTTCTCATCCATCCTTTTCTTTGTTTTTTCACCCCATGTATATTTTTCTGCCTCCTTTTTCTCGTAGAATCACTTCACATTTCCATCTGAAAAAGGAACTTCAGATGTACTTCTCTTGTGCCCCTTCTTTTGAACATCTCATCGGTTCTCTTGTGCGTGTGTGTGTGTGTGTGTAGTCTTCAATAAGCCAGCTTCCTCCAGCTGTGCTGTGGTACATCTTCAGCTTTTGTTTTTAATCTCCTAGAAACTCAGTAATGGGCTTCACTTAGACTGCCTTGGTTTTCTGGCCCAGGAATCCTTTAGAATATTGATCTTCTTTTTAAATTTTGTCATTTAAATGCAGAGTCCTTTGCCCTCGTCAGAGGTTGTTAATGAATCCCCAGCTGGAGTCCAATGCTGACAGTTGCAGACTTAACCGTTCTTCTTTGGAAACTTCTTCACTAATGATGCATTCCCATTTAGATACTGAATAGCGTGGGCCATGCTAAGCTGAGCTCAGGCCTCGCAGAATAGAGCTGGGTGTCGTGCGGCCCACGGAACCCACTTGGACGTCTCCCCATGCCTGCCTCTCTCCTCCATTAATTCATTCCTGCCCCCCTTTTTTTGAATCCGAAGAGAGGCCTGGCTGTCTTAGCACCGCAATTTGTCTCTGTTTCGCTCTAGCCAGGCACCATCTAACAGAGACACAAAGCAGATGACTCTGTGTGCCTGCCTCTTCCCAGATGTGATGCTGAGTATAAGGTCTGGGGTCCTCTGCTTAGATTTAACCAAAATTTCTTGAATACCGTCAGTGTGCTTGCTCTATAGAGAAAACCAGATGAATATGCACACTCTGCAGATGCCTAAAAGGATGGCTTAATAAGGGAGCTAGGGAAGTGGAGATCTGTCTGACATAAGACTGCATCACAATGAAAAAGTTGGAAATGAAAAGGGAAATCATAAACAGAATTAAAAGTAGGCCAGTAAATAACTCCTGAACGTTTAGGGGAATAAAATGTGATAACTTAAATTTGGTGGCACACGAGCCCCCCACAGTGGCTTCATCATCACATTGTGTGTTCTCAAATACGTGGGTCGACCGTTCTGATTCAGCCAACACAGTCTAACACCGCTTCATCCTCCAGTATAAGAGAGCCAACTTCTGATCAGTTCCACCCAAGAAGAGGACAAATTGGTGCCACCGTCCGGGGAGGGGGGTGTAGTTTTTCAGCATGTGCCAAAAGCCATGAAAATGGTCATCCTGGGGACCTGTCCTGTGGACGCAATTAGAGATGTACACTCAGAATATTTCTGTGGCATTGTTGATAGCTAGACAATGTTGGAAACAACCTAAATGTCCAAGAGTAGGCTGTCACAGACACGGAACTTACTCTGTGCGGTGGAATATTTTCCCGCCACCCACAGCATGCTCTAGCGGATCACTCAGTGGCGTGTGGAAATAACCAAAGTATACTGCTGAATGAAAAAGTAGCTTCAGGAGTCCTCTTGTGGTGCAGCTGGTTAAGGATCCAGTAGTGGCACTGCTGCAGCTCAGGTCACAGCTCCCGGGGTCAGTCCCTGGCTCTGGAGCTTCCACATTCCATAGGCACAGCCAAAAAAAAAAAAAAAAAAAAGAAAGGAATTAAAGGGGAAAAAAAGCGGTTTCAAAACCCTATGTTCAGTATGTCATGGGACCCATTTTTGAAAATATTCAGGATTGAGTTTTCAGATGTAATAATGTATATACACATAAATATATACTCATGTAGTCAGATACTAGAACAAATCCAGAAGGACATATAATTATTGTCGGTAGTGTTTATTGCTAGATAGTAGAATTGTTTTTTCTGTATTTTATGCGTTTTGTGATGACTAGTTACTGTTTTTAAGGTGAAAAAAAGGAACTAGGAGTTACGTGTAGAAAGAAGGTAGGTGCCTTCCGGGAGCCGTGTACGTAGTGCTGAGGGAGGAAGAGCGAGGATGGGGGTGGACCCTGGAGGAGAGGCTGTGAGCAGCCTGGTGGAAGAGCGGCCTCTGAGGAAGGCCTGCAGGGGGCAGGCTCCCCAGTCCCTCTGGACGGCAGGCCAGGTCCAAGCCCAGGGCCTGGGAGTATTTCCCCCTTGTTGGGGCGGGAAGCTACAACGTGAAGAATCCAGAAACCAGGGAGGCAGGTGTCTTGCGGGGCGACAGTGAGAGTCCGCAGCTATTCGTCACAAGGGCATCAACGCCCAGGGAGGACGGAGGGGGCGAGAGAAGAGCTCCATCGGGGCCCTTGTTCTGCTGACTTTAGTTTTGCTCCTTCTTTCCTGTTGTGTTCCTGCTTGTCCTCTCGTCTTCCCTCAGTTTGTTTCTGTTTTTAATTGTATGCTTTCTCCTTTTCTCTGTTTCCTGCCTCCCTTTCCTGCCTAAAAGCAGAAATAGGTCGGGGCAGGTCAGGGTTGGCTGGGGAGGAGCCCGAGGGTAAGCCTGGGCCCTCCCGTCACCATCGCACGCCCCCCTGACCCTGGCCGGTGCCGGGCTCCTCCTCCGCCACTGCTCCACCAGAGGCTTTGGCTTAAAGCAGAACAAGGCAACTTGAATCCACTCGGGCAAGAGGCGAGGCCAGGTTTGGGGACAGTTTAACTCCATTTCCCCACAGCTCAGCCCCTGATGTGCCTGCAAGGAGGGTTCCAGTTCTCACCATCACGCATGCTCCTCCCAGGGAGAAGTCTGATCAAAGCCCCGTGCCTCTGCTTCCCCTCTAGCTGCCACATCAGTCGCATCTTGGAGTCCCCTCGGGGCAATGCTCTGCTGGTTGGTGTTGGGGGGAGCGGCAAGCAGAGCTTGACACGACTTGCAGCTTTCATCGGCTCCATGGACGTATTCCAGATCACGCTGCGGAAGGGCTACCAGATCCCTGACTTCAAGGTAGGAGGGCCGGGGGGCTGCATGGAGGAGGCCCAGCCTCTCCCCAGCTGCCCACAACTCCCTGTTACCCTCCTTAGCTCTTCATCCCCCCCGCCGCCCAGACCTGCCCCTTAATTGTCCATCTTCTTAGACTCCCCGCTGGTGATGGGAGGGTCCCTTTCTCATTAGATCCTTCCCAAGGTCTGCATTCCCGAGAACTCAGCTGCTTTAGTTGCACCTGTGGAGCCTTAGTCTCTGCCCATATCAGAAGCACACCTACACCAAATTCAGCGCACAGCTCTCCAGCAGCCCTAGCACACGGGAGGAATTCTGACAGTTGTTTGCCCGTTTCATAAGAAATTCACATTTTAAAAGATGAGTTAGTAACCACCAGCTGCTAGGATCTTCAGTGGCATTTCCAGGTTGGAGACTTTAGGCACTTGGGAGCCACAGTGCACACCCTGGAAAGTGGAGAAAGGCATTCCGTAAGAACCTTCGGAGGCCACTTTGCCCATCCCTCTCCCTCTGATCCATGGCCACAGCAGAGGCCTGGAGGGGAGTCATGATGTAATTTCCATCCAGAGGCTGCTCTTGCTGTCCCTGGGAGAATGCCAGCCAGCACTGAGCCAGACCTGCCCACCCCTCTCCATCATCTCAACTGCTGATGATGCTCCCTGCAGCTCTGATTCCCAGCTCAGCCTCTCGCCATTGGCTGCCTCTCAGGTCACACTCTGGGTTCAGACCAGGTCAGTCTGGAGTGCTTCCAAAAAAGACAAGACAAGATGGCGCTCATGAGAATTATGCCTTTACAGAATGATCTAAGACAGAGCTTCTCAACCTTGGCTGTTCACTGGAATCCTCTTCAAGTAATACTGATGTCGGCATCCCACCTCTCAGAAATCCTGAATTAACTAGTCTGGGGTTGGGGAGCAGCTAGGTGTCAGGACATTTGAAAGCAGCCCCCAGGTAATTATAAAGAGAGCTGAGAAACACTGTCTTAGGTAATCCTGTAAATGCTGAAAGCCATTGATCTAAAAGAAGTCTATTAACTTCAAAAAGGAATTTTTTGGACAAGAAGGAAGCTCGGCTGTTAGGAAATGTATGAGGCTGACCAAAAATGAACTTTGAATCACGTGAGCGAGTGAGACGAGTAAGATGAAGGAGGGCGTGATGGCTGCGCTTTGGGAAGGGGGTACATCGAAAGAACCAAGAGTGACCAAGCTGGGCAAGTTCAGGGCTTGGCATCCTAGCACCCAAACGTCATCTACCTCCAGTTTGGAACGGATGAATTTCCTGCCATATGGTGGTGCTTGTGTGTGTGTGTGTGTGTGTGTGTTCCCCAATATGTTTTTTACAACACAAGTCTTTTGCTGGAGCTACTCATGAGGACACAGGACTGCTACCACAGGAGAGACTCATCCCCCAGGCCAGGAACCCCAAGGATATAACTCTCTGTCAAGACCAAGAGCCGTCACTTGCCTCCTGGGGCAGGTCATTCCCTTGTGTGGTGATGTAAGTAACACAGACGAACAGGAGACCAGCTCTGTCCTTGGGGGAGCTGTTACCTGTTTGAGAAAAGCAGGAGCTCTAGAAGCTAGTTCAGGATTGTGGGACTTGAAGGTCAGCACCGTGAAATGCTACTTCTCCACCGCTCTTGGCATCGAGGCCTGGGACTGCGGCCTGTGTTCCCACCCTGAGTGCAGGCTAGCACTCCGCCCTCCCGCCCCTCACACAGGAAAATGGTCTCATTCCTGAAGAGTGCAAGGGGGTCTCTTTTCAAGAAGGCCCTCTTCTCAGAGATCTTTCTGTTTGTTGTTGTTGTTTGACTTGGCCCGCCCATGACGTAGAGAAGTTCCCCGGCCAGAGATCAAACCCATGCCACGGCCGCGACCCAAGCTGCGACAGTAACTCCTCAGAGATCTGATGTTGTTTCTCTAGGCGGACCTGGCCAGCTTGTGCCTGAAAGCCGGGGCAAAGAATCTCAGCACCGTGTTTCTCATGACGGACGCCCACGTGGCTGATGAGAAGTTCCTTGTGCTCGTCAATGACCTCTTGGCATCTGGTAAGAGACTCCTGGCACTTGAATGTCTCTAATAAATTCCTGCTGGAGTTGGAGTCATTCCAAGGTAGAGACTTGGTTCAAGGTCAGAAGAGCAAGGTCATAGAAATGAGGGAGAGGAGTTCCCATCCGTGGGGCAGGGGGAACAAACCCAACTGGTATCCATGATGATGCGGGGCCGGTGGGGGGCGGGGTGGCGTTCCATCCCTGGCTTCACTCAGTGGGTGGGGGATCCAGCATGGCCGTGAGCTATGATGTAGGTTGCAGATGCAGCTCGGATCCCACCCTGCTGTGGCTGTGGCCTAGGCCAGCAATTGTAGCTCCAGTCTGACACCTAGTCGGGAACTTCCATATGCTGCGAGTGCCCGCCCGAAAAAAGCAGAAAAAAAAAAAAAAAAAAAAAAAGAGGAAGAACTGACAAGGTCCTTTCTAGGATTGCCGCTAGGCCTGCTGTCTTTTATTCTCCTTCCTTTTCGAAAACAGACAGTAATCATGGGACTTTCTTAGTGGGACTAGATATGAAAACAGGAAAAAGAGCAGGTTAGGGCCTGTTGACCTGCTGAGTCCGGAGAGAAGGTGCTGTTCCCTCCCCACACCCGAGACAGAAAGAAACTAGAATGTGTGCAGCATTTCAGGTCCGTCAGGCCTTAGCAGCAAGATGCACACAGAGAACCTGCAGACACAAAACTTACACAATAGGGCAAGATTAAGTTGCCAATCTAATTAATCAAGGATTCAGAACTTAATGGAAGCAAAGTAGAAGCAGGAACAAATGTAAAATGTTTTTCTTAGATTAGAAAGAATTTGACAATGCCTGTGACATTATCAGTGCAAGATAGGACTGCAGCAGGAAGTTCAATTCTTTTTTTTTTTTTCAGTTCTTACTACATTTTTTATTAAAGTGTAATTGATTTACAATGTTGTACCAAATGAAAGTTCAGTTCTTGATATTTTGCTGTCCTTATTTATTAGGGATTCAGAACTTACATCAACCATTCTAGAAAAAGTTTATGTATACATATATATGTATATGCATGTATATATATAAATATATACAAGATATACATAAATACATATACTCCAGAAGATAAGTTCCTAAGGCTCAAAGATAAGACAATATAATATATACATATATAAATTACATGTTTTCAGAAGTTTGGAGTGCGTGTATGTACTTACATTTATAGTAAATAAAAGGAAAATATGATTTCTTGACTCAATCCAAATTTAGCATCCACAAAACTACCTCTTCATCTGGACTAATAAAACAGTCAGTGCACAGATGTTCTGAACAAAATTTCTGCCTCCAGATTTCCAGCATTTCAGAAAGCTCCTTCTTCACAGTCCACCTCTCTGACTAAATACTTTTTACTTTATCAAGTCCAAGGACCAGGATCGCACTACGTGTCTCCATAGCCTATTCCATGTCATATAATGTATTTCAGGATGGCTCCTCCCACACAAGCCCTAGGAACTTCAGTGCTTCAGAATTGCTTCAGATTCTGTGCTCTGGTACCCCAGGCAGTTTTACCATCACTTCCATGAAGAGCCACTGCTCCCTGGTCCAGACGTGCACCAGCAGTCTCTGCGAGCCGCCATTGGCCTCTTTCTGATGCGGACTAGAGTTCAAGTTTCCTTACTGTGCTGGCTCCAACCATGCCGCTGCTTCCACCCCCTCATTGCTTTCCCATCCTGCCCTATGTAAGCCCATTTTATATCCAGGAGTTCTCCTGCTAACTCTCAGACCTTTTCTCCTCCGATCTTATACAGTGTCTTTCTCTCTGCCTTTTTTTTTTTTTTTTTTTTTTGTCTTTTTGCCATTTCTTGGGCCACTCCTGCGGCATGTGGAGGTTTCCAGGCTAGGGGTCTAATCAGAGCTGTAGCCACCGGCCTACGCAAGAGCCACAGCAACACGGGGATCCGAGCCGCGTCTGCGACCTACACCACAGCTCACGGCAACACCACATCCTTAACCCACTGAGCAAGGGCAGGGACGGAACCCGCAACCTCATGGTTCCTAGTCGGATTCGTTAACCACTGCGCCACAACAGGAACTCCCAGTGTCTTTCTCTTAAATACTGTCTCTGTAACATCCCTCTACCTTCCACAAGAGTATTTCACCTACAACACTGCCTCAGCTCTTTATTGTTTTACCAAAAAATGAGAGACAGATCCACCTGCTCTCCTGCCCTGAAGCTGTGCCCTACAGTCTAATTTCTAAAACAATCAAAAAAGGTAGAATTGTGCTTCCAAAGACTTAAAGCTTTGCAGATGCCAGGCATGTTGCCAGCCTCACTCTGGATCTCATTTGGCTCCAATCCAGCCAGGTCACCTTCTCTAAAATAATGTCTGAGACACAGAAGATGTTACACTTTACCAATTGAAATTTTATTCCTCAATTAAGTATTTTTAATTCTTCATTTGGGAGACAACTTTTTTCAAGTTCAAATGAATTTCTGAAGCCCTGCCCAGTGAAAACTTAATGCAATCAACTTGCTCCAAAGTCATGGAATTTCAAGTCTTCTATACAAACCAGGATTTATGTACACATGATAAAGTGGAGATACAATTACAAGTAATACTTTTCTAGTCTTCCTCTCTTTTTTCTTAACCATTTTGACAGGGGGAATTGAGCATGTCTGAATTCTAATTTTCCCTGTCAGATCATTTCTGGCTAGAAATTAACGGACTGCTGGTTCAGGCAGAGCTACAGAGATTCCTCAGAACCTCTCTCTCCCCTTAGTTTTTCAGTTTTGTGGGGTTGTGCAGTCACTCCATTCTTGGGTAATACAGTAATAACTAGGAAAACTATACATTGGGCCCATTAGCTCATCCCTCTCTAGTATCTACAAATCCTGTTAGGTTAGCAGTAAAGACACAGTGAATGAATCCCTCTGATTCAACCTTCTCCCCAAAACATCTTTTTTATGATCTAATGCTCTCACACCATAGGCTCCCAGGCTTCCTCCCATGCTTCTTTAGTTCAGTGTTTCATTTTCTGACACCCTTTTCAAGATCAAACTGTGCTGGTAATTCAGTGCAGAAATCCCACTTCTGACACTACCGCCAAAATTTCGGAACCCATCCTTATGCCATTTGCACCTCAGGTTGGTTACAGACTGATAGTAAGAAACCCTACACCCAAAGTTAAAAATTAAATTAAATTTCCAATTCAATTAGCAAAAGCTACATAATGGTGTAAGAAGCAGGGTGGCCACCCAGATCCGAATGGATGAAGCATGTCTTTTGGTCACTCTCTTTGGCTGCCAGAGTCCTTAAGGGGTGTCATGAAGCTGCTGGTGAAACTATGCATGACATGTTGGCCCTTGCTGAATCTGAAGAGTTCAATTCCTGATATGTCCGTGTAGCCCTGTGTAATAATTCCTGAAGAATGTACATTGGCCATCAAACCCAGTTACTGAAACAATTCTTTAAAAAATTTGTTGTTTCTTGATCCCTGAACCAAAATCAGCATAAGCAAGGCCCCGCCCTAATCTAAAGGGAGAAAATAAAATTTTTCCTGACTTTGTGTTTCAGCACACCTGCATCCAGGTTTCCAGCATTCCAGAAAGCCCATGTTACTGCAGTCCAGCTAAGCAGGTCTAGTCTTCTCCATGTCTGCTGTCCTTTCCTCTCCTTACTCTGCCAGATTTCATACTTCATTTCACTTGGAGATCTGATATTGGGATTTCCCTTTTTCCTTTCCAAAGGCTTAACTGTTCACTCCAAAATTAATATTTCTCTTCCCTGGCCCAGACTAGATCACTTTGCATCTATTTCTATATTCAGAGCCATTCATTAAGCTTCCATGTTCCAGGCATAAGGTGCTGTGCTCAACACGAGTATCATGCAGCCTCCGTGTGGTCTATTGGAATAGCCGATTGAGTCCCCTCTCTTGTAAAGTCATATGCGTCTCCATCTCTGAAGCAGACTGTCCTTTTTATACTTGGGCCAAATCTCCTCTTGGTATACAGAACTGAAAAAGATCACCTCATCTTCCAGGTGCTTTAGGATGTGATCCAGAACTGACGTGTTAGTGATCTGCACACATCCCATGAGAATGTGGAGTCTGGAAATATTTGTAAAAGTCTTGGCATTGAATTGTTCTTCTCCCAGGAGCACCTGGAACTGGATTTCCTAATGGGCCATCTGTGCTTTACACAAGTTGTATTCTAGCCCAATTTCCCTGAAAGGGAGAAGAAAAAAAAAAAGTGTGCGGCAAAAGAGAGGCCGTCAAGCATATACCAGGTCTCCTAAGCATACTTTGTGGTCTCAGTGGCTCTGTTCACCAGATGTGTTCCCTAACCATAGACCATGGAAATTTAAACCAGCCCCTGACTGGTTCCAACTGCAAACAGAAATGCCCAAAGGGTAATGCAAAAAGATGCTTGAGCGATCAGGTTTCTTTTCTTCGCAGGGTACTAAATTCTCATACAAATTGAGACGATGTCTCTGTGCGTTCTCCTGCATTGCTAATCTCTCCCTCGTGATCTGTATCCAAAAGCTAAAGTTGCCACCAGTTTTACCCCTTAACTATAATCTCCTCTGTCGTGGCTACCACTGATCTTTTCTTTCTTTCTTTCTTTTTTTTTTTTTTTTGATTCAACAAATGCAGATACTTCTTAACTCATCTCTTGACCTCTCAGGGAATCCCCCTCTCCAATCCATTCTCCTCACTGCTTCCAAAAGGGTCTACTTAAACTTTCATTCCTTCATTGGTTCCTAATTGAACACAGGATAAGCTCTTCTGTACAGGGAAGAGAAAAAAACAAAAACTGTCTTTGACCTGTTTCTTCCTGTCTTCACTAGGTCATCTTCCCCATTATGATCGAGTGAGGCCAGTGTCCTTGAGATAACACCTTGTACTATTTGCCGACTGCTCACACTCTTCCTTTTGAACCTCATGCCCTTCTCCTTATTTGTCTGGATTAACCTTTACCCAGTCTTCTAATTTACAGGACTTACCTTGGGTGTCATCTCTCTGGGAAATCTTTGCTAATCCACTGTCACCTGGGGAGGAATGAGACACATTCCTCTGTTTCTCTCGAACTCCGTGGTTGCACCCACTGCCACTGGACTAAGACAGCATTATTGGCTTATGAAAGGAAAAGACCATATGGCCTGTTTTTTGTTAATTGTTTTAATGAAATAATCCAGTGATACTAAAGATAAGGATTAAACACCTCCTACCCAGCTTAGGAAATAAAATAACCCTGATATAATTACAACCTTCCATAAAGACTACGTTGCTTATTGTCATCATTTATTTATATCATCAGCACCAAACGCATCTCCTGGCCCATAATTAGCTTTCAGGGGTATTTGTTGAACTAAGGTGTGTAATATCACGAGAACGATGTGCCATCTTACAGATGAGATATTTCTCTGGGACATGTGCTTTGAGGAAGTTTCCAGCCATGCAGAGAAAGGGTCAGGAGTGCTGAGATCACCACCACACTCCCTGCTTGTTCTACCTTGAGACCACGGAAGTGTTTTTGAAAAATGTTATTCCTAGGTGGGATCAAAGCCCATAAGCCAGTGTGAAGCTTAGCTGGTTCTTGGAGAATAACCCTCAGCTTCACCGTTTTGATCGCCAAGCTCCAGCCCACTGAACCATCTTAAAACATCAGGGTCTCCTCCCCGAAAAGCAGCGGTGGCCTCTGAGAGCCCCCGACTTCACAGAGGAGATGACGATTAGTCTGACTTGCAAACTATCAGGACATGTTACTGACTGCATGAAGCCTTTCCACACTCGGAGGCAGAAATTGGGTTTCTCAACTTTAGGTCTCAGGAGGAAACTTTTCAAATATTTAAATAGCCTCTGCCTCTGTTCACTCGCAAAATCCCCTCTGGCAGTTCAGTCTCCTGCTTTCAGCATGGCTACCTACATCGCACAATAAGTGACAGCAGTGTTGTCAGGAGAAATTGGAGGAACAAACCTGAAAAGGCAAACTTTGCTCCCAATTCAGAGGTGCTCCATTCCATCTGGTGATCTTTTTAAAGGTTCTTGGGACTCGTATGACAAATACCACCATCGTAAGAATATGAAAAAAGGCTCTAAAAGGCCTGGGTATCTTCAATATCTGGGCACTTAAAGGTATCACAGAAACCAAAGTCAGCTCACTTTTTCTTTCTTTTTTTTTTAAAAAAAATTATTATAGTTGATTTATAATGTTCCTTCAATTTCTGTTGTACACCAACGTGATCCAGTCATACATGCATGTACATTCTTTTTTTTTTTTCATACTATCTTCCATCGTGTTCTAACCCAAGAGATTGGACCTAGTTGCCTCTGCTGTACAGGAGGGCTCCATTGCTGATCCATTCCAGATGTAATAGTTTGCATCTACTAACCGAAAACTCCCCATCCATGCCCTCTGGCAACCACAAGTCTCCTCTCCATGTCCATGATCTGTTTCTGTTTTGTAGGTAGGATCGTTTGTGCCATGTTTTAGATTCCACATTTAAGAGATATCATATAGTGTTTGTCTTTCTATTTCTGACTTACTTCACTTGGTGCGAGAATCTCGAGTTGTATCTACATTGCTGTAGATGGCATCATTTTGTCAGTTTTATGGCTGAATAGCAGTCCTTGTATATATGTACCACGTCTTCTTCCTCCATTCAGCTGTTGATGGACGTTTAGGTTGTCTCCACATCTTGGCTGTTGTGAATCATGCTGTGATGAACATAGGGGTGCATGTATCTTCTTGAATGAATGTTTTGTCCAGATATATGCCTTGGAGTGGGATTGCTGGATCATATGTAGTTCTCTGTGTAGTTTTCTGAGGTACCTCCATACTCTTTTCCATAGTGCGTGTACCAATTTACATGCCCACCAATAGTGAAGGACAAAAATGGCCATCATTAACAAGTCAACAAATAACAAATGCTGGAGAGGGTGTGGAGCACACTTTTTCTGTAAAGGGTCAGAAGGTAAGTATTTTCAGCTTTGCAGGCCATACAGTCTCTGTTACAGCTACTCAGCTCTTACATTGTATTGGGAAAATAGCCACGGATAATATCTAAATGAATGAGTGTGGCTGCGCCCAATAAAACTTTATTTATAGACAATAACATTTGAATGTCATGTAATTTTTACATGTCATTAAATATTATGATTTTAGTTTTTTCAACCATTAAAAGTTGCAAAGACCGTGTTCAGCTTGCAGGTGGACGCAGAGGGCCAGATTTGGCCTATAGATCATAGTTTGCCTCCTCAATATCCAGCATGTTATACGTAAAACACTAAAGGACACAAATCCTACCTATTTCAAATAATATAGAAAGGGTGAAGAATGTAGACTCTCTTATTAGAAATGTTCTAAGACCAAAGGGGGTACCAGTTCTCACTGGAGGGCTCTACCATAGAGATGAGAAAATGTAGATTATCTGACAGATGATGGAGAAAGGAAATCGGACACTACAGGCAGTCAGCTCCATAAGAATGAGTATGGCTCACATCAGTTCCATTTGAATATTTCTCTCTAAAACTTTCCTGAACTCCTGAACTCCCAGCACATGCTAAATATCATTTCACTTTTCCAGCAGTTTCCTCTGACCTCTGTTTTTATCAAATAAGGCTGAAATGGGTTATTCCATTAGTAAGACCTTGATTTTGACAAGTTATAGCACCCAGTGTTTTATATGCATGCTATGGAATATCTTAAAGCATGGAAATTAAATCAAGTTTGTCCAATTAAGGGAAGAAAGGAAATGATGGTTTTCATGATAATGCATTTTTTTTTCATTTTGACCACTTAATTGATTAAGTTTAATTAGTATAAAACTCTTACCCAACTCCTGGCTGCATTAGTGTTGTCAAACTATGGACGTCAGACGTTTGTTGGAAAGTTGGCATGGATTTTCTCCAGATACCGTAGTTCAAGGAACTGCAGCGGCTTCGTTGTTGGTAGGGTCGTAATTCCCATCCCTCAGATCAGTACAGTACAGTACCCACTTGCCAAACCACCCATCTTGGAGGACCTCAGCCGAGTAAAGGTACCTTCCGTCTCTAACACTTCTATGATGCTATTTCATTTCTGCATTGGTTATGGAGGAAACAAGAAACCTGTGGGTGCAGAGACTTCAGAGGAGAGCTGTATATGATTTCGGGTCCACATTGCTTCAGTAACTACCTAAAACCTTGTTCTGAAAATAGGAAAGAGCTTTTCTGATAGCCATAGAATATCCTGGAGTGAAGCACATTTATCTTTACCTCCCGGCCAATGTTTCCAAATACTTCCTTCCAGCTCATTTCTCTCATGGAGAAAACCTCATGTAATTCAGTATCAGCCTCACAACACCCAATCTGTCTCCATTTCTCTGTGGTTGTCTCCTCTCCTCCAATTCTCTGTTCCTCCTTTCCAAGGCCAACTCTACCTTGTGAGCTTGGAGCCCATCATCGCCTGGTTCTTAATTCAGACTTTAGCTTATTCTATCCCGCCTTTCAATTTCTGACCCTCCCTCACAGTCTTCACAGTCTCGTCACCCATATTTACTTTTCCCCTTTATGTTTCTCTGTATCTTTTTAAAAAATATGCTGGGATACAAAAAGCAATTAAAAAAACACCCACGCAGTTACAAACAAATGTTGCAAAATAGAAACTTCTGGCGTGCCTGCACAACAGTTTCTTTACCCCAGGTGCCCCAAACTGCATTACTAAATCGTCTAGTATATGCTCTTCGACCTTCCCCAAAAAAGTCAGTTGTCCTCCAGAGTATTTGTACAGATTTACTTTCTGCATGAATACCTCTTTCCTCCTAACCTCTCCAACATTTGGTTTGATTTCATTTTTGCGAATGGGTGTGAAATGGCATCTCATTTTTGTCCTTTTCCTTCTTAACTTGTGACACTGGAGCGTCTTTTCAAGTGTTGATTGGCTATTCATCTTACGTTAATTGCCTTCTAATATAGTTTGCCTTTTTGTTCTTTGGTTCTTTCTTCTTCTTATGGATTTGTGAGAGTTGTTTGTATCTTCTGGATCTGACCCTTTGTTCATTATATGGGTTGTAAATGTCTATTTGAAGTCCGTATCTGACTTTTGTCATGCTGATTTAGTTTAAACGTTGCAAAATATAGTCTTTTTATATTTTGTGCTTTTTGTGCTTTGTTTCAGAAATTGTGTCCTATCCAACACCATAAAAATAATCTTTTGTCTTTTATCCTTAAACTACTGCTGTTTCGTATTCATGTTCTTAATCCACCTGGAATGTATTTTTGTGTACTGTTCTAGTTTTTTTTTTTGGCCAGGCCCATGGCGTGGGCAAGTTCCCGGGCCAGGGATCAAACCTCAGCCACATGGAGTTCCTGTTGTGGTTCAGTGGTTAGTGAACCCAGCTAGCATCTATGAGGACGCAGGTTCGATCCCTGGCCTTGTGCTCCGTGGATTAAGGATCCGGCATGGCCATGAGCTGTGGTGCAGGTCGCAGACGTGGCTTGGATCCCCCATTGCTGTAGCTCTGGTGAAGGCCGGTGGCTACAGTTCTGATTGGACCCTTAACCTGGGAACCTCCATATGCCATGGGTGTGGCCCTAAAAGACCAAAAAACAAACAAACAAAACCCTGAGCCACAGCTGAGACCCTAGCCACACCAGTGACAATACCAGAGCCTTAACCACCGGGCCGGAGAACTCCTACTTTTATTCTTTGATATTAGTATTGAATTATCCTAACATCACTTATTGATTTGTCCATCCCTTGTCAATACACTGATTTTTAATATGAATTTCCTGTTATATCTTGGTCTGTTTCTAGGTGTTTCACTCACTGTTCTATTTGTTTGCCCAAGTACCAATTTTGCACTGTTTTAACTAGCATAGCTTGATAAGGAGATGATTTCTGATAGGACAAATCCCTCCTTCCTGTTCTTTGCAATTATCGTAGCCATTCTTTACCGTTTGCTCTTCCATATAAATTTTAGGATATGATTGTCAGAATTAAAAAAAAAAAAACATTGGATTTTTTTTTTTTTTTTTTGGTGGGGGGAATTGCATCTTTGTGATACTGATAATACTGAGTCATCGACCCACAGACACAATATTTCCCTCCATTTATTTTGTGTTTTATATATGACCTTCAGTAGTACATTATCATTTTTATACCAAGGTCTTACACATTTTTAATACACTTATTACTGCCTGTCTTATCGTTTTTGATTGTATTCTAAAATAACTTTTTTCCTTTAGGGCCACAGATGCAGCATATGGAAGTTCCCGGGCTAGGGGTCGAATCAGAGCTGTAGCTGCCAGCCTACACCACAGCCACAGCAACGCCAGATCCAAGCTCATCTGTGACCTACACCACAGCTCACAGCAATGCTGGATCCTTAACCCACTGAGCGGGGCCAGGGATCAAACCTTCATCCTCATGGATACTAGTCGGGTTCATTTCTGCTGAGCCACAGTGGGAACTACCTGAAGAACTTTTAAAATAACCTTATTTTTGGCCAAAGTACAGAAGTGTCATTTTATTTCCAATATTGATTTTGTATCTGTGTGGAAAATTAGATTTTGACAATAATAGCTTTCTTTTTTTTTTTGCCTTTTCCAGGGCCGCTTCCGCGGCACATGGAGATTCCCAGGCTAGGGGTCTAATCGGAGCCGTAGCCACCGGCCTGCACCAGAGCCACAGCAACGCGGGATCCGAGTTGCATCTGCAACCTACACCACAGCTCACGGCAACGCCGGATCCTTAACCTACTGAGCAAGGCCAGGGATCGAACCCGCAACCTTATGGTTCCTAGTCGGATTCGTTAACCACTGTGCCACGACGGGAACTCCTATTTTCTTACCTATCCATATAAACTTTATTTCTTTTCCTTGACATTTAGCACAGTCTAGGACCCTCTGTTTAATGCTGAAAAGAAAACATTAACAGGAGTCATTGCCTTGTCTTATTCCTGATTCGAAAGAGAATATTTTGTATTTCACCAGTAGATACTTATGATGTTTGCTTTTGGTCTCCAGTAGATATCTGTTATCTGGTGAAGAGAAATCTCATTTATTTCTAGTTTGCTAACAAACTAAATTTTCAAAAATTTTGTGCAACTACTTGATGGTCATATTGTTTTACTTTTTAAAATCTATGAATGTAGTGAATGATTCTCATAGATTTTTCTAATATTTAACCATCCTTGCATTTCTAGGATAAACTCTAATTGGTCATCATATATTTATTTTTATACATTTAGTTTGGATTTTGAAAAAAACATCCATTATATACTGCCTCATTAATATACTAGTTTATCTAACTTTCAAAATTTTACTAGACTGGTAAAAAAACAACAATTAGGCATAGCTTTAGAGTACAATTCTGGAGTTCTCTTGCAGCACAGCGGGTTAAGGATCCAGTGTTGTCACTGCAGTGGCTCAGCTCAGTATCTGGTCTGGGAATTTCCATATGCTGTGGGCACAGCAAAACAAAACAAAACAAAAACACTTCTTTTACATGAGTGAAATTGAGTTTCTCTTCCAGCGTTTGCCAATCTGATTTACACAAATAAAAAAGTAAGTAGGAGTTCCCGTCGTGGCTCAGTGGTTAATGAATTCGACTAGGAACCATGAGGTTGCGGGTTCGATCCCTGGCCTCACTCAGTGGGTTAAGGATCTGGCATTTCCGTGAGCTGTGGTGTAGGTCACAGACGTTGCTCGGATCCTCCGTTGCTGTGGTTCTGGTGTAGGCTGGCGACTACAGCTTTGATTAGACCCCTATCCTGGGAACCTCCATATGCCGTGGGTACGGCCCTGGAAAAAGACAAAAAAAAGACCCCCCCCCCCAAAAAAGTAAGTAAACATACTTTTGATGTACATTTCTGTTATTGCAAGTGAGGTAAAGCATTTGTTCTTCATTTAAGAAGCAGATATATTTCCTGTACTGTGAATTCTCTTTTCATATCCTTCACCCCATCTTACTATTGAATTATTAACCTTTTCCTTTTTTGCAGTTTATTTACAGATTAAGATTAGCCACTTAACTATAATCTAAGTTAAGCATGTATTTTCTTCCTGCCTTCCCTTCCCCTTTTGTGTGTGTGTGAGAACATTTTCGTTCTACTCTCTTTATAGTCACCATGTTATACTTTAGATCCTCAGACCTTATTCATCTTATAAGTGTGAATCTTTTTACCAACCTCTCCCTATTTCTTCCACCCCTCAGCTTTGCTTCTATGAGTTAGACTATTTTTTTTAAGATTCCATATATAGGTGATACCATGCAATATTTGTTTTTGTCTAGCTTGTCTCACTTAGTATAATCTCTCTAGGTTCATCTATGTTGTTGCAAATGACAAGATTTTCTTACTTTTCAAGGCTGTATATTATTCCATATTTTCTTGATCCACTAATACATTAATCAACACTTAGGTTGTTTTCAAGCCTTGACTATTGTGAATAATGCTGCAGTGAACATGGGAGGGCAGTTATTGCTTCAAGACAATGGTTTTGTTTACTTCAGATTTATTCCCCAAGTGGGACTGCTGAATCATATGGTAGTTCTACTTTTAACCTCTTGAGGGACCTCCATACTGTCTTCCATATTGACTGTACCCGTTTACACTCCTGTGAAGAGTGTACAATGTTCCCCTCTCTCTACATCCTCTCCAATGCTTATGATCACAGGTGTGAGGTGATATTTCTTTGTGGTATTGATGTGCAGTTTCCTGATAATTAGTGACGTCGAGCACCTTTTCCTGTATCTGCTGGCCACCATTTGTATGTCTTCTTTGAAAAATACGTATTTTCATACTCAGTTGTCTGCGTTTAGTTGTTATACTTTGCCTTTGATGTTTTCACCATGCAAGTGTTTATGTTTTTGTATAAAATGTATATTTATATTTTCTATAAAATTTATCAGTTTATACATATCAAATTTACCTATATTTTAGAAATATTAATTTTCAGCTATAATCATAAAGTCCTTCCCCACTAGAGGTTTTAAAGGTATTAAAGGTATTTCCCGCATTTTTCTGTCATTTTTATATTTACATCATTTGAAATTTATCCTACTGTATGATGAATATAAAGATCCAATCATAATTTTTATTTAGATTCCAGTTTTTCTTTTTCTTTTCTTTTCTTTCTTTCTTTTTTTTTTTTTTAAGGGCCACACCTGTGGCATATGAGGTTCCCTGGCTAGGGGTCAAATCAGAGCAGCAGCTGCTGGCCTATGCCACAGCCAGAGCCAGAGCCACAGCAACGCCAGACCCAAGACACATCTGCAGTCTACACCACAGCTCATGGCAACACTGGATGCTTAAACTACTGAGCAAGGCCAGGGATCAAACCCACATCGTCATAGACACTAGTCAGGTTCATTGTCACTGAACCACATGGGAACTCCAGATCCCAATTTTTCTAATACCATGTATGGAATAGTCCACCCTTTCCCCATTCTTTTTTTTTTTTTTTTTTTTTTTGGTCTTTTTGGTCTTTTTGCCATTTCTTGGGCCGCTTCCACAGCATATGGAGGTTCCCAGGCTAGGGGTCTAATCGGAGCTATAGCTGCCAGCCTACAACAGAGCCACAGCAATGCAGGATCCAAGCTTCATCTGCAAGCTACACCACAGCTCACAGCAACGCCGGATCCTTAACCCACTGAGCAAGGCCAGGGATTGAACCCGCAACCTCATGGTTCCTAGTCGGATTCCTTAACCACTGCGCCACGACGGGAACTCTTCCCCATTCTTTTAAGATGTAATACTTATCATATACCAAATTCCATGAAGCCATCCATGCTCTCTCCTTTTCTTCTCTAATAGAAGGTGATAGCTCATTCTTCTTAAATATATGGACTTCTCAGTATGTTTCTCTTGGCCCTTCCACCCATGCCCTCATAGCTATTTTACATCTATTTTATTTTTCTTACTAAATATTAAGCTCCTCAGGAGCGCAATTTCTACTAACAGTAGTCAAGAAATAAATTCTGTCAGCAAAAGAAGAAATGACAGCTCAAAGTGCTTGTGCTGCCAACTGCTGACCCAGGACAAGAGGGCGCCGTACACCCCGTTCCAGCCTTTAAAGCATCATTGCCCAGCCCCGGGTTTGGAGTAGATGTGATGTCTGTCCAGTAGCATGAGTGGTGGAACACAGCCTAAAAAACAAAGGGCCCGTGCGCCAAAGCTAGAGAACCACTCATGTTCAGCAGCACCGCCCGCAGAGCTCCTAAAGCTCCCCTCTGTGCTCCACTTCTTCCCAGGAGAGATCCCGGATCTCTACTCTGATGATGAGGTCGAAAACATCGTAAGCAACCTGAGGAACGAAGTCAAGAGCCACGGGCTGGTTGACACCAGAGAGAACTGCTGGAAGTTCTTCATAGATCGGGTCCGACGACAACTGAAGGTACAAGGATTTGCTGCCCAGGGCTGGCAGGGCCAGAGGTGGTTCTTGGGAGCCTCTCCTGATACTGTGGGCACAGCTGTCCTTACCCATGGTCTTGGGAGTGGGTGGAGGGTGCAGTGCCTTTCTGGGCCTGCTCTCCTCTGCAAGGATGGCTTCATGGGCGGTGGCCTCCCTCCTGCAGGCCGGGTTCCTGATTCCTTGCTGAGAAAGGCTGCCTGGCATTCAGAGTCCCCTTGTCTCCGCTGATAAGCGTCCCAGATCCCTGGGAAGGAGAGAGTCCAAGGGCAGGTGTGCCTCTCTGAAAGTGCTTCTCTGATAGGCCTTGGTTCCCCTGCCCTCTGCCTTCTCAGGTGACTCTCTGTTTCTCCCCGGTGGGGAGCAAGCTGAGGGTCCGCAGCAGGAGGTTCCCTGCCATCGTGAACTGCACGGCCATCGACTGGTTCCACGAGTGGCCGCAGCAGGCCCTGGAGTCCGTCAGCCTCCGCTTCCTGCAGAACACGGAGGGCATCGAGGTAAGAGGGAAAAGGAGACGGGGTACCCCGCCAGAGCCCCTCCACCCGGGGCACAGGGAACTCCAGGGCCGCCTTTTCCGTTTGGCGGAGCAGCTTTCCACGTGCTGACCGGGTAGGCAGTCCCCCCCAGTCTTCGCGGCGGCCGCAAGGACCTCCTCTTTCCTGCTCTTTGATTTCAGCCCGCTGTCAAGCCGTCCATTAGCAAGTTCATGGCTTTCGTCCACACAAGTGTCAATCAAACCTCCCAGTCCTATCTGAGCAACGAGCAGCGCTACAACTACACGACCCCCAAGTCGTTCCTGGAGTTCATCCGACTCTACCAGGGCCTGCTGCGCAGGAACGGAGAGGAGCTCACGGCCAAGATCCAGCGGCTGGAGAACGGACTGCTGAAGCTCCACAGCACCTCCGCCCAGGTGAGCCACGTCCTTGGGTCCCTCCCGCCTCTGGGGCGGGGGGGGTGGTGGGGGTGGGGAGGGCCCCTTTGCCGAGGCCTCCAGGATCGCAGTCACTGCCTGAGAACCACGCACGGTTCCCCCGAGGCCCGGGTAACACAGAGCAGTGCGAGGAGTCCAGGCTGCCCCCGCACCACTCCCGGTCATGGGCAAGCCCGGGCTGTGCTCGCGCTCGGCGCTGGAAGCCCGGGCTGTGCTCGCGCTCGGCGCTGGAAGCCCGGGCTGTGCTCGCGCTCGGCGCTGGAAGCCCGGGCTGTGCTCGCGCTCGGCGCTGGAAGCCCGGGCTGTGCTCGCGCTCGGCGCTGGAAGCCCGGGCTGTGCTCGCGCTCGGCGCTGGAAGCCCGGGCTGTGCTCGCGCTCGGCGCTGGAAGCCCGGGCTGTGCTCGCGCTCGGCGCTGGAAGCCCGGGCTGTGCTCGCGCTCGGCGCTGGAAGCCCGGGCTGTGCTCGCGCTCGGCGCTGGAAGCCCGGGCTGTGCTCGCGCTCGGCGCTGGAAGCCCGCGCTGTGCTCGCGCTCGGCGCTGGAAGCCCGCGCTGTGCTCGCGCTCGGCGCTGGAAGCCCGCGCTGTGCTCGCCAGCGGAAGTGCACAGCCTCAGCTTCAGTTTGGGCAGCTCCCTCTCAGTGACAGGAATCCCTCTGAAGTACTTCTGTCTTCCTCTTTTCACCTCATCCTTTTCTTCTGCTTTCTTTTCTTCTCCACCCCACAGTCCTTTCATCTTCAAAACCCAAAGAGATGAGTGGTTGGAAGAAATGGTTGAGAGGTGAAGACCAATTTTTTCTTGTTTCTTGGGTTTTATGACGTTATCTGTCAAAGAGCCACTGGAACCTAATTTCTTAAATCCTGTCTCATGTCGTGCATTGCCTCACACGTGCCTAAGCGGTTGTCCATCGGGAGAAGGCCCCTGTCCTCCCCTCCTTGTGTTATGCTTCTACTTACTCTTCCAAGTGGAACGAGTCTGTTTCAGTTAACATACTCTTTCCTTGACAACTGGGGGCAACTCGAGCCCTTTTGCCGCCCCTGCTCATGCCCATCAAATATTGCTGGTTCCTTGATGGCTTCTTTTTGTGTTCTGTTTATCCCCAGCAGAGCTGGCCTCTCATTAAGGTAGTGGAATGGCATACATTTGCACAATTAAGCTAAAATTGTAATCAATTTCATTCTTGAACGTCACATGTTCCTGTAGATTTCTGAAGCCTTTCATTTCCTATGATTTTCTCAGAACTTTGCCTTTGGAAGAGCTTTGTTGAACTTCCTCCTTCCGACTTGCCCTTTCTTCCCACTTCAGTCTCTTGATTCGAGGATGTAATATAGCTAAAGGATTTCCTTTCGTTTAGTGGGATGCAGGGAGCCCTTGCAATCTATACACATGGAATTTCTTCTGCTCGGGAAATTTTTCTTCTGTTTTCGGGTTTTGCCCATCTGGTCAGGCCTCTCCTCCCGGAGCAACGAGGAGCTGGACGGGTCCTTGCCCCATATCCATTACCTTCTCTCTCATTATTACCTCCATCCCCTGGGCCTTTTTCTCTGCATTTTAGGCGAGCTTTTCAAGTTTATCTGCAACAGTACTAATCTAATCATGGGCAATATTGCTTCTGCTTCTTATGCTTCCAAGGAAGACTTGAATTACACTATTACATTTTCAAAATCCCAACAGCCCTTCCCCATCTCAGCCTTTTCCCTTTCCAACACTGCTTTTTTTATCTCAGCCTGTTTTTCTGCAACTGTATCACAGAAATCATTCTACCAATGATGCCAAGCAGCTTTCTGGACTTTTTTTTTTCTAGATCCAATAATGGTTCATTTTTAGAGCTGTGTTGTTCCTCTAGATGCTGTTCCTTTCCTTGTTCTGTCTTTATATAAAGACCTTTTTTTTTTCTTGGTTTACTTCCATGCGTGGTGAGATGTATTCAGACTTAATGTTTGTCAACAAAAGGCACGTGACCACTATCTGGATGCTCCTCTTTTTCCATTAGTTTTATGACCAAAACCCCTCCTTAGAGCTCCAGTTCAGGGTAGGTTGAGGTACACAGATCCGAGTCCGGGTCCTAGCAGCTTACCTGGTCGACACCTTTGTTGGAGAAACATAGGACCTTCTTTCCCCAATCCCTTTATTGTTCTCTCTGAACTTCCAGAAAACAGCATGAGCCAGAATCCCAGGATGCAGTACTACCAGGGGTTTTTTTGTTTTTTTTTTTTTTTTTTAACCATCTCTCACCTCTTCTTCTTCCTTGCTCCCACTAATCTACAGTGTCCTCAGAGCATTCTGTATCCCCACCAGCCCCCATTCTACCTTCTGCATGTTTATCTTCTGGGAAGTGCTGACCAGTCTGCATAGAGGACAGCTGCCGGGGAGCAAGCAGTGCAGCAGGTGCTCGGACAGTCACAGAGCAGCTCCCGGTGTTCTGTCTTGTACAAACCTTGTGTCTCTGAGCAGTGAGGCAAGTCTGTTTTCCTGCTTCAGGCAATCTCTGCCCGACTAGGAGAAGCCTGGCGACTCCGTTAGGTGACTCCAGCTCTATCTGCATCTAGTCAGTGGAAAACCCTGCCAGGTACTGGCATCGGTTTCAGTCTTCTCCTTTCTTTACCTCAGTGAATAATACTTCCGTCTACCCGGCTACCTATCCCAGAAATGGCGGCATTATTTTAGACTCCTCCCCTTCCCTCCCTTCCCCCATTTAAGCGTTAACAAATTCTGTGAGTTTTCAAATATCTCTCAAGTGTACTCCTCTTGCTGTGTCCGCCACTTCAGACACTTCGTACTTGGATTATCTCAATACAGTGAACCCCCAAGTCTCGCCCCCATCCCAAGCCTGCTTTGCCCACAGCCTCTCACGTCACCCATCAGACTAAAATCCTTGAGGTCCTCTTTGATTCGTCTCCTGCCTCTCTTTCTCTCTCAACTTACACCCCGTCCATCAGAAAACCACTGCTGGCTCTGACCTCAAACATGCCCCAATCCCATCTCTTTGCACCGCCTACGCTGCTGCTACCCTGAGCCACTGACATCTTTTACCTGAGTAGCTACAGCGCCCTTCTAACTAGTGTGTCTGCTTCTCCTTTTGCCCCTGTATAGTCTGTCATCAACCGAGTAGCCAGAGTGATCAATGTAAAACATCAATCATGTCACTTTTTGCTCAAAACCCTGAGACGGCCCTCTCTCCCAGATTGCCATGGCTTCCAGAGCTTCTGCTGACCCTGCCCTGTCGGCTCTCAGGCTTCATCTCCTACTACCCCATCCCCGTGGCATTCCTCCTGAACCCCCTGCTTCTTTGCTCTTTGCTCAGACACATCGGGCCTTTGCAATGGCTGTTGCCCCCGCCGAGAGGTTCTTCCCTCTGACACCCCCATGGCTCACACCCTCATCTCCCTCAGTTCTTTGTTCCGGTGGCCCCCCGTCTCGGTGAAGCCCACCCGATGACCCCGTTTTAAGCCACAACCCCACGCCACCCCTGATCCCTCTGTTTTGCTCTGCTCTACCTTTCGCGCATAGGGTTTAACCCCTCCGAACACGTTATATAATTTACGTATTCATTATAGTTATCTCTTATAATGTATTCATTACATTGATCGCCATCTGTTGGGTGCAAGCTCTCTAAGAACAGGAATCCTTGTCTCTTTTGCTTGCCAGTGTTTCCCAAGTGCCTAAAACAGTGACTAGACAGAGCAGTCACTCATTGAGTATTTGCTGAATGAATGAATGAAAGACATTCTACCTGGTCTCCCCACCTGTGTTCTGGCAGCTCTCTAGACCAGCAGTATCCAATAGATATATCCTACAAGTCATAGGTGCAAATTTAAATTTTCTAGAGGCTGCATCAAAAAAAGTAAAAGAAGGCATAGTTCCCTTGGTGGCACAGTGGGTTAAGGATCTGGCATTGTCACTGCTGTAGCTCAGGTCACAGCTGTGGTGTGGGTCCAACCCCTGGGGCCCCAGAACTTCTGTATGCTGCAAGTCCCCCCCAAAAAAAACAAAAGAAAGAAGAAAAGTAAAAGAAGCTAATTTTATTTGAATTATATATTTGTAGTGTATAGTTTTACTACATTTTAATAACACTTTATTTAGCCCCAAATACTCAAAATATTATCATTTTAACATGTAATCAGCGTGGAAAAGTTATTAATAAATATTTTCCCTTTTTCTTCCTGCAAGGGTTCCAAACTTCCTGTGTATGGCTTTACTTGCAGCACATCTCAGTTGGGACCAGCCGCCTTTTAATTGCTTCCAGTCTAGAGAGCTGCCAGGATACAGTCCGGGAGACTCAGGGCTACATTCTCAGCCATGTTTGAAGAGCTCGTTAAGCGCTGGCTGGCAATGACCAAACTGGAAGCACAGCTCCAGACCGACCTCTCTCCTGCTCTTAGAGCAGTCTTTGTTCAGACCATAAGTCTGAGTATTCTCTCCAGTCAGCCTTGATGATCTAGGCACTGCAGTTCAGAGTCTCTGAACTTTTCTAGGACTTTTAAACTTGTATCCTTGCATATAGCTCCACCGTCATCTTCCTCTTTTCTGCAGCTCTGTACCCTGAAGTCCAGCAGTACTTACTATTTGAAGTTTCCCCAAAAACTCCACAAGTCATTCACATCCCTGTGCCCCCCCCCTTTTTTCCCCCTTTTTATAGCGGCACCTGCAGCATATGGAACATCTCGGGCTAAGAGTCGAATTGGAGCTATAGCTGCCGGCCTGTACCACAACCACAGCAACGCCAGATCCAAGCCACACATTTCAGTAATGCTGGACCCCTAGCCACCGAGGGAGGCCAGGGATAGAACCCACGTCCTCACAGAGACAATGTCGTGTTTTTAACCAGCTGAGCCACAGCGGGAGCGCCACATCTCTGTCTTTACATGTGCCCCTACCTTGTCATTTTAGCACTGTCATGACTTGAAAATGTGCTGCCCCTCCTTCCCAGCAGCCCTTTCTAAGCTCCAAGCAGTTATACCCACCCCTTCTCTGTGTTCCTGGAATTATTCCTCCTTGAATTATGTTTCTTCTCTTGCATATATCGTACCATACTGTTATCAGTCCTTCGGGGGCAGAAATCAGGATTCCCTGGCACATGGTAGGTGTTCTGTAAGTGGATAGATTGGGGAGATGATGGAGGGATAGGCAAACAAACAACGAGCAAGTTCTAAAATCACCTATAAGCCCAGAGAGGAGGTCGAGAATGGGTCATTTGCAGTACTAGTACATGGTACATTTTCCATACTTACTGATGGTGTAATGATGATTCTTCTTGGGGAAGTGGTATCTGGGGTGCCTAACTCTGATATAAACCCTTCATCTGAAATTATCCCTTTGGTAGAAAAGGACTGACGTCCATCAGCATAAACTACTGCCGGGCCGAATCACACAGTATCCTTCTACCCAATGATGACAGCTTTTGGCGTATGCACCTGGGAGGAGTAGGCTAAATGGGTCTCACAGCTCAGGCTCAGGCAGACCCCACATTTATTTAGCAGTAACAGTAGTACTGGAAGTAGTAATAATTATAATAATTAACAATTGTATGGTATGCTAAAGTTTAATAAACTTTAGACTTACAATTTCATGCTTTGCCAGAATTGTAACTATGTTTTCCTGTAACTGAATTTAACTTAGCTCTGAATCCATCTTTTTTCATCTAAGAAAGCTTTTAATCTTGCATTGCCGGTCAACTCAGTCACTTCAGGTTAAACACTCAGCCTTTGGAGGGAAGTCAGTTCTTTCTCTTGACGCAGTCATGGACCCCACCCAGTCTGGGGTCCCACGCCGTCTCTCACTGACGTCCTTGCTTCTGTGTCTAACTCAGGTGTGTTCACGAGGAGAACCTGAAGACACGTTCACACAGGTCCTGCAGGTCCTGCCAGTCCCCACATGTAGGTTTTAATAGACAAATCTGTCCATCTGGAAACTTTTAAATTCAGGTTTTCTTGGAGTTTAAAATAATATCAGGCCACCAAAATCGCCGGAAGTTGCCAATTAATAATTTATGGTGATATATTTGTCAAGACCATCTTGGTTGCAAGTGAAAAAAAAAACCAAAACAAAAAAACCTAACTCTAACTCACCCAACAAAAACAAAAATAAAGAAAAGACAGAAAGTACAGGAGGGGAGGGGAGAAGAGGAAAGAAAATTTTGAGATTACATTATATATTTATCAGGACCCTTTAGAAAGCACCTAACCAAAATCCAACTAAAGTTGGTTTAGGCAAAACAACAAAACAAAATTTTTAAAAAGTCAGTGCATTCATACAAATGAAAAATGTTGGGTAGAGTTTAACTCGGAGCGCCTGGAACTGGATACTCCCTAGGTGTCCCTGTTCAGATGGACAGCTTCCATGGTTCCGGAACCTCAGGCTAGTGTTCAGTCCGCTTTGCAACCCCAGTATAAAAAGGCGTGCTTCTTTACCAGAGTTTTCAGCCGAGTTCCTGAATTAGCTCTGATTCATCTCTTTGGGTCATTGGTTTGCCTATAGCTGACCAACCTCTGTGACTTAAACACTCTCATTGGCCAGGCCCGGGTCCATGACAACGGCTGGGGGTCAGCCCCCCACCAAAATACAAGGCCTTACAAAGGAGAGGTCTCCAAAGGAAAATCGAAGTGTGTTACCAGAGCATAGTTGTTGCTGTTGCTATTTTATTAGACAGGCAAACATAACAGATGTCTGCTACAGATGGAAAACACCTCTGTCTAAAAGAAAAGCCTGCTCGAAATGCGAATTTATGTCAGAAAGTATTGGGTGATTGACTGTATGCATTCCGAGTCAAGACGGAAGACATTGCTAGGCTTCCAACCCTCAGCGGAGTGTTTTTTGCTATTGATTATCCTGGCTTCCTTCTCCTTCTTCTGGAGCCCTGGGGAGACAGTCCTGGGTAGCTTGGCCTCTCTCTGTAGCATCATGTGCCTGGACCTTGAAGCAGGGGAGGCCTCCCGCCGCCATCCTATCGCTACCAGACTCAGCCAACATCCCCCCACCTAGCAGGCATGGTCGATACACATGGAGCCAGCAAGACTGGGAAAGGATCTCTTCAGTGCTGCTGGCACCCCGCCTCTGAGTCTTCCTGTCCAGGTGTGGGTGTGTCTGAAGAAGAAGAGATCCAGGGGGTGGCGGGAATGCTTTGCATCGGGGAAAAGGGGAAGGTGAAAGTGTAACAGAGCCTATTTCAATTTCCTGCTCTATCGCAGCAGAGCCATAAAATGAACCTAAGCTGTGCCTCCTCTGTAGCTTTGTGGGGAGCAGCCTCTTTCTAACTGGGCAGGACCCTCTTGTCACTCTGAAGAGCCATAAAGCTCCCATTCACAGTGCTGGCGATGATTGACCTTGGGCCTGAGGTCATGAGCCAAATCTGCGGTCAATAAAACAAACAACAATAACAACAACAACAAAATGCCACTTCAATTTCCTCAGATCTCCCAAGATTTAAAAAGGAACAAAAAGTTACTGGCGTGTTTGCTGACGGGAGTGATTGTGTGGTTCAGTCATTTGATTTACAATTGCATCTTTGTCCTTGTAGAAATAACTCTCTGCAGCTGAGCAACGAGAGATGGAAATGGATTAACCTTCCAACACGGGGATATAAGACGCGTGCTAGGGAGCAGGCCTCCATTTGAGGTTAATGCAAAGTCTCCCGTTTCTATGAATACACACAATTAAAGAGCATTCTTTTTTCTTTTTTGCCTTCATTTTCTTTTCCTTTGATCTGCCATGAAAAGAGAATTATCAGCAGCGTCTAAGTCTCCATTTTATTTTTGCATCATAAAGCATTTGAATCTGTTTGACATGTTCCAGGAGCTCTGAAGTTATCTTTGGTTGCTGGGTGAAATAGACTTCAGAAAAATGAGACAAGAGGTCATTCAGGAATGTAAAGTTTATGGGCCATAGTGCAAAAACAAATGGCTTTTTCACTTTCCCGAAATAAATAGATCTGAGTCTTCTCTTTGCACGTGAAAGGGCCATGCCCCCAGTGATTCTCAAACCTAGGCAGGCTAACAGATGCATCCCGAGGGCCTATGAAAACACAGATTGCCGTAGGTCCAGAGTACGCCTGAGAATCTGCATTTACAACAAGTACCCAGGTGATGCTGATGCTGCTGGTCCAAGGACCACATTCTGAGAACCATCCTGCTGTCCTGAACACATGCCAAACCACTCATCCCACTCCAGCTATTCCAGAGATAGAAGATTTCTGAAGTGCCAGTACTCCCATTATTTCATCACTGCCTCCAAATGCATGCGTATGAATGTAGAGGCTGGGTCGGGAACCCAGCTGGTCTGGACCATCGAAATTCTTGCTTTCCACTTCAGCCTGGTCACCTCTTTCCTGAAAGGATTGTGGAAATAGATTAAGACCAACCAAATGCAAACAAGAAAGGCTCTTTATGCAGAGTTTGCTCTCGCAAGGCAGTCAGCCACCGTCGTTTGTGCATTGGTAGAGACAAAGGCAGGCAGAGGAGTGGGAAAGCCTTATAGGGTGAAGAAAGGAACATTCCCAGTGGATGCTGTTGGCCCTCAGAAGCTGGAGGAGGGCTGCCCAGGAGCAGCGTGTCCTGGGTGATCAGTTAAGGGTGTGTGTTTGAATTTCTCTCGTTGGTCCTAAGTTGGAAGCAGGGACCAAATTAAGTTGTCAGTTATTGATAAAGCCCTGGGCATTTTGGGTTGCTTGTTACAGAGGTTATTGTTTGTCTTCCTGGACTATTCCTCAGACAGTAGTCTGACTTGCTGTAAGTGTGACTTATATTAGGCTGGCTTCCTGAGCTAGTTTTTATGGATAATGAGTTGGTTTCCTGGGCAGGTTGCTGTGAGTGGTGGGTCAAAATTGTGCTTTAATGTATGGTCTGGGAGTTCCCGTCGTGGCGCAGTGGTTAACGAATCCGACTAGGAACCATGAGGTGGCAGGTTCAGTCCCTGCCCTTGCTCAGTGGGTTAACGATCCGGCGTTGCCGTGAGCTGTGGTGTAGGTTGCAGACGCGGCTCGGATCCTGCGTTGATGTGGCTCTGGTGTAGGCGGAGACTACAGCTCCGATTTGACCCCTAGCCTGGGAACCTCCATATGCCGCAGAAGCGGCCCAAAGAAATAGCAAAAAGACAAAAAAAAAAAAAGAAAAAAATAATGTATGGTCTGGTCACTGTATTCCATCTTTCAGGATCCACAGTAGACACTCCCTTTCTACAGGTTACTGAATCCTCGGTACATTCCACATTACACAATTTCCATGCAAGAATGACTGAGTTTTGTTGAGGACCTACTATGTGCAAAGTAAGTGTTCTGTTAGGCGGCAGCGTCAGTGAGAAGCAGCCTGTGTCATTTGGGTGTCAGAGAGAAAGGAAGGGAGGGCCGGACAGGTGCTGCTTAGCATCTTCTACCGCCTTCACTGCCCTGGGGAGAGGAAGAGGGAGCCCAGCGTTCCTTTCCTTTCCCAGGTCAAGGCGCTCGGTCGCAGCTGCGAGCTCAGCTTTGCACCTTCGCTTCATCACCACTCTGCAGGGTCAGAAGTCCCTCTGTTCCCAGTAAACCTGGGGCTCCTCTGCTGCAGGTGGATGATCTGAAAGCCAAGCTGGCCACCCAGGAAGTGGAGCTGAAGCAGAAGAATGAGGATGCAGACAAGCTGATTCGGGTGGTGGGTGTAGAGACGGAAAAAGTGAGCAGAGAGAAGGCCATCGCAGACGAGGAGGAGCGGAAGGTGGCCCTCATCATGCTGGAGGTGAAGCAGAAGCAGAAGGACTGCGAGGAAGACCTGGCCAAGGCGGAGCCGGCGCTCGCGGCCGCCCAGGCAGCCCTCAACACCCTCAACAAGGTAGGGGGAACGTCTGCTCAGCGGGAGGGGAAGGCGCTTCTCGGGCCCAAAGCCAGCCCCGTGCCCTGGCTTCCAAGGAGATGCAAGGGCAAAGTCGGGAGGCCTTGGCTGGGCAGCTGTCACTGATCTATTCAGTAAGGAAACAAACACTTATCTATGCTGATGATATGTCAGGATCCACGAACGTCTGAGAACCAGTCAGGGCAGGAGAGGCCGAGCTGGTCCAGCCTCCCTGGCTTCACTGATAAGAAAGCTGGGCCCCAGAGAACTGACTTGCCCAGAGTCACGAACCTCAATCTTAGAGGCAGACTTGAACTCACATCTTCTAAATCTAAGCTCAGAGATCTTCCAGCTATGTAGCCCATGGTCATTTTACCTCTTATGTTCTATAGGACACATGAGCTTTGTAAGGCCCTCTGAAAATGTTTAAGATGTGAGACTAAAATAAGACGTTGTCTCCAACATATGAGAAAAATCTGCAAAATCAAATGTAGCAAGTATTCACTTTTCAACGACATGTAATGGTGTGTCAACTAAATTCAGCTCACACGCATGACCTTTTGGTGGAATAAGCGTGACTCCTGAGAGGTATTCATAAGACAGATTTATTCTGATTCCCTTTAACTTTATTCTCTGTGCTGGGTGGGGGGAGAAGCTACTCCTTCTCCCTTTTATAGGTTTCACAATTAACCTTCTTTCTCTTTGGATGACCATGGCTGAGGGGCTGAGAGAGGAAGGCAGAAAGGGGCAGACAGACTCGCGTCATGAGGAGCTGGCACCAGAGAGGGACCGAGACGCCGGCTGTTTGTCGGAATGCTCACACAGGCTCTTTGGAGGCCTTGCACCCGTCCCTGGGATCTCTCTGCAGGCTGCTTTCTCCTTCTCCCCTGAGTCTGACTATTCACTTGCCCTTCACGTGGGCCACTTGGTCAAGGTCTAAGGTATCCTATGCCAGGTGTGCTATGCAAGCAGCTCACCCCTGCTCCACAGGAGGCACCTGTGCCTCCTTTCTCCAACCAGGCTCTGCGCGTGCTGGCCTCCCGTGCAGTTAAATGCTCCCCAGTTCCACCATCGGGGGACTTGCCTGCTGTTCTCACCCTGCAGGTTTCTGGGGTGAAAGTCAGCCCCCAGGCCACTGTGTCCCTCAGACTTCAGGGGAAGCACTTAAGCTCTCTGCGTGGTCTCCCTGAAGCCCCTCTCTCTAGGCTTGAAGTGAAAGGGGCGGAGGCCTCACATCCTCCCTTAAAGGCAGAGTAGGTGGAACTCACCAGCACTTCTCACTGAAAATTCTCTCTTAATCTTCAGTTTCCTGACTCTTTTATACCCTCAGTGCAGGTGAAAGGTTTAAGAGTCAAAATGTTCTTGGCCTACTGAAACCTTCTTCTATTAGTTTTGTGTAGCTAAGTCATACCTCTCTTTGGAAGGTAGGATCTCTTGGCTTTGGGCCTCTGCAAAGCTGAGACCAAACTGGGGACATTGTAAAATCCTGTGATGTCTGTTTACGTACAGATTATATTGAACGTGAGATGTGAGTGCATTTTAGTATTTTTTATGATGTGAGGTAGGAGGTCCCTAAAAGTAAAGGCACCACGGACCTACAACGGCCTTAAAGGGGCCTTTACCCTACATCAATAGAAAACCTAAGGTTTCTCCAGGAGACTTTTGAGTATCGTTGGGTAGACTGGGAATTGGCGGCATAGTGCAGTTATGCCACCACCTGTCAGCCTGAACCTTTTAACAGAGCCAGGCCAGCATCCCCTGACCCCTCACAGCAGCCTCCGTTTCAGCCACTGGGCCTTTGGTGAGACTGTACTGTGCCGCTGCCGTCTAGGGCTCCCTCTGCCTTCATCTCATTCTGTCCAGATCCCACCCATATTTCAAAATCAGACTTACCTTTGAGATGAGTCTCTGCCTTTTCTGATGTGCAGGGCACAAAGGAGAGCCCGCTGTGTGTATGCACCCTCATGTAGTGAGCAGTGAGCACTTCTTGCCAAGAAGACTGATGGCTTTCATTAGCTCTTTCGACACAGGGATTGTCGAGTCTAAATGCTTGCTGAAGCACTCTGAGTGTGGCTCTAAGAACGAGTTTGTCTTCTCTGAGCCTCACCTGTAAATGGAGGTAATAGTCGTAGTCCCCGTTAGGTTGCTCTAAGGATCCAGTGAGATCGCGTGTGAAAAACAGCCAGCAGACGGCAGCCGTTCAGGTGTTTGCTGCTGCCGCTGATGTCGTCACAACCAGTGCTGTCTCCTCTGTTTCCACAAGACTGGAAACAGTGAAAGCCCCAAAATACTCACGGTTAATTCGTTGGCCGGTTAGTTGATTATTATTGGTAGAAATAAACACATAGGCATTGGGATAGGATTCCGAAATTTGCACTGGATTTGAAGTTTAGATAACTCTGCCAGAAACTCACTTTTATTTTTATTTATTTATTTTTGTCTTTTCTAGAGCCGCTCCTGCGGCATATGGAGGTTCCCAGGCTAGGGGTCTAATCAGAGCTGTAGCCGCCGATCTACACCAGAGCCACAGCAGTGCGGGATCTGAGCCGTGGCTGCAACCTACACCACAGCTCACGGCAACGCCGGATCCTTAACCCACTGAGCAAGGCCAGGGACCGAACCCGCAACCTCAGGGCTCCTAGTCGGATTCGTTAACCACTGCGCCATGACGGGAACTCCAGAGAAACTCACTTTTAATGAGTGCCTCTTCTGTGCCAGGCAATATTGTAGGTACTTTCCTCTACCTGTCTGGATAGTTTGGCACCAGTAACTGAACTTCTAGATCCCTCACTTTCTTTCCTCTATTACATAGAAGGAGACAACTGGAAATTCTTGGGCTCTTTGTCTCACACTCTCATCCAGTCTCCTAGCAAGTTCTGTCTGTTCTACCTTCAGAGTACATCCGGAATTCAAATGCTTTATATCGTCTCTATTGCTACCACCTGGTCCAAGCCACCATCATCCCTTCATCAGACTATTGTAGTGGCCTCTCAGTGGCCTCTCTCTTTACCTCCTTGCTCCAGTGCTGTCTTTGCCCATTATAGCTGAGGGATCTTTATTTTATTTTGCTTTTTAAGGCCGCACTCACAGCATATGGAGGTTCCCAGACTAGGGGTCACATTGGAGCTACAGCTGCCAGCCTACACCACAGCCACAGCAACATGGGATCCGAGCCGCATCTGCAACCTACACCACAGCTCATAGCAACACTGGATCCCACTGAGCAAGGCCAGGAATCGAACCCGCATCCTCATGGATCCTAGTTGGGTTCATTAACCACTGAGCCACAAAGGCAACTCCACTGAGTGATCTTTTTAGAACAACAGTTTGACCATGTCAGCCATCTCTCCAGAGTCTTCCACTGGCTTTCTGTCATATTCAGAATAAAACCCAAAGCTGCAGCCTTAGCCTGCCAGGCCCTCCATGATGCCTGCACCATCTCCTCTGCGACATCAATTGTGACTCCTCCTCTGTCACGCCACTCTACCCACACGGACCTTCTTGCTGTGTCTCAAGCACCCCCAGCACAATCTCACCCAAGGCCTTTGAACAAGAAACTGCCTCTACGTGGAATGTCTTCTCGCATGTAAACCCATGGTTCCCTCCTCTTCTTTCAGGTATTTGCCGAAAGGTTTACCTTGTGAGGAAACAATGAAATCATAAAAATTTTAGAGTATGCAAAAAAGAAAATGTAGCCCAAGATAGCCAATATTTATAATCATACTCATGTACATACTGAACATGAACTAAAAATTCGACATGACCATAACAGGGCAGGACCCTTAGGGGGGAAAAGGAGGCAATAAAAATAACTAAATATTCACACTGCGATAGGAAGCCTCTTGATGAATGAAAATGAAACATATGGCAGCCTCAGCATCTCCATCATCAACAAGCAGTGAGATCTAGAAGGAATGAGGGAAGCAGTTGTAAGCCGAGGCTTCTGGAGAGCTGGCTTTGGGAGGAGGCAGCAGGTGTTTTGTTCTCAGCCTTGTAGCTCTATCAGTGTTCATGAACTCTGCACATGGACGACATTAGCAGGAATAAAACTTCCAGTGGCTTGAAAGCACAGATGAGGGCACAGCTAACCGCCTGGCCAGGTAGGACTAGGGAAGAGAAAGCCCGTGACACCAGGACGGTAAGGACAAGGAGGCAGAAAATCCCACCCCAGAAGGAGCCATGTTTGCAAGACACAAGTGCATGCAAGGGTGTGGTATGTCTGAGCCGGGGGTGCAAGGTGGGCGCCTGGGAGGGTGACGAGGACATGTGCCTCTGAAGGCGGGTCAGGCAGGACCGTTAGCAGCCCTTGGCGTCACTGAGAAGTTCACCTGCGCCTGAGTGTTTTCAATCCACAGGTTATAACCCACTCATGGGTCTCAAACAGCCTTTTTTAACTTGCGGTAGAGTCGACATATATTAGTTTTTTGTTTTGTTTTGTTTTTGTCTTTTTGCCTTTTCTAGGGCTGCTTCCGTGGCATATGGAAGTTCCCAGGCTAGGGGTCTAATTGGAGCTGTAGCCACCGGCCTACACCAGAGCCACAGCAACTCGGGATCCGAGCCGCGTCTGCAACCTACACCACAGCTCACGGCAATGCCAGATCCTTAACCTACTGAGCAAGGCCAGGGATCGAACCTACAACCTCATGGTTCCTGGTCAGATTCATTAACCACTGCGCCACGACGGGAACTCCAAGACACATATTAGTTTTGAAACTACAGCAAACAATTCCGTACTTAGAAGTATACTGTGAAGCGATCACCACAGTAAGTCTGGTTGGCATCCATCACATGCAAGTTTTTTCTTGTGATAGAACTTTTAAGATTCACTCTCCTAGCGCCTTTCAAATACACAATACCGTGCTGTGCATTGTGTCCCTGGGGCTTATTTACGTTGTAACTGGAAGTCTGTACCTTTAGAACCACCGTCCTCCATTTCTCCCAGCGGCCCCCCCCCCCCACTTGATGAGGTGAAATGGGTTGGACTGTACCACAGGAAAGGGGGGGACATTGCTTCACAAATCCCCTGGGTTCTGCATTCACAGGGACTCTGGTATTTAAGGACCACATCCCTATTTTCTCATCATTTTCAAAGTTAGCAGTAAATCTTGAGTTAATACATAAAGAACACCTGTAAATCAGAGCATGGTACTAAGTCTCAGTACCTTTTACGTCTCTGCTTTGGCAGTTTTATTTCACTTTTATAGCTAAACTGAAATAAATCCAGTATACTTTTCCTGCCTTGGTTGAAGAATGGTTTTGCTTGTGTTTTCATGGCCTTTTTTTCCCTCCTTACAGAGTTACTTGTAATTTTCTATTTATTTCCTTTGCATTTTTATGGTAAACTTATTTTTTATTATGCAAATAACAGGTAGTGGCATTTTTATTGTTAAAAATAATTCAAAGAGTATAGAATATATAGGAGTTCCCTTTGTGGCGCAGTGGTTAACGAATCCGACTAGGAACCATGAGGTTGCGGGTTCGGTCCCTGCCCTTGCTCAGTGGGTTAACGATCTGGCATTGCCGTGAGCTGTCGTGTAGGTTGCAGACGCAGCTCGGATCCCACGTTGCTGTGGCTCTGGCGTAGGCCGGTGGCTACAGCTCCGATTGGACCCCTAGCCTGGGAACCTCCATATGCCGCGGGAGCGGCCCAAGAAATAGCAAAAAGACAAAAAAAAAAAAAAAAAAGAGTATAGAATATATAGGGGAAAATATAAAGTCACCCTTCTTTCCACTCCAGCCCTAGTCCTCTCCCAAAAGAGAACTCCTGGAAAAATTTGAGGTGTTATCTATTCCAGCAGTTTTTCTATGTATTTATATTTGTAGAAATGCACATATAAAGTATATCATATTCTAAATACAAATGGACAGTGGCAACTTACTTTTCTTCATGAAACGAGACTGTTTCATGCCAGTACATACACTGAAACTTTATTTAATGCTTTGTAGTATTCCATGGTATAACTGTCCTCTATTTTATTTAGCTATTTATGCACTATTGAGTGTTTAGTTAGTTTCTCAATGCAAACATCCTTGTGCATGCGTCTTTGCTACATATGTGCAAATATTTCTCTGGGCCAAAGAAGAAGTAGAGTTGTTTTGTACAACAACGTGGCAGGCTGAGGGGTGCAGCCCCCACCCCGAGAGATACTCACGTACCACGTACCAATCTCTAGAACCTGTGAATTTCACTCCATTTGGGGAAGGTGACTCTGTAGGTGTGATTAAGTGAAGGGTCTTGAGATAGGAAGATCATCCTGGATTATCCAGGTGGGCCCTCAGTGCCATCACAGGAAGAAGGAGACACGAAGGTCAAAGAAGAAGGTGATATGATGACAGAGGGCTGGAAAAGCCGGTCAGGGGACCTTGAGCAAAGAAATGAGGCCACCTCTGGACACTGGGAACAGCTAGACACAGATTCTCCCCTCCAGCCTCTGGAAGGAACCAGCCCTGCCAACATCTTCAGTTTAGGACTCCCGACCTCCAGAACTGTAAGATAGTAAAATCATGTGGGGCTTTGGGGGTTTTTTGTTAATAAAGTGAGTTCAAAATTTACTATTATTATTATTATTATCAGCCACACTCATGGCATGTGGAAGTTCCCAGGGCAGGGATCGAACCTGCGCCACAGCAATGAAAATGCCGGATCCTTAACTTACCTCTAGGCAACCAGGGAATTCCAAAATCATGTTGTTTTAGTCACTAAGTTTGCGGTAACTTGTTGCAGAAGCAATAGGAAACTTGTAAACAGTATGTTCCTAAAGAAAGAACTAAATAATGCCCAATTCTGTCCAAAATAGCTATTCTTGTTAATGTGCTGCTTTCCCCACATCCTTGCCAATCTTGGATAATTTCAACCATTTTAATTTTTCTCAATAAGAGAGTAAAGTATGAATTTCATTCAATAAAAATAGTTTTATTCTAACAAGACTGGGAACCTTTTCAGATATTTAGATTTCCTCTTTTGTCCATAATTCAGATTCTATCCATTTTCTTACGAGATAGTTTCCCTTTTTCTTATTGCTTTATAGGATTTCTAACAAATTTTTATCAATATGTCTTGGTGTATATGTTGTAAATATTTCTCCCTATCTTTTGACTATTTTTTTTTAAATGCCTGCATCTGTGGTATATGGAAGTTTCCAGGCCAGGGTTTGAATCTGAGCCACAGCTGCAACCTGTACCACAGCCGCAGCAGTGCCAGATCCTTAATCTGATGTGCCACAGCAGGAACTCCTCATTTGACTTTTAGCTTAATCTTTAAAATTTATATAAAAAGTAATTTTTACAATCAAGTGGTTTTGAGAATTCTAGGGTTACAGCACTTTTAGAGGCCTTTATCATGTGATAAGCTTAAAACTAAAAGTGACAAAGGTAGCACAAATAATGAAACCTCAGATTAATTGAAGTTATGAAGAGTGATCTAAGACATCCCTATGAAATAGTAGTAAATCACATCCGTCAGCTTATTCGAACGACAGCATGGTACCAACGGATGCAGTATTACTCGTGAACACCCTCAGCCATAGATCGAAGAAGAAACCCTCTGTAGTCAGTTTGGGAGATGCCAAAATGGCACTTAACGCAGTTCAACACCCATTCCTGTTAAAACTGTTAGCAAAGTAGGAACAAAAGGATATTTGGATATTTTGCCGGCACAGAGCAATCAGTCCCAGTCTAAGAGCAAAACATGCTGTCTAATGGGAGAGCATCAGCAGAACTCCCATTAACAGAGAAAGAGCGCAGGAATGACCCCCTTCCCTACTACTACAAAACAATTGCGCTGGAATTCCGAGCCAATGCAATAATAAATGAAGAATAGTAATTATGTAAATGTTGTAAAGTACCAGACAAATGTATTATTATTCATGGATATCATAAAAATATAATAAAACAAATAAAAGGGAAAGGTTAAGGGCCCATTACAAAATTTAATAGCTTTCCTAACATCAGCAGTAGCCAGTTAGAAAATACAATATTTTCAAAATAGCAACCAAAACACACCATACAAATAAACATAATAAATTGATTGAAACCATGTGAAGAAAACTACACATCTTTGTTGAGCAATGTAAAATAAGATATGAATAGGCAAATAGATATACCAAGTTTGTGTAAGGGAAAATTTAATATTATAAGGATGTCGCTATTCTTCACATAACTTAAAAGTTACGTATAAGTCTAATTTAACTTCAATTTTATTTTGGGCTTATTTATTTCTAATGCCATCAAAAGTTCATATCATTTAAGCAGCTATTAAAAATTTAATAATCTAAATGCCCAACAGTATGGAGTTGACTAAATACATTATGGCTCGTCCAAGTGAGAGAAAATTGTTCATACTTTAAAATCATGTTTTGCAAAATTAATTCATGACACAAAAATTTGGAGACATAATTTTCAGTGAAAGCTGTTTGAGACATAATTTTTCAGCTCTTGCGTTGGAGAAAAAAAATCTTCCTCCCTTCTGGTTGCAGAGTGATGGATGCGAGCCTGGAGCTGCAGCATCCCTTCATCTCCTTCCATCACTCCACGCACACATTGATGAGCACCTCCTGTGTGCCCGATTCTGCTCCAGGCACGGGGGCTTCAGTGGCTTATGAGAGAGAGGAGGTCTCTGTTCTCCTGAAGGAGAGGAGTTGAGTAATTCCAGAAGGAAAAAGCGGCCGTTGTTTCGGATTGCCCTGAGTCCTGCGAAGCTCATCAGGGTGCTCAGATAGGCAGTGGCTAGGGAGGGGTGTTGGCAGGAAGAGTCCTTTGGTGGGGGGACCTTTTGAATCGAGACCTTAACGGAGGAGAAGGGACCAGCCAGGCAAACAGCATAGGAAGGAGTGTTCCAGGCCGAGGTCCTGAGGTGGAGGTGAGCTTGGCAATCAGTGTGCCGGGAGGAGGTGACTGAACCTAGAGCTTAATGAGATACCAAGAAGGTGGCCCAGGTGAAAGTCAGAGAGGTCGGCCGTGTGCAGAGAAGGTCCAGAGAGTCCTGCTCACATTCCAAACGCCAGCCAGCTGGTCCTCACGGCCCACCCTCCCCAGACACGTGAGCCAGAAAAATCTCCCTTTGTGCTTCAGCTGGGCCTTGTGTCTCTGACACCAGAAGGGTTGTGATTAATTTCTAGATATCTGTGAATATTCCAAAAAACTGGAAGGAATTACATTGAAATATTAACAATGATGTATCTGGGTTATAGAATTCAGTTTCATCTTTAAATATTTTTGTATTTTCTTCATTCAGGATATTGAACATGCTTAACTCAAACTATTTTAAAATCATGGGGTTTTCATTTCTAATTGTATTTTCTTACTTGGTCCTCTTTCCCCCGGGGGAGACCACTCCGACAGGGATGCAAGCTCACCCTCCGCCCCTGTGCTGCCCTTTGTTCCTGTCCCCAACAGGCTGGTCATGACGAAAGGTGAAAACAGCTGCCAGGATAAATGGAGCGTCTTCCTAGGTGCTTCCATTAGGTGTGAGAAAGAATCTCCCTCCTGTTTTGATTTCAAGGCCCAAGAACACCCCAGACTAATTTGGCACTAGAATCTCATCTTTGCAATCAAGATTTTCCCCCACTTATAAAATCAACCCCCAAAGCAAGTGCTTTTGAGGTCACATGCTCCTCACTGACCATCACAGCAAACCTTAAATCCACTTTATGTGCATTTCTGACAAAATTTCACTCTCAGATTTTCTGCTCCCAACTTACAGACCAAAACACAGAGGCCTGGAAAGTTTAAGTGGCTTGCCCAGATCACCCGTTTCAGCCCTATCTTTCTAGAGCAGGTGAAACTTAGAGCAAAGGACAAACCCACATCTAGGCAGAGGCAGTGACGGCACGAGCTGTGCCTGGCTTTCTGTCTGAATTATTTCTTGGCAGGAAATGCCACTTTGCTATCAGGACAGTCAAGTGTAGTTAGAACAAGCTCATGGAACAAAGCAGTTTAATTAAAGAAAAAAATTAGTTGGGTTACAGTGCTATTCTCTTCAATCCAAGATGGAAATTAATTTATAATAACCTTATCTTTTATTCATGGCATGCTGCATATTTCAGACTATGTCCGCATCCTTATATTTTCAGCTGTATGTGAAATAATTGTGTGTTTTCGATGGGCCACGAGTCAGAGCACTGAGAGAACATAGATGAGTCTCGGCTAACCGTTCAGGGGAGTCTGAAGCCCCCCAGGGAGTGGCTCGGTTCCCTTTTGATGAGTCATGGTCTTTAAAATTCCGAGGGCTGCTGCAGGCTTCAAAGCGGCCTTCTCAGACCGATCGCTCCGGAGCCCCGCTCCATTAGCAGCGGCGGACACAGCGAGACCATTCGTTTTCCTCTAACACCTGCCTCGCTCTCCCCAGACCAACCTGACGGAGCTGAAGTCCTTCGGGTCCCCGCCCCCGGCCGTTAGCAACGTCAGCGCTGCGGTGATGGCACTCACCGCTCCGGGGGGCAAGGTGCCCAAGGACAGGAGCTGGAAGGCCACCAGGGTCACCATGGCCAAAGTGGACAGCTTCCTGGAGTCCCTCATCCACTTTGACAAGGAGAACATTCATGAGAACTGCCTCAGGGCCATCAGGCCGTACCTGCAGGACCCCGAGTTCAATCCCGAGTTCGTGGCCACCAAGTCGTCCGCAGCCGCAGGCCTCTGCTCCTGGGTCATAAACATCGTGAGGTTCTACGAGGTGTTCTGTGACGTGGAGCCCAAGCGCCAGGCTCTGAGCAAGGCCACCTCGGACCTCACCGCTGCCCAGGAGAAGCTGGCGGCCGTTAAGGCCAAGATCGCGGTAAGTGACCCTACCCTGAGACAAACAGTGCCCAGGGGCCTGGTTTTAAAGGAAACCAAGTTGTTACATGAAAATCTCCTGATTTTTCAGTAGAGGGAACTTTAAAAATTTCTTTCTCAAACACTGTATAGTCCAGACAAGACAGATCACCGGGCCATTGGTTTACACTGCGGTCCTAAAAGGTTTTCTGCTTTCGCTCCAAGAAAGGAAAAGATAACAGATGGATACGTATGTATAACAGGTGAATAGTGTTATCCACGAAACCAGCTGCTCTCTTATTAGCCACAAATAAACCTAATATTTTTGCCTATTTGATAGTTAAGAACAAAAAGTCAAAAAGGGGAGCTTCTTTTTCCCCTTTGAAATGCAGGTTTTAGCCACCCTTCCTCACTTTGTGCACTGTTATCTTCCATTCTGGCCAACTGTCCACCCCTCTTCTGTCAGCGGTGCGAACAGGTGGGCCTGCCGGGTGTGTCTGATGCCTACATTGTTTTATTCGTGCTTTTACAAGCACAGAGCATATTGTGGTTTGGGGCAGAGGTGGTCCTTGACCATAAATATAAAATTATTAACCTCCTGTTGATATTTTGATGATGTGTCCCTCACCCAGGACTGGGGAGTGGCGGTGATCTTGGGTTCCCATCTGGTTGAGAGAAATTTCCCTTGAACGTCACCTTTGAAGTGAAACTTCCCTTGACCTTCACCTAAGTGGGGAGACTATCACAATGAAAAGGGAGAAGTCAGAATCCCACAGGATGGCAAAGCAGCTGAAAAGCCATCAGCAGACCTTCCAGTCTACGTGTACACGTCACCGATGGGTGATCTTTAGGAAGGACTTTGAAGTGCCTAGGGTTCAGTTTCCTGAAGTGAAGTGGACACAGCAGCGGTCCCCGCTTCGTGACTTTGCCGTGGGGATGGAAGGAGGGAAGTCTCGTAAGGCACCAGCCCAGTGCCCAGCCCGTGGTAGCTCAGGGAGCAGCCGGCACCTCCAGGGGGGCCCAGGCCACCCGATCCTCCCCTCCTCCCCACCCCACCCCCACGTGCCCTCACCATGTGCACGTACCAGTCCTGGTCACCAGCCACTACAGTGATGAAGCTCCAGCTGAAACATTCCCTGGATCTTTTGTTTCTACAGGTGCATTCCAGGCAAATAAGAGTCTTGCTGCAAGTTTCTCCTGATAATAAAAAGGATCTTACACGTTGTGAAAAGGAAGACTGCAGACATACCACATGCTTCATGTTTTGTGGGTTTATTGATTAGATAGATTAAATTCTGTGGCTAAAGGCTCTAGTTTAAAGGTCCTTGCAGCCAGACTCTATAAAGAAAAGATGCTTTGGCATCTCATCTCTCGGCGTGTTTGCTTTGTAAATCCAGGTGCTCATGGGCCAGTTTACTGAACACTAGCAATAATCACCGTGGCGGTGGCGCTCTTGAAAGAACACCCAGGGCAAAACACAGCAACATGCTCTTCTGCTTTTGGGGGGAAAAGACCTTCTGATGATTTTCTTATTCTTCAGTCTCTCCCAGAAAAGTGCTAACAAGAACTGCATTTTCAAAGATCTCTTACTCAAGTTATTTTAACTAAGGGAACATTTGGTGCAAAGGGAATGTTTTCAAAATGTTTATACCTTTTCAGTAGCCAACACGCACATGATGGGCCCATTCAACCTAGGAAAGCAATCAGAATATTTTTAAAATACTTGGCTACCTTAGGAAGGCACTTCTTTTCTGCCAAGATATTTTTTTGGGGAAAAAAACAAAAACAAAAACAAGCAATCTTGTCTTTAGCAATCTCCTCTCCATCCTCTGCTTCTTTGCGTGCCTATCAATATCCCCAGAGCGCAGGCACGCCCCATTCCTGACGAGGGGATGGAGCGCACGCAGGAGAGGGCCTCCCTCCCTGCCCTGGAGGCCACTGCCAGCATGCTGCACTTGCGCCCCCCCCAAAGCTTATTTTTAGGATTTTAGAATCATTCCAAGGAAAGAACTTTATATTCAAAAATGCATAAAGTAAGAAAATCATCTTTCGAAGCAGATTGTCCAGGTTATTTCAATTTGATTATATATAAAATTAAAGTACACACAAATACAAATAGTGGTGTGATCTCAGGGGGCAGATTTTAGATGGTTTTTGTTTATCAGTATTTTTTTTTCTATCATGAACACATATGAATGTGACAGTTTGTAAAGATAATAGTAATAAAAGCAGTAAGGCATGTGCACTGAGTGTACATACACACACATGTATGTAAAATGTCAGAGAGCAGAGAAGAGCTTCGAATGAAAACAGTTTCCTGCCCTTTGCTTTCTTTTGTCTGTTTCAAGTGATTGCTGATGCCACTCAGCGCTTGCTACCTAGCGGCTTACGTGTCTTTTACTCAACCTGCACATAGTGTTTAGAAATGATTTAATTAAAAAAAAAAGAGCAAAAAAAAAAAATCTGATTTGTGGCCAGTCTTATAATAATCAGAAGATTCCTGAATATCATTAACTGACCCTGGTGTCAAGGAGTGCGTTTTGTTAGAGTCCCTCTGGATCCTATTTTTTTTTAACATGAGACTCATCTGACTAGTTTGCATTATCTTCCTGGTGTGCTCATCTGAATTTCCGACCCCTGTCTGTGTCCTGTGCTGACATCCGAATTCGCGAAGTATCTCACTCAGGCACTTGAGCTTCTGCTGCGTGAGGCTCTAAGGCTTTCATCCCCTGTCTTCTCAGTATCAGTACGGCCCCGTCTCAGCCAATGTGACCTTTATTTCTTACTCAGGCACGTAGAGGCCGCGTCCTCGGGAGCCCTCGGCTTCAAGATAACTTTCTTACCCTTCCCTTCAGCTAAGCCCCCTCCTTCCGCTCTCCAGCGTCTCTTGTTATTACTTATCATTACTTTAGCTTCTGAATCACCAACACTAAAAGTATCTGCATTCTGTAGATACTGTAGCCAATATTGACATTCTGTAGATACTGTAGCCAGTATTGACCGTCCCAAGCTCTGTCCACGGACTGATTCAAACGTTGAAAACCCGCTACATTCCACACGTCCTCCGTGCGCCTGTCTGCACTGATGGTGGTGGATCTGAGTGCAGTTACATTTCCTTTCAGCCTTTCTCTGCCGCCCCCGCCCCGGAGTTTCTCCTTCCTCCTCTCTCTCCCGCTCCCGCCATTAGGTGCTTTTGCGTAGCTTCGGTTGTTTTGGGTTTTTTTTAATGCTCGCTATCATCTGCTGTTCTGCTGAGTCCACTCTCGCCAGGAAGACCTTTCGCTCTTGTCCCCAACTCGAAGCCCCAGGCGGCCCTGGAGAGTCGCCACAGCCACTGCTCTCTCAGGTCAGGGCCGCTGGCTTCTGGACCCCACGCCCTCTTTCTGGATTTCGCCTCCTGTTTTGCTTATGGCTCATTCTTAAGTAACTTTCTCGGAAATGTTATTACATAAGAGATAAATTTTCCGAATACTCCCATCTGGAAATGCCTTCTGATTTTTAAACTGAACTGGCCATTTTGCTGAGTATTAAATTCTGATGCTAATTTTTCTCCTTGGAACACTGAATGCTTTCTCTTTTCGTCTGGTGAGAGGTCTGAGGAACAGTTAGGGTCCCATTTCTTTCGTGATGTGCCGTGTTTCTGCCTTTCTGGAAGTCTTTCAGTTTTTTTCTTTATTCTCAGTGTCTGAAATTTTACATTGATGTGCGTAGCTGCCACTCGTTTTTATTTGTTTTACTGGCATGTAGAGACTAACTTCCTTCAGTTCCACAAGATGATCTTTTATCTCCCTTCTGTTTCTTTTTTCATCTTATTTTCCAGAGTGCGTATTGGTTGGATAGTGGAGCTTCAGACGAGGCCTCTATTTTCTCTCATCTTTTTGTCATTTCTTGTTTCCTTATAGTGTCTATTAGATTTCCTCAAATTAATCTTTTAGCCCTTCCCTGGAATTTATTATTTTTTACATTAACAATAGGGGTCATTTTTCACTAGGGTTTTTTTTTTTTTGTCATTTTTTTCATGTTCCTTTTACAAGTATCTTCTTCTTGTTTTATGGATGAAATATCCTGAATCTCCCTGAGAAACTAATTATGAAGGGTTTTATGCTTTGTTGCTGGTTTTTTTGTTTTTTTGTTTTTTTCTGACTGAAGTTGTCTCTTTTTCCCAGGTCATTTTTTTTTCCCTCTTGTTTAACCTTTAATCTAGGCTTTAATCAGATGTCTTCTTGTCCTTTCATGTTTACAAGACTAGTGATCAAAAGCTGATTATAGCTCTGCAGGCGAGGGCTGATCCGGCTGACTGGCAGAATTTGTTTTCTAGATCAGATGAGTGATGCTGGATGCCTCCTAAATGCCAGAACGTGATGTCCTTTCTCTGCCACTACTGCTCTCCTGCTGGTGACAGAGATGGCTGGTGGCATTGCATACCAGGCATGGGGATGGAGCGACAAGGTGGAGGAAGAAGAGGCCTCCAGTCAGCCCTCTCGTTTTCAGCATCCCCTCCACCGCCCTGTCATTTCCAAATGGCCCGTGTCTGTAGGGCTCTGCAGAGCTGGTCAGCTTGCCCCGTGGTGAATTGAGGCCAGCTCTCTGTTGTAGCATCCTCTGCCCTGCTCCTCTACCGGTGTCTCTTTCCATAAATCTCTTGGAATCTCACACCTTCTAGTGGCCCTCAATGGTTGCTTGATGAAGAAGAGGAGGTAAATGGGTTTTTTGTTTGTTTGTTTTGTTTTGTTTAGCTGCTTGGCTGCATAAACTCTGCCCTTAATTTCTTTCTCTTGTGATTCAGTAAGGACCGGCAAAGCAGCCTGAACCCTGGCTACAGCATAGACAAGAGACACAATCGAAGGTGTCTGCCAAAATGTTCCTCTTCTTTGGGAAAGTTGGAGAGGCTAGATGAGGTCAGGTGGAAGTTGTCCTGCACACCCAGGACCTGAAGCAAGGGAAGGACCCAGGCTGCAGGCAGCCCACTCCCAACCTGCTGACCTGCTGCAGCAGGCAGTGTGCTCCTCCCAGCACCCCTGCCCTGCCGCCCTTCTGGCCGTTTTCAGGCCCCCTCCCCAGGCCTCGGTGAGCTTTGCTCCTAATAGCAGCACTTGTGCTTTTGGGTCAGGCTACTGGAACCCATTTTCCCCAATACAGAGAGAGGTAGAATTTAAGTAGCTCCCTCCTTGTCCGTCACCCCTCCTGGTCCTGAATGAATGACTGAGGAGCTGGACAGGAAAGCCTCGTTTTCTGCTTGGGTCAGGACCCTCTGGACTTCCACTAGGATCCACCTGGCGCCCCCCCTCGTTTGCCTGCCTGCCCTCCCCTCCTCCCAGGCCCTTAGGGTTTCTCCCGGGAGGCCTTGCTTGAAACTCACCTACACACGAACCCTGTCTCAGAGGCACAGGCATCACTGACAGACCTTGTGTTCCTTCCTGAACAGCACCTGAATGAAAACCTGGCCAAACTCACAGCCAAGTTTGAAAAAGCCACGGCCGACAAACTCAAATGTCAGCAGGAAGCTGAAGTGACCGCAGGCACAATCTCCCTTGCAAATCGCCTGGTGAGTGTGAGCCTCAGCAGCGGAGCTTTAATTATACAAGCTGAGCTCGTCAAGCGCTGCAGAGGCGCAAAATAGATGAGCACAGCTGAGCGCCGCTTTGACAGAGCAGGGGGGGCTCTGTCAAATTAAAATGTGCTGGGATGCAGGGCCTGACTCCTGGGAAGGGCGAGAATACACACGCTGCTCTGGTCAGGGGAATCCTACAGGGATAGTCGGGTGGATGGGGCATGGATGGACCTGGCGTGACATGTTTACATGTATGCATGTTGGCCAGAGGAAGCTTTAGAAGACAAAGCTAGCATTTGATGGGCAAGCTCTCAAGCTCTTACCTGCATAGTGTTTGTTAATTAAGGGTGTGGCCAGACTAGGAGCTGAGGTCAGAGCAGAAAAGAATGAGACGGATGGTTGACCTTGAACATCCCTGGCCATGACCTTGGTCTGTCCAGCAGTGTAGTCACTTACATGGCAACTCAGGGCTCCAAGAGCAAGTGTTCCAGGGACAGGAAGTAGAAGGTCCCACTCCCATAAGGTTTCCCATAAGAAACCCAGAGGTTCTGACAAGATATTTCAGCTTTCTGGTCTTGATGTCTGTGATCTAGGAATGGGGTGGGAATGGCTGGCCGTGCAGGTCCCTCCGGTCTCCCAGCCCTGGCATCCTAGGATGCAGTCCTTCAAGGAAGAAAAAAGGCCAAGAGAGTACAGGAGCTGAGCTTCCCCTGTCAGCACACCTGTCAGTTCTCCAGGACAGGGCGCCTGCTAATGTGGGCCCCGCAGACCCGGACCCCACTCTGCAGTCTGGGGACTTGGCCCGAGTTTCAGCCCTTCTGACTCTGGGTCTTAATTACCACATCAGTCTCCCCGCCCACTGTGAATTATTTATAGTGCAATTGATTTCATTTATTTTCGTATCCCCAGCATTTGGAGAGGAAAAGGGAGAGGTGCATAATTTCCTCTGATGTCTTGAGGACCAGACACTATACCAAGGGGCTGACGCACACGGTTGTACTAAACCCCCTTCACAGCCCTTTGAGGTGGGCGTGTGTCCCCGCACCTGTCCGGGGCAGAGCCTGGAAGCCTGCATTCAGCCTGTGGGGCGCAGAGCACAGAACAGGGGCTCCTGTACCTCAGCGTTCACTGCAGCCGGTCCACATCTCTTGCTCAAGAGGGCCGCATAAACGGTGTCCCGAGTCTTCTGCTGAGCGGGGTGTGCTGTGCGCCCCGTGGCTGGGCCTGGCTCCCTGCGCGCTGACACGTCTTCTCCCCTCTCCGCGCTGGGAAATGGCAGGTGGGAGGACTTGCTTCCGAAAACGTGCGGTGGGCAGAAGCCGTGCAGAGCCTCAAACAGCAGGAAAGGCAGTTATGTGGAGACGTCTTACTTACTGCGGCTTTCGTCTCATACCTCGGCTTCTTTACAAAGAAATACCGGCAGAGCCTCGTGGACGGGACCTGGAGACCCTACCTGAGCCAGCTGCAAGTACGTAAGCCCGCGTCGCTCCCGACCACACTGGCCCCAGGGGACCGGTGAGCTCACAGGCAGTGACAACCCAAACCTTCTAACTGCTTCCTGAATTCTTCCTCCCACCGCTACCTGAGCATCCCCTAGTGGCCTCTGGGATGCAGAAGGGAGATGTGGGACCTTGTCCTTCCACACGGCCAACCACTACCCATGAGGCCGCCTGAGGGCAGCCCTCTCCTCTGCTGGGACCTCCGCCCCCGGCCCGTCTCCTGGTACTTGTCAAAGCTGGGAAATTTGAGAGGCACCTTGTGCCAGACTTCAGAGCAGCAAATGGAGGGCAAGCCTCCTTCTGCAAGTGCTGCAGTGCACCTTGTTACCAGGCCCCAGAGCTGCCCCCGTCTGTGTCCCACAGACACCCTTGTGGAAGCCCTTTATGGCCTTGGTGGTGCGCTCAGCTCTCAGGGTCGGGGCAGCGTTGCTCCCAGCTCCTCCTCCTCCACTGACATGATGGAAGGGGGCAGTGCTGGTTCCTGCCTGAGGAGGATTCAGGATGCGTTACATCCGGACACGTCCACATCTCTCACAGTCCTCAGTCCACAAATATTCACCAAGTCTGCAGCTCTCCTACACTCCACTGGCAGGAGGCACAAAAGACGCTCAAGATAAGGGCGTCGCCGGGCGGCCATGGTCCAGTGGAGGAGATTCGAGTCAGAGAGAACAGCGGCGGTGAGAGTCAGCACAGGAAACTCACTCAGAGTTGTGTTCCCAAGTCCATCTGGTGTTTGCTTAGACCTCAAAGCCCCTGCTCTCCCATATGGTTGGCTTCACAGATGAGCTCATAAAATCTTACTCACCTCAAAGCCCCTGCTCTCCCATATGGTTGGCTTCACAGATGAGCTCATAAAATCTTACTCACCTGATGATTTGCTGAATAATTATTTAAAAACTGTTACAGTCCTGGGAAATAAAAATAAAGCTGCTTTTTATTCATCTCAAACACTCGTGGGAAAGTAAGTCGGTGAAAGGGTGATCATTAGCTGAGTGAGCAAAGATAGGAGCCCAGGAGCTGCTTAGCAGCAACTGTTCTGGCCATGTTTGGGACTCTTAAGCATTTATGTGTCACAGACCCCTTTGGCAGTCTGGTAAAACCTATGGATTCCTTCTTACAATAATGTTTTTTTAGTGCATAAAGTAGAATGCATAAGACTACAAAGGAAAACAATTCTATTGAAATATCTTTCTGCTCCCAGGATGCATCTCTGGTGGCTGGTTTCCCATTTAAGGTTAGGGCCATTTGTACCCTTCGCAGGTCAAATTAAAGTGAAAGGAGATGCCCAGAGACGTTTCCCTGAGCTAAGTGGAGAGAGAAACTGCAAAGGAGAGAGAGAGACGGAGAGGTCAAAAGGGCCTGTGTGTGAACCTCGAAAGCGTCTGCTAAGTGGAAGCAGCCAGACGCAAAAGGTCACAGCCGGCATGATTCCATTTATGTGACGCACCTGCAGAGACGGAGAGCAGAGTCGAGGTTGCTAAGCACCGGGGGTAGCCAGGCTGGAGGAGTGACCTGTCCCGGATGTGGCGTTTCCTTCTGGCATGAAGGAGATGTTCTAGAACGAGATAGAGGTGATGGGTGCACAACACTATGCGTGGACTGGATGCCAGCGACGCGGGCACTCTAAAATGGTTAGGGAATGTGATTCTTACCCGATCTTTAAAAAAGTAAATGTGGGAGTTCCTGTCGTGGCGCAGTGGTTAACGAATCCGACTAGGAACCATGAGGTTGCGGGTTCCGTCCCTGCCCTTGCTCAGGGGGTTAACGATCCAGCGTTGCTGTGAGCTGTGGTGTAGGTTGCAGACGCGGCTCGGATCCTGCGTTGCTGTGGCTCTGGCGTAGGCCAGTGGCTACAGCTCCGATTGGACCCCTAGCCTGGGAACCTCCATATGCCACAGAAGCAGCCCAAAGAAATAGCAAAAAGACAAAAAAAAAAAAAAAAAAGTAAATGTGTCTTCAAAGAAAAAGATGCCTTCCCGAAGAATTAAATCAGCTGAGAGAGGTCAACAGAGAAGAGAAGGAAGGGTGTCCGAGGGGCACAGAGGCTGGGGGTGGGGGGTGCTGCCGGCCTCCCAGCGCCCCAGGGGTCAGTGTGGGCCGACGTGGGCCTGGCTCGTGAGGCACAGAGATGCCATGAGAGGTGACCCTGCTGGCATGGGTGAGGGCGACGGAGGCTGCGGAGTGAAAGCAAGGGACCTGTGGTGGACGTTTGGTGTAGACGGCTATGCTGAAGAACCGAGGGTCACACGGCGGAATTTCTGCGGCTGCTCATCCGTCAAGAGAGAAAAGGTTATTGGGACATTAGGAAAGCCTGCTTCCAAAGTACTCACTCAGCCAGCGAAACGCTCCTCGGGGGACTTTGGTGTGGCTTCAGAGGAGCTCTGTCCCCTGAGCGAGCCTGTGGGTTCCACCTCTGCTGAGAGCGCGGGCTTCCACTCTGAGCACGTGTGGCATTTCTCCACTAGGTTCCCATCCCCATGACCCCCACCCTGGACCCCCTGAGGGTGCTGACAGATGACGCCGACGTGGCCGCCTGGCAGAACGAGGGCCTCCCCGCAGACCGCATGTCCACGGAGAACGCCTCCATCCTCCTCGGCTGCGAGCGCTGGCCGCTCATGGTGGACCCTCAGCTGCAGGGCATCAAGTGGATCAAGAACAAGTACGGCGAGGGCCTCCGGGTCACCCAGACTGGACAGAAGGGGTAGGTGGCTGCGCACCGCAGGTCCCGCTTTGCTGCTGCTGCAGGCAGGGCGGGAGCCCCAGCTGCGCCGTTCCTCCAGGCGCTTTCTCCTGTTTCTCCTCTCATTTTAGCACACACCTCAAGGAGGGGTGCTTGGGTCCTGCGTCTCTGCTTCTCTTTCTCTAGAAATCATGTGCATCGCGTCTTGACCCGTTCCCGAGTCCCTCCTCCACCAGCCGGGGCGTTCCCCTCCCATCTCTCCTGGAGGACTCCCTGCTTCCCAGCCATCCTAGTCCATTGTCAGACAGCTCCGCGTCTTACTGTCTTACTCGCATGGCTCTCTTCTACCCACTGTTCTACCTCTGCCCCAGAACCACGCAACAAAGTTCTCGGGTCTCCTGAGGGACGCTCGGACCTTTGCAGTGGGATGCAGAGCAGCTGAGGGAGTTATGAGACCTTCACAGCCCTCTGCACCTGCCTCGAGGCTTCATGCATCCACGGTGGGGGCAGGGGGTTTACTACCCACGTCAAGGGACCCGAACAACAGGGAGGCTGTCCAGCCCCCACCATCTTCACGGGCCGCAGCCCCACCCCACCGCCTCATCCTCTCTGTGATAACCTAGCTTTGTTGTTTCAGTTCTCAGTTCTGGTCCTGTGCCACTTGGAGACATGAGAAGAATAGGATGGGGCAATGGGGGTAGCGAGAGTGCCGGACATCATTTATTAGGTTGCTGATTGATGTGTGTTGGTCTTGGTGTTGGGAGCTTTCACTCAAATGCTTTTTAGGAATCCCCATCGTGGCTCAGCGGTAACGAACCTGACTAGGAACCATGGGGATGCGGGTTCAATCCCTGACCTCGCTCGGTGGGTTAAGGATCCAGCGTTGCCGTGAGCCGTGGTATAGGTAGCAGACATGGCTCCGATCCTGTGTTGCTGTGGCGTAGACATAGGTGAAAGCCGTAGCTCCTATTTGACCCCTAGCCTGGGAACTTCCATGTGCCGCAGGAAGCAAAAAAAAAAAAAAAAAAAAAAGCTTTTTAATCCACTCAACCAGTGAGGTTAGTGTTATTGGTACCATTTCACTTTTGAGCAAATCGAGTTTCACAAAAGTCATTTCCCCAAGAGTACATAGTTTTCAAAGTAACAGATACTTGCACAGCCACGTTCAAAGCAGTGTTATTCCCAGTGGCCAAAAGGTGGGAGGCGATCCACGTGACCATTAGCGGATGATTGGATAAACACAGGCTGGTGTATCCATACGAGAAAACAGTATTCAGCCTTGAAAAGGAAGGAAATTCCGTCCTATGCCACAGCATGGTGAACCTTGAGATTAGCTTGTTAAGTAGGTAAGCCCGTCATGAAAGGACAAATACTGTACAGCTCCATTTACCTAGGACACCTAGAGTAGTACATTCGGGAATGTAGAGAGACGGGAAGTAGAGTGCTGGGAGACCCCCCTCGCCTGCCTGTTTGTGTCCTTCACAAGTGTCCTGTATGAATAAAACTACCATCAAAAAAGAAGGGAATGAAGGAGGAAGAATGGTGGTTCCAGGGGCTGGGGGGAGGGGGATGGGGGGGTATGGTTTAAGGGGCGTAGAGTTTTGGTTTTGCAAGATAACAGGTTCTGGAGATGGATGGTGGTAAAGATAAGAGGGCAACATGAATGTGCTTAATGCCCCTGAACTTGGCACTAAAAATGGTAGATTTTGAGTTCCCACTGTGACTCAGGATAGGAACCTGACGAGTATCCATGAGGATGCGGGTTCGGTCCCTGGCCTCCTTCACTGAGTTGAGGATCCACCATTGCTGTGGCCGTGGTGTAGGCCGACAGCTGCAGCTCCAGTTCGGCCCCTAGCCCGGAACCTCCATGTGCCTCAGGGCAGGGGTGGCCCTTAAAAAAAAAAGGGAGGTAAAAATGGTAAATTTTATGTTATGCGTATTCTACCACAATTTAAAAATGAATTATTAGTTAAAAATTTTTAAAATGAGGGAGGCAATATTGGACCCAAGGTGATCCTCCCTCGGAAGCCTGCGTTAGTCCACCCTAACCCACAGCCCCCAAAGTGAGGCTTGCTGCTCTGGCCACGTGTCCTAAACACGCCTGTCCAGACCAGCCAGGGTTGTTTACCTCAGACGTGAGGCGCTAAGAAAGCAGTCAGAGAAAGCTCATGTCAAATGCCAGAGGGGTCCTTTCTTACCGAGAGGAGAGATGAGAAATGAATGCTGAAGTACGACACGACGTATTTTTATCTGTGTCGTCAGGGGCAGGCATCTAGTCCTGGCCTTCCCTTCCAACTTCGATTAAAACATTCCTTTCTAATTGGCCAATAACTGCATTTTAGATACAAGCATTTGTTGTTTGTGCTCATTCTTGTGTCCCCAGTACTGAAAATAGTGCCTGACACATAGTGATTAATTCTCTGTTCATGTCCACTGACTGCTTTTCTATTGAATGGTTTTCTAGATTTGTTGTATATTATTTGAATACAAATATTACATTCCATATGATATGTGTTAAGACTATTAAGTATAGTCTCCCTTCATCAGTGAATGGAGGCGTGTTCAAGTGTATCATTTGCCTTTTAACTTTCTGAGGTTTGACGTACTATGACTTTTTTTTGTCAGCTATGTCACATTTCTTCTATAAATCATGCTTAGAGAGTCTTCTTTCTCTCCAGAAATTAAATATTCACCTAGATTTATTAGATTTCTTTTTTACAAATTTCTTTTTACGCTGAAAGCCAATCACCTGAAATATGTTTCTGGGTACAATATAAAGTATAGACCTAATTTTCATTTTTCAGGTGGTTAGCCATTGCTCCAGTACCATTTATTAAATTCTCTATCCTTTCTCTGATTAATTAGAGATGACATTTTACTCTACGTTAATTATTTTATTGGAGTCTTGACTCTTTCCTATTTATTTATTTATTTATTTATTTTTTGTCTTTTTGCTATTTCTTTGGGCCGCTCCCACGGCATATGGAGGTTCCCAGGCTAGGGGTCGAATCGGAGCTGTAGCCACTGGCCTACACCAGAGCCACAGCAACGCAGGATCCGAGCCACGTCTGCAACCTACACCACAGCTCATGGCAACGCCGGATCGTTAACCCACTGAGCGAGGGCAGGGATCGAACCTGCAACCTCATGGTTCCTAGTCGGATTCGTTAACCACTGCGCCATGACGGGAACTCCATATTTATATAATACTGTACCAGCCTTCAGTTATTTAGCTTTTCCCCTTACAAAAGTAATACTTCATCATATTGAAAAAAAAAAGGAGGGGAGTTACCCAAATAAATAAATAAATCCTGTATTTCATCGTTTCTTCTCAACACTCCCAACTTTTGGTGTGTGGTATCCTTTAAGATTCTTTCTACATATCTGTATTGTTGAAGTTATAGAAAATATTTTATTACCAGCTGATGTGAGTCCCTCCTCTTATTCTTCGTGATCATTTTTTTCAACCATTCTCATTGTTTTCTTTTAAATTAAGATTTTTGGTCAAGGTCTATAAAGTTATATTGTTTTTATGTTGACTGTGCAAATTGGAATCACATAAAACTTATAAATCTATTTGGGGAAATTCAATTTTTTGAGGTACTTATTAAACTCTACTTAACACTGAAAAATTAAAAATAGTCTCACTTTTGGTAATTGATTGCTAAATAAATTAAGGTGTATCAATACGGTCTAATACCCAGTCCCATAAATACTGTCATAGAAGAGTATAGCATGACATAGGAAAATGTTTGCAATCCATTTTATGTAAAAAACCATGTTATAAAATAAACGAGCTGCATGAATCAAATAATAAATAAATATAAATGTTTGTGATTAACATATACGCACTACCGTACATAAAATAGATAGCCAAAAATGACCTACTGCATAGCACAGGGAACTATACTCACTATTTTGTAATAATCTATAAGGGAAAGGAATCTTTAAAAAAAAAAATTGTATGTATAACTGAATTACTTTGCTATATACCTGAAACTTTGCTATACACCTGTAAAGCTATATTCAATTTTTTTAAAAATTCCCCAAAATAAATACATATACTCAGATATAAATAAAAATATAAAAAATATATAAATAAGAAAATAAATAGAAATAGTCATAACAAACTTGAAGATATATCCAGACATATATATAAACAACAAAAATGTGATACAAGGATTACAGTTAATTTTCATGTTCTTTTTTGTATTTTATAATTTTTCCCTTTTTCTAAAAATAGATCAGATCACATAACAACATCATTTTAAATAGAGAAAAATGTGCCACCGAAGTCATCCCAGGTAGCTGTGCCTCAGAGGCCACTGCTGTCCTGTTAAATTGCATCACTCCACCTTGCCACAGGCTCACCCTGCCCGACTTTCTCCTCAGCTACCTTCAGACCCTGGAGCGCGCCCTGGAAGGCGGAGAGGTGGTGCTGATTGAAAACCTGGAGGAGTCCATCGACCCTGTGCTGGGACCCCTGCTTGGGAGAGACGTCATTAAGAAAGGACGGTGAGACCCGGCGTATTGCTCAGGACCCCTGGTAGAGCCGGAGCGAGTCGGAGGCAGAGCCACCCTCCGGAGAACAGCCCCTCCTCGGCTCACACCAAGTAGCTCCCGAGGCACAGCTGTCATTCTCCCCGAAGAGGAGCACTTAGCTGCCCTGGTGTCCAGAGAAAGTTTCCTGGAGGAACTGCCGTCCGCCCTGGGCTTGCTTCTGAGTGAGCCCGGCGTGCTAGTTTGGAGGAACGTTCGAGGGACAGGGGCCAAAGAGCAGGCTGACTTTGAACCGTGAGCATTCCGGCTGAGCCAGTCGCCTGAGTTTTGACAACGCAGCTCTTTGTCAGTTTGAGGAGCCTCATTGCTTTGGGGGCTGGTGGCTGATCAGAGCTTAGCAAGGGTCTGGCAGGAGGAGGGGGAAGGGAGGGAGGCCGCGGGCTGCAGGTGCAGAGGCGAGGGGTGGGGATTATCAGGAAGGGCTGCCTGGGCTTGGGAGCCTCAGCCCTGCCAGGCCTTAGGATGTGCCTGTTTGCTTAGTTAACCATTCCCCCCATGGAAGCCACACTCGCAGCCCCCAAAGTTAGCCCTGTTGCTAGCCTCTAAGTCACCTTCATGCAAACTCGAAGAAGGTGCCCTTCCTGCAAGCGCTTTACCGCCACCTGCTGGAGATGTTTCATCCTGTGCTCCGTGGACCACGAGGGAATGGCTCTACCTCCGGCTGTGCCCACAGAATCAAACATGGTGGGCGTGGGAGAGGGTCTGTCACCCCCACCCCTGTTACCCACGCGAGGGCTCCGTCTCGATACGTTCAGGAGAAGTCTCTCTGACTGCGGCAGTATCGTCTGTCCCTGACCACATTCACAGGGAGGCACCCCACCTTCACCTTCACCTTCACGTGAGCCTCTGTGTTCCAGGTTCATTAAAATCGGGGACAAGGAGTGTGAGTACAACCCCCGGTTCCGGCTCATCCTCCACACCAAGCTGGCCAACCCTCACTACCAGCCCGAGCTGCAGGCTCAGGCCACCCTGATCAACTTCACCGTGACCAGGGACGGCCTGGAGGACCAGCTGCTGGCCGCCGTGGTCAGCATGGAGAGGCCAGACCTGGAGCAGCTAAAGGTGTGTCGGGTACCCCCCAAGGAAGGGAGGAAGGGGATGGGGGCCCCCAAACCCTGCTGCGCACCCCGCTGTGGGAGAGGCGGGGCTGTTCTCCAGAAGCAGAGCGGCGAGGTTCTGCTGGAGCTGGGAGGGGCGCCGTCGCCAGCGCCATCGCATGCCGCCGCCTGACCACCCCCCCGGGGGAAGAGGATGGAGTGGGCTAAAGAACGGGAGGCGGAAGGCCGCTGGGAGAACCCCACTCCCACCCCAGATCAGGGCCTGGCACAGGAGCACGTTTGGGCCTCTCCTCACATGTGTTCCCATGTGTTCACACGGGGTTCAGCTCTGCAGGGGCAGCGGAAGCGGATTAAACCACAGTAGGAGAGCGTCTTAGCATAGGCTGCCATCACAAAATACCACGGACCACGTGGCCGAGACACCAGACATTTATCTTCTCACAGCCTGGAATTTGGAAGTCTGAGGCAGGGGGCCTGCACGGCTAGTTTCCAGAGGGACTGTCTTCCTGGCTTGTGGGTGGCCGCCATGGGGGCACAGCCTCTTCCTTGTGTGTGCAGAGTGCAGGCTCTGTGTCTGCGACAAGGGCAAACATCCCATCAGGACCTCATTTAACCTTAACCACCTCCTTGGAAGCCCTGCCTCCAGGGCGGTCGCAGGGGCTGGGGGTGGGGCAGGGCTTCAGCGTCTGAATGTGGGAGGACACGGTTTTGTCCACAGCAGGTAGTGTCCCTTTTTCCCTGCTCCTTAGATGTGGTCAGGTCCTAAATGTAGGGTGATATTAGAGTGCCGGGGGCTAATTTAAACTTGGACCGTCAGGAAACATTCTACGAGGAACTGATCCCCAAATCATTTGAGAGCCTTTGGCGCAATGCTCCCAGCAGAGGGAGGCGTGAATCCTGCTTGAAAGGCAGGGCCGAGGTGTGTGTCTTTAAGAAACAGAACATAGGCCAGGGTGACTGTGGCTGGAGCCTCCAAGAGGAGACTTGTTCTGCCCTTGGATCCAAAAGCAGCAATGCCCGTCTGTACAAGAGCAAAGAAACTGCAGCTGCCCCCCAGCCCAGTAAGAGAGTGCCCAGGGCTTTAGGGCGCAAAAGCTAACAGTCAGAGGGGAAGATGAGGTAGGGTCTGCCCGGATTCCAGTGCCCTCCTCCGCCTGGGGGGTGGGGGGTGGGGTCCTGCCATCATCTTGTCCAAACAGGCTGACACCACTTCTAGTTGTTGTTTTTAAGGGGATCTATAGGAGAGCTCTTCCTTTTGGGGGCAGTAAAGTGGTGATAAGAGAGGACCCTCCAGAAAAGTAAAACTTGACCCCACCCTCTAACCCTTCCCAGAAGTGACCTCCACTTGGTGGCTGACCGTGTCCCAGCATTATGCCCGGCCTCGCACTGCACTCCTGCGAGTAGAGACAGGTTAACCCAGCTGAAGTTACTGAGGTGTTATGGGGTAACGCGGCCCAGGGGTCACATGACTAGTCATGCGTACAGTTGGGGTTCGGTTCATCCACTGACCTCATCTGCTCCTGGTCCCAAGCATGCTGTTCTGCCTCCAGTTTGCTAAGAGAAGAGACTCTGACCCCACAGCCCTTTATTTTTTCAGACCTTCCCCAAGAGTAGGAGGCCCTGCGTTGTTTCTATTCCTGACTCCCCCTTACTTGACATTTGCAGTCAGAGCTCACGAAGCAGCAGAATGGGTTCAAAATCACCCTCAAAACCCTGGAAGACAACCTGCTGTCTCGCCTCTCCTCGGCCTCCGGGAACTTCCTGGGAGAAACCGCCCTGGTGGAGAACCTTGAGATCACCAAGCAGACGGCAGCGGAAGTTGAGAAAAAAGTAAGACCCAGCAGCCTCGGCTGCGAGGCGGAGGCCCTCCTTCTGGTCCCCAAGTCCAACTTCTGGGGAAAAAAAGTCAAGAGTAACAGAGGGCTCTTGCATCTTCCTGAGTTTCTTCCAGAAAGCCAAGCTAGGCAGGATTCCTGAAGGGGCTACCTCGCATCCCGCGTGACGCAGAGCCCTCCCCTGGGAGATGCTCTTGAGAGCTCTGCCCCCATTCGCTTGCTTAGCACGTACAGCGGGCAGGGCCTGTATTCAGGGCAGAGACCAGTCGTTCAGACTGAAACTCCTTGAATCTGCGGAATTGCCCGGAAGCTAAGGAATCGCCCTGTCATACCAGTTGACCGGTTCAGGCGTGACTGCTCCTCGGGAAAAACCCGCAGCCTGCAAGAATCTCACCAGCCTGATTTTAACGAGCAATCTCCAGTGGCGTCCCGGGAAACGGCTCCCAAAACAAGCAAACAACAAACGAAACAAATATCATCCTGTATTTCACAACATTTGGGAGACTTTGATTTCCCTTATGGGTGACTACAGGACGGGCCTTGATGAGGCCAACCCCCTGGCCCTTTCCCAGCAGACTGCTGACCTCACAGAGGCCCTTCCACATCCCCAGTTGTGCTCTTGGGTCAGAAGAGTAGTTAAGATTCTTGTTTGGAGCAGGATAAGCGTGTCTGAACAGTGTCCAGGAGCAATGCACTTTGAAAGGATGCCTTTATTGTCAGGTTGATGGGATTTCTCCAAGTATGAGAAAAAAGACTTTGTCCCAGGTAAGGACAAGTTAGGAAAGTGAGAAGCGATGATGAGCAGGGCAGGTGAAACAGGTCTTACCCCCTCTGGGACAACACACAACTAAGGCTGGAGTGAGAGGCTGAAAGTAGAAGGGCCCGGCCTTGCCTGCCTCTGTGGCTGTCGTGTGACCACCACCATGTTTTAGTGCTGCTTCTCTATGGCCTCTAAGTCTCCAGAGAGGAGCAAGCAGAGCTTGTGAAACAGCTGTAGTAGAAGATCTACTGCCTCGGGCAGGAGAGATGGGGAAATGGCCCCTCGCTCACACAGAGGGAGATCAGGATGCAGTCAACCCTGTTTACCTCTCCACCCCTCCCCATTCCTCCCTCTTCCTTCTTTTTCTTTCTATTTCAAGTCAATGAACAATTGTGAGTGCCTGCTGTGTGCCAGACATCGTATGGAGCCTTTTTTTCTTTCATCATTTCTTTTCTTAATGTCTTCTTCCTCTTTCTCATTCATTCATCCAACGAATACTTACTTGGGGGCTCTTATATTCCAAATTCCATGACAAAAGTTAGGGGTACAGCGAGGAAGCCAAGAATCCCAGCCTCCGCTAAGGGAGAAAGACAGGCAGTTACAAAACTGTGATGAGGGCTGTAGGAGAGGAGGCACATGGAGTCACGAAGACAGAGGAAAAGCCCTCAACCCACGATGGGTGAGAGGGAAGGGATGTTTTCCTGTAGTGCGGCGACTGGAACACGGAGAGATTGTTGAGGGGGTGACATGGTCGCTGGAGATGAGGCATGGAAGGTGGACTGCGTTTCACGTTGCGAAGGGCTTCGGGCACCATGCCAGGAAGTATGAGTTGTTGATGGGAGCTGGGGATCCACTCCAGCTACAGTGTGGAGATCTTGGGAAAGCAGGAGGCAGCGAAAGCAGCAGGGGTATGGTAATTCAGATTAGAGGTAATGGTTACCCAACTTAGGGTTGGCAGTGGTGGTGCAAAGAAGTGAGAAAATCCAAGGAAGTAGAATTGAAAAAGGTTGTTAATTGATTAGGTATGATGATACATGGATAAAGATAGAATCAAGGAAATGTCTCAGGTTCCAGGAATAAATATCTAGGTGGGTATTGGTGCCAGTACCTGAAAGAAGAGAGCAAAAGTAGATTTGGGAATGTGAAGAAATGATAGTTTTCGTTTATGTCATGTTGAGTTCGAAATGCCTCTGGGCCATTCACATGGGAATGTTCCAGGGATTTGGGGATATGGGATCTTGACTGGGGACAGAGTGATGAGAGTCCTGAGCAAGTACTTGACCACTGAAACTTTAGGGTGAAGCCACCTGGGCGATGTGTGTGCAGTGATAAAACTAGAAGTAGAGCACTGAGGAATGCTAATACATTTCAAAGGAAGTACAGAAGACACACTGTTGAATAGAGCAGAAATGGGAGGAAAAGCAGGTAAATAAGGCATTATGAAACAAAACATTTCAAGAAAGGATGTCAGTGGTGTTGAATGTTGCTCAGAACTCAAATAAGATACAGCGGCGATGGGTCTCCCGAATTTTGCAAAAAGGAGTTAGCAATAACCTTGAGGAGAATGGTTTCCATGAAGTGGCGGAAGCAGAAGCCACCTTGCCTTAGAATGAGAGTAAATGGGAGTCAAGAAAGGGGAAGCGAGTCTGTGCAGCTCTTTAAGGAAGCCAAACTACGAGATGGTGGTGTGGGGGAGGGAAGGATTGTAACTTAAGGAGGACACAGCATCCTTGGAGACTTTGATGGAGTCAAAGGTGGGAGAGACTGAGGATGCCAAGATCCTAGCTGGACATGGGAGGAGGCATGGATGGTAGAGAAGAAGAAGCAGTTGAGAAGAGCTGACTGTACAGCAAAAAGAAGAATGGTTGATATAGTGGGAGTACATAAGAAAGTCAGGGGAGGAGTTCCCGTTGCAGCGCCACAGTTAGCGTATCCGACTAGGAACCGTGAGGTTTCGGGTTCATCCCTGGCCTTGCTCAGTGGGTTAAGGATCTGGTGTTGCTGTGAGGTGTGTCGCAGATGCCGCTTGGATCCCGAGTTACTGTGGCTCTGGTGTAGGCCAGCGGCTACAGCTCCGATTAGACCCCTAGCCTGGGAACCTCGATATGCCTTGGGAGTGGCCCTAGAAAAAGCAAAAAGACAAAAAAAAAAAAAAACAGAAAAAAAAACAAAGGAAGAAAAGAAAGTCAGGGGAAATATAATTCAGGTCACTGATGAAGAGCTTATCTTTAGAAAAATGGAGAGTTAGTTCCCATATGAGAGTGGCGAGGAGGCAGACGTGAGTTTAGAAACGGTCCATGGGTCCAGGACAGCAGCAAGAGTAGGGGGTAGAAAATTAAGGGAGTAGAGAGGAAGGCAGCAATTAAGGAACTTCCTTCCTGATGGTCTCTGACAGCTTGAGTCGAGTTCCTCTGCTGAGAGCGAGGGAATGGTAGTGAGGTAAGGCACCTGGGGAGAGGAATTAAAGTTTGCAATAGCTGTTGCAGGAGAGAAGGAGAGTTAACTGGGGGCACAGATTAATGGGCAGCATTAAGGACCCAGGTAAGCATGAAGAGTATGAATCTGTGATAACCCCAGTCTGAGCAATTATGTGATTTTTGTTCAGTTCTACTCCCTTCTGAGAATCTTTGTCTTTTAACTACTGAATTTAACCAATTTACATTTTTTAACATTAACGATATAGCTGAATTTCTTTCTATTATCTTAATTTGTACTTTCTGTTAACCATGCTTTTTGCCATTTTTTCTCCTTTCTTGTTTTTTCTTTATCCACCTCATTTATCCTTTGCAGATTTTAAAGTTATTTACTATTACTATTTTACTGATTAATCTTAGTTATTTATATATGAAAAATGTATTTCATTTTACATGTGACAATACATATATTGACTTAACAAAGTCTAAAATTAAGCACTATATTTAGCCTCTTCCAAAACAATATAAGGATTTTAGAATACTTGGATCATTGTTCTCCATCTTCTGTCACTGTTTTATAACATTTTAGTGCCACCTTGCTTTCATCTACTACTTCCAAACTCGTTATGGTTTTATATTCTTTGTTATTTAGATGAACCGTGTACTTAAGAAATTCTTACAGTTGCCTTGTGGCTCAGTGGGTGAAGGATCTGGCACTGTCACTGCTATGGCTTAGGTCGCTGCTGTGGCAGGGGTTTGATCCCTGGCAGGAATGTCTGCACACCCTGGGAGTGGCCAAAAAAAAAAAAAAGAAGAAGAAGAAAGAAATTCTTGCATCTCATTTATTCCTTTTGGATGCAGTTTTCTTCTAATTGAAGCAAATAATTACTTCTTCAAGGGCTTGTGAATAAAAAGTTTTCTTTGGCATTGACTGCTTCCTCAAAGTAAAAGCTCTGGTCTTTCATCAATTCTGGAGAATTCTTAACTATTGTAGCTCAAAAATTGCCTCTCTCCCTTTCTCTCTATTCTCTACTTATTTCTGTTAGATGTGATTTTTAATCTTCTCATTTTATCTCTGAAGTCTCATAACCTCTTTTGTATATTTTCCATCTTTATTTCTCTCTGAGCTGCTTGTGTAATAGTTTTGTCAGATTTATCTGTTAGTTTGCTTGTACTCTTTCAGCTCAAGTCTATTATTTAACCAGTGCACCGAGTTTTCCATTTAAATAACTGTATTCTTGTTTTTAGAAGTTCTAGTTAGCACTTTTTCAGGTAATGTTGGTTCTTTTTTATAATGTCTTGATTTTATGCTTTCTTTTATCTCTACCACTTTTAAATAGAATAGTTCATGGTGAATTTTAGGTAGTTCAGTCATCTTAAGCTCTTGGAATGCTAATCCTTCTGGTATTTTTTTGGGGGGGTTCTTCTAACTGTTCCCTTCAGCAACACTTCCTCCTGAAGTTTGTAATTATGTACCACAAGCTCATTTTCAATAGGTATCATTGTTTTCTTCTGTGGGACTCGTATGAATTAGTAGTAGTGTGGCTCTATTCTGGAGGTCACACTGAGGTTGTCTGTAATAGCATGTTCCTATAGAATCCCTAATCCTTTTCTTGTTTTTAACCTCTGATGAGAAATTTTCTGAATATAGACTATTCCACTGAAAGTGATTTTCTTTGTGATTTTACATATTACCTCATAAGAGTTAAGAAAACGGAAAATTAGATGCTGCTGCTTTTACTGGATTCCCACTATACATTTCTCCCACATTCCCCCACCCCACATCGCCCCGAGGGGCTGACACGCTCACCCCGAGATGGACTAGCCGTGTGATCTGTTTCTCACTCAAGCTCGATGATGCAGTGCCATGGCAGCTTTCTGCCATTGTAGCCACTGTCCCCACCCTGCTCTGCCCACTCCACACACAGACACAGGGTGCTTCCTCAGAGAAGCCGCGTGGATTCTCAGGAAGCCCTGCTTGTTTTGAACAACGGACCACCATTTATTTTTGTAACAGGTGCAGGAGGCCCAGCTGACGGAAGTGAAAATCAATGAGGCCCGAGAGCACTATCGGCCGGCAGCTGCCCGAGCCTCTCTGCTCTACTTCATCATGAACGACCTCAGCAGGATTCACCCCCTGTACCAGTTTTCTCTCAAGGTGACTTACACCTGCAGGCTTTTGCATCATCCTATAAAGCCGTACGACGAACGTAGCCAGTGCAGCTCTCCAAGGCAACTATCCACGCACCGCCTTAGCCGTGGCAGGCATTTAAGATCAAATTCAGCAGAGCAGTTCCATTGCCGTTAATTTGAGCTTTCGTGGCTCATTGGTTACTTGGCTGGAACAGAAGGAGAGGCCACGGCAGGTCTCGGCCCTGCTCGCTCAGTAAATACATGTGCTAGAGTGGGTCCTGTGCTTACTGAACGTGTGGAAGAGAGTGCCAAGAACTGTCAGAAGCGACCCCTGCCCCTAGAGCTTAAAATGTAATAGAGACGATCAAATGTGCATGTCGTTCGTATCAGTTAAGAGCGAAGCACGCCATGCTGATGGTCCAACTTTAAATTATTTTCCTTATTACTCTAATATCCTCAAAGCTACTGCTTTACGGTTGCTGAAATAGTTCTAAAACCAACGACTTTAGCAAATCGTAGTGCTGACTAAACACATCTTACTCATGAAAAAGTGAAGACCTGTGAATTTTAAGTACGTCTCTGAAAAGTGTATCTCTCTCCCCTAAGGCTCTCACCGAAAGACCACAACTGAGGAGGCACTGGGGGGGTGGAACATTTCTGAGGAACTTCTTTGATTTAACTCAACAAACTGAAAGTGTGCACAAGCACACACACGCACACGCAGAGAGCGCGCACCTCATTCAGTGAAGGTCAGCTGCCATGTGGAGGCCAGGGCGTGGGGGTGAAGATGAGCTGCTGAGAAATCAGAGGGCTGCCACTACCTGGAACTCAGTCACTCGGGGACGGCATTTTATCCCGCCCTAATCCGCCTCCCTCCACTCGGAGTCTCAGCAGATTCAGTGAACTGTGTTTGTAATATTTTGTTTCTAACAGAAATCCCATGCTTGGCATTATATTCAGGTCAAAGCAGCATATGAAAGAATAATAAAAGATTTTAAAACAGTATACAAGTTAGCATGATAAGCCTAGTAATGACGGGATCGCCTCCCTAGTTCGGCGACTAGTTGAAATCTACTGCCTTGACTCTTCCTGAAAAAAAAGGAAATTATATAAAGCCTGTGAAAATATATGTTCAAATTTTTTTTAAAAAGACTGAAAATATGCATAGCCAAAAATTGAAAAGATCAGGGAGTTCCCGTTGTGGTGCAGCAGAAACACTCCGACTGGGATCCATGAGGATGGGGGTTCCATCCCTGGCCCTGTTCAGTGGGTTAAGGATCCGGCATTGCTGTGAGCTGTGGTGTAGGCCGGCAGCTGCAGCTCCAATTCGACTCTAGCCTGGGAATTTCCATATGCTGCAGGTGTGGTCCTAGAAAAGAAAAAAAAAATTGACCTAATCATATTTTAAAAATCATAAATCATATAAAAAATCATATAAAAATCATAAAAAATTGACCTAATCATATAAAAAAGGACCTAATCATATCGTGATTTCTATTCTCTTTATTGAATCATTCTATTCATATCACATTAAAAATGTAGCATTCCTGATAGGAATTTTTATAAATAGTCAATATCTCAGTTTAAAATAGTGGAAAATTGATTCATGTGATTTTTTTTGCCACACCCACTGCACATGGAAATTCCTGGGCCGAGAATCAAACCCAAGCTTCAGCAGTGACCCGAGCCACAGAGAAAACACTGATACTTAACCTGTTATGCCATAGCGGCAACTACCATATGATTTTTATTTTACATTATGTCCGTAATATATGGTTCACAGCAGTAACTACCATATGATTTTTATTTCACTTTATATCCATAATGTATAGTTCAGAAGATGTAACCAAAGCAGGCTATTTTCCTACCATTGTTGGAAGGGTCCATGAGAAAAAAGAATTTGGAAAAGACTCATCACATGACTGTAGAGTCAATAGAAAAACAAGGAACACCTGATATTCTGATGATTACCAAAAGGAAGAGTAATTAACTAAAAATATTTTCAGTGCTGAGTGAATATTAAGAATACTCAGAGTTGTACAAGATATTGATTCTGTCCAGAATTTTACAATCTAGTGGATAGATTCATCCTAACTGGTTATTGTTGACTGTTTACTTCCCAGCAAAACTTACTGGGTTAAATCTAATTATTCTGGCCACTGGACATTTCTTTTTCACTGACCAAAACTTTAGGCTCCTCTCCGTGTGCCGCGTAGCGTGGTCCCCTTGGTGACAGCCTAGTAATTTATATGAGCAAACTAAGACAAAAGCTTGGCAAACTAAGACAGAGGTCTTCTTGTTCCCACTGTCCCTTCTTGGCAGGGACTGCGGGGAAACATTTCTGTGACTGGCAAGTTGTCATATTCATCACAGGAATGACTACTAGCCACGTACAAAGAGCTGTGTAAATTACCAGTGTCCTACCTCCCGCCCCCAGGCCTTCCGCACCGTCTTCCAGAAGGCCGTGGAGAAGGCTGCTCCTGATGAGAGCCTCAAGGGACGAGTGGCCAATCTAATAGACAGCATCACCTTCTCTGTGTACCAGTACACCACCCGCGGGCTCTTCGAGTGTGATAAGCTGACCTACCTTGCCCAGCTCACCTTTCAGGTAAAAGTGGGTTGAAGAACTTTCCAGAAAACAGGTCATTTTACAGCAACTATCCACTGGGTGTAAAGACACTTCCTTTAACATCGTTCCCATGGTATGTGAAGAGGCATCCGACGAGAAGGTCCAATATGGTGCATGTCTGCTGCCCCGACCGTTGTCCCAGTCGTGGCAGATGTGATTAATCGACTGGCGCACTATTTCGTGGTGATCCTGGATCATCTAAGTAAGATCATCCTCAAAAGAGCCTTCCAGCAGCCACTACCAATCAACAAATTAACCCTGAGGATGCAACTGGATGGCCAAACCAATAACAGGATGCTTTTTGAGATGCAGTAAGAGCTTTGTTAGAATATCGCTCATTATTTATTTACCTTCAGGATTACAAGTTTAATTTCTCAATAAGAAAGAATAAGAAGTTGCAAATGTCCTTCTATAGCTGTAGCAGCCTCGACCTTAGCAAAGTCCTTAAGAACTCTAATTCACAAGGGTTTGGGAGCATCATGGCCTCCATTGGTTTTGTTTTGTTTCTGGTTTTGTTTTGTCTTTTAAGGGCCTGTGGCATATAGAATATCCCAGGCTAGGGGTCGAATCAGAGCTACAGCTGGCAGCCTACACCACAGCCACAGCAACACGGGATCCAAGCCACATCTTCGAACTACACCACAGCTCCCCCCAACACAGGATCCTTAACCCACTGAGCGAGGCCAGGGGTCACACCTGAATCCTCACAGATGCTAGTCAGATTCTTTTCTACTGATCCACAAAGGGAACTCCAGGGCCTCCATTGTTAATAAGAAACACTTGTCTTCTACTTATTCTCCGCATCAAAAACCATGAAAATTTACCTCCTTGCACCTATGTCTCTAATCCTTTAGGACTGGGATTTTTTTCCTATATATAAATTAGAAGCACAGACCAGATTATCCTGTAGGCCTCTTCCAATTCTAAAAGTCAGATAGAATTCCCTGGTAGCCTAGCAGTTAAGGATCCAGCGTTGTCCCTGCTGTGGCTCAGGTCACTGCTGTGACATGGGTTCAGTCCCTGGCCTGGAAACTTCCGCATGCCATGGGCACAGCCAAAAAAAGCCAGATATTCTGGAATCACTTCTGCGCTGATGCTGTCTGCACGTCCCGAAGCATGAACTCATAGGGGGCATCCGCATGGCCTCTCCCTCTCACCCTGTGCACTTCCCTCTCCAGCTCCGATGATGGCTTGGCCATCACAGGAAGAACTTGAGCCCCAACAGAGATGAACTCCCTGCTGCCACTCATCTCTCCCCCCACCCCCGCCGCCGCCGCCGCCGCCACCCCCAGGCCCATGGGGCTTCCGCCCCCTAGAGTTCAGTCCAGTCTCCTCATAAATATCGCACCCGCATCTCACAAGGGCTTCCTCGCTTCATCTGCCATTCCTAGGCTGTTTTCTCCTTAAAGACTTTTCCTCAGACCAGCCACATTATTTTCCCTTGGCAAGTATTCCCATCTGTGACTTCTCAGCAGACAACGCTATTTGAAGGGGTGAGACCCATTTCCTGAGCACCCCTCAGTGTGAATTGTTAGTTCTAACCAAGCCAAACGCCTTTTCCTCCCATGCAGCCACCACACTCGTTCCGTCCGCAGCCTCTGCCCTCTCCACTGCCCAGCCCTGGAAGGCCTGTCTAAATCTTCCCGTTCCTCAGCTTCTCCACAACCCATTTCAAAACCACTTATAGGAAGTAAGTCAGAAAGAGAAAAACCAATACCATATGATATCACTTCTATGTGAAATCTAAAATACGGCACAGATGAACCTACCTACGCAACAGAAACAGACTCACACACGTGGAGAACAGACTTGTGGTTGCCGGGGCGGAGGGGGGAGGGGGGAGGGGGTGGGATGGACGGGGCGTTTGGGGTTCATAGATGCAAACTATTACAGAATGGATAAGCAATGAGGTCCTACTGTACAGCACAGGGAACTCTAACCAATATTCTGTGATAAACTATAATAGAAAAGAATATTTAAAAAGAAAGTGGACGTTCCTTCAGTGGCACACAGAAAAGAATCCGACTAGGAACCATGAGATTGCAGCTTCGATCCCTGGCCTTGCTCAGTGGGTTAGGGATCTAGCATTGCCATGGGCTGTGGTGCGGGTCACAGACACGGCTCAGATCTGACATTGCTGTGGCTGTGGTGTAGGCCGGCAGCTGTAGCTCCAACTGGACCCCTAGCCTGGGAAACTCCATATGCCATGGGTGTGGCCCTTAAAACAAAAATAAGGAAGGTACATTTATGTATAACTGAATCACTTTGCTATACAGCAGAAATTAATACAACATTATAAATAAACAATACTTCAATTAAAAAAAAAACTTACATGGAGCTCCTGTTGTGGCTCAGCAGAAACAAATCTGACTAGTATCCATGAGGATGCGGGTTTGATCCCTGGCCTTGCTCACTGGGTCAGCGATCAGGCGTTACTGTGAGCTGTGGTATAGGTCGGATCTAGCATTGCTGTGGCTGTGGTGTAGGCTGGCAGCTATAGTTCCTATTGGACCCGTAGCCTGGGAACTTCCATATGCTACAGATGCAGCCCTAAAAAGAAAAAAAAAAAACAGGCAAAAACAAACAAACACCTCACACACGGAAAGTTTAGTCAATTTAATCCCCCCACCCCTGCTTGCTGGCCACTCCTCCATTCTGGAACCCCATCCGTGTTCCTGATTCTCGTGTGCCCCTCTGTTTTGCATTTATCCACCTGTTACTTTGACCCTCTCTTCAAATGATGTCGTTTGCATGTGCCATCTTCTCCGTCGGCCTGCAGGGATGCGGTTCCTGGCATTTGTGATTGATTCACAGAGTCCTTGTTACCAAGACAGAGTCATTCACTGCCTGCATTTAAGTCACGCTGACGTTTGGGGTGAAGACAGACGCTCCCAGAGGTGATCCACACGGATATACACTTTCTCCCGCTGCATCCTCTTTCAGCAGCCAAACCGATGGCAAGCTCTAGCGTTAGAAGTAGCAGCAGTTACACTGAGGGACAGCCGCGAGGGTCTCCAGGCCCCGCGCCTGCCCCCAGGTAAGGAAACAGTGCCCTCTTTCCGTGCTGCAGATTCTCCTCGTGAACCAGGAAGTCAGCGCTGCAGAGGTGGACTTCCTGCTCCGATCGCCATGGCAGACAGGCGCCACCAGTCCCGTGGAGTTCCTGTCCCATCAGGCCTGGGGTGGCATCAAGGTCAGTACCATCCGCTGGGGAAGAAGTCCCCTTCTCCCCCCACAACGTGTTTTCCTGACACGTGTGCCCAGGAAGCAGCAGTCCCTCTCAGGGGCTCACCAGGAGCTGTGTTAAACAGCGGTGCGTCCCTTGGCTGCACCCCTTCCTGGGCCTCCTGGGAGGGCTTTGCAGAGGAGCAGGCATGAGCTCGGGTACAGACTCTGCCTCCAGGATGTCAGGGGTCAGAAAAAGCCTTGAGCGTTTCTGAGTCCGCTGAGCTGCCTTCCACCTGCTGCGCTCAGGGCCGAACATGGGCTCCTCTGTGAGGCCCCAGCTGGCAGGGAGAGGCCACACTAGCACATCCATAAGCTGGACAAATGCCGGCCTCTGCCCAGCACCTGTCTCCGCATGAGTCCTGACAGCCTCAAAGCAGAGGCTGCCTTCCAGCCTGGGAGTCTCCAGGTTAATAATGGCTCACATTATTGAGCACCTTAGAAATGCATTACCGTTTCTGGTTCTCACGTTCACCTGGGCAGTAGGTATTATCTGTTCCCGTTTAACATGTAAGAAAACTGAGGTCATTCATCGTATAAGTAGCACATCTGGGGATCAAGTTCTGTTCCGTCTGATGGCAAAGCCCGTTTCCTTTTCGTGGACTTACTCGGCTTAGTTTTGTTGGGATTCTCTGAACATTGGAAAGATCACAAACTGTGAGCTTCGCTGGCCAGGGCCATGGCCGCATTCACAGGCCCCGACTCGTGGGTGGAGTGGCAAGTGTGGATTCAGTGAACACCAGCCTCAGAAAATCCAGAGTGCTCTCCCGGGGGCAGCTGTCCAGCCCCGCCCTGAGTGGGGAGGGTGAGGACCAGCACCTGCACAAAATCAATCCTGTTTATGACCTTCGATGTTTGCTGCCTTTCCTGTAAGTTTTGTAGCGTGAGGAAATCAGAGGCTGAAGTCTAATGGGATTGGCTGTCTCTTTACACGTTTTACTAAATGTTTGAGATAATGACTCATATGCAAGTATAAGAAATAACAGAGGTATCCTTCGTGCCCCGTTTCCCCCAGTGGTCACATCTGGCTTTCCTGTACCACAGCGTTATCTCCAGGAAGCTGACATTGGTACAGTCCTCTCTTATTTCACCGGTTTTTCACGTATCTGTGTGCGTGGTGTAGTTTTATCACATGTGAAGATTCATGCAATCACCTCCACAGTCAAGATCCAGAAAATCCCACCTGCTGTGTATGTCGCCCCATCATAGAAACAACTTCCTCCTTCCCCAAATCCTAATGCCTGGCAACCACTAATCTCTTCTCTATTTGTATAATTTTGTCATTTCAAGGATGTTATACAAATGGACTTATACAGTGTGTAATCTTTGGGGACGGGCTTGCTCATTCAGCGTAACCCCCCAGAGATCCATCCAAGTTGATTTACTTTGTAACAAAAGCCCAACACTTAATCATTTATATGCATGCTGTCCTCTTCAAAGGAGTCATCTTGGGAAATTCAAGGCTAAGTTTGCTCATGCTGCCATTGCCCAAAATGGTTTTTTAACTTTTTTTTTCAGTCTACAGCTATTCTTTTTTTTTTTTTTTTTTTTTTTTTTGTCTTTTCAGGGCCACATCCACAGCATATGGAGGTTCTCAGCCTAGGGGTCGAATCAGAGCTGTAGCCACTGGCCTACACCACAGCCACAGCATTGCCAGATCCAATCCATGTCTGAGACCTACACCACAGCTCACAGCAACGCTGGATCTTTAACGCACTGAGCAAGGCCAGGGGTCCAACCTGCATCCTCATAGATCCTTGTCAGATTCGTTTCTGCTGAACCACGACTGGAATTGCTACAGCTATTCTTTTAATCATCTTTAAGTCTACATCGAAATCAGGTCACCAAGCTTTTTCTGCACAGGGCCACATAGCAAATATTTAGGACTTAAGGGCCACACTCTGTCACAACTACTCAGCTCTGCTAAAGTCACACAGAATAGGTAAGCAAGTGGAAATAGCTGAGTTCCAATAAAACTTTATTTATAAGCACAGATGGTGGGCCAGATTGTCCCTGCAAGCCAAAGTTTGCTGATCCCTGATCTAAATAATAAAGATGTGATTTGATTTTTTGTTTTTTGTTTTTTGGAGTTTTGTTTTTGTTTTTGTTTTTTTTGGTTTTTTTTTTTTGTTTTTTAGGGCTGCACCTGCGGGATATGGAAATTCCCAGGCTAGAGGTCAAATCAGAGCTGCAGCTGCCAGCCTATTTCACAGCCAGAACAATGTCAGATACAAGCTGAGTCTGCAACCCACACCACAGCTCACAACATCAGGTCCTTAACCCACTGAGGAAGGCCAGGGATCGAACCCACATCTTCATGGTTACTAATCAGTTTTTTTTAATCACTGAGCCACAATGGGAACTCCTGATTTTTATATATTAACTTCATTTGTCATTCTGAACCCAATGTGGCAAATGAGAAGGGGAACAATATATATTGGGAAAGAAACAAGGGGGAACTCCATTCACAACAGCAACCAAAATCATAAAGTTACAAAATGCCTAAAAATAATTATAATCGGTGCAGAGCATCTGTGTGGGAAACCATCAGCTTTTCCAGGCTGTATAAGATAAGATATGAATGAACGAACTCAATCTAGAGTAAGCACTGTCCAAAAGAAATAGAATGCACATCAAGTGTGTCACTTCAGTTTTTCTAGTAACCACATTAAAAATGCAAAATAAAAAAAAAATGAAATCAATGAAAGTAATTTTATTTATTTATTTATTTATTTATTTAATTTTTTTTTTTGTCTTTTTTGCTATTTCTTTGGGCCGCTCCCCCGGCATATGGAGGTTCCCAGGCTAGGGATCGAATCGGAGTTGTAGCCCCCAGCCTACGCCAGAGCCACAGCAACTCGGGATCTGAGCCGCGTCTGTGACCTACACTTCAGCTCACGGCAATGCCGGATCGTTAACCCACTGAGCAAGGCCAGGGATCGAACCCGAAACCTCATGGTTCCTAGTCGGATTCGTTAACCACTGCGCCACGACGGGAACTCCTGAAAGTAATTTTAATAATGTATTTTCTTTAACCCAGTACAGCCAAAATTTATCATTCTAATAAGTAATTGTTATAAAAATTATTCACGAGATATTTTATATTTTTGTCCTAGGTCTGAATTCCGGTGTGTTATTTTTTTTGCACTTACAATACATCTTGATTCAGATGCTAAATCTGAGTTCCCGTCGTGGCGCAGTGGTTAACGAATCCGACTAGGAACCATGAGGTTGCGGGTTCGGTCCCTGCCCTTGCTCAGTGGGTTAACGATCCGGCGTTGCCGTGAGCTGTGGTGTAGGTTGCAGACGCGGCTCGGATCCCGTGTTGCTGTGGCTCTGGCGTAGGCTGGTGGCTACAGCTCCGATTGGACCCCTAGCCTGGGAACCTCTATATGCCGCGGGAGCGGCCCAAGAAATGGCAAAAAGACAAAAAAAAAGTCAGATGCTAAATCTTCATTAGAAATGCTTGATTTGAATTATATTTTATAAAATTTAGTTATAACCATTGACTCATACACCCAAGTTGTTTCATACAAAAGTTCTCCAGTTTCTACAAGTTCCCGCTGCGGCACAGCAGGATCATCAGCATCTCTGCAGCTCCAGGATGCAGGTTCAGTCCTTGGCCTGGCGCAGTGGGTTAAAGGATCTGGCCATTGCTGAAGCTGCAGCGTAGGTTGCACCCGTGCCTCAGATCTGATCCCTGACCTGGGAACTCCGCATGTCTCCAGGCAGCCAAAAAGAAAAAAAATAAAAATAATAAGTGATAAAAAGTTCTCCAGTTTCTAAGTTTAAGTTTAGAAATAATTAAAATTAACAAAAAAATAAGAAATAAGTTAAAATTTGTTAAAAAATAAACATAAGAAAAAATCAACTATGCAGAAAAGAATAAATTGTTAGATTTTTAAATATATAAATAAAATTCAATAGAAATAATCCTATTCTTCAGTCGCACTGGCCACATTACATTCGCCTAGTTACTCACAGGTGGCCAGGGGCTACCTTGTTGGAAGTACAGCCCCAGAGCTTGAGAATAATCAGAGTCTGATGCCCTTGGGGAAAACAAGTTTTGGAAAGCAGTTCTGAATGAGCCACCTACAGAACTGAGCAACGATGGAGGCGGATCATCAGGCTCTGGAATCAGCACTCCTAGGTTCAAGTTCGAGTTTGAGCGTATGTGGCCTCTCACATCTTATCTTACTCCTCTGAGCCTTTGTTTCTTTTTCCGCAGTGTGGTCCTCAGAATTCCTCCCTCACAGGGACATGTCAGACACATAAACGCTCAATGAACGGAAGACGGTGATGGTTACGGTTATGGCTGCTGTACCTGGCTCCTAGGACTGCCATAGCGAAGAGCCACAAGCTGGGTGGCTTAAGAAGGCAGACATGATTTCCCCAGAGTTCTGGAGGATAGAAGTCTGAAATTAAGGTGTCTTAATTAAGGTCTTGCCCCCTCCAAAGCCTCAGGGAGAGGGTCCTTTCTTGCCTCGTCCAGCGTCTGGTAGCCGCAGGCATTGCTTGTGCCCAGACCACTCCAATCTCTGCCTCCACTCCCACGGTCTTTACCTGGCCATCTTCCCTCTGTGTGGTCCTGTCTTTTCTCGTAAGAGCATCAGTCACATAGGATTAGGACCCACGCTCCCGATTGCCTCTGAACTGGATCACATCTATTTCCAAGTAAGGTCACATTCGCATATCTTCAGCCTGTCTTTCTGAGGGACCTGACTCACCTTATCACGATTATCATGATTAATTAGTCAGCTATAAGGTATGTATGTGCTGTGGTTGATCTGGGTTGTGCTTGACAGAATTTGTCCAGAGAGGGAAGATTTGAGGGCCTTTGAGCGCCACACCTGGGCCAAGTCCCGCGGCCTCTCTCTGTGTTCTCCCGCAAAGCCCTCTGCAGCCAAAGTCACAGAGAATAAGTGATTCCATAGCACTCTTTTCTGCTTTCATTTTATGTAGCTCAACTCAAAAGCCGCTGTGCAATTTGATTCTGTTCCTCTTTTCACAAAATGGATTGTTTGGTTTGCTCCGCTTTGCTTCACTTTGCTTTTTTGTTTTGTTTTGCGGGCTAAACTCATCTGGCTGTTTAGAAGCTTTTACAAATGAGCAACGCTTTCTCTCTCCCTCTCTCTCACCCTCTCTCTCTCTCTGAGTTTAGTTATGTGGAGCAGCAAAGTCCAGCCCTGTCAAACTCCAGTACAGCACAGGATGTGAGCAGGTGAAACACCGGGCAGTGTGTGGTCGCTGGCAGCTTTGACACACGATCTTTTTAAGCGTTCAATTGGATTTGAGCCTATAGAAACAAAAGAAGCATCATTGAATAGGACCCAATGAAACAAAAAATGTTTTAGACATTCTTTCTGATGAGGAGGATTGGATTGCCTTGTTTCCCCCAGAAGAACTAACAAGCAGGTGATGAATGAAATCTTTGTGATAAAATACTGCCGTTATGAGCCTCGTCTGTAAGGATGTTTAAGGTCTCATCACACGCTGAACTTTCAGGCAATGGGGCATGTTCTCTTCTTCATTAGCAAATCTCATCTGTGGTACCCGGCGTTGCCATCCTTTGAAAAGGCCCCTCACTACCTCTCCAGCTGCCAATTTAGCACAGTTGCACTTTGCTACACAGTCCAATGTAATTAGGTTAATTAGTCATTTCCATTTAGCTTATTAGAAGGCCAGAAATCCCTTTCCCTCGTTTGGAAGATTAAATGTTGCAATTGTGTTCGGCCCAGAGCTCCAAGAAAGGGCGCTTCAGGCCCAGCCATCGCAGCTGGGAGCCCTGATGGCGGTGTAATTTCCCCAACTTTGTGGTGACACCAGAGGGGGTAATGGGGCTGCAGGAGGGTTAATGGTGATGCAAGCTGGGAAGCGGGGTGAAGTGACTGCCTGGAAGAAGATGAAAGTTCGCTCCTCGGCACAGAGAGAAATAATTACCGCAGCTGCAGCTTTCCTGAGCCCGTCAAGGGCCCTCCTGCTGGCTGCCCAGATGTCAAACTTTATTGATGGAGCGCTTCCTAAGTGCCAGGCAGCCTGCGAGGCCCGAGGCACACAGAGACGGCTCGGAAAGTTCTTGCCCGCAGGGAACTCACAGTCTTGTGGGAGTAACAGACCTGCACACCAGCCACTGCAGTTCAGTAACTAGGAGCCCTCGGAGCCCAGGCAGGCGCTTTCGAATCTCCAGAGCGCTTGTAGCTGCATGAGAGTAGTAACCCCGCAGACACCATATGAGACCCTCTTGGCCTCATCTTCCAAATCAGAAAAATCAAAGCCCACGAAGGTTTAAATCAGGCTCCAAGTCGGAAGAGGCTCCTCAGAGGTGGCACCAGGACCCGAACTTTTGTCTCCTGGTGTCTCTTCCCCTCCCCCACGCCACTCCACAGCACAGGTGGCAGGTGAGCTCCTGCTCTGTGTGGTCAGGGTGAAGTTGAGGTCGCAGAGCCCACGTGAAAGCCCATGTCCTGAAGACAGGACGTGTGTTCGCCCACACGGGAAAGAAGCCTGGGCGAGCCCAGGTCAGTGTGCGTGTCCTTCTCCAGCCTGACCTTCTCCTGTCGCCTGTAGGCTCCTCCACTGCAGTCGCTTCCTGCCCCTCACCCCGTACTCCAGACTTGGGCGCCATGGACCCTTCCCCACGAGGGCCTCTCTACCGCTCCCTGTCTACCAAGGCCTCCGTCATCTCTTGCTCTTTAACCTAGACTGTAAGCTCCTTGAAGCCACGTGTATTTTTTTCTTTGGCCTTGTTTTACCAAGTTCCTGGCATACAGTAGGCGTCCAGTAAATATCTAATGAATGATTGATTTCATGTAACAGGAATGTATGGTCCCTAAAATTCCCATCATTGCAGTAAGTGCTTTAGACACAGGATACCTTTTGGTCTCTTTGGAGAGACACACACGAGCAGAGGAAATCGTGGGAAGTCTGCAGGGAAGTGAGTAGCCGAGTGATGTTTCTGTGGGTGCTCGGAAGAAGCAGGGTGGCCCCCATCCAAAGTATGGTTCTGACGTCCAGACTGGTGATGCCTCACACATACCTGGAAGGTATGAGTGGGTTTATGACTCACAGAGTGAGCCTTTCTGGGCAGAGCAGGGGAGCTCTCAAGGAGACCATCAATGGCCAGACAGAGCCAAGGAAGGGGGTCCCTTGGGGTTGTATGGTAGTTGGGGAGTGGGGCAGAGGCTTACAGGATACAGCTTCCTTTCGGCATCAAAGGAGGGAGAAGCCAGTCTTCCCTATCAGCTTCCCCAGCGTGAGGCAGAAGTGGAGCCAGGATAAGGCTTAAAAGCCATCAGCAGTCACGCATCCAAAAAGTGAATCAATCTTCTTATTAAATACCCCAACTCTGTGAGTAGTTCTAAGTGGTCCACCCTAGAAGGGTGGAAGGGCTTGTGTGTTCTAGGTCAGAGAGGATGAACGTGAAGGGGTGGCTGATTTGGGGCTGGACTTTAACGAGGTGTAGAACCTTAACAAATGCTAACGACCAGCCCAAGAAAAGAAAGGAGTGGACTTTGGCAGAGAAGAGAACAGGACTGTCCCCCCCCCCGTCGTGAAAGCAGTGTGAACAAGGCACTGAGCCGGGAAGGCACCTGACACGTCTCCAGGGTTGAGGGCAGATGGGCGTGGCCAGAGGAAGGACGTAGGCTTAGCTGGGCGGGTTGGAGGGGAGATTTGATTCACATGTGATGCGTTTGGACTTAATCCTCATGGAAGCCGGTGATACCTGGAAATTTCAGAGGTGGTATTAACACAGTCAATGACCATAGAGACATTTTAGGAGAGGAATTGACAGGCGTTGACAGCAGAGGGAGCATAGCTATGAAAGGGAGGTGTCAGAGACTCCACGTGCCTGGGATCCGAGACCAGAAAACTCACTGCATCCCCTCTTGTCCCTCTTCCCATGTGACCCCCTCCAGGCCGGTGCTGCTCCGTCTCTACTGCAGACTGTTTCCCAAATGCTGTATTTGCTAAACCTCGCCTATTACTAGGGCAGCTTGCTGAGGGTGAGCTGATCAAAATCCTTCCTCTTCCTTGAGTTTACCTGGGGGGAGATTCAAGTCTCCAAAAGAGTATAAGTGAGACAGGATTATGTCCAGAATGCCATCCCCGGCCCCAACACAATGCACATGACCGCTTTCTGGAGAAACTGCATTTCAGAGCAAGACTCTGTGAAATTTTTCAGGCGCTTTCATCAATGGACGAATTCAGCAATCTGGATCGGGACATTGAGGGATCTGCCAAGAGCTGGAAAAAGTTTGTGGAATCCGAATGCCCAGAGAAGGAGAAGTTCCCCCAGGAGTGGAAGAACAAGACAGCGCTGCAGCGCCTCTGCATGATGCGAGCCCTGCGGCCTGACCGGATGGCCTACGCCATGCGGTAGGGCTGGGATATCGAGGACGCCTGGGCAGGCCAGGGTGGTCTCCGCAGGGTGGGACTAGCAGGGCTGAGCACAAAGGCCCCACGGTTATAGTCGGGGGGAGCCTCGGTACCCAACATCCGCAATCCCATGAGGCCCACTGCTCTGTGTTCACCATGGTTTTTTGTTTTTTGTCTTTTTAGGGCCACACTCATAGCATATGGAGGTTCCCAGGCTAGGGATCTAATCGGAGCTGTAGCCGCCAGCCACAGCCACACCATATCCTAGCCGCATCTTCGACCTACACCATAGCTCATGGCAACACCAGATCCTTAACCCACTGAACGAGGCCAGGCATCAAACCCACAACCTCACGTTTCCCAAATCAGATTCGTTTCCGCTGCGCCATGACAGGAACTCCAACCGTGTATTTTTAAATATCTAAGTGGACTATTTGGAAAGAGGTGCTCATTAATATCAGCCTTGAGAGGGGTGCCGAGCACATCTGACGTGGCAGGAGATGGTGGGATCCGGAGAACAGGTGGAACCATCACCCTTGGCAGGAAGAACAGCCTTTTCATCCCAGAGAAGGTGGGGGTGTCGTTGGCGTGGTAGAAGCATGGCAGACAGTTGGGAAGGGTCTTGTCTAATGACGTCTCCTTCCTCCGACAAGCAAGAATCAAGATCACCGTTGAATTTCTGTGAAAAGGGAGGTGGCAGGGTTGGAGATTTGAGTGCAGAAGGTTTGAAATAGGGTCTGTGAAAAATGGAAGAAGGCTGAACAGGGAAACTCAAAGAACTCCAAGTGGCATCAAGGACCCCCCTAGTTAAGACCCTGCCTTTGCAGCGGCACCAGTCTTCACCACAGGATGATCTGCTGCAGCAGCAGCAGCATCCAGTAGCCCCAGTGTTGACTCAGAGTTAAGTTGATCCAGAGCATGTGTCATTCCAAGTTTCTCTCTTGGAATAAGAGTTAGGCAAGTGATGTGTGAGGTACTGACAAAAGAGCGATTAGAAGTCACAGGCCAGGGAGTTCCCGTCGTGGCGCAGTGGTTAACGAATCCGACTAGGAACCATGAGGTTGCGGGTTCGGTCCCTGCCCTTGCTCAGTGGGTTAATGATCCGGCGTTGCCATGAGCTGTGGTGTAGGTTGCAGATGCGGCTCGGATCCCGCGTTGCTGTGGCTCTGGCGTAGGCCGGTGGCTACAGCTCCGATTCAACCCCTAGCCTGGGAACCTCCAGATGCCGCGGGAGCGGCCCAAGAAATAGCAGCAACAACAACAACAACAACCAAAAACAAAAAACAAAAAACGAAAAACAAACCAAAAAAAAAAGAAGTCACAGACCAGGCAAGCTGTAAAGACAGCAGATTAGCAGTTGCCTGGGGCTGGACTATAGGAATGGGAATTCTCTGAATAGGCATGAGAAATCTTTTTGGTAGGATTAAAATGTTCTAAAACTGGATTATGATGAAGAGTATATAATTCAGTGAATTTATTAAAAATTATTGTATAATTAAAAAATGGGTAAATTTTATGGTATGTCAATTGTACCTCAAGAAAATTATTAAACAAAAAAAAAAAACCAAAGGTCGTTCCCACTATGGTGCAGCAGGTCAAGGATCCAGCATTGTCTGTGCAGCATCTCGGCTCACTGCTGAGGCCCAGATTCAATCCCTGGCCTTGCGCAGTGGGTTAAGGATCCGGCATTGCTGTGGCATAGGCCGCAGACCGGCTTGGATCTGGTGTTTCTGTGGCATAGGTTGGCAGCTACAGATCCAATTTGACACCTAGCCGGGGAACTTCTGTATGCCTCTGGAGTAGCCCTAAAAGAGGAAAAAAAAAAAAAAAAAAAAAAAAAAGACAAAGACAAAGCATGAGTAAATAAGGGTAAATTACTAAGAGAACTGTAAGGATAAAAGGTTTTGGTTGGAGAGTGGGATGTTTTCATTTATGGTTCCAGACATAGAAAAGGTTCCCAAGAAATGGCAAGGATGCCAGTGCAGCCATGGAATCAGGTGGCTGAAGTGAAGAATGGAAGACTGTTAAGAATCTAGAGCATCGGCGTTCGTTGTCGCTGCAGCAGCTCGGGTTCCTGCTGTGGTGTGATGGAAAAAAAAAAGAAGAATCTAGAGGATTATCCCCACGGATGCTGATGTCACTCGGGCTCATGGGGAGACAATCCATGGTCCAAGTAATTAGTGAACAAGTGGAGTGACCACAGGAGCAGGGGTAGGGGTGACACAGCTGGGGCAAGTGAGCCTCCGCGTAGCCACACGAGGAGGGAAGAAAGGGTTTAAAAGAAGCAGTTGTCCAGGAGCAGGCCCATGAGCCCAGCTCCCAATCCTGAGGATGAGTCCAACTGAGAAAGCCACAGGGAAGAGTGTCCCTGGGGGAGTGTTTAGGCCAAGAGTTGGACTGAGTGGTCACTGAGTGGTTGCAGCTGCAAGGGCTTGCTTAGCCTGACGTGGGACACAGGAAAAGGCACTCCGGTAAGTGGAGCAAGGTGAAAGGACACACAGAGACTGATAGAACGTGAGGGAATCGGAGGCTGGAGGGCCTTACATCATGGGTAGGTAGGGAGGGTCCCAGGGTGTGAAGTAGGGAGCATTTAGCTGCCTGCAGGCTTTCAGGAGGCATTGGTCCTGGCAGTCTTCTGATGGGTGGTGGAGTACCAGGCATCCTGGCTCCCGGAGGAGTCAGCGGTGGACTGGTGGGTGGGGATTCGGAAGGAGCCCTGATTCAGGTGAGCAGGTGCACAACCAGCAGCACAGGTTGTGAGTGTTGGCTTCTTAAGTGGGTTTGGTGTTGGTCCTAGCTCTGTAACCACCAAGCCCGTGACCTTGAACACGCCTTTCCAATTCTACAGACCTCTGTTCCTCAAGTGTTACTATCCTGTGACTGGCAGACATACATGTGCCTTTTTTTCTGGCAGAGATTTTATTGAGGAGAAGTTAGGAAGCAAATATGTGGTGGGAAGAGCCCTGGACTTCGCAGCCTCATTTGAAGAATCAGGACCAGCCACTCCCATGTTCTTCATCCTGTCTCCAGGGGTGGACCCTCTGAAGGAGGTGGAAAATCAAGGTGAGAAAACCTCCCCTTGGAGACCCAGGCTCTGTCAGTCTGCATCTGTCAGTCTGCATCTGTCAGTCTGCATCTGTCAGTTTCTCTTTTCCTGAGTCAAGGCTTAGGTTGCACTGCTTGGTGTTTGCTCACCGGCCATAGAGAAATCAGGGTCATTGCGGAAACAACACCAGGGGACCATCACCATCAAAAGGACGGCTCTGGGCTCTAAAGTAGAATCCACCATAGCAGGTTCATGGGGAGACCTTTGCCCCCCCTTCCCCTTACTGTAGTTGGGGCAATTATTCTGAAGTACAAGGGCAGTCCTTTTGTGGGCTCCTATTGTCCTCAGAATAGACGCCAAAGTCCTTAACAGGGTCTGAGCTTACAGGGAGCTCTGTCCTCCAGTCTCTCCATGTTTCTCTAGCCTACTTTCCATTATTAGTTTCCTCTTGCTGCTGCAACAAAGTGTCACAAAGTTAGAAACTTAAAATAACGCTAATTATTACTTTACAGTTCTGGAGGTCAAAAATCACAAATGGGACTTGCTCTCTCCCTCTTTTGCTCATAAGGATCCCTATGATCTTATCAGGCCCACTTGGATCATCGAGGGTAATCTCCCCATCTTGGGGTCTTTGATTTAATCACATCTGTAGAGCTCCCTTTGCATATAAAGTCACATATATTTAGGGATTCAGGAATGAGGACGTGGACATCTTTGGGAGCTCAAAATGCCGTTTCCATGTCCCTTCTCTCCTCTTTTTCACGCTACGTAGAAGCCATTCTATTCTCCCAAGTGTTCTGTTTCCCCTCTGGCATGCCCTTCTACTCATCCTTCAGATACCAGTTTCATTGTCACCACCTCCAGGAAGTCCTCCTTGACTTCTAAAATGCTAGGTTTCCCTCCCATGTGCTCGTAGGGCACCCTCCTATCTGCATAACACATGTAATTATCTAGTGACCACCATGTCCTCATATAGGAGGGAGAGCTCCCTGGGACGAGATGTCCTTCTCACCACAGCACCCCCAGTTCCTAGCTCTGTGCTTTTCACCTGAGCAGCACTCAGTAAGTAAACGTGTCAAATGAAGTAATGAGCAAATAAATGACTGATCAGAACCGTCAGACTAGTAAAACTACAGCCCATTGCAAAGTTAGATACTCAGCTGGTTTTTATAGAGCCAGGTCTTGGAGTTCCCGTCGTGGCGCAGTGGTTAACGAATCCGACTAGGAACCATGAGGTTGCGGGTTCGGTCCCTGCCCTTGCTCAGTGGGTCAAGGATCCAGCGTTGCTGTGAGCTGTGGTGTAGGTTGCAGACACGGCTCGGATCCTGTGTTGCTGTGGCTCTGGTGTAGGCCAGCGGCTACAGCTCCGATTCGATCCCTAGCCTGGGAATGTCCATATGCCGCGGGAGCAGCCCAAAGAAATAGCAAAAAGACAAAAAAAAAAAAAGCTGGCTGAGATTTCAGTAGAAATCACATTGAATATGTAGATCAATCTAGGGAGTATTGTTGTCTTAACGATATTAAGTCTTCTGCTCCATCAACATGGAGTGTCTTTCCATTTGTTTAGTTCCTCTTTAATTTCTTCTAACAATATTTTGTAGTTTTTGGTGTACATGTCTTGCATTTCTTTAAATTTATTTCGAAGTATTTTATTCTTTTTTGATGCTGTTGTAAGTGGAACTTTTTTTTTTTAACTTTTTAGGGCCACACCGGAGGCATATGAAAGTTCCCAGGTTAGGGGTTGAATTGGAACTGCAGCTGCCGACCACAGGCATAGCCACAGCAGTGCAGGAACCAAGCCACATCTGCAACCTACACCACAGCTCGTGACAACACCAGATCCTTAGCCCACTGAGTGAGGCCAGAGATGGAACCTGCATCCTCATGGATGCTAGTCAGATTCATTTCTGCTGCGCCACAATGGGAACTCCTTGGAATTATTTCTTTAATTTCACTTTTGGAATGTTCATTGTTAGTGATTTTTGTATTATATATTAATCATCTATCCTGAAACCTTGCTAAACTTGTTTACTAGTTATAATAATTTTTTAAAGGAATTTCTTAGGATTTTCTAGATGCAAGGTTATGTCCTACGAATAGAGATAGTTTTACTTCTTCCTTTCCAATCTAGATACCTTTTTATTTCTTTTTTTTTAAACCTAATTGCCCCGGCAAAAACTTCTAATACAATGTTAAATAAAAATGCCAAGTTTGGATATCCTTGTCTTATTCCTGATCTTAGGGGGAAATCATTCCATCTTTACCATTAAACATGATGTTAGCTGTAGGATTTTTGTAGATGTCTTTTACAGATTGAGGAAGTTGCCTTTTCTTCCTGGTTTGTTGACTTTTTTCTTTAGTCATGAAATGGTGTTGGATTTTGGCAAATGCTTTTTCTGCATCCCTTGATATGATAGTATCATTTATCCTTTATTCTGTTCATATACTATATTAATTAATTAATTGGCTTTTAGAAGTTAAACCTATCTTGCGTTCTTGGGATCCCACTCGGTCCTGGTGTTCAATCCTTTTTATGAATTACTTGATTCAATTTGGTAATACTTTTGTCAAGGATTTTTACATCTATATTCATGAGAGATGTTGACCTGTTGTTTTCTTTCCTTATAATGTTTTTATCCAGTTTGAGTATCAGGATAAAATTAGTAATCTATACATCAGAGGGAGTTGGGAAGTGTTCCTTCCTCTTCAGTTTTTTGGGGGAAGATTTTGTGAAATATTCGTATTAATTCTTCATGGATGTTTGGTAGAATTCAGTGGTGAAGCCACTTGGGCCTGAGCTTTACTTAATGGGAGGTTTTAAAATTACTAATTCAATCACTTCACTTGTTATAGCTCTATTCAGATTTTCTATTTCTCCTGAGTCAGTTTCAGTAATGTGTTTTTTCTTAGGAATTTGTCCCTTTCATCTAAATTATCTAATTTGTTGGCAAATACTTCCCAATTTTGGTATCTATATTAAAATGTTTAGTTCCTCTGTTGGCTATGTAACTTTAAATACTATTAGTAAAACTTAATTTTTTTTTCCATAAATCTTAGGGAATTTCAGCTATGCTTTTATTTACATGGTCAAGGATAAACATATATTTATTCTATTCTGTTACCATAATTAATTTTACTCAGATTTAGCCTATGGGTTAATTATAATATTTGAAAACCAACGCATACCATGTATGTCATAATTGAATGAAATCCACTCCAGTTATTCACTGAAGAGACGAGTGAATGTCCTAGGATTACATTTCCTTCTTTATGGACCCAGTAATCTCTTGGGGTCTCTCAGAGAAGAATGTTATCAGCATAGAGACTCAAAGTCTTTTACATTCCCGATTGGGAGTTCCCGTCGTGGTACGCTGGAAACGAACGTGACTGGGATCCATGAGGACGAAAGTCTGATCCCTGGCCTCGCTCAGTGGGTTAAGGATCAGGCATTGCTGTGAGCTGTGGTGCAGGTCGCAGACACGGCTCGGATCTGGCGTGGCTGTGGCTGTGGTGCAGGCTGGCAGCTACAGTTCCAATTCAGCCCCTAGCTTGGGAACCTCCATATGCCATGGGTACAGCCCTGAAAAAGCAAAAATAAAAAATAAAATAAATTTCAGTTTGATTCATATTCAGATGATGATTTTTCTTAGACAGCTTTTGGTTTTTCCTGGAGTTGCTATATGCCTTTTCCTGGTTCTTAAGAGATACATGCTGCCTCTACCATTATTACTAATATCTTGCACTTTTTATCCATTGTATGTATGGAATGAAATCCACTTTATTATTCTAGAGAATGATCTACCCAAAGCCCACTTACATCCTGTTCTCAAAAAGATAAATTGCGCTTTAGCTTCCCAGGGAACTGTCATTCTGGTACTTACTTTCTTTATATTCTAGCTGAGTTCTACTCTCTTTGTAGCTCATGTCTTTTATTTTAGTTTTGCTGGTACAAGTCATCAGAAAAAAATCACAGGAAGTAAAATTGTTGAATCCTTGGGTGTCTAAAAAGACTTCAGTTTTACCCATACACTTATTTGATAGTTCTTCGAGGTCCAAAATGATTTTTTTTTTTTTTTACCCAGGATGTGCTCAGTTGTCTTTTAGAATTCAGTTGTATCCCTGTGAGGCCATATGCTAGTAGGACGCTATTCCTCCCTTGTTTCTTTGCTAGCGACATGTGTTTATTCCCTGGAAATGCCAGGATCATCTCTCTACCTGTGTTCTGAACTTTCGGGAGCTGTGTTAGGTGTGAGTCTTTTCCATTCTCCTGCCCAGCACTCAGCATGCTATTTCATCTCTGGAAATTTTGCCCTATTGTTTTTGGTAAATATCCCTGCCATTCACCAAGCTGCTCATGCCCCAAACCTGGGACTCAAACCACCCCCAGACACCTCCTCCACCACCCACCATATTTAGTCCTATTGATTCTGTCTCCTCTAATTATTTCTGTCCTCACTGGGCCTCCCTCGTCTGAGTCACCACAGGCGCTCCCTAGACTGTCACAAAAACCTCCGAATTCATCCCTGATTTCTCCCTGTGCCTGCAGGCTTTTGCTCCTCTGCAGCTGAACTCATCCCGCTCATCTCAGGTCTGATTGTACCCCTCTCCTGCACCAGGCTCTCTCGTGGCTCCCTTTGTAGTTAAGGCAAAGTCCAGAACCATTGTGTGGCCTCTGTGCCGTGTTCGGCCTGGCCTTTCTGTCCACCTTGGATCTCACCTTCCCCCAGACTCACTCTCCTCCAGCCACGTGCTGCTTTCAGATCCTCCATCCTGAGCCCTCCTGACCCAGGGCCTTTTCACAAGCGACTCCTTTGATCTGAAACGCTTCTCCCCACTCTTCAGTCCAGGGCCTGCTCATCCTGCTAGTGTCAATCTCTCCTGACCTTCCCCCCAAAAGATCACTTCGTCCCCTGTACACCTATGTCTGCTTCAGAACATTTAATACAATTCTACCTAAGCCCTTCTTTTATAACTTTAACTTATGTTTGCCTGCCTGCTTGTCACTAAGATCCTTGAGGTCAAGGCCCATGGCATCTTGCTCATCATTTTCTTACCAGTGCCTAAAAGCTTAACTAGCATGGGGGCGGGGCCGGGGGGGGGGGAAGCAAATATCAATTGAATGAATTAACACACAAATGAATGACTGAACAACATAAGAACTGTTGTCATTGCCAAGTTATTCCTGACTTTCACCTTTTTATAGAGTTGTGTTGCTTCTGTCCCCTGGAGGTTTTATTTCTCTCATATTGACAAACATAGTCTCTTCATTTGTGCTCCATATTTTCCTTTTTGGAGATTTTCACATACCCTATTTATGAGCAATTTCCTTCTGTTCTTTGTCAATTGACCTCCAGCTGTTCCATCACGTTCCTGGGAGCTTTCTGTCATTTCAGGCACGCTGACCCGTCCCTGAACCGTATCGGTTATTTGGCTCTGAATACATCATCTCAGCCCTGCCCTGGGATTCATCTTAATGCCTGTTTCCTTACTAGAGGCAACCTTGCTGTTGATCAGCTAGAGGTTCCTGCAGCACCTGTGCCTCTTCCTCCCTCCCTGTCTTCTCTGACGGCCTGACCCATTTTCTCATGCACACGTTTAGAACATGTCCTCTGATGACACCATGGGTTCCATGTCGTGGAGCTCATCATTTTGCCTGATGGACTCCCATTCTTAAGTTTGGAATCCACCTGACCGACTCAAATACTTTCCCCTACTTCCCCAGCCCCCGCTCACTAAGGAAGCCCACTGTCTCTTTGCTCGGGTGGGGTCTGTACAGCAGTGCACGGATTTACTCTCACAAAACTGGGCAGCCTTTCCCAGGATTCCTGCTCTGAGCGCCTGCATCTGTCTACCCCGATACTGAGTAGGGCTTTAAAACCCTGGGAGTCAGAGGGAAGACCGTTCTGTTCCTCCATTCTCACTCCACCCCTGTTCCCGAAACGCATGAACCCACAGGCAGACAAAAGTCTTTATGTGTTTCTGGGAATTCTCCTAGCTGCTGAAGCTCATCCACTGACCCTTGATTAAGAGTCTAAGCTTCTGGGGTCTCTTAATCTCCTCCAGGATTTTCCCTCCTCGATAATTTTGAAGAAGGGGAAGAAAATTCCATCCACTTTTCTTGTCTCTGTTGAAACACCACCTGCCGCCATCTACCCGCACGGCATCCCTTCTTCCCCTCGAAGATTAACCCTCTAAACTGCTTTCATTTTTCCCTCCCTCCCCCTTGGCTTGTCACCTTCTTCCTGAGTGAGCCTCACTTCCTTAGGTGCATGTTTATCATCTAAAAGCACTTACCCATTGTTGCCAATCACCCCAATCCCTTCCTCTAAGGGTTACTGTGAGGATAAAAATGAAATCTCAGATGTGCAAAGGCCCTGAAACATTAACATGCGGTAGCATTGTGTGGCCTTATAATGACGAGGACGACTCGTCTGTTCTTTGAGGCAGCTCCGTCTGCTTCTTGCTTTATGCCCTTTTGTCACCGGTGTTCAAAGCACAGCATTGTCTTTGGCCTTCACAACAGAGGCCCTCTGCTTTCCAAAGGCCTCTTCCCCATCCTTCTTTCCCTTGACATGCGTGGTCTTGCTCAGCTCCACCCCCCTTCATCCAATTACCTGGCTTGGACTAAGTGAATCCCGTTACTTCTGTTATCTGCTCCCTTTGCCTCCCCTGCCTCCTCCCTCTCTTTCCAATGTGCTGCTCAGAATGATGAGCTCACTGAGGTTTTTGCCGGCCTGCTGCCAGGCGTGTTCAAAGAAACAGCTTTCACGTCCATGTCCTTGCTGGTAGATTATCAACACTCTGCCTAGAGTTTCTTTTTCATTGTTCCTGAGCCCATTCTCTTTCTCTTAAGCATCAGTTGAAGGCTGGCTAGGGTGGAGCAGGTACGGTCTTTGGGCGCAGCCTCAAGGTCGGCAGCGTATAGTTTCCATGTGGAGAGACTCATCTGCTCACGTGCTAGGGAGCTCGGAGGACACCCCCCCCCCCACGGAGCTGGGGCTGTGCAGGGAAAGAGATGGAACAGGAACGTGCCTAGATGCAGAAGAACGGCAGTCACGAGAAGGGGTTTTCTCGGGGGGGAGCAGTAGAGAGTGAAGCAAGCTGCTGAGAATAAGAAGGTTTGGCTCGCTAGGAAGTTGGGAGGGAGAGGGGGAACGGGCAGTGTAGGCAGCTTCTGGATGCACGGAAAGACGGCCTAGATGCTCACGAGACTGAGAGTCATTGCCCTGCGCTGGCCCCGATTCACCAAGCACAGTCTTTTTCTCTTGTGTTAATGCTCAGATTTGTCCAGGGTTGAGGTTTTACGAACATTGGGTGATACAGATGTAGAATGGACAACAGAGGGAAGGATTTTATAAAATCGTGGCTCAAATTAGGGATTGTTCGGCCTGTATTAAAATAGGAGGGGAATAAAGATCAAGATCAGAAAAAAATACAAAAAATGGGCGGAAGATGTAAACAGACAGTTCTCCAAAAAAGACATACAGATGGCCGAGAAACACATGAAAAGATGTTCAGCGTCACTCATTATTAGAGAAATGCAAATCAAAACCACGATGAGGTACCACCTTACACCAGCCAGAACGGCCATCATCCCGAAGTCTACAAACTATCAGTGCTGGAGAGGGTGTGGAGAAAAAGGAACCCTAGTACACTGTTGGTGGAATTGTAAGTGGGTGCAACCACTGTGGAAAGCAGTATGGAGATGCCTCAGAAAACTAAACATAGAACTACCATTTGACCCAGCAATCCCACGCCTGGGCATCTATCCAGAGAAAACCAGGACTCGCAAAGACACGTGTACTCCGACGTTCATTGCAGCACTGTTTACAATAGCCAAGACATGGAAACAACCTCAATGTCCATCGACAGAGGAGTGGATCCAGAAGATGTGGTACATATACACCATGGAATATTACTCAGCCATTGAAAGGAACGAAATACTGGCTTTTTTAGCAACGTGGATGGACCCAGAGATTATCATACTAAGTGAAGTCAGCCGTACAATGAGACACCAACATCAAATGCTTTCACTGACATGTGGAACCTGAAAAAAGGACAGACGGAACTTCTCTGCAGAACAGATGCTGACTCACAGACAATGAAAAACTTTAGGTCTCCAGAGGAGACAGTTTGGGGGGGTGGGGGGATGTGCTTGGGTTGTGGGATGGAAATCCTGTGAAATTGGATTGTTATGATCATTATACAACTACAGATGTGATAAATTCATTTGAGTAATAAAAAAATGAAAAAAAAATCAGAAAAAAATAGAGGCTCCAGTGGACTGGACGTTGCGGAGGCAGAATGACCTGTGAGGGGTGAGTGCTGCAGGAAGGGCCGTGGAGAGTCATCATGAAAGGACCGTGTCAGACTCGGGCTAGTTCCCAGTGAGGACAACGGCGAGTGCGGCCACAGGGAGTGAGTAGCAGAAACGACGTTCTTCGGCGATGAGGAAGCGGGAGGCTGGGGGTCGGCTGGGGGTCGGCTGAGTCGTCCAGAGTGACACTGAAGTCCAAAGAGAAAAAGACGAAGCAGAAAATACGGAAGATTCTATACCAAGTTCCAGAGCCCTTCCCGACAATGACTCTCACTGGGAAGCTGGTAGAAGGCAGAAAACGTAAGAACTAGTAGGCACTCTAGCCAATGGCACAGGCTTTAAAGGAGAAAGGTGTTTATACAGGCGTGGAGAAGGAAGGGCCAGCAGGTCACGGAGAAATCTAGAAAACCGTTCCCCTTCCTCCCAGCCCCAGGGGTGTGGGGCGCTAGGAAGAGGGCCACAGAAGTTAGAATATCCTCAAAGAGACTGGAGTTCAAGGTCACACAGCTGCCACGATGTCCGAGGAGGTTTACTGTGGGGCAGGGTCCCTGGGGACACCGTGGTGCAGGGAAGGACGAACAGAAAGGAGAGATGCCTTAGAGGCAGTGGGGCTGAGGGCACCGAAGCCGTAGCACAATGTATTCAAACTAATCTTTATTTAAGCTTCTCTTTTCCTATATCCTTTGTTTGAGAATAAAGAAAAGAAATAGGCTCTTTTGTGAGCAGAAATGTCAGCGAGGCTATCAAATAATCCCAGCACTCTTATCCTGGTATTTTCTCTGGAATAAGTTGTTTATATTCCTGGTTCCAAAGCTGACATCCAATCTATTGCCAGCTAGGATTTATAGAGTTTAATAAGGGCATTTCTGGGGTTCATCTCTGTTGAATCTATAATAACTATTCCTCAGTACAAGAAGTCATCATCTTGTTTTGTGTCACCCAGTTAAAGAAGACACTCTAGGTTTCTTTTTTTTAGTGTTTAAAAAGCACATCCAATATTGTTCATCCAATAGTGTTCATTAAATTTTCTTGCACAAGTATCCAATTGCATCTTCCATTTTAGTTCCCTCAAAACTAAATATTGTAAGTACAGACTATTCTTTCCGTCTCTCTCTCTCTCTTTTTTTTTTTTTTTTTTTTTGGTCTTTTTTTTTTTTTAAGGCTGTACTCGCAGCACAAGGAGGTTCCCAGGCTAGGGGTGGAATCGGAACTGCAGCTGCCGGCATACACCACAGCCACAGCAACACAGGATCCGAGTCATGTCTGCGACCTACACCACAGCTCACAGCAACACCGGACCCTTAACCCAGTGAGTGAGAACAGGAACCAAACTCGCATCCTCATGGGTACTGGTCGGGTTTGTTAACCCCTGGACCACGACAGGAACTCCTCTTTTTCTCTGTTCAGTTTCTCTTTTCTCTTGTGTACCTCGCCTTCTTAGAAAAATTGCTCAGCAATTCCTTCACAGTGTAACATGTTTTTATGATGCTTTGGTCTAAGGAATAGTGTGTAATTTCTCTGAACTTTACTGAGTTGGGCTAATAGCTGATGTCCAGGCAGAACTGATCCCCTGTATTAAGGTTATTTTTCGGTGCAAAGGTTTTCTTGGGCTTGCAGAGCTAATCTCGAGCACTGGCTTCGCTCCACGACACAGGTGTGATACGCGCATTCCTGCAGCTACTCCCTTGCACCGTTTCCCACGGTGAGACACAGAGCATTCACACCTACACACCCAAGCCCCCCTCGTCTTGCCTCCTGCTGCCCTTCACCCTAATTCATGCAAAATGACAAGAGTGAAGGTTCCATGTGATGGGAATAACAGGCGGAGGTTAATACGGTGTCAGGTACAGGGAGCCACAACTCCCTGAACCCTGCCTCTGTTGAGCACACAAAGTCCCAAGGAAAATACAGATTCAGGGGACAAAGCAAGCTGGACCAGGCCACACCCACACACTTGTGACCCTTCGATGACGGTGACCTGGTGCCTGGTTTTCAGGTGGGAGATGCACCGAAGAGCAGCTGCATTCTGCCCACCTTGGGGATTAAGTGAGGAGAGGGAGGAGAAGCGCTTCTATTGGGGACCCCCACCCCTGAAGGACGAGGGTCAGCGCCCGAGGTCAGGCACCTGTGCTGAGGAAGGACACAGAGCTGTGCGTGGCCTTTGAACCCTCAACAACCCAGATCGCCCAACCTAAGAGGTGATAGCGACAACTCTCTACTCTTTTCAGGAAAAAAGCTCGGATACACTTTCAACAACCGGAACTTTCACAACGTGTCTTTGGGGCAGGGGCAGGAGGTGGTGGCTGAGGCCGCGCTGGACCTGGCTGCCAAGAAGGGTCACTGGGTTATTTTGCAGGTACGCCCCTTCTGCCCAGATCGCCCCCCTTCCTGTCTGGACCCCCACAGACCTCTGGGCCGCCTTTCCTCCCAGGCCCTCGTCCCCTGACTTCCCGCTCTCCCCATGTGCCCTGCTCCTCTCCCCTCCCCATCCCACCCCAACCATTTGCCTTCCCCCCCCCCCCGCCCCCGTCACCTGCTCCCGCCACTTTGTCTGGCTTAGATCACTCCACCCACAGAAGGACACACGCTCAGGAAGTCGGGACTTTTCAGGCTGCCAATCCTCCATGCATTCCAGGGGACTGTTCTGCTCCGCCTCTCTGTTCTGTCACACGTTGCATGCTCGTCATTACCTGTGTGACTAGAACGTCACATGTGTAACTAGAACTTGGTCTCTTCGTTGAGAGTTGATGTTGGCGTCTGGAGATCTGGAACACCTACTGCCGAGTTTCATGAAACACAGGAAGTAAAGGCGCCCTCTGCTAGCATGGCCTGGCCTCTTATTCCTGCTTTATGCAGCTTGCATGGATGCTGGCACCGTGGCAGAGCAAGCATCTCTCCTATAACACCCTCCAACCTCCAGCTACACAGAAGTGATTGCTTATATGGCCATGTCTTCTCTGCATTTTCCTTATTTGCCTCCACACCCAGCACACTACCGTGAAGGCCGTAGAGGCTCAGCCAAAGCCTGCCAGGTGAATCCGTGAGAAACTCAGTGATGGGAAGGACCAGTGGAAAAGCCAGTCCCGCCCCTCCCGTCTGGCTTTGATTACCAAGAGCTTCCACTGTCCACTTCATCCTTAATCACCCCATTACTGGTTTGGAGCCTCACTGCAGAGGGATCCGCTGTTCCCTGGGGCTCCTTCTCCAGAAATAGTGGGGATCTCAGGAGAAAGAAGAGGGACTGGAGGTGGGGTGGGGGATGGTCCCTGCTTCCTCCCACTGGATCAGCCTGGTGCTGGGAGGGTGTGGCCTCCCCAACCTTCTCAGGCTTGTTTGCCAGAGACCCCTTCTGGGCACTGGTGCCCTCGGGAACCCAGCGTCCAGACAGTGAGCAGAGAGTTTCCTCCCCTGCACCCACCGCCACCCTGGACCCCGCATCTCTCCGATGGGGCTTCTGAGAGCACGCGAGGATTACACTCAGATGGGGGGATTCCTGAAGCCGTGGCTGAGTTTCTCACAGTCTCGCGGAGCCCTGGCTCTCCAGGCACCCACCGACTCTCCACTGCCAGGGAGTGATTATAACCTGAATTCTTTCATGCAACAAATTGTCATTTCAGCAACCACTACTCACTCTTGTGTAGCATCTCACAGTACACAAAGCCCTTTCAAATCCATTACCTTTGATTCTTTGCAGCAACCCTGTGAAATAAGTATGGCAAATATTATTATTATTTCTCCTTTCATTGGAGAGAAAGTAGCACTCAGAGACCAGATTGCTGGGGCCCAAGTGCTGGGCTTGGTGCCGATCTGTGTATTTAAGGCTCTGCTAGCAGGCTTCCTCAAATATTTATCAAGGAGCTTTTATCTATCCATCATAATGAAACATATTGCAATGAAGCAAAGTGACTATCCTCACTGAAGTGAAAATGCGTTCTGCAAGGTAGTGCTAAGAAATAAGTGTAGTGTAGATGGACAGACAGACAGATAGGAATCGCCTGGGGAAGGAGAAGGGCTCAAAGGCCAGCCGAGGAGCTTGGGCTTAGAGCAGGAGCCTTCCCTGTGTGGGCACAGCAAGGTCCCAGTGTGTTTTAGGAAGATAAGTTCGGCAACAATTAGCAGAATGGTTTGGGGAGGGGGAGAGAGGAAGGAAAGCCAGCTAGAAGGAGTGTAGATGAGTGCTTTTCAAATGTTAACACGCATACAAATCACTGAAGGGTCTTAATTAAAATGCACTAACTCAGTAAGTCTGAGTCTGCATTTCCAAACAGCTCCCAGGTAGTGCCACCATTGCTGGCCCATGGGCTCCAGTTTTGAGTAGCTTTTCAAATGTTAACACGCATACAAATCACTGAAGGGTCTTATTAAAATGCACTAACTCAGTAAGTCTGAGTCACGCTCACAGGCATGCACGCTCCCAGGTAGTGCCACCATTGCTTGCCCATGGGCTCCAGTTTTGAGTAGCTTTTCAAATGTTAACACGCATACAAATCACTGAAGGGTCTTATTAAAATGCACTAACTCAGTAAGTCTGAGTCACGCTCACAGGCATGCACGCTCCCAGGTAGTGCCACCATTGCTTGCCCATGGGCTCCAGTTTTGAGTAGCAAAGGTTCAAAACACCCAGGTGTCAAATACGGGGATCTGGAGCTGGAATGTAACCACCGCTCAGACCCTGGAAGGGTGGACCCCAGACCCGCAGCATCAGCATCACCCGAGAACTTGTTAGAAATGCAAGTTCTCAGGCCCCACTCTGGATAACTACATCAACCACCCTGGGCTAGAGCCCAAGAATCTTTGTTTCCACAAGCCCTCTAGGGGATTCCAGTGTCTGGTCAGGTTTGAGATCCTTGTGCTGGAGACTTAGGACCTTGAGGGATAGGATTCAGTTGCAGGACGCAAGGGGTCCCCATTACTGGGAACCTCAAGACTCATGCTGAGATGTGACTTCTTTGATGCTCCTGGAGCTGCCTTCCTGATAACTGTTTAAGCAGATGCCCGCATTGGGCGGGGGGGTCCTTCCTTCCCACCAGAACATCCACCTGGTAGCCAAGTGGCTCGGTACCCTGGAGAAGAAGCTGGAGGAGCACAGTGAGAACAGCCACCCAGAATTCAGGGTCTTCATCAGTGCCGAGCCCGCACCCTCCCCTGAGGGCCACATCATCCCCCAGGGCATCCTGGAGAACTCCATTAAAATCACCAGCGAGCCGCCCACAGGCATGCACGCCAACCTGCACAAGGCCCTGGACAACTTCACTCAGGTACAGCCCTGGGGGCGGGGAGAAGGGCACCTGCATTAAGAGGGCTGACCCACCTGGTGGGAAAGAGCGCCCCGCTGGGGCGGGGGGGGGCGGGTGCCAGCGGGCTGTGGGCAGTGCCAGTGTGGGCAAAATGCCTTCCCTTCACATGTGACCTCCACCCCGTGCCCTCCGAGTGCAGCTCCCAATTCCCAGGTACACCTGGGGGAGCCGAGCTTAGCGCCTTTCTTTGTCAAGAGGTGGAGGGGAGACTGCTCCGCCCATGGACGTGCTACACAGTCCAAGACGGAGGAGCACAACGCGCTGTAGACCTAAGTGACACGATGCGCTGGTCACACACGTACGGGCCGAACCTGCTGTCTCCAAGCAGGGGAAGGGGCCCTCGTTTAGGTGCTAGCAGCAGACATCTCCGTGGATCTTAAGCATCGAGGGTGTGAATTCCCCAAGCATCGAAGAGTGGGGATCTGGACGTGGAATGTAACCGAGTGTCAGACTCATAACGTGTGGCCTCCACATCACCTGGGACCTTGTTAGAAATGCAAGTTCTCAGGCTCCCACCCCAGACCAACTGACTCAAACACGCCGGGTAAGGCCCCAGAGGGTTCTGTCACACGGGCCACCGTGGGAACACTCTGCTACAGGGCAGCTCGAATATCAAGGTGTGGGGTCCAAACGCAGGCGGCTACATGACCGGGATTCCCCTTACCGTGCGGAGGGTCTGTTTAAAGCCAAGGCCAGGCCCACGGGCCACTGGCTCCATGCATCTTCTCAGGAAGGCATCTTTTCTGGTTGCTTCTTCTTTGGGGAGTCTGCCTCCCTGGGAAAGAGTATACGAGGGTGTGAAGGCCGGAGGATGGGGCCACAGGCCACCTGCGGTCCATCTGCCACACCAGCCTTGGTGGAGTCCAAGGGTGAGGATCTAGGGTCTGTCCTCTCTGACTCCATCTTGCCAGACCACCAGTGGGTCTCTTGCTTCACGGAACCCATGCTAAACTCACAAGTTCCAGATGGGTCATGCAGGTGACCTGAAAGATGCCGTCCAGCGGGACAGCATTCTGGTTAGTCCACTATAACCCGCCAGGACCAGCAGCCCCTTTGGGGTTGAACTTAAAATGAGATGAAGCCCGTTTGGCAGCAGAGTCTCAGAAGATTTCACTGAGTGTTTGATGTGCTTGCTCTTGGCATCAGAGTGAAGCAGCCAACTTGGAGAGAAGCTTCAGAAAGTTCCGAGAAGCTGAGCTTATCTGGTCTCCTCCTTTTCCGCTCACCTTCCCAACCCAGCTCCAAAACGCCCACGTAATCTGAAGCCCGGAGAATGGGGGAGCATGACCAGAGACTCAGGGTATTTGAGCTTACTGGGTTTTGTTACCTGCTCACTGCAGCGTGGGGAGAAGGCAAGGTGCCTTCTTGTTCAGGGGCATTTCTTTCTTTCTTATTTTTTTATTTTTTCCAAAATAGGTTGCCTCTTAGGGACTCTATACCAGAGGTCAGAACTTCTCAATTTTCTAGATTTTTATATTCCATACAGGGGAAATACACATTCTTAAGTTTGAAATCTACAGACTTCTTTACAGGAGGTTGTAGCTAGTTCCAAGCAAAGACATTTTTGCTGTGAGACGGCAGAGGGGCCGTACCTCAACTGAGAGATGGACAAGCAAGAGACAGTGTATCCGTGCCCTGGAGCCATGGCTGGCAGTAAAGGCCAGGTGCCAGTGCCTGCTGTGACGGGGTAAACCTCAAGACATGAGGCTAAGTGAAAGCAGTCAGGCACAAACCTTCTCCTCCTGTGTGGCTCCATCTACACGAAATGGCCAGCATGGGCAGGTCTCTAGAGGCAGAAAGTAGATGGGGGGTGCCTCGGGCTGGGCTGGGAATGTGGGGGAGTGGAGAGCGGTTTCTCTTCGGGGTGATTAAAGAGTCTAAAGCCAGGCGGTGGCGACGACCACCTGACTCTGCAAACGAGCTAAAACCAGGGAGGTGTGTCGTCAGCTCCCCAAACTCGCGGCCCGAGAATCCTGTCTGCGTGCTCGTCGGCTGAAGACTCTTCTCGCCTGCAACTCACCAGAAAAAAATGGGAGATGAAAAGGCCTCGGGGAGCGCCACAGAGTGAATGCACGAAACACCGCGGAGCCGTCCCCTTAGACCGTGAGGACGGCCACTTTTATGATATGTGTATATTTTACCATCGTTTTTAAAATTAACAGCTGAGGGTGGGAAGATCTCAGGATGCAGCCCCCTGCTCTGGTGAAGGATGCAGCAGCAGGGGGGCCCTGGCCTTGTGCCCGGAGAGTCCCAGACCGGGGCCAGGGAAGGAGGCAGCTGCCGCTTCACTCCTTACAGCTCCTAGTAATCCGCATTATAGACGGAGCCTGGGCAGGGTTATTATCACCTGCAGCCACGCCTGGCTTCCTCGTCTCTGCCTCCGCATGAGCCCTGTCCTTGGGCTTGTGTCCCTGCAAGGCAACGTCCAGTCTTGGTTATCAAGCGTCCCAAATGATGCTGGCTTTTCCTGGTTCCGCTGTCCCTCAGTGGTTGGTGTTCGGGCCATTGATCCCTCTTCCGAAACTCATCCTGAGGACGGGGATAGGTTCTGAGGAGCTGCACTGTTCACGAGAGTTTTAACTGCTCCGCTCGGCACAGGCGCCTGGATCACACCCGCAACGAGCCACCCTCTTCCTTCGGAGCCGTGTTTTAATCATTTAAGGGACAGACTGCAGAACTGAGCTCTTCTTATCCCTGCTGCCCTGATGCTGTGCCGTTCAGGGGTGATTATTTCATTCTGACTTGCATTCGCCTGTGCCCCCGTCAGCCAGTTTCAGAGTGCGACGTCTTGCCTTCCTGCTCGAAGGCCTTTTTCAGCAGGTTTTTTCAGATGTGTCCGAGGAGGCAAAGGAAGCCCCTACAGGTCTGCAGAGAACCGCTCCGTCCAAAACACAGTTAGCAGGTTCTTACTTGCACGTGGTGGTCACTTTGTCCTCGCCGCCACCTCTGACCTTTCACATCAGTGCCTTCATGGCCAACATGATCCCCATCCAAGGTGCCATAGGGACCCCCCACAAATCCAGAAAGAGAGAGACTGTCACAGGTTCTCCATGGGAAAATCAGACCTACCAGAAGCTTCATCTCTCCTGTCTCCTCTGCTTCCCTCCCCCCGTGAGCCAAGTCCAAGGACCACTTCTTAGAAGAAATGCCAGGACTGAACCAGTCCAGTGTGTGCGAGCCTTGAAAGGGCCTCTCCTGAGCTCCAGCGGCAGCATCCTGCTCCTTGCTGAACAGAGAGGCTCCCATCCCGAGGAATTGTCTAGCGCCAAAGACTCCAGGGTTCTCGTCCTCACAGCCCTGCAAAATGCAGCTTCCTCGCCCACCATCCTCACCCCCCCCTTAAAATCTAAGCACAGCTCCATGGACTCCCTCTGGACTCCCTCATGCTTCTCGCCTCTTTCCCTCCCTCCCGTCTTTCATCCTCTCCTCCAGAGCCACGCCATTTCCCCACCTTATGCTCTGCAGCCGGGACCCCGTGGAGCTCTTGCTTCTGCAGCCACGTGCTGCTCACCCCTGCTCAGAAGGTGACAGAAGGTGAAGGGCACAGCATCCCTCAGTGCTTGTGGCTCCGATTCCCACCCTCCCCTGGCAGATGGGGGCACCAGCAGTAATTACACCTACTGAGGTTCCATGCTGGGCAGGAAGCACACGGCAGGAAGGAGCGAAATCAGGGCCGATGCTGCGGGAGCGCCGAGTGAGGTTAACATGACAAACACCGCACTTGCATGGCACACCACCCCGATTTCCATGAGCTACGCCTGGGAGCCTAGTGAGCACGTCCCTATGCGCCGTCTTTAACCGTAAACCAGACCCATCACGAGCTGAATCTAAGCCTTAGCTCTGATTCTAAACTAATGCCCGGCCTCTGCAAGGCCCCCTCAAACCCGGTTCCATGCCTGTCTGAGATGCAGTCCACAGCCCTGAGGTAGCTCAAACCCTCACCAGGACAAAGCAACCCCACCACCCGAAGCCACACCCCGCCTTCCCTGCATCATGGCAGCTCTGCCCTGACGCTGGAGGCAACACTTCCTTGCAGGACACCCTGGAGATGTGCTCCCGGGAGACGGAGTTTAAGAGCATCCTCTTTGCACTTTGTTACTTTCACGCTGTGGTGGCAGAACGACGAAAATTTGGGCCCCAAGGATGGAATCGCTCCTACCCCTTCAACACTGGGGACCTCACCATCTCTGTGAACGTGCTCTACAACTTCCTGGAGGCCAACGCCAAGGTAAGGGTTCCAGCCGGTGCGGGGCCGGCGGGGGAGGGCACCTCTGAGAAGGATGGTGCGGCTTCAGCAGGGGAGGGGGGTGCTTACAGGGCATGTCTGCAGCCTCCCTGAAGGACTGAGGAAGGGCGAGGTTAGTCGTGTCACCAACCCCAGGGCCAGCCTGAGGCCAGGCGTGAGTACCGTGGTGAGGGGGCCAAGACCGCTCAGGAAACCACAGCAGCGACTCACTCCTGCTGTGAGCCAGTCCCAGGGCGTCCCTCCCTGAGCCCCCACACCACGACCTGTACATGCCCAGCATCACAGGGGGTGGTGACTGGTGGGTGAGCCCCCACAACTCACCTAATACAAGCCAAGTGCCCAATTTCATTCGCCAAGAACACAGATCTTCTCGGGGTGCATACAGCTCCTCACGTAAGCATCGTCTTGCCAAAGTTAAAGAAGCTAAATGCTTGCTGCACCCCACCTCCATTATTCTCTGTCTGATGTTTCCATTTCAAAGAAAACTTACACTAACGATCCACACTCCCCATTTAAGAGAATGTTTATACCACTAGGCTCTTTTGGTTCATGAACCAAACACAGGTCTGCAAGGCCACTTCCTCTTCCTTTTGGGGAAAATGAATCTGGGCCAGAAGCCATGCCCCTGCCTTGAGCTCAGGGTCCTGGAAAGCCCACCACACGACACACCTGCTGCGTGGCCACAAGGCTTCCTCCAAGCGGCCTCCCTCCCTCGCTCTAAGGCCCGTGAACGTGCATGCATACTTCATTCACTCTGAACTTTCAGGGAGACAATTAATACGCTCATTAATGGCAGGATATCAGAAAAGGACCCATGTCCTCCCTTCCCTCCATGTGACATGGGCGGGCTCAGAGGGCCTGCAGGTAGAGCTTGACCTTACTGCCACAGTCAACGACCACCGAAGAGGGCAGGCCTGTGCGCAAGAGCCTTGGCGCTGTACCAAATTCCCGCTCTTGCCTGTAACTCCTCAAGCATTTAATGAGCCCCCACACGGTCGACCCTGCTGGGCTTCAGGTACGCAAATGACAGTGCCCCCAATCTCGAGAACCACCCCATCTGCGGCTTACGCTCTGCCCACCATCGGGCCAGCCGGAGGCCATGCGGCTCTTCCCTTCCTTCCGTCTCTCAGGTCCCCTACGATGACTTGCGCTACCTCTTTGGCGAGATCATGTATGGAGGTCACATCACCGATGACTGGGACAGGAGACTCTGCAGAACCTACCTGGAGGAGTTCATTAAACCAGAAATGCTGGCCGGAGAGCTGTCCCTGGCCCCGGGCTTCCCACTCCCAGGCAACATGGACTACCGTGGTTACCACCAGGTAGGGCTCCGCCTATGCTCTCGGGACCCAGGACCCAGCTCCTTCCACGCTGCCCGCAGGACTGGGGCTGCTCGTGCAGGGCAGGGAGGCCGGCCTAGGGAGCCTGCGCACGTCCAGCATGGCTCCCAGCCTGTTCAGTTGGAGAGTTCTAGGATTTCTAGCCCCAAATTCATGGTAAAATTGAACTTCGAGAGATCTTTTTCTTCTCCATGGTTGGTTCGATAATTCTGTCTGTTGCTCGTTTTACATCTGGGGCATTTATTTGATTGTTTTTGTTCAGGATATTGACAGAATCACTAGGAAGAAAATTCCAGGCAAGAACTTAGCCAATTCTGGGTAAAGTTTGTGTTAGTGATTCTAAGCGTCTTCAGAGGCGCATGGCCTCGTGGGTGCACCCCTCACCCTCCTAGTCTCTGCCGGGTGCTATGAACATAGACACGTGGACTCACGCCAAGAAAACTTTCTCACGGAGCCTTTTCATTCTGTCACTTTGGGTTTTCATTTCACCATCCCTTCAGCTCTTTCTAAGGTGTGCCTCTTTGCCTATTTAGCCTGCCATGAAAATGTGTTCAAAGGCAACTAAAAAAAAAAACAAGACGTCTTTAACAGTGCTTGACTTTTGAACACGCCTAAAAGAACTCTTGAACGCCAGACTTAAGGAAGTCCGGTCGTAGGAACGTTAACTACAAGCTTTAAACATTTTTTTAATTCCTAAAATTTAAGAAGGTAAGTTGTAAAAGTTGTTTGATCCAGAAAATCTGGGCCTGTGAGAAGAAATTAAAAACAATAAGCCTCTTGAGTCTGAAAGAGAATGGATGTGTGCACATGTATAACTGAATCACTTTGTTGTACCGCAGAAATTATCACATTGTAAATCAACTGTACTTCAATTAAACTGAAAAAAGAAAAGGAAAGAAAAAGAAAAAAGAAACAAACCAAAACCCAATAAGATTCTTGAAAGTAAACAAAATAATTTTTTTAAATAAACGCTCTGAAAGCCTTAGCCAAGAGAATTGGGCAAGAGCGTCCCCTACTGTCTGTGGAGCAATTTACCAGGAGGCTGGAGTCAACAATTTGACAGGAAGCTGGATGGATGACAGGACCCTGGTTTGCACACTTTGCAATCACGCGGGGAGACTTCCCTCTTCTTCAAGCCTCTCTTGAATCTCTCCGTTAATAGGGCACCTTCCAGGAGTCCAGGAGTGTGCTGGGCGTTGGAAGAAATGCAAAAATAGGCAAATTTGCATTCAGGAAACGAGCTAAATAATCTTTTACTTAGAAGTTACTAACGCCAAGAAATCGTCCCAGCCAGCGTGGGAGCTAAACTTGAGGGATATTTTCTCACGATAATAAAGGGAAGCGGCGCGGAGGGACTCGGCGCCCGGTCCGCCAAGGAAGTGGGCCTGAGGGGCCGGGGAGGACGTCTCAGGGGCGGCGGAACCTGGCCCACCCAACTGACCACAGACGTGTTGTTTGTGTGACACCCTGTTGTCAGCTCTTTTAATTCGAATGCTTTCTGCCGGACACAGGAACTCGGGCAGCAAAGCTCGCCTCGAGCTCCCGCAGGATTGCGACGTTTATTCCGCGGAGCGGGCCCGGTCTGCGTGTGGCTTTCTCCCTGACTTGGATAAACAGAGGGGAGCGAAGAGGACTTTAACGGGGGCACCAGGCAGGGGCAGCGTGCGGAAGGACTCTGAGAAGCCCCTCGGCGGGGAGGCCAGGGCAGCCGGCGCGGTGGGAGGAGCGGAGATCGGGGGTGAATCTGCCGCCGCTGCCCGCCGCCCGCTGCCCGCTGCCCGCTGCCCGCCGCCCGCCGCCCTAAGGAGAAGGGGCTCAGGCCTGCGGCGGTTCTGGAGAAGCGGCCGCGCCTCCGCAGCCGGCCGCTGACGGGCGCACACCGCGCGGACGGGGGTCTCGGGGGCGGCCTCTCCCTGGAGGCCCAAAGAGGCCCTGGCGCCTGGGGCCTGCTCTGGCCGCTGACGGCCCGGCAGGGGACGAGTCCGGTGGGCGATGGGACGCCGGTCCGGTTGGTTTTCAAGGGAGCTCGCCCTTGACTTTCAGTACATTGACGCCCAGCTGCCCCCCGAGTCGCCCCATCTCTACGGGCTCCACCCGAACGCGGAGATCGGCTTCCTGACCCAGACCTCGGAGAAGCTCTTCCGCACGGTGCTGGAGCTGCAGCCCCGGGACAGCCAGGCCGGCGAGGGAGCGGGGGCCGCACGGGAAGAAAAGGTACGTGGAGGGGAGCCTGGACCGCCCAGGGCGCCCGCGCTCTCGGCGGCCGCGGGGGTGCACAGCGCAGGCCGCAGGCGCGCCTTCCCCGGCTCCGGCTCCGGCTCGGGGCTCCCCTTCACCTCCCAGAGCCCCGCCGCAATCACGTGACCGCGCGGGCCCTCGGGGGCCCCTGGGAGAACCAAACGCGGGGTGTGGCAGTGCTTCGCTCCTACAGCCAAAGACAGGTTTCATTCCATCTGCCAGAGGGCAGAAAGGCAGGACTGAACAATCGTGGTTTGGGAACCTGAAACTGAACTCAGTATTCCTTGGCAAACCAGGTAATGATGGGTGGGGAGCTGTGCCCAAACACCCCGCCCTCATTCCACCACTGGGCGCTGGTGTGTGTGAACTCATTCCTCTTTCAGACGAAAATGCAGGCTCTCTGTGAATGGCGTTTGGTCCCAGAGTCTCCTACCACAGCTGAATGCTGCTGAGGACAGGATTCGCCAGACTTCAGGAGCGTGGAGGGGAATTGGGTAGAGGCAGAGGAGGGCGGGTCTGGGTTTAGGATGCCCAGCAGCAGTCTGGGGGCTCTGTTCCTGGTGAGGGCACAGCAGAGGGCAGAAAAGAAACCGACTCAAAGTGAAACTTCTCTGGGAAGCTTTCCTAAGGCAGTTCGCCTTCCAGCAGACTCACCCTTCCTCCTTCACCCCTCCTCCCTCCGCAATACTGCCCAGCTTCCTTTAATTAGAGACTCCCTGTTACAAGGAAACATACGGGGAAGATTGTGTGGCTGACTTCACTTAGCATGATAATTTCTAGGTCCATCCATGTTGCTAAAAATGCTGGTATTTCATTCATTTTAATGGCTGAGTAATATTCCATTGTGTATATGCACCACATCTTCTTGATCCAGTCCTCTGTCGATGGACATTTAGGTTGTTCCCACATCTTGGCTATTGAAAATAGTGCTGCAGTGAACACAGGAATACATGTGTCTTTTCAAGTCATGGTTTTCTCTGGATAGAAGCCCAGGAGTGGGATTGCTGGATCAAATGTAGTTCTATGTTTAGTTTTCTGAGGAATCTCCATACTGTTTTCCACAGTGGTTGCACCAATTTACAATCCCACCAATAGTGTACTAGGGTTCCTTTTTCTCCACACCCTCTCCAGCACTTACTGTTTGTAGACTTTTTTTTTTTTTGCCTTTTTTTTTTGCCTTTTTTTTTTTTTTTTTTTGCCGCACCCATGTCATATGGAGGTTCCCAGGCTAGGGGTCTAATCAGAGCTGTAGCCGCCGGCCTACACCAGAGCCACAGCAACACAGGATCCAAGCCGTGTCTCCGACCTACACCACAGCTCACGGCTACACTGGATCCTTAACCCACTGAGCAAGGCCAGGGATGGAACCCGCAACCTCATGGTTCCTCGTCGGATTTATCAACCACTGCGCCATGACGGGAACTCCTGTTTGTAGATTTTTTGATGGCCATTCTGGCTGGTGTAAGGTGGTACCCCAGAGTGGTTTTGATTGGCATCTCTCTAATAATGAGTGAAGTTGAGCATCTTTTCATGTGTTTTTTTGGCCATCTGTATATCTTCTTTGGAGAATTGCCTGTTTAGATCTTCTGCCCATTTTTGTTTGTTTTTTTTTTTGGTTTTGAGCTGCAGAAGGTGTTTATAAATTTTGGAGATTAATCCCTTGTCAGTCGATTCATTTGCAAAGTTTTTCTCCCTTTCTGTGGGTTGTCTTTTCATGTTGTTTAGGGTTTCCTTTGCTGTGCAGAAACTTTTAAGTTTGATTAGGTCCGTTTCTTTATTTATGTTTTTATTGTCAATACTTGAAGAGATGGATCTGAGAAGATGTTGCTGTCATTTATGTCAGAGAGTGTTTGGCCAATGTTTTCCTCTAAGAGTTTTATAGTGTCCGGTCTTCTATCTAGGTCTTTAATCCATTTGGAGTTGATTTTTGTGTATGGTGTTAGGGAGTGTTCTAATTTCCTTCTTTTCCATGTGGCTGTCCAGTTTTCCCAGCACCACTTATTGAACAATCTGTCTTTTCTCCATTGTATATTCTTGCCTCCTTTGTCATAGATTAGTTGGCTGTAGGTTCGTGGGTTGAACTCTGGGCTTTCTATCCTGTTCCACTGATCTATAGTTCTGTCTTTGTGCCAGTACCATATGGTTTTGATGATTGTTGCTTTGTAGTATAGCCTGAAGTCCAGGAGCCTGATTCCTCCAGCTCCATTTGTGTTTTTCAGGATGCCTTTGGCTATTATGGGTCTTTTGTGCTTCCAAACAAACTTTAAAATATTTTGTTCAAGTTCTGTGAAAAATGTCCTTGGTCATTTGATAGGGATTGCACTGAATCTGTAGATTGCCTTAGGTAGTATAGTCATTGTGATCATATTGACTCTTCCAGTCCACGAGCATGGGATGTCTTTCCATCTATTTGTGTCATCTTTGATTTCTTTCATCAATGTCTTATAATTTTCAGAGTACAGGTCTTTTGTCTCTTTAGGAAGGTTTACTCCTAGGTATTTTATCCTTTTGGATGCAATGGTAAACGGGATTGCTTCCCTAATTTCTCTTTCTGCTCTCTCATTGTTAGTGTATAGAAATGCCATCAATTTCTGTGTATTAGTTTTGTATCCTGCGACTTTGCCAAATTCACGGATGAGCTCTAACAGTTTTCTGGTAGAGTCTTTAGGATTCTCTAGGTATAGTATCATGTCATCTGCAAATAGGGATAGTTTTACTTCTTCCTTTCCAATTTGGATTCCTTTTATTTCTTTTACTTCTCCGATTGCTGTGGCTAGGACTTCCAAAACTATGTTGAAGAATAGTGGTGAGAGTGGACATTATTGTCTTGTTCCTGATCTCAGCAGGAATTCTTTCAGCTTTTCACCATTGAGAATGATGTTCGCTGTGGGTTTGTCATATACAGCCTTTATCATGTTGAGGTAGGTTCCCTCTATGCCCACTTTCTGAAGGGTTTTTATCAGAAATGGGTGTTAGGAGTTCCCGTCGTGGCGCAGTGGTTAACGAATCCGACTAGGAACCATGAGGTTGCGGGTTCGGTCCCTGCTCTTGCTCAGTGGGTTAGGGATCCGGCTTTGCCGTGAGCTGTGGTGTAGGTTGCAGACGCGGCTCAGACCCCGCGTTACTGTGGCTCTGGCGTAGGCCGGTGGCTACAGCTCTGATTCAACCCCTAGCCTGGGAATCTCCATATGCTGCGGGAGCGGCCCAAGAAATAGCAACAACAACAAAAGACAAAAGACAAAAAAAAAAAAAAAAAAAGAAATGGGTGTTGGAGTTTGTCAAAGGCTTTTTCCACATCTATCAAGAGGATCATAAGGTTTTGATTCTTCAGTTTGTTCATGTGGTGTATCACACTGATGGATTTGCGGATATTGAAGAACCCTTGCATCCCTGGGACAAATCCCACTTGATCATGATGTACAATCCTTTTAATGTGTCGTTGGATGCGGTTTGCTAGTGTTTTTGTTGAGGATTTTAGCATCAATGTTCATCAGTGAACTTGGCCGGTAGTTTTCTTTTTTTTGTGGTATCTTTGTCTGGTTTTGGTATCAGGGTGATGGTGGCCTCATAGAATGCATTTGGAAGTATCCCTTCCTCTGCAATTTTTTGGAATAGTTTCAGAAGGAGAGGTGTCAGCTCTTCTCTAAATGTTTGATAGAATTTGCCTGTGAAGCCATCTGGTCCTGGACTTTTGTTTGCTGGAAGTTTTTTCATCACAGTTTCAATTTCAGTTCTTGTGATGGGTCCATTCATCTTTTCTATTTCCTCTTGGTTTAGTCTTGGAAGATTGTACTTTTCTAAGAATTTGTCCATTTCTTCTAGGTTTTCTGCTGTATTGGCATATAGTTGCATATGGTAGTCTCTTATGATCCTTTGTATTTCTGTGATGTCCATTGTTACTTCTCCTTTTTCATTTCCAATTTTATTGATTTGAGTCCTCTCTTTTTTTCTTGATAAGTCTGGCTATGGGTTTATCAATTTTGTTGATTTTTTCAAAGAACCAGCTTTTCATTTCGTTGATCTTTTCTATGGTTTTCTTGTTTCTAGTTCATTGATTTCTGCTCTGATCTTTATGATTTCTTTCCTTTTACTAACTTTAGGTCTTGTCTGCTCTTCTCTCTCGAGCTGCTTTAGATGTAAAGTTAGCTTGTTTATTTGAGCTTTTTCTTGTCTCCTGAGGTGGGCTTGTATTGCTATAAACTTTCCCCTTAGAACGGCTTTTGCTGCATCTCATAGGTTTTGGAGTGTCTTATCTTTGTTGTCATTTGCTTCTAGGTATTTTTTAATTTCCTCTTCAATTTCTTCAATGATCCATTGGTTGATTATAGCATGTTGTTTAGTCTCCACGTGTTTGTGTTTTTTGCAGTTTTTTTCTTGCTGTTGATTTCCAGCCATATAGCGTTGTGTTTGGAAAAGATGATGGATATGATTTCAATTTTCTTAAAGTTACCGAGGTTGGACTTGTAGCCCAGGATGTGATCAATCTTAGAGAATGTTCCATGTGCACTTGAGAAGTATGTGAAGTATGTGTTGCTTTTGGATGGAATGTCCTATAAATATGTGTTAAGTCCATCTGGTTTAATGCATCATTCAGGGCCTGTGTTTCCTTATTGATTTTCTGTCTGGATGATCTGTCCATTGCTGTAATTGTGTTAAAGTCCCCCACCATTATTGTGTTATTGTCGATTTGTCCTTTTAAGGTCGTTAGCAGTTGCCTTATATATTGTGATGAACCTATGTTGGGTGTGTAGATATTTAAAATTGTTCTATCTTCTTCTTGGGTTGATCCTTTGATCATTATGTAGTGACCTTCTTTGTCCCTTAAGATATTCTTCATTTTAAAGTCTATTTTGTCTGATATGAGTATTGCTACTCCAGCTTTCTTTTGATCCCCATTTGCATGAAATATTTTCTTCCATCCTCTCACTTTCAATTTGTATGTGTCCCTAGAAGTGAAGTGGGTCTCTTGAAGACAGCATATATATGGATCTTGTTTTTGTATCCATTCAGCCAGTCTATGTCTTTTGGTTGGGATGTGTAGTCCATCAACATTTAAGGTAATTATTGATATGTATGTTCTTATTGCCATTTTATTAATTGCTTTGGATTTGGTTTTGTTGCTCTTTTTTCTTCTCTTCTTTTCTTGTTCTCTCCTCTTCTGGTTTGATGACTATCTTTACTGTGTTGTATTTGAGTTGATTTTTCTTTGTGTATCAATTGTAGATTTTTGGTTTGCGGTTATTCTGAAGTTTTGATATGAGTCTATATGTATATAAGATTGTTTTAAGCTGTTGTTCTCTTAACTGCAAGTTCATCTCCAGTGTCCTGCATTTGTACCCACCCTCTTCTCATGATTTCTGATTTTGGTGGCATAATTGTGCATGGATGATTTCGTATCTTTATATACCTTTACTGGTGAGCCTTGTCGTTTGTGGAATTTTTGTTTCCTGTTGCTGTGTTTTCTTTTCTGCCTAGAGAAGATCCTTTAGTATTTGTTGTAAGGCTGGTTTACTGTTGCTGATTTCTCTCAACTTTTGCTAATCTGTGAGGGTTTTGATTTCTCCTTCAAATCTGAATGAGAGCCTTGCTGGGTAGAGTAATCTTGGTTGGAGGTTTTTTCCTTTCATCACGTTAAGTATATCATGCCACTCCCTTCTGGCCTGCAGAGTTTCTGCTGAAAAATCTGCTGATAACCTTATTGGGGTTCCCTTGTATGTTACTTGTTACTTTTCCCTAGCTGCTTTCAAGATTTTCTCTGTCTTTAATTTTAATATGTGTCTTGGTGTATTCCTCCTTGGGTTTATTTTATATGGTACTCGTTGTGCTTCCTGGATTTGAGTGAGTGGTTCCTTTCTCATGTGAGGGAAATTTTCGGCTATTATCTCTTGGAATAGTTTTTCTGTCCCCTTCTCTCTCTCTTCTCCTTCTGGCACCCCTATGATGTGGATGTTAGTGCATTTAACATTGTCCCAGAGTTCTCTGAGACTCTCTTCATTTCTTTTCAGTCTTTTTTCTCTTTTCTGTTCCACATCCATGATTTCCGATAATCTGTCCTCCACCTTGCTTATTCATTCTTCTGCCTCCTGTGTGTTCTGCTGTCAGCTGCTTCTAGTGAATTTTCTATTTCAGTTATTGTATTTTGCACCTCTTCTTGTTTAAGTTTTATATCTTGTATCTCTTTGCTCAGTGTTTCCTGTAAGTTATCCATCTTTGCCTCCAGTTTACTTCCAATGTCTTGCATCATCTTAGCATCAACAATCTAAAGTCTTTTTCCTGGAGGCTGAGAATCTCCTCCTCGCTTTGCTGATTTTCTGGGGTTTTTCCTTTTTCCCCCATCTGAGTTATAGTTCTCTGTCTTTTCATTTGTATAGGTTTTTGGTGTGGTGACCTTTTTACAGATAATAGGGTTGTAGCCTCTCTTACTTCTGATGTCTGCCCCCCTTGTGGCTGAAGTCAGTATGGGGGGCTTGCTGTAGGCTTCCTGCTGGGAGGGGCTGATGCCTGCCCACTGGTAGGAGGAGCCAACTCTAATCCCTCTGGTGGGTGGGGCTTAGTCTCTGGATGGGATTGGAGGCAGCTGTGTGCCTGAGGGGGTCTTTAGGTAGCCTGTTTACTGAGGGCGGAGCTGTGATCCCACCTGGATTCTTGTTGGCCCTGGGGCTTCTCAGCCCTGCCTGGCGGGTGGGGCCAGATTTTCCCAAAATGGCCCCCTCCAGAGACAGGCATGGCTGCTGAATATTCCTGAGAGCTTTGCCTTCAATGTCCTTCCCTCACAACAAGCCACGTTCACCCCTGTTTTCTCAGGATGTCCTCCAAGAACTGCAGTCAGGTTTGACCCAGATTCCTATGGAGACTTTGCTTTGCCCTGGGATCCAGTGCATGTGACAGTCTGTGTGCGCCTTTTAAGAATGGGGTCTCCATTTCCCCCAGTACCGTGGAGCTCCTGCGCACAGGCCCCACTGGCCTTCAATGCCAGATGCTCCAGGGCTCTTCCTCCCCGTGCCAGATCCCCACACGTGAGGGTCTGATGTGGGGCTCAGAACTCTCACTCCTGTGGGTGAGTCTCTGTGAACCAGTTAGTTTCCAGCCTGTGGGGCCTCCCACCCGGGAGGTATGGGGTTGTCTGTGTCACGCAGTCACCCCTCCTACCTCTTGATGTGTCCTCCTCTTTGTCTTCTGGAGTAGGGTGTCTTTTTTAAGGTTTCTGGTCCATTTGTTTGAAGATTGCTCAGCCTTTAGTTGTGAATTTTGTTGTTTTTAGGAGAGAAGTTGAGCTCCAGTCCTTCTATTCCTCCATCTTAATCCCATCCCCACCTAGTGGTAAAATATTTTAAATGCAGTGATATCCAGTGGTGAGGGCATAAGAAAAGAGGCACTCTCAGAGCTCCTGCTGTGGCACGGTGAGTTAAGAATCTGACTGCAGTGCCTGGGTTGCCACAGAGGTGTGAGTTTGATCCCCGACCCACCCCAGTGGGTTAGAAGACCCGGCAGCTTGCATTGTAGGTTGCAGCTGCTGTTTGGGTTCAGTCCCTGGCCCTGGGAACTTCAACATGCTGCAGGTATGGCCATATAAAGAAAAATAAAATAGGCACTCTCATCTCTGCTGGTAGAGGTTTAAGCTATAGAACAATTTGACAGTAGCTACTAAAGTTTAAAATTTTTAGTTCATATATTTTATTCATAGTTCTATTCCTAGAATTTAGCCAGTGGAAACATTCATAAGGGCACAGATTTTATGATATGTGTCTTTATAGCAGGATGGTTTATAGTAGTAGAAACGATAAACAGACCAAATATCCATCAATAGGGGAATGGCTCGATAAATTGGGATGTGCCAAAACAGTGAAATAACATATACTGCTAAAAACGCAAACAAGGTAAATCCATATGTACTAATAAGATTTAATACTAGGTGAAAAAAGCAAGCTGATTCCATTAGTGATACAAAGAAAGAGAGGGGATGGGGCAGGAGTGGGGAGGGGATGAAGGGAAGAAGCAAGACAGGAAAGAAGATACGGCAGACCTGATCAGTAGGAAGTGGATGGGTGCATGGATGGTGCATGGATGGTGGATGGATGGATAGGGCTTTATGCATTGAAGGTCACTTCCAGAAATTATAAACCAAATAATTAATAGTGGGTTTTCCTCCCTTTGAGGGAAGAAGCAGAACTGTGGGAGAATTTTGCTTCTAATATCAAAAGACTGTAATATTTAGATTTTTATGATAAGCATTTGTTATTTCTCCAAAAAGAAAAAAGCAGAGGTGTTTGCTTGTGGGAATAAAGTAGACCACATCCCTTGGAAGCCACGACTCCCCTCTAAAGGGTTCTCTTTATGTCTGTGGATCTGCTCCCTCCCTAATAGCCCTCTGCATCCTCAGGCAGGGTCTCCAAACCCTCCATGGCCTGATCAATGACAGAAGAGAACACTGTTTCCTCATGTTCAGTGTATTTAGGAACAGTAACCCCAGACTATCTTTCATCTCTTTGTGAATAATATCTAAATGCAGCCCACTGATATAGGACTGATCTTTAAATTCAGCTCAAAGATAGAAAGATGACATACTTTTAGCCGTTTGTCTTCTGCCGCAGCAGAAGCTTCCAGGTACCATTAAAATTCCATTCCAGCTTTTGCTATGACAGCACCAAGACCCATTTATGACACAGTAATGAGTTTTTACTTTCTTTTTTCTAACATCAGCTCTTTTCCCAGAGAATGTATTGTATGTTAGCAATACAAGGCAAAATGAATATTAATAACCCTGTGCATGTATAGCATTCTTTATAGCTTTCAGACACTGTCACTTTTCTCACCTCCCCATTTGATCTTCTCGCCAGCAGCCCTGGGGGTTGGAGGGAGGGGCAGTAGAGAATAATGCGCTGGGAAATTTTTACAGATGAGAAAACTGAGGCCTAAATGTCTGGCTTAAATTCACATGCATGTTAAGAGCTGCATTAACTCAGTCAGGGTTCTTTAGTTGCAAGCAACAGAGACCAATTATTTAGCTGAAATAGGCAAGATAGGGCTTATTGTATCAAAGAAATCCACCTAAGAAAGGATAGAAACCACAGTGGCCTGGGGTCCCAGGGAGAACGAAGAATGGCCCGTGCTTTGCCCTTCCAGCCACTTTCGGTGCCTGAATCCCAGGCTTGAGATTCCATGTTCACACTCCTGGGAAAGATCATCTGATTGGCCTGCTTGGGTCCTGGGAGGCCTGGCTGGGCCTGGTGACCACACCCCAAGGGGAAGAGGTCGCCTCACCAAAGGGTCAGGGAACTGTTTTTAGAAGTGGGACCAGATAAACGGTCCACCGCAGGACTCCACCAGCTCTGCCGCCTCCAGGAAGGGCTGGCACTGGCGCCCTGGCTCCCGCCCCCGGCCTCCAGCCCTCCCTGCCAGCTCCGTAGTCTGTTAAGTCCGCACCTGCTCATTTGTCTTTCTCAGCTGACAGACCTCCTGGGCTTACTTGTTTACTTCAGAATGGCAGACCCAGCCTCCCAGTGCTTGCCCCCCAGGAGCCCACCGTCTCGGTCCCTCCTTCTAATTTTCCGGGAGAGAGACCCTGTCGTTCTAGCTCCCCTGGCCTAATTCGCTGACAGTCGGTAAGGTAAAAGGATGCGTGGGGTGGGAGGGAGGTTGCTATGATGGATGGGGATGCTTCTTCCAGGACCCGAGGATAGGAACCTCCGTGCAGCCTCCTGGACGCTCAGAGTGGAGTATTGCTCTATGTCTCCATCCCTGGCACTCCTCACCGCAACGCCACGGGGCCCAAGTGACCACGCAGTCCATGCCACGCCTTTCTCGATTGATGCCCACAGCTAATGGGGTCAATCTCTGGGTTTCTCAATTCTCAGCTTTTGGAAGGGCGTCTGTTTTCCTCTTTTCAAGCTGGTTGAACAAGTCACAGGGAGCTGGCCAAGCTGTAGGGAGGCCAGGCCGTGGTGGGTCCTCCGCCCCTGACCCAGCTGACCTAAGCAAGCAAGCGTGTGTCCAGGGCATAGCCGACTGGCCTCTTTGCTGCCACATCGCAGGCGACTGGAGTCCTTCTCCAGAAGCTGAGCCCCTTCTTACCTCTCTCTGTTTCCTGTTGTGGGGCAGGTCAAGGCCGTCCTGGAGGAGATACTGGAGCGGGTGACAGACGAGTTTAACATCCCGGAGCTGGCAGCCAGAGCGCAGGAGCGCACCCCCTACGTGGTCGTGGTCCTCCAGGAGTGCGAGCGGATGAACGTCCTCCTCAGAGAGCTCCAGGGCTCCCTGAGAGAGCTGGACCTCGGACTAAAGGTGGGTGAGGCCGGCGGGGCCAGGGGCACCAAGGCAGCTGGAGAGCAGGGGTCCTTCAGCGACCTCACTGCCCAAGAAGGTGTCACCCCCAGAACCCAGAGTCCAGCCGGGCTGCAGGGAGGGTGAGACCCAGGCTCCGAAGCCCGAAGCTGTGGAGGTAGAACAAGCTGTGGCTGGCGAGCTCCCCAGGAGACCACACCTGAGTGGAAGAGCCGTCCTGACGCCCCGCGCCTCCCGCTGACATGGGTGACGTTGCTTTCCCCGGAGGTGGTGATGTGGGCTGCTGCGTAAAAGCACAGTTCCGGGCAGCCCCAGACCTCCTCCCGGCTGTTCACCCCGTCCTCGCCATGTGGCCTGAGGGGGCTTAAGTCTCACCCTGTCTCAGATCTTCCCCTGTAAGACTGGCACGGTGGTCTTACTTCACAGGGCTCTGGGGGCATTAGAACAATGGCAAGTACCCAGAAGTGCAAGCCAACGGCACTATTAGCAGAGGAGAGAACTGGGGTCTCTTACAACTCGTGGTTATCTGCAAGACCCAGACACCGCCCAAGCTCCAACCTCTCTCCTGAACAATGAAAGAGTCGATTCTTTTTTTTGTTTGTTTTTTGTTTTTTGTCTTTTTGCCTTTTCTAGGGCCACTCCCGAGGCATATGGAGGTTCCCAGGCTAGGGGTGGAATCGGAGCTGCAGCCACCAGCCTACGCCAGAGCAACGTGGGATCCGAGCTGTGTCTGCAACCTACACCACCGCTCACGGCAACGTCGGATCCTTAACCCACTGAGCAAGGCCAGGGATGGAACCCGCAACCTCTTGGTTCCTAGTCGGATTTGTTAACCACTGTGCCACCAAGGGAACTCCAAGAATCGCTTCTTTTTACCACCGATTATGGGACCACGCCTGCTTTATTCACCATCACGTGTCCAGCGCAAGGCGCAACCATTCACCTGGAGGACAGCTAAGTGGAAGGTCCTGCTGCCTTTCAGGAGCTGAGGAAGGTAGCTGTTGTCTGTTGACACCAGCACATTTATTCAAAGAGTGGTAACCTTAGACAGAGAGAAAGTGAGAAACCAGTTTTGTAGCCGGCAGTGAAAGTTCGGCTCATTCCTGGATGCCCAGGGCCCCCAGGTCTGGCTCTTGGAGTTAAATGACCACGGCTGTTGGCACAGAGGACACACAGCAGGGAGCATCTTCATGTGTAGCCACATGGAAACTATGAAATAGACTGAGAAACCTGGGTGAGGCTTTTTTTTTTAATCTGTAATTTCCCTTCGGCCACACTGTGAACAGACGGAAATAAGGAGAAAGGAGAGACGGGAGGGGATGTCGCCGATGACGGTGCTGGGGGATGTTTCCAGGGGACACAGCAGCTGGTGCTCAGCGGAAACGCAGTTCCTTAGAATAGTCGCAGGTGTGGCTCAGACCCTCACCTGTCGTTTAACGTGGCCCGTCCCTGGGTTCACAGGTGCATCTTAGTAATTATCTTGAGTTGGTTTGTTGCAGTCTTAGGGATGGAATCCATGCCGCTTGGTGTCGTCTGTTTACAGCTTCCACGGCCAATTCATTCACTCATTTTTCTTCCGAGCGCCTTGGCTGCACTTTGGTGTCATGAACCCCAGAGCCTGCCTGGGCGACGATGAGGGGTGGGAGGGAGTGGGTCCTTCCTTCCTGTCCAGCTGGCGCAGTGCTGATGGATGAGCCCTGCGGGCCAGCTGGGGCCTCCACACGGGAGCATCCAGGGAGACCCGCCTGCCTCTCCAGATGGTGGGAGAACGAGCTCACACACAGGTCTCAGGGCCAGGCAGCACTGATTAAGTGCCACACAAAGAAAGGGAGGAGAAAGGGAGAAAAGGTTTTTGGGATCAGGGCCGGCCCCGGAGGAGAGATGGCATCTGAGGAGCTCTGGAGGAAGGGAAGGAATATGACCAGTGGTGATAAGAAGAGTCTTCTAGAAGTCCCAAGCAGAGGAACCCTGAGCCTGTTCCAGAGTTAACTTGCTTTAGCTGGAACAGAGGGTCCGCTCAGATGAGTAAGAGCAATTCGGTGAACTTCAAAAGGTGACTGGTGGTGACGACATTGCCCCAGGAGCAGTGAGGACAACCGTGTGTTGCCTTTTTCTCCGAGTCCCCCTCTGAAAGGGACAGAGCCGTCTCCACTTAAAATCACTGCCATAAAAACCTGGTCTCATTAGGACAGGTCCCCAAAGTGACCTGGTCATTGGACTCCTGGGGGGCTTTATCCCAACACACAGTCCCATCTCCACCCTCCAGTGCCACCAGCCTCTGGAGTAGAGGTCTGGAAACCTATATTTTTCACCAGCAGCTTCATAATGCCAGTGGGGGACACGTCTGTGAAGCAGCCTCGAGGCAAGTAGCTAGAAGAAAAGATGGACAGGTGTCTTCACGGAACAGTGAAGGCGCAAAGGGCCAGCGGCAGCGTTCCGAGAAGGACCGTTTCAAGTCTGGGAAGAGGTTGGGCTGAGCTGGCAAGAAGTGAGGGTGTGAGAGGAACCATCAAAGGGAGTGAACGAACAGGAGGGGCTCACGGGGCACCTGGCCTGCGCGGGAGACGTGAGGGCCCCACTGGACGTGTCGCTCCCGGAGCAACGCGGGAGGCGAAGCACGATGTGGGGAGAGGAACCTCTGAGCGAGGTTTTCCTCCTGGTTCCTTTTCCTTAACAGTCCCGTTGAAGTTCTAGGGCTGTTTTAGGTGGGGGTCAGGGGGACACGGGGCAACTCACGCTACCCAGCACATCAGACAGGCAAAGCCACACGCTCTGCCCAGACCGGGCACCAAATTAGTAAATACCTAACTTTTCAAGTCATTAAGTCAGTACTCAGCATTTCTGATAAAGAAATCTGTATTCATAATTGGCTGGATGGGAAATGGTAATGCCACCCAAAAGCTGAAGAGAGAGGCACAGCGCTTGAGGCTCCCAGCTCCCAGCACAGAAGTGGGAGCGGAAGGCAGGGCGGCCACCTAGGAGAGGCCAGCCCGCCACAGCCCGGTGCCCGCAGAGAGGAGTTGAGTAGAATCAGCATCCGGCTCTCAGCATTCCCATGAAGCACCGGGTCCTGGGAGCATCCGGAGCTGAGCAGTCAGAGGTGCTGACTCCCACTAACATGCACAAAACCCCAGGTATAAACCTCCCAGAGGCCAGTTTATCCCTTTCCAGTCCTTTCAGTACACCTTTCAAAGGGCCATCTACTGACGGACGCCTGCCCCGAAAAATCTCTGCCTGTGTAGGAAAACTGCAGGAGAAGCTAAACCCTTACGCACCGTCCTGGGCCAGGACGGTAGCCACCAACAGCAAGTTAGCACCCGAAATGTGGCGAATCCAAACTGAGACGTGCTGTCAATGTAAATTAAACTCCAGGTTTCAAAGAGGTGAGACAGGAGTTCCCATCGTGGCACAGTGGTTAATGAATCCAACTAGGAACCATGAGGTTTCGGGTTCGGTCCCTCGCCTTGCTCAGTGGGTTAAGGATCCGGCGTTGCCGTGAGCTGTGGTGTAGGTTGCAGACGTGGCTTGGAATCCGTGTTCCTGTGGCTGTGGTGTAGGCCAGCGACTACAGCTCCGATTGGACCCCTAGCCTGGGAACCTCCATATGCCACAGGAAGTGGCCTAGAAAGGACAAAAAGACAAAAACAAACAAAAAACCAAAGATTTAAGACAAAAGGAAAGGAAAAATATCCTGTTAATAGTTTTTTATATTGATTACATAGTGAAATGATATTTGACATTTTAAATCTATTAGGTTAAATAGCATATATTATGAAAATTAAATTCGGAGTTCCCATCGTGTCTCAGTAGTTAACAAACCCAACTGGCATTCATGAGGACGCAGGTTCGATCCCTGGCCTCATTCAATGGGTTAAGGATCTGGCATTGCCGTGATCTGTGGTGTAGGTCACAGACGTGGCTTGGATCCCGCGTTGCTGTGGCTGTGGTGTAGGTTGGCAGCTACGGCTCCGACCGGACCCCTAGCCTGGGAACCTCCATATGCCACAGGTGTGGCCCTAAAAAGACAAAAGACCAAAAAAAAAAAAATGCATCTGTTTCTTTTTACTTTTTTTTATGTGGCTACCTACCAGAAAATTTTAAATTACACACATGACTCCCATTCACAACTTGCATTATATTTCATAGCACTCTCTTAGACAGCGTCACGGCCAGTCCAGAATCGGGGGCTGGGAGCCGTCTTTTGTTATTCACATGTTTGCTGGCATCACATGTTCCCGCTGTGCTTCAGTGGCTGATTGCCCCCCTGACTGACAAACTGTTTCTCAAGATTCAGACTTAAGCTGGCTGACGTGGGGAACCACTCTGGCTCTTCACAGTCATCCACGGGGTGTTGACGTAATGGTTCAGGCCCTGCCTTGGCCCTTTAGTGACCAGGCTCCCCACCCCGCAGGCAGCCGCCCTGGCCCATGTAACCCCTAGAGTACGTCGATGAATGGGCCTGCTGTCCCCACAGTCAGGACGCCAGACTGGAAATGTTGGAACCCGTATAACTCCCCTTTCCCTCCCCATCTCGTCACCTCCTGGGTTTCGAACCAACGCAGGCTGGTGGCAGAGACCATCTTCACAGGGAAAGAGCGGCAGACAGGAGCCGACCCTCCAGACATGTGCGGCCTGCAGCCCCTGGGAAAGGGCTGAGGGCGTCCTGCTGAGCCTGCGGAATGAACCCTGGCCACGTGCCTGGGAGCCCAGAGCACCAGCCACTTGCAAAGCTCCAGAGGTGCCCTTTGCAGGGAACCCTTCTGGCCATCCGGAGGCTGGAGTCCTTAGGGTTGGACTGGAGCCTGTGAATCGGAGATTTTAACAAGCTCACTGACTTAAAGCAGAGAAGCCCTGGAGGGAAAATCGGGTGTTTATTTTATATCATATCAAAGAACGATTATGAAAGCATTTATCTAGAGGGATGACACGAGCGGCGAAGGCTGCATCCCCGTAGCCCCCACATCCACGGTCAAGTGCCCCCCGTCCTCCCTTCTCCCGGTTTCCCTGTCACGTGGATGGGGAGCAAGCCAGTCACAGGACCCTGACGTGTGGCACCTTCTTGAGGCTTTAGTGATTTCCTTGTAAGTTTTCTTCTTGCTAGTTCTAGACTGTGAGCAAGTGAGTGCCGCCATCAATCGGTGTTCCACAGGATCCGGGCAGGAGGAGTTTGAGCCCGGGGAAGCAGGTCCCTCTACTTGGGTAGCTGGAGTCTTTACAAAGGGCCTGCTTACCCGGCAGTTTGGCCCCAGCAGCCTCCCATCTGCCCACGCCAGCCTCCACCAATCTGGCAGCATCTCAGGAAATGAATATTCTGTGAACACCTTTCAGGAAACGCTGTCCCAGAGTCTCTAGGCGTATCCCTCTTCTCCCAAGAAAGGGACCCGCGTTTCGCTGCGTGAATTTGGCATGGGGTTCTCTCTGGTGTCCTCTCAACCCCTCCTCTGAAAATAAGTCCTTTCCGCTGCCCTTCAAGGCCAGAGGCAGGCGATTGACTCCTTTTCCTAATCGTTCCTGCTTCACTCTCGGACAGGCAGGATCTCAGAGGTGGCATGTTCTGTAAGCCTCCTTCACTCGCACATGCAGTTGGGAAAGGCACAAAATCACTGTCAGGATAACTTAGAATCCTATTGTAAGCAGATGTGGCAAATTTTTAGGAATGCCAAGTTACACATTTCACGTTCCCTGGCTGTCAAAATGATGTTAGATTTCTAAAGAGTATTAAAAATTAAGTATTGTCTATGCATTTTTTTTTTCTTTTGTCTTTTCAGGGCCCCGCCTGCAGCATATGGAGGTTTCCAGGCTAGGGGTCTAATCAGAGCTACAGCTGCTGGCCTACGCCACAGCCACAGCAACGCCAGATCTGAGCCACGTCTGCAACCTACACCACAGCTCACGGCAATGCCGGATCCTTAACCCACTGAGCGATCCCAGGGATCGAACCCCAAACCTCATGGTTCCTAGTTGGATCCGTTTCCACTGTGCCACGACGGGAATGCCCACATTTTTTATTATCAGATTTTATTTTTTAGAGCAGTTTTAGGTTCACAGCGAAACTGAGCAGAAGGTAGGGAAAGTCCCCATATTCTCTTGGCGCCCCCCCACCATCAACATCCCCCACCACAGTGGTCCATTTATGACAGTTGATGAGTATGGTTCATCACCATCCCCCAGAGTCTCCTGTGGTTTACACGAGGGTTCACGCTTGGTGTTGTACCTTCTGTGGGTTTGGACGAGTGGATCCATCATGATAGTGGAACTCCATCTGAGTTCATCTCTACTGTCTCTCTCCACGGCCCTCAGCTGTGCCAGGGCACCAGGACATTTTCCTCCCCCTTTTCCCGTACTGCCAACCCCGCCCTGCGAGGTAACGCTGTGGGATGAGTCCAGGACGGGGGACCTTGTGTCCCCACCAACCCACGCGACCAACAACATCCACGTGTACAGTATACTTTCATAGACACACCAGATTCAACAGATCCCAAAACAACTTTGGAGAAGCGAATTTATTTGGTATATTATTTATAAAAGCGCTTTATAATTATGTAAGCACATGGGCCATTGAAAATTCAAAATACTCATTTTAAAGTGATTTTTGAATGTGGCCTCTATCCTTTTTTAAGTCTACTGCACTTTGTTTTTGTAATAATTCTCGATTTGTCTACATATCCTCTGATCCAGTTTAGCCATCATGTACTACTGATGTGTCCACAAACATGTTTTATGAAAACTGCAACATATAGGATTTTTTAAACAACCCCGGCAAAAACACACACACTACAGTTTAGTTGCCAAACAGAAAAAACTCAGCTCTCTGTTTAGAGCGCTGCTGTCTGATAAAAGGCTCTGTGATGGTCGAATGTTCGTGTCTGTGCTCATGAGGGCCCGTGTGGCTGCTGAGGGCATGAGATGTGGCGAATGTGACTAAGGAACTGATGCTTAGCGTTGTAATTTTGAGTTGCTTGTGCTTACATAGCTTCATAGGGCTGGTAGCCATCCTACCAGACACAGCAGGCCTAAAGCATCTGTACTTGGATGCTGCAGCGCAAGGACCAGAGCCTACTGAGGACTGGCCCCCAGCTCTGGCTGCTAAAGAGGTGGTTCAGGTAAAGAACAGTCCCTCGTCCTGCCCCCGAGGAGGATTCAGGCCCCTCCCACCCAACGGCTTGCAGCTCTCAGAGGCCGATGTGTTAATCCACCGTTAACCCTTCTCCCACGGACCCCTCTCCTGGTCCTCTTCCCTGGGCTGCGTTAGTTTGCTTGGTCTGCTTTGAGAGACCACCGATGGAAGGGCTTAAAGTACAGTCAGTTCTAATAGTTGGAGGCTAAGTCCACGAGCAGGTGCTGGCCAGGTGGGTTTCTGGTGAGAGCCCTCTTCCCACTTTGGGCCCAGCCACCTTCTCTCTGTGTCTTCACATGGAGGGGGCAAGGGGGGCAGGGGGAAGGGAGAGGGGTTGATCTTCCTCTTCTTCCACCGGTTGGTTGGCCCAGGACCACCCCGATGACCTCATTTAACCTTCATTACCTCCTTAAAGGCCCCACCTCCACAGAGCCACATCGCAGGTTAGAGCCTCGGTAGACACGCTTTGGGGGACTTCAGTTCAGCCACGGCAGGACTCTTTGGGGGCTTCCGACCTGTTGGTTCTGGAATCTGCAGCCACCTCCCATGGGGAAGTTGCTGTATTAGCCTGACCGATACCGACCCGTAGTTCCAGCCACCAACCCAAACCCCTTTGGTTGTCTGCTCAGGCCTTGAAAGGCACCCGTGCATCGTGTCAGTGAGTTGCCCTGCTTTTGGCCCTCTTTGTCACTCGATCACCTGACGCAAATTCTCGTTCATGGATGGGCAAAGAGAAGTGGCATCAAAGCTCCTAGGCATTGGGGCTGTGTCCTGTATATGGGAAAAAAGTGCTGAGAACCACGGATCTGGGGTCCCCAGCCCTCCTGACCTCCTGGAAGCCGCTGTGCTTCCGCCACTGCCTCCTCTGCACAAGGCAGAGTTCTCAGCTGCATCTCCGCTGTCTCTGCAACAGGCAATGCTGAGCCTCCTGGCCTGTCTGTGGCTTTTTCCATTTTAAAAACATACCTGGAAATGTGGTACGCCTTTTCCTGACCGATCCCCCCTCCACTCCCTGACCCAGGATCCCTTCCTTCATCTTCAAAGCCAGCAGGAACTTCTGTTTGCCTAATTTGGGTGGTTGAAAGCGATAACCTTTGGTGGCAGATGCAGGAAACTTGTACCTCAAACTTGGTTGAGCCTTGAGGTGGCCTCAGAATCCTTCACAGCACACGGCTCTGATCGGCCACCTGGGTACAGCTAGACAGACACATGCAAAGAAATCTGCTTTCTATCCCTGCAGTAAAGTCCATTGACCTGAGGGAAGAGAAACAAGACAACCCTGTAATTCAGGCTGCCTTACCCGGCCCTGCTCTGATTAAGAATGGTGGACCCTTCTTTACACTGTGAATGTAGGTGTGTCTTAACATAGTCCGGCCATCGGACTCTCTGATGCAGAAAGCGTGTGACAGTTACACTCTTCCTGGGAAATTCATAGTGAAGTTCTTCCTCCATCTCCTGCAAGTCAGGAGTCAGGGTGAGTTTCTGGCTATCATTCAGGAACTGACATATGTTTAAGGAAGGTACATTCAACTTTTTATGTATTTCATTTTGTTTTGTTTTTTGTCTTTATAGGGCCGCACCCGCAGCATATGGAGGTTCCCAGGCTAGGGGTCCATTGGAGCTGTGGCTGCTGGCCTTCACCACAGCAATGCAGGATCCGAGCCGCTTCTGTGACCTACACCCCAGCTCACAGCAACGCCGGATCCTTAACCCACTGAGCAAGGCCAGGGATCGAACCCGCAACCTCATGGTTCCTAGTCGGATTCGTTAACCACTGCGCCACAACGGGAACTCCCTGGCTGTGGCTGCTTATGTTTCTAAGCCTCATGCAGATGCCTACAGGGCTGCTGCAAAGGCTGGTGGCTAAGCGAGGAGCCCAAGCTCTGAGGACGGAAGCAGCATGGGACCCAGAGATGGACCTCACAACGGTCAGTAGGCAGCGGCAGGCACTGGGGTCACTGGAGCGGGGAGGGTTTTAAAGGAACAGCGTCTGTGAGACAAACCATGCAGATGGAGTACTAGACAGGGACAGCCATCGTGTCACCACCCTGGAGTCACCTCCTGCTTGTTAAAGATCCCCAAGGCCCGTTTTTTCCCAGGAACTTGCTCTCCCCTCACGCTTTCCCCTCTCGCTCTTAACCCCAGGGGGAGCTGACCATGACCAGCAACATGGAGAACTTACAGAATGCCCTGTACCTGGACACCGTGCCAGAGCCCTGGGCCAGGCGAGCCTATCCGTCCACGGCAGGCCTGGCAGCCTGGTTTTCGGACCTGCTGAACCGAATCCGGGAGTTGGAGGCTTGGACAGGCGACTTTGCGATGCCCTCTACCGTGTGGTTGACAGGCTTCTTCAACCCCCAGTCCTTCCTGACCGCCGTCATGCAGTCCACGGCCCGCAAGAACGAGTGGCCCCTGGACCAGATGGCCCTGCAGTGCGACGTGACGAAGAAGAACCGAGAGGAGTTGAGGAGCCCCCCTCGGGAAGGGGCCCACGTCCACGGCCTCTTCATGGAGGGCGCTCGCTGGGATGCGCAGGTGAGTCCCGGGAGGAGAGGGGCATCCTCTGTGGGCGGACCACACCACGTTGCCCCCATAAGCTGTGGGTACGCAGAGGGACGTCCTGGCGTCTCCCGACCCAGGAAGCCTTTCCTGGAGGCTTTCAGATCGTTTCTGTGCAGCCATGGGTGGTGCAGAGAGCCCGGAGTGAGTAGAGTGGCTACAAGCCTGGCTGGATGTGCATCCCAGCCCCACCATTTCTTAACGGTGAAAACCTGTTTATGCAACTGTGAAAGGGGAAAACGGAGTTGCTGTGATGATTGAATAATTAATATGAAAGACGCGTAGAACAGTTCCTGCTCGCAAAGTGTGGGAGTCAGCGATCCTTGCTGCTGTGCTTCCCGGAGATGCCATTTCCTCCCTGGTCCGCTTTCCTCGTTCATGCGCTCTGGCAGGGCAGGAATCCCTTCTGCTTTTTACCCTGCTCCCTGTCGGTGAGTAGATGTCCTTTAAATGATACTCTGAAGGATTCCTCACTGCAGGCTAAGAAGATGCTTTGTTACCTGTAGGAAACTAGCAGAGAAGCACAGGTGACGGGGATAAATAACAAGAACAAGGATGGGTAACTCTAAAACTAGTTTATATTAGTTATACACGTGGTCTGGAAGAAATACTTAGTGAAATATCCCACGTGGCAAGGAACACTCAACTCTTCCTAGCAGTCCATACAGCGGAATGAGGGGAAACTATCAGAAGCTCTGGAAGATTCCGCAGGGCCCCGTAAATATGGACGTAGAGTTGTGCTAAACGGAACCGTGTCCCCTTAAAATTTATCTCCACTCAGAACCTCAAGATGTAACCTTTTTGGGAATCGATCTTTACGGATAGAATTAGTTAAAATGAGATCAGACCAGAGGAGGCCCTGAATCCAGTCATCAGTGTCCTTATCAGGAGAAGGCCACGCTGGAGACCCAGAGGAGAACACTCTGTGAAGATGGAGGCAGAGCCTGGAGTGACGCAGCTCTCAGGCAAGGGGTGCCGAGGATTGGAGCAGCCCCCAGATGCTGGGAGCGGCACGGGACGGTTCCTGCCTCGGAGCCTCCACGTGGAACCCCACCCACCCACATGTGAAGAATTCTGGCCCGCAGGACCCTGAAGGAATACATCCCTGTTGTTTTAGGCCACCGAGTTTGTGGTAATTTTCTTATGGCAGCCCTGGGAAACCCATCACGGGCCAAGAGAAAGGACAGTAAAGTGGGAACCTTGAGAAGGAAGACTCCTGTCCTCTCTCCACCTGAACATTTGCACAGGATTGTGTCAGTGCAGATCCCACTTGGACTGTATTAGGTGCAGGGTCATCGAGGGTGAGCCAGAGCCGGGATACCAGAAACACCCAAATGAGAGAAGTATAGAAAGATTAGTAGGGAAGACGCCCAGGAGGAAGAGCATCGGCCCTGCAGGGACAAGGGACATTGATTCCAGTCATCTGCCTCCCATTTGTCACTATCTTGGTTTCAAATACTAATGAAAACTCAAAAATAATAATAATAATAATAACACCTGCCCACCAAGAGTTCTTGTTCTCAAAGGTTCTAGCCCAGAAAGAATTCCAGGAGTTCCCGTCATGGCGCAGTGGTTAACGAATCCGACTAGGAACCATGAGGTTGCGGGTTCGATCCCTGGCCTTGCTCAGTGGGTTGACGATCCGGCGTTGCCGTGAGCTGTGGTGTAGGTTGCAGACGCGGCTCGGATCCCGCGTTGCTGTGGCTCTGGCGTAGGCCGGTGGCTACAGCTCCAATTCAACCCCTAGCCTGGGAACCTCCATATGCCGCGGGAGCGGCCCAAGAAATAGCAACAACAACAACAACAAAAAGACAAAAAAAAAAAAAAAAAAAAAAAAAAAAAAAAAAAAAGAATTCCACAAAGTTGGATGATTAAGGATGTCCAAAATTCCTCTCCTCCCTGAAACAAGAACATTGGGAAAAAATCAGAATCAAGCTTTTCAGAACTCTGGAAATTAACCAGAGGCTTTTGGCAATCCAAGCCATGCCTGTTGAAGAAAAATGGCTGAATCTCAGTAAGAAGAGCAAGCTTTGTGGCCTTTCAACTTTCTCTCCTCCCATCCCCTTCTCCTCAACTCTGTGGTTGCCTTGACAAATAGCAAGCCACAGTCAGTAAAGAACAGCAGCCTGGCAGTCATTGAAGGGGACAAGATGGCGTTGGAATGCCTTCAAAACGCCATTCCCAGAAAAATTGTCATTATTTCCCAGTCCGGTGGCTCTCCGGAAGACCCTACTAGAAGTCTGCCTTTACCAGACCTGAGTCAGGACAATCATAGCCTTTTCCCTAGGGGTACTTGCCGAAACAATCAAAGAAATTGTTTAGCACTGCATCTTGACTGGGGCAGTAGATAACAGCGGAGCAGATAATAGGCTAGTCGAAAAGCTGTAAAGGATACGCTGGAGAAGGAGATGTTCCTAGGGGGCTCTGAAAACCTTGACACACTCCTGGAAACTTCAGAAGGATATGCCCATCTGCAGAGTCATGCACATGCTCAAGAAAAGCATTAGAAGGCCCTAAGCTCTCACTTCAAGCTAATGTAGAGGCTCTGTGCAAACAGGAAGTGAAGACTGAGACCGGGTTTTAAACTCCCAAGCTAAGCATTGACAGCATGCCCCTCAACAAAGATTGCGAGACTTCTTTGTTCCAAGCATTTAGGGAAACCTCTGTCCAGCTATTTGCTGACCACTGAGCTCCCCGAGAAGGCCACTTCAGTGGTCATGCATGACAGAGAATACAGACTTTACAGATTCAGCTCAGAAACATCACTAAACGAACAACAACAACAACAACCCTATGGAGGGAGAGCGTCTGATTTCCAGACTTGCCACATCATATTACTTGAAGCATTCATTTCAACAGCAAATATGAGACATGCAAAGAAGCTAAAAGGAATGGCCCATACACAGGGAAAAATAATTGGTCAACAGAACTATCCCTGAGGAAGTTCAGAAGCTAGACACACTAAACAAAGACTTTAAATTAGTTATTTTAAATATATTCAAATAACTGAAGAAAAACATGTCTAAATAAAGGGAATGTGTGAGCAATGTCTCACCAAATACAGAATGTTAATTAAAAAGATAGCAGCTATTTAAATGTAGAAATTCTAGAGTTGAAAACTATAATATCTAAAATAAAAATTCAATAAAGAAATTCAAGAGTCGATATGAGTAGGCAGAAATCACCAAACCTGGAAATAGATCAGCTGAAATCAGCCATCCTGCATTACAGAAAGAAAAAAAGAATGAAGAAAAACACACAGTCCTAAAGGCCTGGAACACCAAGGAGCATATCAGCATAGTGGGCGTCCGGGACAGGCGAGAGAAAGAGCCAGAAAGAATAGTTGAACAAAGGATGGCCAGCCTCTTCCCACATTTGATGAAAAACATTCATCTACACATCCAAGAAGATCAACAAAGTCCAAATAGAATAAATTTAGAGGCCCATATCTAGATATGTTATAATCAAACTGTTGAAGGATACAGACAAAGAGAGAATCCTGAAAGAAGCAAGAGAAAGAAACATCACTGACAAGGAGTCCTCAATGAGACAAACAGCTGATGTCTCATCAGAAACCAGGAAGGCCAAAAGGCAGTGGCATAGCACAGTCAAAATCCTGAAAGACTATCAGACAAAACTATCTTTCAAACATAGAGGTGAAATTAAGACATTCCCAGATTTTAAAAAGAGAGAATTCATCACTAGCAGACCAGCCATACAATAAATACTGAAAGGGGTCTCTCAGGCTAAAATGAAAGGATATAAGACAGTAGCTCAAGTCCACATGAAAAAATGGAGTACCCCTAAAGGTAATTACATAGGAAAATGTAAAAGCCAGTAAAATGTACTTTTTGTTAGTAACTGTAATTTTTCTCATGTCTACTTTAAAGAACTGCATAAAGCAATAAGTATGAATACTAATAGACATTAAATAAATAAAGGTGTAATTTGTGTAGGAGAAGAGGACAAACAAGAGGGAAACAATGGCGCTACCTAGGAGTAAAGCTTTTGTACACTCTTGAAATTAAGTTAGTATTAATATGAAGTAGATTTATATATATTAATATACTAATTATAATTCCCAGGGCAACCACTAAGGAAATAATTCAAAAAGTATATAATACAGAAACTAAAATTAAAATGGATTTAACACCAAAGAAAGCAGTAATATAAGAACAAAGAAGACATAACACATATAGAAAACAAAGAGTAAGGTGGCAGGTGTAAATCTTACTTTGTCAATAATTACATTAAATATAAATGGATTAGGAGTTCTCTTGTGGTGTAGCAGGTTAAGGATCCAGCATTGTCGCTGTGGTGGCTTGGGTTGCTGCTGTGGCAACAACAGATTTGATCCCTGGCCCAGGAACTTCCACATGCCATTGGCTTGGCCAAAACAAACAAACAAATAAACAAGTAAATGGATTAAACACCATAATTAAAAGGCAGAGATTGGCAGAATGGATTAAATTTAAAAACCTGATTCAACTATATGCTGTCTACAAGAAACACACTTTTTTTTTTTTCTTGCTTTTTAGGGCCACGCTCCCAGCACATGGAGATTCCCAGGCTAGGGGTCCAGTCGGAGCTACAGCTGCCGGCCTACACCACAGTCACAGCAAAGTGGGGTCCGAGCCGTGTCTGTGACCTACACCACAGCTCATGGCAATGCCGGATCCTTAACCCACTGAGCAAGGCCAGGGATCGAACCCTCATCCTCATGGATCCTCGTCAGGTTCGTTAACTGCTGAGCAACTAAGGGAACTCCTAAGAAACACACTCTAGATTCAAAGACACAAACAGATTGAAAGTAAACAGATGAAAAAAGGCATGCCATGAAAACAGTAACCAAAAGAGAGTTGGGGGACCAGACTAATAGTTGACAAAATAGACTTAAAGACAAAAATTGTTACTGGAGAAAAGATAGAAGAGATAGGAATTATAAAGGACAAAAAAGGGGGGTTTATAATAATGAGGTCAGTCCATCAAGAAGATATAACAATTATAAATACATGATCACATAACAAAAGGGCCCCCAAAATACTGTCAGAATTGAAGGAAGAGATAGATGATTCAACCATAACAACTGAAGACATCAATACCTCCCTCCTCATGGTGACGGCTAATGGTTACAGAGTTTCTTTCTGGGGTGATAAAAATGTTCTGGAATGTAGACAGTGTTGATGACTGTGCAACTTTATAAATATACTAAAACCCACTGAATTTACATTTTAAACGAGTTAGTTTTATGGTATACAGGGTAAAAAAGGTTCTAGCCCTGCTGCCACCTGCTACCATTAACACTCAGTTGTGGGGGACAAAGGAGCCCTTCGTTCTGTTCCTAACCATGCCTCATACCAGCCTCTAACCGAAGAGGCACGGCCTTCCCTTTAAATAGATTTCATAGAAATTAAACCAAGTTCTGTCCACAGTATGAGGGGCTCAGAATCACCTAGACACAGGCGAGGAACCTGCAAGTCACTCTGGACCAGCGTTTCCCAAAGTATGTTCATGGAACACCAGTGCCCTGGGAAGTGAAGAGGGTGCAAGGAAAGCGTCCTGTGGGCAGATAAGTTCGGGAAACAATGGGATCAACATTCCGTCACCCCCAGGACGTCTCGTCTTCGGTGTGCGCTGCAAAGCTTCAAGTCCAGGGGTGGAAAGTACCAGTTCCCAAGCTTATTTCACCAAGGAACCCTTTTGTCCCTCAGAACACTCCTCAGGGCTTGCAGGAAAAATTTCCCCAGACAGCTCCGTGGCGGTATCTCGGAGAACCAGAGAGAGGCCCCCGCTGGAAAACGAGAGATCGGCCAGGTGCCTGTTCCGTGAGTACAGGTAGGCACAGCTCGTACTGCTCCAGAAGTCAAAATGCTCAAGAGGATGGGCGCTACCACCTAGAACAGGACATGGCTGGAGCCTTAAAACCCTAAGTGCTTGCTGGCAGGAACTGTGTCTCATCCTTAAACCCAGAGCACCGAAGCATGACATCTGGCGAAGAGCTGCATTCAGAATGCTTAGGGAATGAATGAAAAAATAAGAGAGATTCAAGCTCCCAAGAGATTAATTTGTATATGATGAATAACAGCTTTGGAAACGCTGGAGAAGATATTTAAGCTGGCAGACAGCGGAAGTATGTTTTCCACCCCTGAGATTGGTCCCATCACGGGCTGTTGGGAGAACCTGTCGCGGGTGGACCTGAGGGTGGCCAGGTCTCCCTTGGGTCTGTCTCACCACTGGGACCTGCCGACAGGAGCAGGGCTGGCTGGCTGGGCTCTGGGTCTGATGAGCCGTTGTCGTGTGCTTGTCCTCAGGCCGGGATCATTACAGAGGGAAGGCTCAAGGACCTGACGCCCCCCATGCCCGTGGTGCTCCTCAGGGCCATCCCTGCAGATAAGCAGGACTGCCGCGGCGTCTACCCCTGCCCCCTGTACAAGACGTGTCAGCGGGGACCCACCTATGTGTGGACTTTCCACCTCAAGACAAAGGAGAAGCCGGCCAAGTGGGTCCTGGCTGGAGTAGCCTTGCTTCTCCAGATTTAGCTTCCCGCAGAGCCATGAAGAAGCAAGGTGGGCTGGAGGCTGCGCAGAGGGACACGTGGGTGAGGATAAGAAAGCGGAACACTCACCGTTCTGAAGGGTTTCTTTGGGGGAACTAGGAGGGAAATACGTAAAGTGGGGCTGAGCTAGAGGGCTGTGGACTAGGAGCCAGCGGGGAAGAATTTCCTGACACCGAACTTTCCCTAATAAAGTGATTTTTCTTCATCCATGTCTGGTCCAGGCTTTGAGAGTTGCAGAGTCTGAATTACCACGAAGAGCCCAAGAGAAACAGGCGTAGACACCTGAGCCCTGACACCGTTACATGGCCTACACCCAGTGCTCTAGTTCCCAGCATCACCCATGCATCAGTCTCCGTTTTCACGCGCCCCCCCCCCCCCGCCCCCATGTGATGTGTGCGCACGTTATGGTTTGAGAAAAATTCCTCTGGATCGGGGATCACCAAGCTTTCTCTGTTAAGGATCAGATAATAAACATTTCAGGTTTTGCAGGGCAACTGCTCAACCCCAGAGCGGCCACAGACAAAACATAAATGGGCGTGGCCACATTCCAGTAAAACTTTATTTACAAAAGCAGGTGCTGGGCCGTATTTTCGAGGATAAGGGAAGCGTGTGTGCAATGCTTCTTCCTCACTAATTCGCATCCATCCAAAGAATGTTCATCTAACATCTGCTGTTTGCTGAGGACAAAACTCAACAAGGTAGGCTGCTTCCTTGTATCGCTCTCATCCTTCAGCTCATTTAAGGGGCCCAAGGAGAAACCTGTCCCCTAAAGCTTATTACCCAAAAGTTGTCTAGATTGTCCTCTCGTGGAACAAATTTTCTCTGGATGCCTCAAGAGTTCTACAGTTTTAATGAGTTCTACGGCGCTCTATCGAGAGGCTTGTTTGTTATGTTGTCGGGAGGTTTGTTTGTTATGTTGTCTGGGAGGGCTCTGCATTCCTTCTAGGATCATTTTCCCCACATATCCTTGGAGAGGCTTTTTTGGATTAATTACTATTTAGAACAGTGGTTCTTAATTTTTTTTTTATTTTTATTTTTTTGCCATGCCCTCAGCATGTGGAAGGTCCCCAGGGTAGAGATCGAACCCATGCCACAGCAGCAACCTGAGCTGCTACAGTGGCAATGCCAGGTCCTTAATCTGCTGTGCCACCGGGGAACTCCAGTGGTTCTTAATCTTGAGCAGGTGTCAGAATTCCCCGGAGGACTTGTTAAAATATGAAGACTGAAGGCTGCCGGGCCCCACCCTTCAGAATGTATGACTCAGTAAGTCTAAGCCACTGCCGATGCTGCAGGCTGGGGGACTGCACCTTGAGGCCTCCTGATCTAAACACGAAATCCCACCATCCTATAAACCTCAGTTCCACCATGGTTTTCCTGCTTTCTGCCCTGTGGTTCCTGCATCCCTCAAGGAGGGGCCTTCTTCCTCCTCTGCATGCTAGAAGAGGGGTAACAGACTCCTCTGGAATCCAGGAATGCCAGCTTGCATCCCATCTCTTCTCTCATCAACCAGCAGTGCACTTCCCATTGTTTGCCAGCTTGTAGTTTCCCGCCTAGTTTCTCCCTCTCCGGGGAGAGAGCTGTGTGCCCACTAGTGCCACCCTTCCTGATCCCCACGGAGAACAAGGCACCGAGAGCAAGCAGAGGCCCGACACACGGTACGAGAGCAGCACACGCTGGGTCTCGTAACTTTGGAGGACAAGGACAAGTGGACAGGTTAGATATATGTGTTAATAAACCTCGAGACACGCTATAAATTCGATCAATACCATTGATTTCTTCCTCACACATACAGACAAAATGAGATAAGGAAGACACTTTTACAGCACCGAGCACTCTGGCCAAAACGATGGATGGCCTAAGGGAGACTCCAGGAGAAAGAGGGGCAACTTGAGGCCCAAGAGTGAGTGGGAGGCGGGCATGGAAAGGGGACACCTGCGTGTCCAGCACTGCCCTGCTAGCGGTAAACCTGCGGGGTCCGTCCCAGCTGATGGAGGACCTCGAGTACCACACAGGGCCTGTGAGTTACAGTCAGTGCACGGTGGACACTGCAGACACAAACGAGACCGGGAGTGACTGGCTTTATTGAAAACAAGGGGCACCCATGCGACAGAGACCACACGTGGGCGTGAGCTCACTGGCCTCGACGCACCCCTTCTGGAACAGAAGACCTGCTCTGCTCTGGGACCGCAGTCCTAAAGGTTCTTCCCCGGAGCGCCAGCTGTGGCTCATGCAGTTCAGCCCTTCCTGGAGAGCACTCCTAAAACGGGGTCTCCTAATGACACCTTTCCCCGGGGGTCCACGAGGAGAGATCAGCTGAAAGATGAAGACTTGTCTTTCTCCTGATGGAGAAGCAAGAAAGCAACCCCGTGTGAAATCCCATCCAGAGGCCGAGATACCCTCCAGGTCTGACACCAGGTTCGCCTCTGCTCTCCAATCCATGAAAAAATGGGAGAACAGGGAGATTTTCTAGGAGATGCAGTTTCTCCGGATGGAGCCTAGAATCTTCAAATGGACCCAGAGACAGAAATGGGCCAGGAGAGCTTGGCTATTGAAAGCGCTTCTTTCCCAAGTGGGATCTTTGATGCTTGTCAAGGCTTGACCTCCAGCTGAAACTTTTCCCGCAGAGGGAACATTTATAGGGTTTCTCTCCTGTGTGAACCCTCTGGTGTCTATTAAAGTTGGATCTTTGAATAAAGCTTTTCTCACAGATGGGACATTTAAAGGGCTTCTCTCCTGTGTGCGTTTTCTTGTGGTAACACAGCCCCGAGAAGTCGCTAAAGCTCTTCCCACAGTAATCACACTTGCAGGGCTTCTCTCCTGTGTGGGTTCGCTGATGTTTCACCAAGTTTGAGCTCCTCGGAAAGGCTTTCTTGCAGGTGGGGCACTGAAAGCTCGTCTTGGCGGTGGTGTGAGTTCTTTGGTGAAAAATAAGCTGGGGGTTCCGGTAGAAGGTCCTCCCGCACTCCCTGCAGGTGGGCACTCTCTGGGCCATGGGCGCTCTCAGCTGCGCCCGCTGGGGGCCCTCTCTCCTCTCCTCCACACCCTGCACGGACGGCTCTCCGGGGGGGGCTCGCGGCAGACGCGGACTCTGCCGCTTCCCCGCACTCCTCTCCTGCGGAGAGAGCTGGGCCCCCGGCCACTCGCCCTGGGGGCTCTCCTGGGCCTCAGGGGGGTTCTCTTCTGCTGCAAGGTGCTTCAGCTGGTCCTCCCCGAAGAGGCCGCCCACGGAAGCCTGAGAAGGTGGCTCTCCTGAAGCTGGAGGTTCCTGGTCCCTGCAGTTCTCCAGGTTGAGGTTCTCCTTGTCATTCTCCTGTCGGGCCCCTGGGAGCAGAAAGAAGATGTGGCACAGCTCAATTAGGGGGCGGCCCGACTTTCCAAGCCGTGTCTCAGAGAAGGGGTCATCCTCAACCAAGAGGGCCTCGGTGAGGGAAGAAGGCAAACGCTGTCCAGCCTGGACCCAGGCTGTGACTGGGCGCTGGGGCCGAGGCGGCGGGACAGCAGGGACAGCAGGGACAGCAGAGCAGGGCTCACAGAGGCCGCAGGGGCCGGCCCTGCTGACAAGCAGCAAGTGCTTCTAAAGGCCCAGGAAAAACAAGTCTAGGGTGTGAGGAGTACTCTGAAAAGGTTTTCGGCTTTTATCTGTTTACCTAGACAAGATAAACGGGATCAATGAAAACAACTTGAAAAGCTCACAGAGGAAAACCAAATCGACCTCAATCACAGGCCCCAGAGGCAACAGCCAGGAGGAGACGTTTCCCTCCCGTCTTTAGTTGATGCATAGGTGCTATGTGTTCACACGGTGTGTGATTTCTCCCCACACGACTCGACTCGCATCCCACTGTATAGAGAGTTCTCTGTCTGGCTTTGTAGCATTTAAATTGTAACTGGTGGTACTTAGCAACTTCTCACGGATTCTCCCGTTCACGAGTAACCCCCACATTCATGAAACGCAACAGTGTCACTTTACTGGGGCTGTGATGCAGAGCAAGGCTGCCACGTCCAGGTGAACCTCTCGGGCTGTGCATGAATCCAGCATTCACTTGTGCCTCATTAACTCACACAACAGCTCACCTGTGCTCTGCGCATCATAACTTAGGTTTTTGGTTCTTACGACTTGATGCATGGAGTGAAGATTTCATTCTGGTGGTAGAATTTATCTTCAACTTTTAAAAATTACGTTCTTCCTGCAGATCTAAAGACGCTATCTGCCTTGCTCTTTCCTATGTTAGTGCCTTTCCAATTACTGACAGAGACCTAGGAGTCTCCTAGAGAACCAGACCTGACTTGTTCGTGTGCAGAGCCTTGCAGGACCGTCCTCTCCAGTGCAAAGGCACGTCCTCCTGTCTTTAAAGGGGCCTTTGTAAATACCGCTTCCAAGAGCCGACTAATGGCCCCCCATGGGGATGTCACACTAAACACTTAAGAGTAAAGACAGAATTTTAAGAATTCGCCCAATGTACGAATCTAAGTTGTTTATTATATTCTACTGCTAAAGATAATGACAAGCATTCTTCTTCACCAATGCTGCCCACGTTTCTGATCCACTCCTTAAAGGAGGTTCCTCCAAGTAGAATTACTGTGTCAACGGGAACGAGGGGTGTTGTTCAAGCTGTTGGCATTTACTGGCAAATTGACTTCCAGAAGGACCCTGCTATCCTCCCGTCTGAGAGGCTGGGCAGAGGGGAGACGAGTGTTCAGTACTTAGGTATTGACTGTCTCGAATATCTGCCATTTAGATGGGTGGAAAAGGGTTTCTCATTGTTAGAAATTTTAATTCTTTAGTTATTAAAGGATCGGTTTTTTTCACATTTATTTTTCATACTTTAAGACTGTTGTCCACTTCTTTACCGGGAAAGTGACTTTGTTCTTATCAACGTGCATTAACTCTTTCTATATTAAGAAAAATAGTCAAATGCCATGACTATGTCATGGTCATGAAAAGGGTTTTTCATCAGTTTAGTTACTTTGTTTGGGATTATTTACAATCTAGAAAGTTGTGGTTTCTTTTTAAAATTTTTTTAATTTTTACTTTTATGGCTGCACTCACAGCATATGGAAGTGCCTGGGATGAGATGCAAGCCAAGGCTGTGACCTGTGCTGAATCCGTCCACGAGATCCTTAACCTGCTGCACTTCAGTGGGAATTCCTGGTTTCTTTCTTTTCATATACACTCAAGTCTGTAAGATTTTCCTTAATGATTTTTCCCATTGCTCTTTTTTTTTTAATTTTTTTGGTTTTTTTTAGGGCTGCACCTGCGGGATATGGAGGTTCCCAGGCTAGGGGTCCAATCGGAGCTACAGCTGCCAGCCTACACCACAGTCGCAGCATCGCAGGATCCGGGCCACGTCTGCAACCCACACCACAGCTCACGGCAATGCCAGATCCTTAACCCACTTAGCAAGGCCAGGGATCGAACCCATGACCTCATGGCTCCTAGTCAGATCCGTTTCTACTGCGCCACGACAGGAACGCCTCCTATTGCTTTTATACTTATAAAAATCTTCCCCAGCTAGACATGAGCCAAACATTTAGTCATTTTCTCCTCTCTTATTATTTTATTTTCATATTTTATATCTTTTTCATCTATTTGACTGATTTTGTTATGTGACATATATAAAACTTAAGTTGGGAGTTCCCGTTGTGGCTCAGCAGGTTTAGAAACTGACTAGTATCCATGAGGATGAGGGTTCGATCCCTGGCCTCCTCAGTGGGTTAAGGACCTGGTGTTGTCACAGGCTGCGGCGTAGGTCACAGATGCGGCTCATATCCCATGTTGCTGTGGCTGTGGTGTAGGCCGGCAGTTGCAGCTCTGATTAGACCTCTATCCCAGGAACTTCCACATGCTGCAGGTGTGGCTCTAAAAACAAAGAAAAAGAAAAACTTCAGCTGATTCCTTCTCCCAGTCTTTTTCCTGCTTCTGCTCAGAGAAGAGTGACTCATCCCATGGATTTCTGCTGCTGCTTCCTCCGTCTCATGTCAGTCTTGTATGGACCGGCCTCTGTCCTCAGGCTCTCTGCTCTGGTCCATGGGTCTGTGCATCTACTGTTACATCAGTATCCCACTATGTTGATGAGTTTCCCTTTTTAAAATGACATACCCTTAATGTTTATAGACCCAACACTCATGAAGACTCTTCTTTCAAAACTTTTTACTATCCTTGCAGTATCCTGATACCTACTTAAGAATATATTCCAAATTCAGTTGACCCTTGGACAACGTGGGGGTTGGGAGCCCAGCCCGGTGCACTCAACACCCGAGAGTAATAGTCAGCCCTGTGGATCCAGGCTCTGCATCGTGGATTCAGCCAAGTGTGGACTGTGCAGTAGTGCGGTACAAATTTACTAAAAAGTCAGAGGATAAGTGGCCCTGCACAGCTCAAACCCTGGCTATTTAAGGGCCAGCTGTACCTATGTTTGCAGTCCTTGGGGGTTTCGATTAGAGGTATGAGCATATGCTTTTGGAGGCTTCCTCCCCTGCTGACCTGCTTTAGCTGTGAGCTGTACCTCCAGAAGCTCAAACAAACACCTGTCCACTCTCTCCTGGGCCTTCTGCCCCTGCTCTGAGTCCAGATCTGGCAGACTGCTGGCTCTTGCACCTTTCAGACTGGACCACCCTTTCCCATCCTGGTCTTACTGTCTCAGGCCTGCACTCCTGACTTCCCACCCGGCTCCTTCCCCAGGGCTCCGTCCCAGGCTGTCCTGCACACCTCAGCTGGCTCCTCCTCTCTTCCCGCCCAGCCTCTCTCAAGAACCTACGACGGCATTTCTTTGCCTTCTCAAGGCAGGCTGGCTTCATACATTCTCCATGGTCTGCTTCAAGGTAAGATCTAATGGGACCCTGTCCGCAGGCGGGACAAAGGAAAAAAAAAAAGAAGGCCTATGAGAGGTGATATGGAGCCATCGAGAGCTGGGGATTCCAAGTAAGACCCTACTGCGAGGGGGCGCATGGGAATCCCCGGACCTTCCTCTCACTTGAGCGGTGAACCTAAATCTGCTCTAAAAAGTGAGGTTGGAGTTCCTGTCATGGCTCAGTGGTTAACGAATCCGACTAGGAACCAAGAGGTAGCGGGTTCAATCCCTGGCCTTGTTCAGTGGGTTAAGGATCTGGCGTTGCCATGAGCTGTGGTGTAGATCACAGATGCAGCTTGGATCCCGCGTTGCTGTGGCTCTGGCGTAGGCCAGTGGCTACAGCTCCGATTAGACCCCTAGCCTGGGAACCAGCCCTAAAAAAGGCAAATAAATAAATAAATTAAATAAAATAAAATAAAGCAGCATTTCCAAACTTTCTGTCTGCTACTCATGGTAAGAAATACTTTTATATCAAAATAAAGTACAGACACATTTATCCAGAATACGCATTTCCTGAAACACTATTTAGCCCAACCTCTGATATTTCCTATTTGCATTCTGATATTTTTTTTTCTTTTCTCTTCTTCCTTTGCCTTTTCTAGGGTCGCTTCCTGCAGCAATATGGAGGTTCCCAGGCTAGGGGTCTAATCGGAGCTGTAGCTGCCAGCCCACACCAGAGCCACAGCAACGTGGGATCCGAGCCACATCTGCGACCTACACCGCAGCTCACGGCAATGCTGGATCCTTAACCCACTGAGCAAGTCCAGGGATCTAACCTGCAACCTCATGGTTCCCAGTCGGATTCATTAACCACTGCGCCACGACGGGAACTCCACATTCTGATATTTTCTATTCAGTATTATCATTTCAATTTTTTTAAATGCTGGCTGCAACCCTATAAAATATTTTCATAACCCACTAATTGGTCATGAAATGTGGTTTGAAAAATGCTGCTCCAGAGGAACCTTAGTGAAATGGTTTAATGATAAATGTGTGGCTGAAAGTGAAACCCATACATCTCACCTGACACTTGCTCTCTCTCTGGTATATCAGCAAAGGAAAAGAATTCATCAGATCTCACTGGGGAGAAAGGATGCCTTGCCAGACAGTTCCCAGCCCGTTCCTTTTCTCCCTCCATGGATCTGGGGTCTTTCGTCGAGGTGAGAGTGTGAGCGAGTGTGTGTGTAGGTGATGAGGTAGGTTTGACAGTTGATTTTACGTAACAGCAAAATTAAAAGCATGCACAAGGCAAAGGGTGACCGCTGTTTTACAACAGAACCAGTTCGCATTTCTTCACACCCGTCTTAAATGATTTATATGAAGGATTTATTGTTGCTGCTGTTTAATGAAACTTGGGTGCATGCAAATAAGCAAAAACTTATTTCTCTGCTCGATTGTCTTATTTATTTTGTTGGGGGTGGGTTGGTTATTATTCACCAAAACCAGAGTACGAAAAGTCTAGTAACTCTGAACCTTCTTATTAGGGAGAATAATAATGGTGTTGTTAGATAATTCTTTTTTTTTTTTTTTTTGTCTTTTTACAGCCACACGTGTGGCATATAGAGGGTCCCAGGCTAGGGGTCAAACTGGATCTGCAGCTACAGGCCTATGTCACAGCCACAGCAATGGCAGATCTGAACCTCATCTGCAGCCTGCACCACAGCTCATGGCCATGCCAGATCCTAAACCCACTGAGCAGGGCCAAGGATCAAACCCACGTCCTCATGGATACTAGTTGGGCTTGTTACCACTGAGCCATGACAGAAACTCCAGATAATCTTTTTTTATAATGGAATCTGACCCCTATCAGTATTGGTCTCAATCTGTACTAATCTTAATTCTCTCTGAGAAAGAAAGCTGTCACAACAGACAAGAGTGAGACAGCTAATCGGATGTGAGGTCTTCCATGATGAACTATGTGTGTCAACAGCCCAAGAGCCAGAGTCGAGGAGACCGTGCATGGTCATTCAAACTGTAGTGATCAGATCACAGCTCGCTGTGACCAATGTAATAGGAACCAAGTCCTAAAACCTCCCCCCCGCCACCACGTCCGATTTCATGACTGGAGGTCAGATGGCCCTGGAGTGATGGAGGCTCACTCACCTGTGCAGGTGGGTCTTGGGATCTTCTCACTGCCATGCAGGTGCAGTCCTGCCAGCTCTGCCCCGTACCCAGCAGGGCTAGTCAGGTCAGGCTTGGGATTGGAGATGCCTGGTACAGAGAGAGATACTATATGGGCCTGGATGAAGGCGGAGGGCCAGGGACTGCGCGGTGTTTCTCAAAAGAGGGCCCTGAGTGTCAAGGGAAATGAATCAGAAGGCTCTGGTGGAGGCCGCTAAGACGCTCCTCCCAGAAGGCAGCATGGAGCTTCGAAGACACCAGTGTGCAAAATACAGCCAGGATACACGAAGGCCACAGAAAGAAGGTTCTGAGCGTGTGGAGTTAGACACCCGGGAGGCCGGTACAAAGGTTGTCACAGGGACCCCAAAGGCAGCCGGGCCTGCAGGTCAGCAGAAAAGCGCAGGCACGCGGCCGGCCACAGCTGAGCACCAGAGTGACCGGCACTTACGGGCTCCGTGGCAGTGAGCAGGTGACTTGAACTGATGCTCACTTTCTTCATCTGAAAAATGGGACGCCCATCACCCATTTCCGATGAAAGGAACTACGGGGCAGGAGGAACCAGGGCTGTCCCAGGCACAGGACACCTCCAGGACCTGGGACTGGGTACCATAGCTCCTCTATCTCCCACGCGCCCCAGCTCCCAACCACGTCCGATGCACCCGAGAGCACTGAGGAGCCTGTCCACGAGGGCCTGGGGCCTGGCCCCTCCACGGGTGGACCCTGCCCTCACCTCCCGAGACCATCTTCCCGTAGGTCTCCAGCATGAGGTCCCAGTACTGCTCCTTCTGGGTGGAATCCAGGTGACTCCACTGCGCCTAGGAGGAAACGGTGCCGTGAGTCCTGCGCGGCTCTCTCAACCCCCTCCCCTGCCTGTGGGACACGGAGAAGAAGGGACGGGCCCCAGGCTCTGGGCACCGGAAGATCTGAGAAGCCGCATAGGTGGTTCAAGGCAGGAAGCCGAGGGGAACCTCCAGGCCCCAGGTCTGCCTCTTGCCACGGCCAGGACACACGGAGGTTGGAGGCCCCATGTTCTTAAGTGGCGTGTCTCTGAGAGTGGAGACCAGAGGCGGGCAGGAGCCCTTTCTCTACTCGCCTTCTGTTTAACGCTTTCGCTGCTTATAGGAGGGTCTTCGAGCAGTGGGAGCCCGACAGTCCCAATGGTTCACTAAATCTGGAAATCCAAGAAGGAAAGGAAGGAAATTTTAAAATGTGTTTATTGGAAAAGTAAGTGCAAATCAGCGAAGAGGAGGGGAGAGTCGCAGTGCACAGCCAGGCGAGCTGTGAGCCTCACTGTGACACAGCCTGGTGCGTTCTGAGCACAGCTGCTGCAGCCACACACGCTCGAAGCTGCCCGGTGGGTCTTGAGTTTAGGGTCTAACAGCGAGTCAGCTTTCCTCCCAAAGAGTAGGAAATGGAGGGGTCCCGAGATCATGCCCCAGACCTGCCCTCTTGTCCATGGAGCTGAGCCCGGAGACAAAGCTGGAAGGCCTTGGAGCTAGGGTTCACATGGGAATTCCAACTGCAGTCCCCACCAGGGAGGTGGCTGTGAGACCTTCAGACCGTGGGGCAGAGGGACAAGCAGCCCAGTCTCTGGTCAGACCCACTAGGATTCGCGTCCCGGCTGCACGATCTTGAACATAGTTCTCAACCTTCCTGGGCCTCAGTCCTCACCTAATGGTAGCACTGGACTCAAAAAACTGTCAGCAAGTTCAAGAGAAATAACGCAGGTGCAGCCTGTTTTCATAGCACCCTGCACTTTTTGTCCAGAGCTTTCATCAGAGTCTAATAAATACTTATGTTATGTACATACACACATGCACACACATACACAAAAGCACTTAATGAACAGTCGCCTCTGCAGCACATGTGCGCCGTGAGACAAGGACCCTCTGCTGTTTTTCTCAGTGCCTGAGACCCTGCCCGGGATAGAGCAGGCACGCGGTGTGCGCTGTCTGGACAAAACAAAGCCCCCAGCCAACACGTCCGCAGCAGGCAGTATGTAATCTTACTTTTACACCACGTGCGGCCCACAGGACAGCAGCCCGCGGACCCGCCCCAAGGGTCCACAGAGAGAACTATGGATCCTCTGCTCTCTCGGGAACCACAACGTTGACAGCCATCCAGTACTGTTATGAACACAGGCTGCGGACTGCAGGCCACGGCAGTGAGGAGAGAACGCGAAGTCGCCTCCCAGGCACCCAGGCCACTACCCAGGGAGGCCATTCTCTGTCCTACGTGAAGTCAGCCCACCACCCGCCCCGCCTGTACACCAAAGGGGAGTGGAGGTGGGTAGGAAGAGTGGGGACACGAAAAGTCTTTAATTAGCAGTTGCTAAGCTGCAATAAAAGATGAAAAGGAGGAGTTCAATTTTTTAGGGTGAAAAAAGTGAAAAGATGAAAAGTGACCTCTGTCTGTTTAACTATTACCTGTAACCATGTTTTAAATATGGATTTTGTTTTCAATTTAATTTTTAAAGTCGGAATTTTTAGCAGCTTTTTTTGTTAATCTTTTGTGACTGAAGCCACCCTAACAACCTCCTGGAAGGAACCGGCTCGAGCAGACGCTGCTAAACACAGAAGTCCTCCATCCTCGTGGTCGGAACACAGGGGCTCTCGCTTTGGCAGAGAGAGCAAAGGGTGGGCGGCCAGGCTCGCTAACACCTGCCTAGTGGCCTGGCTTGCTGGAGACGAGCCTAGTCCACGGACGCCAAAATAGTAGCCACGAAGTACAGCACCAAACAGAAAAGAGCAAGGCTACCAACCCTCCAAGGGCCACAGTCAGCCCTTTCAAAGCCCAGAAAAGACGCCTTGGGGGGTCTCTGGACAGTGTACCTCCAACTTAAAGCCACAAATGTACTCAAGGAACCACCAAGAAGTTAGAGAGGCTGGAAGGAAACCCCTTACTCAAGAGGCCAGACACCAACTGCAGCTGTCTTCCCTTCCTCTCACTCTTAGAAGAGGAGGGGAAAAAAACAAATCTATTCTGGAAGGACACAAGTATGAGATTTGATGGGGAAAGAAGCGCAGTTTCGTGAGGAAACAGCACCATCTTGTGGGCTTGTGGGGCTTTGCCACGACTGCCCCGCCCAGGCCAGAGGTTCCCTTCCCAAGGTGGGAAGACAGGGACGGGAGCAAACCCTGCGACTCAGTCTCCCAGCTGACACGATGGGCTTCATACCCACCACTGTTCTCGAGGCTCCTAACTTAGGGAGGAGATTAGAGGTCGTGGTTCCCCACCTTCAGAAATTCCCCTCACTTACAAAGGTCGCCATGCGCTATCAGGTCCTTCTGGTGCAAAGAGCTGTTGTTGGTTTGGGGGAGGGGTATCGGGATCCCGCAGGGATGATTTCTGTTCCTTTGGGCTCAGTGGCTGTTAATCATTTTCCGATACACACACACACATATATATATATAGGCAGTTTATATATTTATACATACACACATTTATATATGTATGTACACACACACACACACACACACACACACACACACACACACACACGGTGCTGCTGGCGAACATTTGGAATCTTTTGACCTCAAGCTATCCAGAACAGCTTGTTAGCTAATGTCATGTAATGCGGAGCTAATGCTTAACTCCACCAGTTAAAATAGTTAATAAATTGGATGTGCTTTTCATAGGGATACTCTGTATTTACTACAGAAGAAACAGTTGGCTTAAGATACTTGGCAGAAAGCCTACATCTTTTTCACCAGGCAGCCTCCTGCCTGACAGTTTGGTTTCTGAGTACCTTAGAGCAGGAAGAAGGGCATTCCAGAGTCACTCAAAGGGCGCGTCCCTCCCCAGCCCCTCCCCACGCTCAGCCCCGGGGCAAACTGTGCAGCTGGGATTCTGGCTCCTAAAGCTCAGCCTGAAACGCTGCGGCTCAGACCTGGCTTCATACAACAATGACACTGGCTTCGCCACCCTCACCGTCACTGTCCAGAACCTCACGAGGAAGGTCCCACGAAGAGGCCCCCAGAGGTTCGCAACAATGCTTTGATAAGGTGTATAGGGGCCTGAGAAACCTGATTTTTATCAAACACAACTTTTCAGAGTTGTTCACCACATAACCAAGATAAACTTGTTCCTGAGACTTCTGTTTACAGCCAAGATGGAGTCACAGGGGCTGGATTTACCTTCCTGCTGACACAACTAAAAATGTAAATATAAGAAGCAATGCTGTACAGTTAGGCAGAGCAGAGCAGAAATCTCTGTGAGCCCCACAGCTGCCCAAGCTTCCTGCCTGGACAGGGCATCCAGGCCCACAGCCCCTGAGCACCCTGACACCGTCTGGACAGGGCATCCAGGCCCACAGCCCCTGAGCACCCCGACACCGTCTGGACGGGGCATCCAGGCCCACAGCCCCTGAGCACCCCGACACCGTCTGGACGGGGCATCCAGGCCCACAGCCCCTGAGCACCCCGACACCGTCTGGACGGGGCATCCAGGCCCACAGCCCCTGAGCACCCCGACACCGTCTGGAAAGGGCATCCAGGGCAGTAGAGAGGGTGCCCTACTGGAGCCGGTGGTCTCCCAAGGACTGAACAGCAGTTCAGGGTTTAGAGGCCACGAGGGTTAGAATTACTAGCAGAGCACAAGACCGCAGCTGGTTAGCTGCCAACAAGAGGGCTCCTGAGATCTGCAGAGGGTCCCCCTCAAGGCAAGGAAAGATTCCCCCCAAAGAAGCAGAAGGCACCACCACATGATGCTGGAAACACTTGACACTTATAGGAATGCAAAAACATGCAGTCTCCAAAAGGTAGCATCCACAAAGCCTCACCCGCAAGCAAAGCTTACCAGGCATACAAAGCAGGAGGAATACACATCTCATAATGAGATCAATCCATTCACTGAAACTGACTCCACTGACACAGGTGACCCATTTGTAGACAAGGACATGAGCACAGATACTGTAAACACATTCCCTATGTTCAAGGAGCTGGAGGAAGGACTCAAAAGACAGGATGGAGCCCAGACGCATACTTCTGGAGATGAAGACGACATCTGAGAGGAAAGCACACTAGATAAGACTAACAGCAGATAAAACACTGCAGAAGAAAATATTCATGAACTTGAAGACATAAAAACAGAAACTATGCAAAATAACACGGAGATGAAAAGGAGAGTGAGAACACAGAGCATCAGTGAGCAGTGGAGCAACTGGATGAGACCTAACATGTACACGCACGTCCCACACGCATGTTATTCCCACAGCTGCCAAGGAGGCAGAGAAAGAAGAGAGACAGGAAAAGCAGTTGAAGATGTAACGGCCAAATAGTCCCAAATTTGGAGTTCCCACTATGATGCAGCAGGCTAAGGATCCAGCGTCGTCTCTGTGGTGGTGTGGGTCGCTGCTGGGGTCTGTGTTTGTTCCCCAGCCTGGGAACTTCCCTATGCCATGGGTGTGGCCAAAAAAAAAAAAAAAAAAAAGTCTCCAAATTTGGTGGGGTTTTTTTTGTTTTTTGTTTTGCTTTTTATGGCCACACCTGAGGCATATGGAAGTTTCCAGGCTAGGGGTCAAATCAGAGCTATAGCTGCTGGCCTGCAACACAGGATCTGAGCTGCATCTGGGACCTTCACCACAGTGAGGCCAGAGATGAAACCTGCATCCCATGGACACTAGTCGGTTCATTTCTGCTGCGCCACAACGGAATGCCAGTGTTCCCAAGATTTGATGAAGACTGTTATCTGAGACACCCAAGAAGCTCAATGAGCCCCAAGAACAGGAAACATGAAGAAAATGACTCCAAGGCACATCATGGTCAAATGTTTAAAATTAGTGAGAAAACACTGAAAGCAAACAAGGAAAATACGCTATATGCAGAAGAACAAAGGCATGATTCCATTGCATGCAAAACTCCAGAAAATGCCAAGTACTGAATGGTGACAGAAAGCAGATCAGCAGGTGCCTCCGGCCTGGGAGAGGGTCTTGGGGCAGCAGGGGGGTTACAAACAGAACCCTCAGGGCCGACAGATGCGATCACTGTCTTTGCTGCGGTCATGGGCTCACGCTTGGACACTTTAAACACGTGCGGTTGACTCTCTGTCAGCCACACCTCCCTAAGTTAGTGAGGGAGCGTGCCTGGCCCCACACGGGATCCAATATTCAAAACCACAAACCGACTCCTATGGCAGAAGCCAGACTAGGAAATGAAATACCAGTTCTTCCCTAGCGTGACCCACAGATATCTAAGAGTTGAGGAGTTCCTGTCGTGGCTCAGTGGAAACGAATCTGACTTGCATCCATGAGGACGCCGGTTTGATCCCTGTCCTTGTTCAGTGGGTTAAGGATCCGGCGTTGCCCTGAGCTGTGGTGTGGGTTGCAGATGCGGCTCAGATCTGGCGTTGCTGTGAATGTGGTGTAGGCCGATGGCTACAGCTCCGATTCAACCCCTAGCCTGGGAACCTGCACATGCCACAGATGCAGCTGTTAAAAAGGGGGGGGGGGGCGTCAGGATTGCTTCATCAGAGCAACTGCTTCCAAGGCCTACATTTTGTTATTCAAGATGACAATTAGGAAACATTCTGCCTTAAAAGAAACATGGAAACTTGGTTTCATTCCTCATGTATCACTATCATCCTTGCGAGGCTCTCATCTCTCCCCCACTTCTGAGGATGCTTCCCCCTTCAATCCACACCCTCAGAGCATGGTCCTGGGGTGAGAGAAGCAGGGGAGCCCAGCTCACCTGAGGTGCTGCTTGGAGAAGGGAAGCTCCGAGGTCCTCGTCTCTGGTGGGCCTTTCCTCAGGTTGGGCAGGAAGCTGGGAAGCTGCCACTACTGAAGGAGACAGGAAGCTGGAAGAATCGAGAGGTCCCCCTCGACCACTCCCAAGAGGGCCCAGGTTCAAATCCTTACCAGTTAGTGCCAACATCTGCTCTGTGATTGCAAGACTTGCACTGGCCTCCCTAACAAACTCCAACTCCCTCCCAGCCTTCCCAACAGCCTCCCCCAAATTTCCTCCCACCTCCTTCCTCAGAATCCAAATCTAAAAGATGGGCCCAGGGAGTTCCCGTCATGGCGCAGTGGTTAGCGAATCTGACTAGGAACCATGAGGTTGCGGGTTCGATCCATGGCCTTGCTCAGTGTAAGGCCAAGAGCTGTGGTGTAGGTTGGAGACACGGCTCGGATCTCGTGTTGCTGTGGCTGTGGCGTAGGCCAGCAGCTGCAGCTCCGATTCGACCCCTAGCCTGGAAACCTACATATGCCGCAGGAGTGGCTCTAGAAAAGGCAAAAAAAAAAAAAAAGACACAATAAATAAATAAATTAATAAATAAATAAAAGATGGGCCCTGTCATCAGGTGGTTTAAACTGCAGATGGTGACTCTCCAAATAAGTGATTCGGGCAGGTCTACCCTGCTTCCAAACCTTCCAGAGACCGCCCCCCCCCCCAACTGAGCAGCCTATCCTTCCAACCCCCATTTCCCCAGGACTGTACCCCACACACCAGCATGCAGAAGTGCCGCTCACCTAGCTCCTGGTCCGAGTCAGACTCCTCCTTCACGATGCAGCTCGGCGGCTCGCCAGGCCCGGAGGCTGGGGGCTGAAGCCCCTGCTCCTGAGGCACTTCGGGATGGGGCTCCATGCCCCCCACCTGGCAGCTGGCAGCTATCACCTTCTCAGAAGAGACTTCTTGTCCCAGAACTTGGATGCTGATCTAGAGACCACATATGCTAATTACCGAAAGACCCAGACTGAGGATTTCCCAAAGCTGCCTGGCCAACCTTCCTCACACATGGGAAGCGTCTGTAGGGACACGGAGTAGGGAAAGAAAAAGCCAGCATTTATCTCTGGCCCTGCAGGAACTGGGGGGGCGGACATGGGCATGAGAGAGGCCTGAGCCAAGCCAGGGACACTGTCAGACCAGCCACTGAGGTTGTGTTTCTACCGCAGGGGCTCCGTTAATGAAAATGCAGGCGACTTTGGAACAGCTTCTCCGGTGTTCCAGTCTGAAGACGGAACGGGATGGGGGACTTGATCTTCAACCCCCAATGGCTAAGAAGTGTCACAGGGAGTCTTATTAGAGCCAGGTGAGCTGTGGGGGCGCACAGAGGTGGTAGAATAAGAAATACCTATTTGGGGAGTTCCCATCGTGGCTCAGTGGAAATGAATCCGACTAGGAACCATGAGGTTGCAGGTTCAATCTCTGGCCTCGCTCAGTGGGTTAAGGATCCGGCGTCACCGTGAGCTATGGTGTAGATTGCAGATACGGCTCAGATCTGGCGTTGCTGTGGCTCTGGCATAGGCTGGGAGCTACAGCTCCAATTCAACCCCTAGCCTGGGAACCTTCATATGTTGCAGGTGCAGCCCTAAAAAAAATAATAATAAAAAATAAATACATATTTGGTCTCTGTCTCAGGTTCCTGGCATAGAGCCCCCCAAATCTTTAGGATTTCCTGAAGGACAGGGGTGACAGGAGCAACTTCTGTTATTCAGAATGAGCTAGTTTCAAATATCTCTGAGTCTGTGCTGGCAAGGTGACTCCTGGTGGCCCCTAAACAGCTTCAGGACGGAGGCTGGTCACCAGAAGAACGATCAGGTGATTAGAGGGCTGGAGCCTTCATCCCTACCCCTCAACCTGGCAGAAGGGAGAGGCCTGGAGACTGAATCACTCATGGCCAGTGATTAATCAATCCTGCCCAAGTGATGAAACCTCCATAACAACCCTGAACCTGGGGGGTTCGGGGAGCTGCCATGCTGCATACATAGAAGCGCCAGGAGGGCGGGGTGCCCAGAAGACGGCACAGGAACCCTGTGCCTCCCTGCCTCCTCCCTCTGCTGTTCTTCAACCAGATCCTTTAGAACAAATGTAAATGTAAGTAAAGTGGGGTGTGTGTGTTTTCTGGGGGGAGGGTGTCTTTTAAGGCCACATCCATGGCATATGGAAGTTTCCCGGTTAGGGGTGGAATCAGAGCTGCGTTGCCAGCCTACACCACAGCCACAGCAATGTGGAATCCGAGCCACATCTGGGACCTACACCACAGCTCATTACAATGCTGGATCCTTAACGCACTGAGCGAGGCCAGGGATCGAACCCATAACCTCACGGTTCCTAGCCAGACTGGATACCGCTGAGCCATGACACGAACTCCAGTGAAGTGCTCTGAGTTCTTTGAGTCATTATGGCACATACCAACCCCAAGGTGGGTGTGGGAACCTCCAACTCCACAGCGGGTTGGTCACAAGCACGGGTGGCCCCGCAGCTTGTGGCTGGTGTCCGAAACGGGGCAGCCTCGTGAGACTGACCCTTGTCTGCTGGGTCCCAGCCAGCCGGGTCGTTAGGGTCACAAGGGAACTGAACTGCAGGACACCTGGGTGGTAACAGTGACTTAGAGATCTGGCTGTGGGGGTGAAAACGCCACAAATCTGGGCCGGAGAAAAGGCAACAGGCCTGCTGAGGGCCCAGAGGAGACCTGGGGATCGCACCGGCTCTGCTTACCCACTGCAGCAGCCTCTGGGGGTCTTCCTTCAAGCTCTCCACAAGGGTCACTGCCTCCTCCCCGCTGCCTGGACACTGCTTCCGCACCCACATCTGGATCTCCCCGGGCAGGATGGTCAGGAACTGCTCCAGCAGCAGCATCTCCAGGATCTGCTCCTTGGTGTGAAGCTCGGGCTGCAGCCACTGGAAACAGAGCTTCCGAAGCTGTCTCAGGGTCTCATGGGGCCCAGACATCACCTGGTAAGGGAACTGCCTGAAAAGCTGGCATGCAGTCTCGGGGCTGGAGGGCTCGCCTGGGGGGGCGGCATCCGGTCCAGGGAACGGAGACTCCTCGGCCTTGGCCAGTGGCAGCGGCAGCACCAGAGCCTGCCCCGGCTCCATGGGCATCACCTGGCTTGGCACATCCATGAGGTGAAGTGCTTCTGGGATGGAGTCGTCCCTGGAGGACCAGGTCTTCACAGAGCCTCTCACGGGGACACTAGAGAGAGGGTGAGAGCCGTGCTGTGCGGGGGAGGGGACACACCTCAGGAAGAGCCTTGGAGGCAACTCCAGAACTCCTGGGCTTTTTTTTTTGGTCTTTTTAGGGCTGTACTCACAGCCCATGGAGGTTCGCAGGCTAAGGGTTGAATCGGAGCTATAGCTGCTGGCCTACACCACAGCCACAGCAACACGAGATCGCAGCTGAGTCTGCGACCTACACCTCAGCTCACGGCTACACCAGATCCTTAACCCACTGAGCGAGGCCAGGGATCGAACCCGCGTCCTCATGGACACTAGTTGGATTCGCTTCTGCTGAGCCACGACAGAAACTTCCGGACACACTGTCCTGTTTTGAAAGGGGGTAAACTTGAAGCGACCACGCAGACCACTAATCCCGTATCTAAACAGTCACCACACCCTGACCTTTTTCACAGCGTTCCCTCTTGGTCTTCAAATGGCCAGACCAAGTGGAAGAATAAAACGCACCACATGGAGCGTCTTCACTGAGGGTTTCCAGGCAAACGGCTCCTTCTGCCAAACCCTCTAGTATCTGCATCCATACGTCTGCAGAACAAAGCTGAACAAAGGCATGGATGCCCTAGGAATAAAGGCTACGGTTGAAAGGATCGGATGCTTCCAAAATCATTACGAGGTTGAAGAGAACTCGTCCCCAAAAAGTCCAGTGAAATTTGTAAGGGGTCTCTTTGGATGGCCATGTTCACAACGAGGAATTTTTGAAAAAGCTGTCACACCGAAATTTGCAGCCCTGAACTGTAAGAAGGGTTAGAATGAATACTGACCGCCTCGAAACATTCCTACAGACTTGAACCCAGTAATCACTATTTTATGACAAATGGTATCAAAATTTAGAAGACGGTATTCAAGACAGTGGAAAGAGAAATATTAAATGGCAAAATTAATATGAAGATATTTTTAAAGAGTCCTGCACTATTTCTAGCTTTTTTTTTTTTTTTTTTTTTTTTTTTTTTTTTTGTCTTTTTGCCTTTTCTGGGGCCGCTCCCTCAGCATATGGAGATTCCCAGGCTGGGTGTCTAATCAGAGCTGTAGCTGCCGGCCACAGCCACAGCCACAGCAACGCCCGATCCTTAACCCACTGAGCAAGGCCACGGATTGAACCCACAACCTCATGGTTCCTAGTCGGATTCGTGAACCACTGCGCCACGACGGGAACTCCTAGCTATCTTTCTTGCATGTAATCGTAATACTGGATCATTGGGTCTGTCTTCAAATATTATCAAGGAGCTAAAAGTCATGATTTCTCCATAACACGAACCACAACAACCAAAAGGCACCTGCGGGTCTGGCTTGATGAAAGATCAGTACCACGCTAGCTTTTGGTGGTTGCTTCTCCCTCCAGGTATAAGAGCAGCGTCCTCATCCCTATCACTTCACCCAAACAACTCACCCTGTATCACACAACCATTTAAAAATAGGGGGTTCCTGCTGTGGCGCAGTGGAAACAAAACCAACCAGTATCCATGACGATGTTGGTTCAATCCCTGGCCTCGCTCACTGGGTCAAGGATCTGGCATTGCTGTGAGCTGTGGTGTAGGTCGCAGATGAGGCTCAGATCTTGCACTGCTAGGGCTGTGGCGTAGGCCAGCAGCTAGAGCTCAGATTCGATCCCTAGCCTGGGAACCTCCATATGTCAAGGGTGCAGCTCTAAAAAAAAGGCCAAAAAAAAAAAAAAAAAAAAAAAAGGGAGTTTCTTGGTGCCCTAGTGGTTAAGGACTCGGCATTGTCACTGCTGTGGCTCAGGTTTGATCCATGGCTGAGGAACTTCCACATGCCACCAGCACAGCCAAAACCAAAAAATAAACCCACAAAAAACCAACAAAAGCAAATTTTTTCAAGGGTACAAAAAAAGGAAAGAGAGAGGTAAAAGACTGAGCCAATATTACACGTTTCTCACGTGGACCTCACCAAGTGTACTTTTTGTTTACAAAGAGACCCATACATTTCAATCATACAGTCATGCAGTGCCCAGTGCGCTCCAGCCACCTCTGGGCTCAGTAATTCAGGAATTCTGTTTCTGGTCAAGGCAGCCCACCCGCTGTAAACAATGACACTACAGGAGAAAAGCCACGAGGCCACTGCTTTCAAGCACTGGACAACAGGCAGGAATGCAATTCCTGAGAGAAGGTCTGAGCAGAGCTCCACGAGCACCCCAGCGGTCTGCACAGGGTCGGTGTCCCAACACCGGCGCAGGAAGCTGGGGCTCGGCAAAGACCTGGGGTCTCACTAAAGAGAGGAGGCTGCGGTCAGCATGTGAAGCTATTGAGGCTACCTGGAATCTGAAGCAGAGGCCAGGGGAGAGGAGGCAGCCACGGGGGCAGAGGCAGAGGCAGAGGTCTGTCTCCGCGGCGTTTCCCTGCGGGCCCCGGCCGAGGGTCGGGCTGCGCCTCAGCAGGGTGAAACCATGCAAGGCTTAACAGAGAGCCGTTGTTAGCAGGGTAAGAGCCGAAGAGGGTTACAAAAGGCCAGTCGTGGTGAGAGACATTCACGGTGTTGTCCACTGAGAGGACAGAGAGCCTAGTGACCCTCGAGCCATCCTGAGCCATCAGAAAGGCCACACGCTGGGAGTAAAGGCCACGCTCCAGGGTAAGGCCTACTGTCAACCTGCCCCAAAGAACCGAAAGCCAAGCTTCAAGGAGATCCACAGAGGAGGCCCAGTCTACTGGTCTATTCCAACCCAGTTAGAAGAATCTGGAAACACCTTGGGCTTTCCAGAAATCTGCCCTCACGCCAAACCAACGCAAGTCAAAGGTGACCAGTCAGAAACTGACCTGACTGCTGGGACAAAAATCAGCTCTTCAGAGGAAGACAGCAGGATCCGTCCCGTCTACAAGTGTGCCATCCACAATATCCAGGAGGGAATCCAAAGTTACCAGACAAACAAAGAAACAGGAGAATGTGACGCAGAATCAAGGAAAAAAGCCATCAAGAGAAACCAGTCCCTGACAGTCTGAGGAATTAAAGCCAACACAGTTTGAATGACTTTCCATAGATATAGAAATTATAAAAAGAAGCAAATGCAAATTCTAGGAAAAGAACCATCAACCCAGAATTCCACTTCCGACAAAAACACATTTCAAAGAAAGACGTAAAATACATTTTTCAGATAAATAAGCTAAGAGAATTTTTCACTAATAACTTGTACTACAAGAAATGCTAAAGGACATTCTTCCAGTTGAAACTTAGATCTACCGAAAGTAATGAAGATCTCCAAAAACAGTAAATACGTGGTGAATAAGTATAAAATATTATGGTTTTATTTCTTCTAACTTCCTTAAAAGGCAACTGAAAAACAACAATAGGTAGAACAGAAGTAGAAGTAAAAGATATAAAAATAGCAGAAAGGAGGGAGTAAACTGAATTAATCTGTTGTTAGGTGATTTTATTTATGAATTGCTAATTGAGAAGTAGAAAATGGGAAGTAAGAAGTGGCGTCAGGTGAGGTGACAGACAAATGGGAAATGTAAAGTGAGGGGCAGGAGGTGAGAACTATGAATCATAAAGTGGCGCAGTATTAAAGCATACTCTGCTAAGTTAAACTCTGATAACTTAAGGATGCACACTACTAGCTGCAAAATTATGATACAAGGAGGTATGGCTAAAAAGCCAGCAAAGGAATCCTAAAAAAAGTCAATAATATGATAGGAAAGGATCAAGGGAAGAATAAAAAACAGAAAGATCAAATGGAAAAAAGATAATAAGGCAGACTATTACCCAGCATGGCAATAATTACATTAAATGTAAATGGACTGAACCCTTGAATTATAAGGTGGATTGTCAGATTTAAAAAAGCAAGTCCGGAGTTCCCGTCGTGGCACAGTGGTTAACGAATCCGACTAGGAACCATGAGGTTGCGGGTTCGATCCCTGGCCTTGCTCAGCCGGTTAAGGATCCGGCATTGCCGTGAGCTGTGGTGTAGGTCACAGATGTGGCTCGGATCCCACGTTGCTGCGGCTCTGGCGAAGGCCGGTGGCTGTAGCTCCAATTCGACCCCTAGCCTGGGAACTTTCATATGCCGAGGGAGCGGCCCAAGAAATGGCAAAAAAGACAGAAAAAAAAAAAAAAAAAAAAAAAAAAAAAGCAAGTCCCAGATATCTGCTGTCGACAAGAGACACTTACATATAAAGACAGTTTGGAAATAAAATGGTGGGAAAAAGACATCTCGTGCAAACAGCAAGCCCATGAAAGCTGGTATGGCTATATTAGCATCTGACCAAGAGACTTCAAGACAAAGATGGAGTTCCCACTGTGGTGCAGCAGGTTAAGGATCTGGCATTGTCACTGTAGCCGCTCAGGTGACTGCTGCGGCACAGATTAGATCCCTGGCCTGGGAATGCCCACATGCCTCAGGTGCGGCAAAAAAAAAAAAAAAGAAAAGAAAAGAAAAGAAAAAGAGGGACATTTCATTATGATAAATGGGTCAAATCATCTAGAACATGAAACAACCCTAAACGTGATTGCACCTTACATCAGGTCTAAGGGACAAATCCTCAATCATGTTGGAGATTTTTAAGACCCTTCTCTCAGTAATTGATAGAAAAAAAACAGACCCCCCCCCAGAAATCAGTAAAGATACAGAAAATCTGAACAACATTATTAACCAACTTGATCTAATTAACACTTAGACCCAACAACTGCGGAATACACATTCTTTTTTTTTGTCTTTTTGCCATTTCTTGGGCCACTCCCGCGGCATATGGAGGTTCCCAGGCTAGGGGTCGAATCAGAGCTGTAGCCGCTGGCCTACACCAGAGCCACAGCAACGCGGGATCTGAGCCGAGTCTGAGACCTACACCACTCCTCACGGCAACGCTGGATCCTTAACCCACTGAGCAAGGCCAGGGACCGAACCCGCAACCCCATGGTTCCCAGTCAGATTCGTTAATCACTGCGCCACGACGGGAACTCCAACACATTCATTTAAAATGCATATGAAACACTCACTAAAACAGACCATACAATAGTTTCAAAACACTGGAATCTTAAAGTATAGATTCTCTGACCACAGTGAAATTAAATTAGAAATCAATAAGCAAGATAACTAGACTATCCCAGTGTATGGAAACTGTGAAATAACACTGTGAAATAACCTATCTTCATTCAAAGAAAACCACCACAAAGGAGATTAAAATATATCTTCATATTCAAAGATGATGAAAACAACATATCAAGATTTGTGGGAAACAGCCAAAGCAGTGCTTAGCGAGAAAGGTACAGCTTCAAATAAAGATGTTAAAATTTTAGTAAATATACATGTTATCTAGATCTGTTTAGCTTCTGAGTTTCAAATAACAAGTAGCAAGATTTCAGAGAGCAAGAGACTGATCAGTAATCAAATTTACTTGGCTCCTGAATTAAGATAGCTTAGATAACACTTAGGGAAAATGACTTTTAGGGAAAACTATAGATCTTATATAAAATATTTAAAGCTGATTTCAGCAATTATATTCTCACATACTGGTAGGAAAAAGGCTTCATTTACTCATAATTAAATTACTTTATACATGGTTTACAGGTTGCTATCTCAATGGCTTCCTGAAAATCGGCTCCTGTCACCAAAAAAAGTTTAAAGTTATCCCAAATGTATAGTTGTTATATTAATCAGAATGAATTTCTAAATGAACCATACATTCATATATAAGTAGCCATTTGCAGAGCACCTACTACAAAAACTATCTCCTCAATCAAACTTCAGTCAGGCTCCTGAGTCATCTTTTTGACCAGGACTGGCCCTTGGACACTGTCCTTGGCCCTTCCAGTCTGGTTTGGCAAGGATCTTGCTGAATCCAGTTTAGGAAAAATCCCCTACCTTTGATATTTGATCAAATTCAACACCCTTTGGTGTTGGACCACCCTTGGTGTCTGATCAAATTCCTCATTTCCCCAGCCTGCCTTCAGCAAAACTCCTGTCAAGTTGGCTTGGTCAGAATCCCTCCTCTACCCGGATGTTCCCTCTTAGTAATCTTCCATCCACTGACCCCCCGCCCACTACACTTTGGCTATAAATCTCCATTTGTCTTTGTTGTATTCCGTCTCTCTCCCCAGTATCTCAAAACCCCAGGGTAGTTCCCCAGAGCAGTCTGCCCTTACCCTTTTGTTTTTTTATTTCCTTTTTTTTTTTTTTAATTATTTTAGTTGACTTACAATGTTCTGTTAATTTCTGCTGTACAGCAAAGTGACCCAGTTACACATGTATATACATTCTTTTTTTTCCACATTATCCTCCATCATGTTCCATCCAGGTGACTGGATATAGTTCCCTATGCTATCCAGCAGGATCTCGTTGCTTATCCACTCCAAATGCAACAGTTTGCATCTACTAACCCCAAAGTCCCAGTTCCTCCCACTCCCTCCCTCTCCCTCTTGGCGACCACAAGTCTGTTCTTCATGTCCATGAGTTTCTTTGTTTTCTGTAGATAAGTTCATTTGTGCCATATATTAGATTCCAGATATGTGACATCATGTGGTGTGTGTCCTTCTCTTTCTGACTTACTTCATTTAGTATGAGAGTCTCTAGTTCCATCCATGTTGCTGCAAATGGCATTGTTTTGTTCTTTTTTATGGCTGAGTAGTATTCCATTGTATATACATACCACATCTTCTTAATCCATTCATCTGTCCTTTGACATTTAGGTTGTTTCCATGTCTTGGCTATTGGGAATAGTGCTGCTATGAACATAGGGTTGTATGTATCTTTTTCAATGAAAGTTTTGTCTGGATATATACCCAGGACTGGGATTGCTGGATCATATGGTAGTTCTATATTTAGTGTTCGGAGGTACCTCCATACTGTTTTCCATAGTGGTTGTACCAATTTACATTCCCACCAACAGTGCAGGAGGGTTCCCTTTTGTCCACACCCTCTCCAGCATTTGTTATTTGTAGACTTACTAATGACGGCCATTCTGACCCAGTGTGATGTGGTACCTCATTGTAATTTTTGATTTTCATTTCTCTGATTATTAGTGATGGTGAGCATTTTTTCATGTGCCTGTTGGCCATCCATGTCTTCTTTGGAGTAACATCTATTTAGGTCTTCTGCCCATTTTTCGATTGGGTTGTTTCTTAGGTCAGTCTCCCAAAGCAACAGAAATAAAAACAAAAATAAACCAATGGGACCTAATCAAACTTAAAAGCTTTTGCACAGCAACGGAAACCATTAGAAAAACACAAACAAACCCAAAAAAACCTACGAATGGGAGAAAATAGTTTCCAAAGATGCAACCGACAAGGGCTTAATCTCCAAAATATACAAACAACTCATACAACTCAACAGCAAAAAAACAACCCAACTGCCTTACCGGTTTTAATGAGTAAGTTTTTTCTTTAACACTATGTTTCAGCTCCATATTAGGCAAGGCTGGAGTCATTTCTAACCCTCACAAGTCCCCTGCAAGGTGAGTGTTACAGTTTACAGACTGGGACCCTCGGAGACTCACAGTGGTAGCCAAATTCAAACCCAGGGAGCTCTAACGTCTGTGCTTTGGGGAGGAGAGCTGCAAACCTTGGGGTAATTTGTAGGCGCGAGTTTGGAGGCCATCAGAAGGAGAGGAGGAACGACAGGCATTTAGCGCCCTGGAGGCCAGGAAAGGGATCCAGTCCTGCCCGGCGCCGGGCAGAGCTGCCCACTGCGTTCTCCACCCTCAGCCCACGACACCCGTAGCATCCTAGAAAGATGGACTCCGGCATCAGTCCCTTGGGGTTCCCACTTCCGGAGGCTCATTTCCAGCCCTTGGGGAAGGCAGGAGGGAGGGGCCCCGTTTTGGTCCCAGTCCAGAGACGTGGCCGGAGATGTCCGGCGAGGCCTACAGGCTCAGGGACCCAGACCCCGGTCTGGGGTCCCGGGTCTCCACGACCCAGAGTCAACTCGCAGTCCTGCCGTCCCTTCCCCCGCACTCGCCGCGTCCCCACGCGCGCTCCCAGGCGCTCGGGCGCGCGTGCGCCGACCCGGCCGCCACTGCCGGAGGCCCGGCCGAGTCCGGCGCGGACGCAGGCGTCGCCAGGCCCAGCCCCGGGCGGCCGCGTCCAGGCCTGACCGGGGTTGACCAGCCCGCGCACGCTCACCTCGGTCCGCGGCGCCGGCTCCGGCCGCACTTCCGGGAGACTGACGGCTGCGCGCGCCTCTGGCGGCCCGCGGGGCGGACCCGGCGCAGGGACGGGAGGGGGCGGGGCAGAGGCGCGGGCTCCGATTGGCCGCCCGGGTCGCCCCGCCCCGCCCCGCCCGCGCCAGCGATTCGGAGGCCGTTTTGCGTCGCCCGCAGCACGTTCGGTGTCATTCATTCGAGCTTCGTGCGGTCGCCCTGTCGTCGCCTGGCAGAGGTGTACCGAGCCCCTGGTCTGGGCCGGGTGCTGGCCCAAGCACTGCCAGGCCTGCGGAGGTCATGTCCGTGTCTCTCCCGACCCCTCTGCCAGGTCCCACACCACAGCTGTAGCTCTCCACCCTTATCCCTGGGTCTTCACCAGGGTCCCTCCTTCTGGCGGTTCTCCCTTCTCCTGGCCTTCCAGGCGGCCCGACCTTGCTCCATCTCGCTTCTCCAGCTCTCACCTACTCAGCATTTCCCTTGCGCTCTCCCTTCACTTCTCGTCTTTCAGAGCGGGAGTTCAGTGGGGCTCCGGCCTCTCTGCCACCTTGGGTCTTGTCTGTCCGTCCCTCCCGCTCCCGACCCACTCCTGAAGGGTGTCTTTCTTGCCTCCTCCGCCCCGGCTTCTTCCCTTTCCCACGTGGCAACAGTCGCCTCGTCCCAGGATTTTACGACTTCGTCTATCTCTCTAACACCTCCTCTCTTTCAAATCTCTACCCCTACCTTCTTCCACGTCATTTCTAACCAGGATTAGGGCTAAGCCCTCACGAGTTTCAGAGCTTCCCATCCTGCACATTCCCAGGCCATCCAGCTCTGGACCACACGGTCTTCTTGTGGAACCAAGCTGTGTTAGTAAGTATCAGAGCCACATCTGGGAGGCTGGAGTTGCGTGTGTATCATATGTATGTTCAGTCTTGGGCAAGTGGCAAACAAGGGAGCATCCAAAGAGGGAGTTGTCAGTATGGGGAAGTTCCTGCCCCCTGTCAGGAGGAATTGGAGACATCTCCTCTGGAGAATAAAGCTTTGGGGTGGGAGTGGGGGGTCATGATGTCTTCACATATATGAAAAACTGACCAATAGAAAGGGGTTCAGCGTGTTTTTCTAGGCCCCAGGGCCTGAGCAAGACAAATGTGTGAAAACTACTGTTTCAGCTTGACCGAGGTGGAAATTTCTAAGTTGACTCATATAACAGTGCTGTTTCATGAGTTCCTGAGCAGAGCTTGGCTAACAATTCGTCAGAGACATTTAGAGAGATGCTTGCAGAGGGTGTTACTTCCAACACCGAGGTGCTTTGCTCCTAAGCAAGAGGTGAGCTGGTTTAGAAAGGTGATGGGGTTTTATCGTCAACGTGTTAGCTTAGCCCACCAACATCTGAAGGAGATAATAGTAATTTTTTTTTAATTTTTATTGAAGTATGTTGATGGACAAGGTTATATATTTACAGGTGTACAATATAATGATTCAGAATTTTTAGGAGTTCCCATTGTGGCTCTGCAGAAATGAACCTGACTAGCATCCATGAGGACGCAGGTTTGATCCCTGGCCTCGCTCAGTGGGTTAAGGATCTGAAGTTTGCTGTGAGCTGTGGTGTAGGTTGCAGACATGGCTCAGATCTGACGTTGCTGTAGTTGTGGTGTGGGCCAGTGTCTACAGTCCTGGATTCAACCCCTAGCCTGGGAACCTCCATATGCCATGGGGCGGCCCTAAAAAAAGTAAAAAAAAAAAAAAAAAAAAAAAGAATTGTTAAACGCTATGCTCCATTTTTAGTTATTATAAAATATTGGCCGTATTCCCTGTGTTATACAATATATCCTTGTGCTTTTTTTTAGATGACTTTTAATTTTTTCCATTATAGCTTGTTTACAGTATTCTGTCAATTTTTTACTGTACAGCAAAGTGACCCAGTCACACGTATGTATGATAACAGTAATTTGAAAGCTTTAATTGGGCCACAGAGCCCTCTGTGAATCTGGTGGAAGCTATAAATCTTTTCACAGGGAAAATGCACATCTACATATTTTTCACGCAAATTCAGGGAGCTTACAGAGCACTGAAATGCATCCTTGGAGCCCATGCATCTCAGATTGAAGACTTTAACTCTGGTAGATTGTTCTTGATGTGAAAGTGACAGTTGGTGGTTTAATAATTTCTTTATAAACTGGCAACTTGAGGTGAAGCATGAAATGTCTCTTCTTTTGGAACAGACTGAACAACCGAAAAAGAAGTTTTAAAAGTTGGGCGAGGCGTTCCTGTTGTGGCGCAGTGGTTAACGAATCCGACTGAGAAGCATGAGGTTGCGGGTTCAGTCCTTGGCCTTGCTCAGTGGGTTAAGGATCCAGCATTGCCGTGAGCTGTGGTGTAGGTCACAGACGAGGCTCCGATCCCGCGTTGCTGTGGCTCTGGCGTAGGCTGGTGGCTACAGCTCCGATTAGACCCCTAGCCTGGGAACCTCCATATGCCGCAGGAGCGGCCCAAGAAATGGCAAAAAGACAAAAAAAAAAAAAAAAAAGAAGTTGAGCGACATGCACTTCAGCTGAGGAAATAGTGGAAAGATGTCGTCTCTGTCCATTTATTTGTTCACAGATGCCTCGTCTGTGCCCAATGTTGTCCCACCAGCTGGGGATTCACAATTGTGAACTAACCAGACAAAACTCACTGTGTGTTTATGGGACCTACATTTTGTGAGGGAGCTGGACAATAAAGAAACACACAAATAATGATAAATATATTGGGTAATGATAAGGGGTGTGAAGAAAATTAAATCAAGGGAAGAAGGGGCTAGGTGGTATTAGAGTGTAGTTTATGGTCAGGGAAGGGCTCACTGATCAAACAACCCTGAAACCAGACCTGAATGAAGGAACAAGGAAGAAACAACAAATACCCAAGCCAGAGACAGTCAGCGAAACTAAACAAGAGAAGAGGCGTGAGGAGGCCCTCTGGGACACGCCAGCATGTGAGGTCAAGGCGACAAGGAGGGTCCTCTGAAGGAGAAGGAGATGCAGGGGCATCGAGGCAGCAGCAGAGCAAAGAGAGTGATGGCCTGGAAGCCAGCTGCGCAACATGTTCCAAGAGGAGCAAGGAGGCCGTGATCAACTCGATCAAATGCTGGTGATCCACTCGATGATGCAGGTCGAGGATGGACCCTGGGTTTTAGTGACCCGGGAATCGTGGGGGACCTTGATGAGAATATGGGGAGTGGAGAAAGCCTCAGTGGTCTGAGGAGAGAAGAGCTGGAGCAACAAACACGGACAAGTCATTCAAAAGGCTTTGCTGTAAAGAGGTATCCAGGAGGTCCCATCGTGCTCAGCAGAAACAAATCCAACTAGGAACCATGAGGACGCAGGTTCAATCCCTGGCCCTGCTCAGTGGGTTAAGGATCCAGCGTTGCCACGAGCTGTGGTGTAGGTCGCAGATGCGGCTTGGATCCGGCGTTGCTGTGGCTGTGGCGTAGTCTGGCGGCTGGAGCTCTGATTGGACCCCTCGCCTGGGAACCTCCATGTGCCGAGGGTGCGGCCCTAAAAAACAAAACAAAACAAAACAAAGGTATCCGAGTATCCCAGTGAGACAGCGTGTTTACATGCAGATTGGAATAATGGGTGAGGAGGAGAAGCGTGTGCCGTGTGGGAGGAAAGGGACTACCCGGAAGCAGGATCCCTGAGGAGAGCTGGCCTTTGAATAGCAAGGTTCAAGGGTACGCCTACACTCTCGGCAGGAGGGGCGGCCGTGGAAAACATTCCCCACTGAGGCGCGTAAAAACTACAGGCCACACCACAAAGTGTACGCGTGCATGTTTATACATAGTAAATATACATGTACATAAGTGTGTATATATTTATACAGTGTATGTATACTTATATGTTCCTGGAAAAATATATTTTATGTCCATGTGACAATGTATATATAACATATATGGAGAGAATATTGAACAGGATACAAATTAATGAAAAACTGCAGGAGGGAAAAGTCGCTTTCAGTGACTAGGGAAGACTTCAAGTCCCTCCTTCAAATTTTCATGACCCTTCGTTTACACTTTTCTTCTAATAGCTCAACGTCGGCTGTTGATACTCTTCTCATATTATCCGTACCGAAATATAAATGTGTAAAGAATAGGAGCACTGGTTTTCCGTGTTTGTATCCTCCATTGCACCCACCACACCTCTTACAACGAAAAGTAGACATTTTTATGGTTACTACTTAAATGTGGAACTTTTAAAAAATTTTTGACCAGGGGGATTTATTACTTGCATCAAGCAAGGAGAACACTGGGGATCTTTCCCACAGCAGTGTCTCTCAAAATGCAGAACTTTGACTTGACTTCGAGTTTCTCTTTTTCTCTTCTTTTATTATATTTTAGTCTTTTTAGGGCTGCACCTGCAGCATATGGAAATTCCTAGGCTGGGGGTCAAATTGGAGCTGTAGCCAGTGACCTACACCACAGCCACAGCAATGCCAGATCCGAACCGCGTCTGCGACCTGCACCACAGCTCACAGCAGCACCAGATCCTTCACCCACTAACTGAGGCCAGGGATCGAACCTGCATCCTCATGGATACTAGTCAGATTCGTTTCCACTGAGCCACAAGGGGAACTCTTCGTTTTACTTTTTAAATAAACAGAGAGGGAGTTCCCTGGTAGCACAGCAAGTTAAGGGTCCCACATTGTCCCTGCAGTGGCTCCGGTTGCTACTGTGGTGAGGGTTTGATTCCTGGCCTGGGAACTTACACATGCTGGGGGCAGGACCAGTAAAAACATTAAAGAATAAAATGAACAATGAGGTGGAAGGTCCAGGGCACCAAAAGACTTAGGGACCAATCAAAAAATTAAGTTAAATTAATATGTACAAATTATAAATATATGTGGATATATATACATGTAAATATACGTATACACACGCACACACACACATATATATATATCCAGAACACAAAGATAATCTTCAGTGATATTTAAGGTCATAAAATACCTTACCAGGTACTTTATGGAATTCCTTAGTAGCCACATTTCATCAAAAATTGTTGCTTCATTAGCAGATGGTATTGAAAATTGAATCCATTCTGCCAGTGATGTATTTTTTCCATTTGGAGGTTTCGTGAAGTTAAGTGTGGAAAATAAACTGAAGTTAGAGCCAGACCTGAAAAATTTCTGTATAGGGAGAACATTTAACCAAGATTTGCTCAAATACTGAGGGCTGTTCAGTCTCCTTTTAAATGGGAACTTTATTCAGGCAGCAATATTGGTAAGCTTCTCAACTCTGTCGATGATTCTTTATCTGACTGACTGACCAGGGCCCCTTTAAAGCTTGGTGATGTCTGTTTGGGTAACAATTTTAGAGGGGTTGCGTAGAAGGCCTCAGACTCCTTTAGACATTCCACCTCCTAGGATTGTCCTTCTTTGGTCCCTTCGCTGCCTTATCTGGACCCCTCATTACGCTTTTTTTTTTTTTTTTTTTTGCTTGTTGCCACCCATAGTCCTCCTTCACTGTCAGCTGCTTGATCCTTTGCTGAGCCATTGACCCTGCCAGCTTTGGCCAGCCAGCCCCTACCCTTGCTGAGTCCAGGCCGTTTCTCTCTTCGTGGCGGCCAGGACTCCCGAAAATCCCACTGGCACTGAGCAGTGGGGGCCCGTCTCTCCCTGCTGTCAAGAGGCAGGGATGGCTGGACAGCTGCCCGAAGTGAGCTTCTGTCTGCACAGGGTTGTCAGAGTGAATGTTCCTCCCTCGGACAGAAGCTTCCAGGAGCATGTGGTGACTCTTGAAGGGCTCCTGGATCAATAAAAGCAGCAAGTTTTTGCTTCCTCTGGGGAGGCGGCAAGATGGGCATGTCATCCGTCACTGCAAGTTTAGCAGAAAGGGTCTGAACATTAGGGAACACGTGGACAGAAAAGGATTGGGGTTAACCAGACACCGGGGTTTTAAAAAAAAAAACGCCAAAAGCCCCATTTTCCAGAAGGTTGTCTATTCATTATGTGGTATTAGGAGAACAGAGAGAACATTAAGTGAATTGGCTGCAGTGGTCTGTTTTCGGACGCCTTGAAGAGGGCCCTGCAGAGAGATGCAGGTTGCCCATGGAGATGTGCAGAAGAAACAGCACGGAGCCAAAGGCACAAAATATAACCTCATCTTGGAAGAAGCTGCTTTTCCAAGAATTCGGCATAGGGTGTATTCATGAAAGCTTGTGGAATTTTACCCCAGGTCCTTTCTTGCCTCTGACGCTGCTGTGGACCCCCAACCCCCCAAACCAGGAGCTGGAATCTGGCAGCATGTATTTCGTTTGGCAAGCACAATTTCTGAAATTCTTCCTTGGAATGTGAATGCCCTTTATGGGTTATGACGTTTCCTGTCCACCATAAGTCTGACCATCCCTTTAAACTCAAGACTTTTAGTCTGGTCTTGGAAGGTGTTTGAACAGAATTGCTCAGTATTATTCTCCAGAAGTCAGAGGCAATGATGGTTTAACAGTGCCCACCGTGGATTCCAGGTTGTAGAGCTCACTGCGAAGGCCGAGAGCTCAGCTGGCCAGCAGGTCTGGGGGCTTTCAGGATGGGAGGCAAGGCACTCGCTGTGTGCTTCTCAGTCTGATGTCTCCACCAGGCAGCAGGTGTCCTCAAGACCCCCCTTATTCAAGGGAGCTCCCAAGAGAGAAATATGAAGGGATTGGCCAAGGTCAACAGGTATCCTCTAACTGCATCTCCAGAACTGAAATTCAGAACTGAAATTCAGAACTCATTGTCCAAAATTGGAAACAGAGTATTTGAAATTGTGAGTGCCCTGGAAGTTTCATGGCCTAGGAGCACTCAAGCTGTCTGGAGCTCAACCGATGTCCACTAGAGGGGAAAAGAGAAAGAAGGAGTTAGAATCCCATGCCCTGTCTGGGAGAGTAAGACACGTGTTTCGTGTTTTGCATATAAACTGGGATCTGGACTTCTTTCTCCATGAAGGAGCCCACAGATGATCTTGGATTTCCTCCAGGCCCCTGAGAACGTATATTCACAGAGAAGTGGGCAGGTGTAGACAACCTTATCTGTGAGCCTATGTGTCCGCCAGGGTCACTCCTATAACCACCCACCCCATGCACGGATGTAGGACAGTTGTGTTCTGGGCAACCACGTTCTTTTTACTCCAAAGGGCATCACTGAGGCCTCATGAAACAACAGTGTGGACCCCCTCCCCCAGGTCCCTGCAGCGTCCTGTGGCCCTTGGTGACCACATTCTGCCACCGCTGTGCCATCATACCTTCCCCAGCTTTCACCATCCTGTCTCCTTGCTCTTGTCTGGCTAGGAGGGGAAAGAAACAAGAAATCCCTTAAATTTGCTTCCTGAAAACCACTAAACTACACCAAACTGTTCCAAAAATATATTCCTGAATTTTAACACACAGACTCGTGAGATGGCAGGGGGGAAAAAAACCCGCTGAAATATGACTTATATATGGAATATCAGGAAACAGTAGTTTAAAATGACTAAAAGGATATCACTTTTTCTTTGACTGCACATGCGGTTCAGATTTAATAAGGCACAATAGACCAAAAATAGGGTGAAAGTTCACCAGTAGCACCTGTCGAGAATAGGTTAGAATAGGCAGAGAGAAGGGGGGAGGGTAGCTTAACACGATTTTATTTTCAGGCTTAAGGAGAACCAATGAAGACTTTTAACGAAAAAAGCACAATCAAAAATTTTATTCTGTCGAGCGAGTGACCAATGTTCACTGAAAAAATTCTGTCAAGATTTATCATCTGTGTATCTTGAATTGTTTGCTGTTCAAGTAGAGTCTGAACAGAGAGTAGAAACTTGGCGCATTGATTTTCTGTTTAATAAAGAGAAAAAAGGAAGCATTCTGTATAAGTAAAATAGATTATATAAGGAAAAAGGCATACGTTTTTGCAAAATAGACTTTTCAAAAATAGTTTTTGTCTCTGATCAATTTTTAAATGAACCAGCTGAAAAGAATATAGATATATGGTAATTAGAATCTTGTAATTCCTAAAAGAATACTCATTGAAACCACTCAAGGACAGCCATCATTCCTTATCTAGCTACAGGTTAAATAATTTTCGTTAGGTATTACGGTCAGGATATTCCACAATTCATAAGCTACCAAAGGTTTATAGTCAAAAGACTTTCTCCAAATCCTGTTGCTCAGGCACTTATGTGGAGAAAGAAAAGAAGAATAAAACAGACTGGGAGTGGTAAAATTCTAGTTAGTTCTTGTTGAAATTTTAATTCTTTTTTTTTTTTTTTTTTTTGGTCTTTTTAGAGCTGCACCTGCATCATATGGAGGTTCCCAGACTAGGGTCGAATTGGAGCTGTAGCTGATGGCCTATGCCAGAGCTGCAGCAATGCAGGATCCAAGCCTCATCTGCGACCTACACCACAGCTCATGGCAACACTGGATTCTTAACCCACTGAGGGAGGCCAGGGATGGAACCTGCATCCTCATGGATGCTAGTCACTGAGCTACAATGGGAACTCCAAAATTGTAGTTCTTTATAACAAAGTTTGATGCTATGTTCTGTGAAAGTCTTACAAGTCTAAATTGGTATGGGAATATGCCTATGTTTTGTGAGCTCTTGGGCCTTTTTTATCTAAGAGCTAAGACAAGATCGGGAGAAAATGACTGTAGATGAAGGAATTGAGTTTCTTTAAAGACAACCTTTCTGCAAACTAATGGGAGTTTGTGTCTGAGACAGTTCATGCGTTAGAAACGTCAACAGAAAAATATGTTTGTATTTTCAATTTCTAAATAACTATTATGTCATTATTATTTTAATGCATACCACTAGAATTATGAATGAGACTTGGAGTCGTTATTTTAGAAGCCATATTTATCCTTTACTGGTTTTTTCTTTTTTTTTTTAATTTTTTTTTTTTTTTGTCTTTTTTGTTGTTGTTGTTGTTGTTGTTGTTATTGTTGCTATTTCTTGGGCCGCTCCCGCGGCATATGGAGGTTCCCAGGCTAGGGGTTGAATCGGAGCTGTAGCCACCGGCCTACGCCAGAGCCACAGCAACTCGGGATCCGAGCCGCGTCTGCAACCTACACCACAGCTCACGGCAACGCCGGATCGTTAACCCACTGAGCAAGGGCAGGGACCGAACCCGCAACCTCATGGTTCCTAGTCGGATTCGTTAACCACTGCGCCACGACGGGAACTCCTACTGGTTTTTTCTGTTGCCTTGTTGGTGCACCTCTACTGGTTTACGTGTGCTTTAAAAATATAAATAAAAGTTTTCTGCCATTTATGTATTACAAGCAAACATATGAAGTGCTCTTGGGATAGAGTGGGGTGAAGTTTTCAGAGATGTATTTAGAGTTAGCAAAGGTCTGAGCATCTGACTAATATAAGTCACTGTTTTCCTAAGTGCCCGCTTTGTCGTTTTGTAAAACATAGTTCAGACTTTTCCTTCTTGTGACATCTTCCTTCCCGTTCATTAACATTTTTGTGCTGTGTATAGTGCATTCGCTTATGCTTAATTTCTTTTTTTTTCACTTATGATTAATTTCTGTTGTTTAATTCAGTTTTTTCAATATTCCAAAAATAGAGGCTTTGCAGCATTAATTTTGCAGTTAATCTTTGTTGCTGATAAAATGCTTCATCCACTACTAATGGGATTTATTGTCTGATTTCTGATGGTTAGAATAAGCCAGCAGATGTGCTTGTACCTCTCCAAAAAGGGCACAACTTTCTTGAGCTCTGATTAGTAGGTTAGCTACGGACTGATGTACCAAAAAAGTGACAGATCTGTGGTCACAGGAGTTCATGTTGTGGTCATTCCTCTTGAAATGTACTTGTTTCATTTTTAATTTTTTTTAACTTCTACTTTTTATTTTAAATTGTTTCGCTTTTGGGTTTGGACTATTTAATCCTACTTTTATAATGACTGTTACCAATCTATAAAATGTTTCTTTTTTGGTTTATAAAATATGCAATGTCTGCCAACGTCCAATTCAGTGGATGTTATAGATGAACTGCCTCAAAATACAGTGTTTCCACAAGCATGACTATAATTTAAAAAGACAGATAATAGTCAGTGTTAACTAAGATGAGGAGAAATTGAACACTCATACACTGCTAGTGGAAATGTAAATACTTTGGAAAAAAGCCTGTCAGTTCCTTATGTGTTCAAACCTAGAATTGCCACATGACCCAACAATTCTACTTTTAGGCATGTACACAAGAAACTTGAAAACATATGTCTGTGCAAAAATTTGTACACAAATGTTCATAGCAGCAGCTTTATACACAATGGCCAAGAAGTAGAGACAACCCAAGATGTCTGTTAATGGACAGATGAATAAACAAAATGTGGTATGTCCACATAATGGCATATTATGCGGCCATGAAAAGGAGTGAAATACTAATACACACTACAACATGGATGAGTCCTAAAAATATTATGCCAGCCAAAAGTGGTAGGATGAGAAAGGCCACATAGTGTGGTCATCTAGAATAGGCAATTGGTGGTTGCCTGGAGCTGGGGGTAGCAGTGGTTGGGGCCAGTTGAAAGTGACTGCACTGGCACAACATTGTAAATCAACTGTAATTTTTTAAAAATACAAAAAAAAAAGTGACTGCAATGGTATGGAGTTTCTTTGGGAGGTGATGAAAATGATCTAAATTTGATTATCATTCTGGTTGCATGTCTATATATACTAAGACCCACTAAACTGTACATTTCAAATGGGTGAACTGTAGCTCAGTATAGCTTTTACCAAAAACCCCACACAACGTAACAAAAACAATGGTATTAAATTCAAACCAGATAATGTTACTTAATCTAAAAAGCAAAACCAAAAGTGAAATAAATCCCACAGTGTCCTCCCCTAAGTAATGATTAAATTCTACAACTTTGCATGAGCCAGAGATACCTGTGGGGTCTCATGCAAAGCCCAGTCCACATATGCCCCTGCCCAAGAGGATGCCGCGTGGCTTTGCCATACATGGTTCCTTTCTTTCAGATGAGAGCTTTCAGGAAGTCCTCACCTTTTTTTTCTTCTTTAGCCACACCCGTGACATGTGAAAGTTACTGGGCCAGGGATCAAACCCACACCACAGTTGCGACCTGTGCCACAGCTGTGCCACCAGGGAACTTCCAAGCCCTGATTTTTTATAAGCGACTTACTCAATTAGATTCAATTAGATATTTCTACTTAGTTCTTTGGTTTGTGATTTTGCTCTAGGGCTATCATTTAGCAATCTCTTTCATTTTCGTGTGATTTTTATTGTGCTTTTCATTTCCCCTAATATTTTATTTTGAAAAATATCAAATACACAATTGAAAAATCATGTAGTTAACCTCAGTCTACCCAATACCTAGATTTTAGCGTCAACATTTTATTATGCCCGTTTTCACCCATCTATCCATCTGTCCATCCCTCTAAACTTCCACTCACTCATCTCTTTTTTTCTGACACAGAGTAAATTGCAGATATCATGACGTGTTCTCTCGAATACTTCAGCATTCGTATCATTAGCCTGCGTTCAATCTTTGCTTACAGTTTCTCCTTTGGATATATAATTTACAGACATTGAAATGCCCAAATCTGGAGCACATATTTGCTGCATTTTGACAAATGCATAAACTCTTGTAATCCAAACAGCTGTCAGGGCATAGAACAGACCTTTCCCTTAGAAATTTCCTCTGCCCCTTCCCAGCCAATCACATTGAATTCGCTTTTCTTCCCAACAGAAATGCCCGGTTCTGTCTTTTTTTTTTTTTTCCCCTTCCATTTTAGTTCCATCTTGTTTTTTAAAGAATAGTAAGGCTAGATCAACAGCAGACAGGAGATGGGGACAGGCTCTCGGTGTAGTTCTGGCAGATGAGAACTCTATCATTCTAGAATATATTTGTGTCTGGTCAGACCATTGCTAATACTGTCAATATTACCTTTCGGAGCAGTGGTGACTCAGAGCGAGGTATTTCCATTTTTTTTTCTTTTTACTCTTATGGATAATGTTGTGATGAACATTTGCCTATAAATTTCTATATGCTCTATGTCAAATTAGTTATATTTCCCTTTATCTGAACCAGACTGAACTTTGGTTCTTTCGATTGCATGAACTCATCAAAGCTTCTCACGTTCCCTTCATTTCCAATTAAGTTCAGTGTTCAACCAATATCCAGAAATCTGCACAGGGGCAGCATCAGGCATTGATGATCTGAGGATGGCTAGGAAGTGGATTTTGTTCCAGTCCAACTGCTGAGCCCTCCTTGTAGGGGTTATCTGGTGATTGCTGCAGCCTAATAGAGGTGCCTGACCTCTCTTCTGACTTTCTCAGAGGCTGAAATTAGGGTCTAAGGTGAAAACCAATTGCAACTTACTTTTGCAGTATTTGGAGTGCGGACTGCACCCCGAACTCTTAATTGAAGGAACAATCAACTGCGTTTCTAAGCAAAGGTGCGCTGAGCAGGAGGTATGCAGATGTCACCCTTCTCTGCCACCTCTTTCAGGACCAAGCACTCTGATCTCATCACACACTCCTCATCGCAAGGATCTTACTCTGTTATTCGTGTCCTCTCCAGTGGGAAGGAAAAGTCATTACGTGGCAGAGCCAAGAACTTCAGGTCTACGTAGGGACTTTCTCAAGGAGCTCTTATACATGTGAAATTGCTGGTTATTGAAATATATTGCCTTCTTGCCTCTTCCTCTCCCCAAGGATTATGCTAGTATTAAATTACCCAAAAAGCTGTACTTCTTTTAAGCAAGTTGTTATTGAGGACCAGGTATTGGTTTGTTATGGCTGCAATAACTAAGACCCCAGACTGGGGCTTAACCTATAGAAATGTATGTTCTCACGGTCCCGGAGGCTGGAGGTCCAGATCAAGGCGTTGGCAGGGTTGCTTTATTCTGAAGCTTCTCTCGTCTTCTACCTGTGTCTTCACACTGTCTTCTCTCTGTGTGCCTCTGTGTCCTATTCTCTTTTTTTTTTTGGCCGCACCCACAGCATGGGGATGGTCCTGGACCAGGGAAGGAAACTGTGTCACAGCAGTAACCCGAGCCACTGCAGTGACAACTCCAGATGATCCCCGACCCACGGTGCCACAAGAGAACCCCCTCTCAGTCTTATGACAAACTCAGCATTAGGCATTATTCAACAAAAAACCTAATTAGTTAGATATCACTCTTTTTGTCTGAAAACCTGCTTTATTTCTGCTTTCTTCAAATACTTTTTGTCACATTTTAAAGTTTTTTGTAATTAAAAATTTTTTTATTGAAGTATAGTTGATTTACAATGTTTTGATTTCTGGTATATAGCAAAGTGACTCAGATATATGTATGTGTATACATATATGTATGTACATATGCATATATATACCTTTTCATCTTTTCTATTATGATTCATTACAGGATATTAAATATAGTTCTTTGTGCTCTACAGTAGGACCTTGTTGTTTATTGTTTCATATATAATAGTTTGTATCTGCTAATCCCAAAATCTTAATTTATCCCTCCCCCACCCTTTTCCCCTTTGGTAATCATAGGTTTGTTTTCTATGTCTGTGAGTCTGTTTCTGTTTTGTTTTTCTTTTTGGTTGTGTGTGTGTGTGTGTGTGTGTGTGTGTGTGTGTGTTTGTCCATGCCCTGTGGAGCCGCCTGGGTCAGGGATCCCACACCACAGCAGTGATAATGCCAGGTCTTTACCCCATGGAGCCACTGGGGAACTCCTGTTTCTGTTTTGGGAATAAGTCCATTTGTATCATATTTTAGATTCTACAATATGTTACTCTTTTAATTCAGCTTTCCTGAATGAATTTCCTAGGTTGAATGTTTTTCTTTAGGCTTATTTGTTACCTATATTTTTCTCTTTCAAGTTCATTTAACTGTATCAAGTCATTGTTTTTCTTATTTGATTTGACTTTTTTTTGGTCACTCAAAATATAATTTTTTTTCTTTTTATCATTTTTTTATTAAAGTATAGTCGATTTACAATGTTGTGCCAATGTTTGCTGTACAGCAAAGTGACCAAACTCTTTTTGAACAATCTTCAATGTATTGGAAAACTATATGGTTTAAAACATTTTTTTTTTTCTAGAGTGGTTGCCTAATATCTAGTATTTCTTCTAGGATTTCCATTAAATGATAGGTTTCTACTAATGAAATATGTATAATTGGAGAAGGGGGCTAGTGGCACTTTACATAAAACTGTGAGGATATCATTTGTCCACCTCAAAGAATGGGGGAGAGATTCTCCTAGTACTTATAGGGGTGGGCAGACTCAAAGTCTGCAGAGTCATTTCTTGCTACCACTCTAAAACCAAGGAACTGGAAGTCAGAAATGAAATGACATACACCCACAGTGACATTTAAACAACTAGAATTAGTTGCAAAACCTACTGGCAGGTCCCAGACCAAAGTGTCAGAAAATTACTCAAATAGAACTATTTGGTGTCTGGTAATCCTGCATCTGGAGCCTGATGATGACATTTGGTTTGTTTGGCAGAAAATTGTGGGGCTATGGATGTCTTTTCCCAGTATGCTAAAGTGGCCAAGCCAATGGAAATGCAGAACAATTGCTTGGGGTGGGGGTGGGGTCGCTATTATTTTGCGTCAATCTTTGGTAATTGTTGGCAAGTCGTGTTGATGTTTTGAGAGAAGAATTTCATTTTTTTTTTTTTTTTGGTCTTTTTGACTTTTCTTGAGCCGCTCCCACGGCATATGGAGGTTCCCAGGCTAGGGGTTGAATCAGAGCTGTAGCCACAGACCTACACCAGAGCCACGGCAACCGGGATCTGAGCCACGTCTGCAACCCACAGCACAGCTCACGGCCATGCCAGATCCTTAACCCACTGAGCTAGGCCAGGGATCGAACCCGCAACCTCATCGTTCCTAGTTGAATTTGTTAACCACTGAGCCACGATGGGAACTCCAAGAATTTCATTTGATTTTTGATGCAAACCCTCCAGGCACTGAAATATAAACCTCATGGAGTTCCCCTCGTGGCTCAGTGGTTAACGAATCCGACTAGGAACCATGAGGTTTTGAGTTTGATCCCTGGCCTCGCTCAGTGGGTTAAGGATCTGGCATGGCCGTGAGCTGTGGTGTGGGTCGCAGACGCGGCTTGGATCCCAGGCTGCTGTGGCTGTGGTGTAGGCCAGCAGCTACAGCTCCGATTAGATCCCTAGCCTGGGAACCTCCATATGCTGCGGGTGCGGGCCCCAGAAAAGACAAAAAAAGAAAAGAAAAGAAAAGAAAAGAAAAGAAAAGAAAAGAAAAGGAAAGAAAGAAAGAAAGAAAGAAAGAAAGAAAGAAAGGAAAGAAAAGAAAGAAATATAAACCCCAGACAAAAGCCATCCTTCAACCTATACCTCAAAAGAAGAGAATTTAGGGAGACATAGATCCCTTTTCCCTGGCATTTGTTGTTTCTCTTCCCCTCAGCACCAAGCCCAAGATGTAGAGGGGGTATTTAGCTTGTACTCTGAGCTCAACAGCCTGGATGGGATACTTTCCTTGCAGGTTCTGATAATATTTCCTTTCTGAAGACCTCACACTTAGGATACCCCAGGACCGACGAGCAAAGTGGGATATTGATTCCCAGATGGGAATTTGGCAACGCTTATAACGACCTGAAGTTAGAGATATCACGCCATCAGCCAGGTCTTCAGAGGTGGGTTCTGGCCAGTTGGGAAGTGAGGCTCTCCACTTAAGTAGAGCTCTCTGCTCTCCCCTTCCGTTTGCCTTCACTGCCTGCTGGGTTTACATTCCCTAAGCCCTCCCTCCAGCCACTGTTCGGATCTGAAGGGTCAAGATAATGGTCGAGGCTGGGTTTGGAGGAAGAAGGCAGGGTTCTCTTGAAGGTCACATTTCCAACCTGCTACGAGGAAGTTCCAGCACAGATAAGGTCTGGGTGGGAAGTGTCCTGGTACAGATTTCGTAATGCTTCTGAAGGGCAGGAACCTCCCACTCCATGGTTTTAGACGACTCCGCATGGTCATTCTACATGTAGGTAAGACATACTTCTGCCCAGAGACTCACATCTTACCTCTCCAATTATATGTCTGTTTGTCCACAAAGCCCCACCTCACAGAGAACTTTTTTTTTTTTTTCCTTTTAGCTGCTGCCCTCCTAAAGTCAGTCTCTGTGCCAAGCCCTGAAAGAAACCTGATTTTGTTCTTTGAGGTTGTCATTTTATTCATATATAAATTATATAATTTATATGACTGCTCTTCTAAGGTATAGAGGAGGTGGGGGAGAGAATTCAGTGTGTATTTAGGGGAAGATGCTTATGTAGATAATATATTTTGGGAGGCTGAGGAACTTGGGTGCCTAAGATCCTGTTTTTTGGGAGTTCCCATTGTGGCTCAGCAGAGACGAATCTGACTAGTATCCATGAGGACCCAAGCTTGATCCCTGGCCTTGCTCAGTGGGTTAAAGAATCCGGCATTGTGATGAGCTGTGGTGTAGGTCGCAGATGCGGCTCGGATCTGGCGAGGCTGTGGCTGGCTAAAGCTCGGATTCTACCCCTAGCCTGGGTAGAGCCACAGGTGCAGCCCTAAAAAGACTTAAAAAAAAAAAAATCCTGTTTTTCAGATTTAATGTGCATACAAATTATTACATAGATTCGTATTCCGTAGTCTTGAGATGGGTCCATTGACAGTGCTTTCAGTAGCATCCCTTAGGATCCCCAGGGCAGTGTGGAGAGATGGGGTGTCAGGTAGGGCCTAACAGGATGTGCAGCTAGAGCCCACGCCCCTCCCAAGCGCCACATCAGAGACCTGACAGCACACACGACCCCTGGGGTCCCTTTCAGTTTTACGATGGTTTTGGTTTCTGAGATTCCAACGCCGGGCATCTTAAACTTTGGGGGTCACAGACCTCAGTAGGAACGATGCAAGCTATGTATCCTCTTATCCCCCAAATGCACGCAACCCCTCACTCGGCAAACCGCTTTAGGCCCCGCGTGGGGCCCGCAGCCCTGGCCCAGGACTTGTGCCGGCCTCCGTGGGCTTGGGCACCCACGACCTGGGCGGCTCTGCAGCGCGGCATCTGGTGCGGCTCCGCGTCAGGCGCGGGCGGAGGCGGGCCTGGGGCGTGGCGGGGGCGGGCCGGAGGCGGGGCCAGGCGGCGTCGGCCACGCCCCTCGGCCGTGCGAGAGGCCGAGCTTGCTGCATTGCAGCCGCCGCGGCGCCGCTCGGCTCCTCACTCCCAACAATGGCGGCTCCGAGCCCGAGCGGCGGCGGCGGCTCCGGGGGCGGCAGCAGCAGCAGCGGCACCCCGGGGCCCGTGGGGTCCCCGGCGCCCGGCCACCCGGCCGTCAGCAGCATGCAGGGTAAGGAAGGCGGCGGCGCCGAGACCCCGGCCGCCCGGCGCGGCCGTCGGCGTCGTCGCGGCCTGTCCCCGCGCCCGCGGACGCCCCCGGACCCGGCTGAGGAAGCCACCGGGGCCGCCCGCGCCGGCGCGCCTCCCTCCCTCCCGGCTTCCCGCCCCGGGCTCGGCCCGGCCCCGGGCGGCGGCCGGCGCAGGCTCGGGCCGCGGCCTCCGCCCGCGCTCGGCCCCGCGGCCCCGCGGGCTCCCGGCCGGCGGCGGGGCCCACCTGGCCCGGGCCCGCCCCCGCGGCCGCCCGGCTCGCGGCCGCCGCTTACCTGGCGCGCCCCGCCCGCGTTTCCGGGCGCGCGCCGGCCGGGCTGCGGCGGAGGCGCCCGGGCCTGGCCCGCGGTCCGGCCGCGCAGGTAGGCGGCGTCGGCGGCGTCGGGGGCCCGCGCCCCTCGGCCCGGCGCCCCGCCGCCTCCGCCGCCGCAGCGGGGCCCGCTCAGGGCCATCTTGGTTCCCTGCGGGCGCCGCCGGGCCCGGCCGCCCAGCTGCCCTCCGGGCTCCGCGGTCCTGGTGGACCCTCGGTGCCCAAACTTCTGCGGGGCTTCTGCGCGCCGGCAGGGCCGGGGGTTGCCCGGGCCTGTGCCACCTGTAAGGTAATTAGACAGCCGGTGGCCTGCGAGAGGCGATTTGTTCCGGGCCAGGGATTTCTGTGCTGGCGTTGCATGCAGACAAAATAAATAAACAAGTGAGAAAAGGGGGAATTCGGTTTACAGGGAGAGCTCTGGGAAGTGGAAAGGCCGGGGTCAGAGGGGCTCTGTGCGGTGGCTGGACATCGGAAGCAGCGTCCTCATTAAGGACTTTTCCCCCGGGAATGCCCATTAGCTCTGCACGGCCCTTGACAAGGGGGTGTTGTGAAAATGCCAGGCCCCAACCCGTTTGCGAGCGTTTCCTTGAGTTTACTGGGGAATTTAGACGAGGAATGTTATTTTTGAATCAGGGAATCTCAGAAATCTCTTGGTCAGTTTTCGCAGACTGCTCGAATTATTAGCAGACTCCGTCGGAGCACCCTTCGTGGTCGGCGTGACCATGGTGACTCTTTGATTAAAAATTGCTGAAAGGGCTGCGAGGTCTTTTAACCGTGTGTCTAGTTAGGTTTGACGTTTATTGAGTATTTGGTGTTTAGGAGAGAGAGTGATTCAGGAAGCAGAGGCAGGATTTTATTCATTTTTATGTCCCTGTCGCCCTCCCCATGAGATAATTTAATATACATAAGGAATGGTGGTAGATATATAGACAGGGTGATGTCAGCCGCGAGGACACTTTCTGTGCAGGCCCTCTGATGATTAATTCGGATTGAATTAGTTACTGGATGTCAGCGTCTTGCACCATATACAGATGAAGTGCAGGATGGGTTTCCTGGTGTTCCAGCTTTGCAGTCTAGTTGGTGGCAGTGGTGAAATGAAACAGCAAAATGACAGGTTAGGATGGTATTGTATAGCCACAACGGGTGACTTAGAAAGCTTATGAGAATGCAAGGGTTTTGTTTTTTGGTTTGTTTTGCTCTTTTTTTTTTTTTTTTTTTTTTTTTTGAGGAGGGTAAGGGAGGCTGATAGTTTGAAGAAGCTGCACAAATTAATTTTTGTTCCCAAATCATGTACTATGTATTGAGCATCTGCTCTAATGCCAGGCAAAGTATGCTAGTGCCAGGTATACAGAAAAGTGAGTTGAATGGTCTCCTTGCTGACGGAGCTTACTTCCCCGATAGGATGGGGGAGGGAAGACAATACGTAGATAATAAGAAATGTTACTCATTGAGAAAAGTGTTACAAAGGTGACAGGCTGGGTTTTGTGATAGGAAATAATAGGAGAGGGAGCAGTCTAATAAGATGGTCACAGAGGACCTGTCTGGAGAGATGACTCTCGCAATAAAGAAGGGAGTTCCAGGCAGAGCGAGCAGTGTGTGTGAAGCTTCCAAAGTGGGAAAGAGCTTGGAGTGTTCTGGGAACTCACAGTCGTTGTGGTCAGGAATTATTCTGATGCTCTCCATTCTCTTCCCCCAGCCCTGGGTGTGGAGACCCAGTCAGCTGAACTTTCTAATAAGCAGAACCCATTTTAAAGAGGAGAGGGAGGGCATGAGACTTCTCTTTGAATTATTGATGAATTTTCTTTTGTCAGTACTGTGTGTAGCCTTGACTGACGCAGGAACCTGTTAGTTCTATCTTCTTGGACCTCTCTCGATTGCTCGGAATGAAGAGAAACACTTGGAATTCTCAGGATGTTCTCTAGCACAGGCTACACAGCCAGAGCTTAAGCGGCGGTGGAAGATCTTTTTTAGTTTGTTTTGTGATGCTAGAGCCTAACCGCCCTTACTTACTTCATCTGCCAGACCTTTGGCTTTAGATCAGACTTCAGATGCTTAGAAGATGTTTGGTAAATGCCACCCCCCCAACCCTGACACTTGCCACCCCCAAATACTGTCTCTCCAGGAGCGCATGTCTCCAGCGTGGGACATCCAACAGACATGGGCGGGCGCTCTGCGTCATAAACACTGTGCTGGACACTGGATCACCCTGCGCGTCTTTTCATGGCTTGAGGTCCATGGCCCAAGAGTGGCCTCTGTGTTTGTTTGTTTTTTTTTTTTTTTTTTTTTTTTTTTTAATATCATGATGCTTGAGTTAAGGCAGAGCTCTGGAGCCCTGGATTTGAAACCCCCACCCCCACCAAACAGGACTTAAGATTTTTGTGACCTTGAACAAGATCCTTAACCTCTCCAAGCCTCAGTTTCTCAGTTGGAAAGTGGGAATAATGCTTACCTGAAGGGAACTTTAAGGATGTATAGAAAGTGTGGGCCTGACTGAGAGTAAGGATATGATTGATACTTGTTAACTGTAGTCACTCTTTTTTTTTTGTTTTGTCTTTTCTAGGGCCATACCCGCGGCATATGGAGGTTCCCAGGCTAGGGGTCTAATCAGAGCTGTTGTCGCCAGCCTATGCCAGAGCCACGGCAACATCAGATCCGAGCCGCATCTACACCCTGCACCACCGCTCACGGCCATGCCAGATCCTTAACCCATTGAGCGAGGTCAGGATGGAACCCCCAATCTCGTGGTTCCTAGTTGGATTCTTTAACCACTGAGTCAGGATGGGACCTCCCCCGTCTGTAGTCACTCTTAATAGCAACAGTATTCTTGTTTGTAAGGCTCTAGTTAATTGTGTTAGTAGCAGATGAGTAGCTAACACCTCATGACCTGTCACAGTTTCTTTAGCTGCATTATTATTGGGTCCTACCCTTTTCTTTAACCTATTTATTTCCATTTTTCATTATTGAGCATTTCTGTTCAGAATATTCTTGATGAGTCTGTATTCTACTTGGGTTCAGGTAACTTCTCTGCCATGTACAAACTCTATGACCTTGGGGAAATTACTTACCTTTTCTGAACTCATCTGTTAAAATAGGGATTATACTTACCTTCCAGGGCTGTTGTTGAGAATCACATTATTAGATTAAGGAACATGAAAGTGCCTTGAAAATTATAAAATACCTCCATATAAAGATTGCTATTAGATATGGTTATTTAAATGCTTTAGTTACTGGCCCCTTAAAATGTAGTAGATTAAAAAAGAAAAAACTCATAGGAGTTCGTATTGTGGCTCAGTGGCTTACGGACCCAGCTTGTGTCTGTGAGGATGCAGGTTTGATCCCTGGCCTTGCTGACTGGGTTAAGGATCCTGCCTTGCTGCAACCTGCAGTGCACGTCACAGGTGCACGTTACAAGTGTGGCATAGATCCAGTGTTGCTGTGGCTGTGGTGTGGGCCTTGGCTGCAGCTGCAATTTGACCCCTGGCCTGGGAACTTCTATATGCCACATTTGCGGTTGTAAAAAGGAAAAGATACCTCATAAACATAAGTTAAATTTATTATAGACTAAAGTAGGGAAGAAGAAAACTTTTCATTAAATTTTATTGGGTGTCTCAGAAAGGTCAGTTTTTTAAAAGTGATTAGAATAGTAAGAATCTATAATTGATTCTGAAAAACACGGAGGAATTGGTAAAGTACTAGTTACAGGAAATAGTTATATGTTGTAAGTGCCTCAGATTCTCTTCATGTGCTGATCTAGGCAGTTTTTCTTTCTTTCTTTCTTTTTTTTTTTCATTTTCAGTCTCAAATATAGATGTATAAAAGAAAACTTGGAGTTCCTGTCATGTCTCAGCAGAATCTGACTAGTATCCATAAGAATGCAGGTTCGATCCCTGGTTTCGCCCAGTGGGTTAAGGATCTGGTGTTGCCATGAGCTGTCCTGTAGGTCGCAGATGCGGCTCAGATCCCGAGTTGCTCTGGCTGTGGTGTAGGCCAGCAGCTGTAGCTCCGATTCGACCCGTAGCCTGGGAACTTCCATATGCTGTGAGTGTGGCCCTAAAAAAAGACCAAAAAAAAAAAAAGAAAAAGAAAAAAGAAAACTTATGGACTAGTTCAGTCTTTATCCATTTACCCTCAGCAGAACATTTTATAAATATCAATTTAAAAAGATGCAGCTTGATTCTACTTTGTAAAAATATACAAAGTAATGTACAACGTAGCGACTGTAGTTACTAACACTGTAATGCATATTTGAAAGTTGCTGAGAGAGTAGATCTTAAAAATTCTCACCACAAGAAAAAAATTATTTGCTATGTGTGGTGATAGTTGTTAACTAATTGTGTGACAGTCATTTCACGATATGTACAAATAGCAAATCAAGTTGTACACTTGAAACTAATGTATGTCAATTATACCTCCATTCACAAAATAAAAAATGCATACACAACTTTCAAGTGCAATGAAACATATCTGTTAAGAAAAATGAAAATTTAAACTCATTATACTTTTTTTCCAACATTATTTGCATATACAGTGTATGGAATGCCTTGTTTGACTATGTTTTTACCATTTTAGTCTGGTTTTCAAGAACTGTAGGAGGGTATCTTCATTCTAGTTTAAAGAACTGAATTGGGTGGACAATGGGTATAGTTTCAAACCCTAGAATTGCTTTCCATTCTCATGTGTTGTATACTATTTCTTTCACCATTTATTTGGCATGACCTGATAAATAAAATCCAGCTCAGGAAATTGGTCCCCCCTCAAAGCACATATTGCATTTCTCTATGTTCCCATAAAAAGAAGAGCAACCTTAGTATTAAAATTTAAAGAGTAGAAGAACATACTATTTCAGGATACTCGTTTTCTCACACTTCCTGCAGTGTCCTTTATCAGAGCGAATGCGCGCTGAAACTTGTTTAAGATGGGATGTTAGTGAACTCTGTGTGTTGAGTCATATTTCTTTTGTTGTAATTTTTCTCTTTTTTCTATTCCATTTCTGTTACCTAATTTGAGAAGCTGGATTGGTTTGGACCCATAGAGATTTTCTTATTTTTTGGACCCCTAGCCTGGAAACATCCATATGCGGCAGGTGTGGCCCTGAAAAAGACAAAAAGACAAAAATAAATTCATCAATTAATTAGGTAATTTGCCCTAGCTGAAGTGGGTTTTAATCCCCCTGTGTGGCAGGTGGCCTTTGCCCTTCTTACTCTACTGCACAGGTTCACACGGCTTCTCCGAGCTCCCCTCTCAGCCATTCAGGTCTGAGAGAAGGATCTTTGCCAGAAGTGATGCAGATCCAGGAATAGAAGGACGAGATGATTTTAGGTTTCAGTCAGGGGGCGGAAGCTGTAAGCATCCAGCATGTTTGGGTTGCTTTTGGCGTCTCAGTGCTTTCCGATGCGTCTTTATGTTGCACACGTCTTTCTGCACTTGCTTGGGAGGAGCGGGTTACCCTGGCATTTGAATTTGAGGGCATTTTGTTTGGGAATCTGCAAATAAGTAGAAAACTCTAATTAGATGTTGGCGCAGGAGGCCAGTATAGATTTGAAAGGTGATGAACTCCTTCCAGGCCATATATGATACAGAAAAAGGCACCCGCTTAGCTTAAGAGTTAATGACATATGTGGCCATCCTGGCTACATTTGTCGCCTGGGCTGCTCACTGTCCTGCCTGCTCATGGGCATGGGTTCGCTTCTGACCCTTTCCCCAGCTCCAGAAGCTCTTCATGTGTCTCTTCTCACACATGGCAAGACTGGGAATTAACGAGAACTCGTAGAAAGGGTTCAAGGGCAAGAAGAGCCGAGATCGGCGCCACGCAGGGAAAGGCAGCATCAGCCAGCAGTTAACAGCTCAGGAGAGGCCTTCCCGGAGAAGCTGGCAGTCGCGTCACGCGCAGCTCGGTTCTTGAAGAGCAGCACGTCATTCCCCGCCACGGGGGAGGATGGGGACTGGACACCACAGCAGCTCTTTCAGGCCTTGCTATATCGCATCTTACCAACAGTCACTCCGTTTTCAGGAGGGGGAAACTGGAAAAGTGCTGCCAGATGTCTCTCTGTTAAATATCTGACACGCCTCTGTCTGTTCGTGCCTGACTTTGCTAAAAAACGAGCCACATTAAATGGCTCCCCTGATGCATTTGCCGGAGTCCCTGAGATCTGGGTTAGCTTCCTGCCAGGGGACAGCACCCACCTCTGGAGGTGTCGCGCTCAGTGCCCCAGGCTGTGTCTAGGAAGGGCCGGAGCAGAGAGTGGAGCGCCGCGTGGGGATCCTCTGCTTTGACCTCTCTAAGCTGCCCGGGAGTGAAAGAGGCTGGCTTTGTGTGGGTCTAGCTGGTCGTACAGGGAAGAGAGACCGGGAGTAAAAATGACGCATGACACCCTGCTGTATCCCTGCTCTGGGTGGGATGCTTTAGATTGATTACCTTATTGGATCATCACAAAACGCTCGAGATCACTACTCTGTTTTTACAGACAAGAGCGTAGAGGCTCACGGAGGCTCGGTATTTGCCCTCGGTCATGTCGTTAATGAGCTGCTTTCCCTGTGAACGAAGCTTCCTTGAACCGGCTCGCGATGGTAAAATAGCCCTTGGTTGGTAACTGAAGAGTGACTGAGATGATCAGCAGCCACGGGAGGAAAGGAACTGGCCTCTGAGCCCCGCCTTGATCCTGAATTGCGAGCAGGATGGCAAGGATTAGTATTCATAAAATCAGGAATGGTTCTGGATGATGTGAATTATCTGGAATTGCTAAATTAAGGTAGATCCCTTTCTAGGTTTGAGAAAGGTGAAGTCAGGAAAGCTAAAGGAAGTAACACAGCAGGAAATCTTGTGGAAGGCTAAGCACAATGAAAACACGAATTTTGGATAAGCTTAGATAAATGCTTAAATATTAGAGCCATAACGACATCCTGGGGTAGCTTTACAGTTGAAGGCACATGCCAGGATTTTGAGGTTGAAGTTGGAAAGTGGCAAACTACTAACTTCTTCATGCTTGTGTCCAAAGGAAGTTTGGGAGCTTGGTCTGGGGGCCTGAGCCAGAGAGGAAGATGGCTGTGACTTACTTTTTTTTTTTTTTTTTTTTTTTTTTTTTGGTCTTTTTGTCTTTTTAGGGCCACACCCGAAGCATATGGAGGTTCCCAGGCTAGGGCTCTAATCAGAGCTGCAGCCGCTGGCCTATGCCACAGCTCACGACAACGCCGGATCCTCAGCCCACTGATCGAGGCCAGGGATTGAACCCACAACCTCATGGTTCCTAGTTGGATTCGTTTCTGCTGCGCCACAACAGAAACTCCCAGCTGTGACTTTTTTATGTACGTGTGGCTTCACACTGCAGGTCGTGATACATTTTCAGCCCGACCAAAGTCCAGGGTGTCCAGGAAATGATAAGGCACTACTGAGGGAGGGGGACATTCTTACCCCCTGCCCTGCTCCCTCCCTGGATTACTCCCTCAGCCCAGAAGAAAGGGGTTGGGGTGACTGCTGTACCCTGTGAGGCCCATTACACAAGCAGAATGACACGTGAAAGTTACTGTTCCCCAATCTAAGATTACTTGATATTTTTATTTTATGTATAAAGGAGGAGACTTGGACTCAAATGAAGTAGGTCCTTGAGTTTCACAGTTGGAACTGGAACCTCGTTTCCTGACATTCTTCCTTTTGTTTTCTACGTTCTCAAATCCTGTTTGCCTTTTGTTTTCACATACACTTAACACATATCCTCAACAGTGTTTTACACTGAGACAGACAAGCTCACTCTATTTGGTAAATACAGTAAATTGTAGGTTTCCAGTATGGCCAGTCAAGGGCTCTCAAGATTGAGGTTAGAGGGTGAGAATGAGGGAAAAGGGGGGAAGAAGGCGGACGAGGCCTGGTGAGGACAAGGCGGGGAGAGGCCCCGAGCCTTCGGGGAGAGGCCCCGAGCCTTCCGTCCTTTGTAGGCTGTTTCGCCCCTGCCCTATACAACTCCCATGTTTATTCTCGAGGGTCGGCGATTGGATGAAAATAAACTTGGCTGAGGCCAGTTTGAATTTGAAGCAGAGGGTCATGTAAAATTAAGGCCTGGGGTACAGGTACCAAGGTGAAAAAGAGTGAGGCATCTAGGATTTGAAAAGCTCACTGGTCATTAGCAACAGATTCAGCTGATACTTAGTAGTCCTCTCAGATGCAGGATTTGGTACATGCATGGAAGACAGAATTTAGACAGAAGTTTTGAGGCAAGTGAGACCTCAGAAATTGCACATATGTGAATGAATATTAATGGACTAATTATAACAGCCGCAAACTTGCTTTTTGTGGAGTTGAGGATATTGGAAGTTGTCCTCACCATTTCTTTGTCGCTGTCTTTGTCTTGTACAAGATTTGCTGGTGATGGCCTAGAACCCCCTGCTCTGTGAGTGTCATGAGCTGGGGGAGCTGTTGGCTCCTTTCCCAGATCTGCGCTGTGAGCACCAACTTTTTGAGCTTTGCAGGTTCTGTGTGTAGATATATGTCCATGTTCAGAGTCTCTCCCTCTCACATATGTATGTCGGTATGAGTGTGTGTATTTTATAGCTATGATACAGTCCATTGGAAGTCTAGAAAGATTCAGCTAAGAGCTCTTTATCTGATTTAATGGATATAGTTACATGGAAATCCAGGGAACGGTGAGCCCTTCTGTTCCAGTACTTTAGCCCACGCTCGCTTTGCACCTCTAGGCTTTTTGGAGTGAGAACTAATGCCGAGGTGGACGTAGATATAAGCCCTCAGAGTCCGTTCACCCGGTCACTTCATCATTAGGTAAAAAGAGCGAGTCTGTAGTTATGCTCTGAGAATTTGACTCCCCTCCCTTTAAGCTACATGTGTTGATTGTACTGATGACAGGACTTTAAGTTTTGAGAATTTTTTAGCATTTAAGAGTGGGCTTAACTTCTAATGTGTTAGCAGTGGTTGGTGACTTTCTAACGCTCCCAGTCACATGCACCTTAAAACTGTCTTTTCTAGTTACTGTACTTTATTATACACAGCTACGCAGATCCAAATCATGCTTTTTCATATCCCTTGCAAATTGATATTTTCTTGCCCCTTTCCCCATGCATATTGCTATTTTGTTCACTTCTTATCTTTTATTTTTGCTACCAAGTAGCAACTATTGACTCTTTGTAGGGTTAAAGAGTAACTGTTGAGCCTTTTACCAGCTTCCAGGTGATTCCTTCCCTCCTCCAGTGGGAGACCTGTAGCGGGGCTCCTCCCTGTTCTCCGCTCCACTGATGCCTGCAGAGAGCCAGCGCCCTTTCCTCCTGGCCTGTGCCTGGCTCTTTTGCCTGGTGGTAGAGGGAGGAGGGGGCTGGCTGGTTTTTAGTTCCCTGGGCTTACAAGACCCACAGAATCCATTTTTCCCCTTCTGAGGTCTGTTTTTGCTGCACATCTTGGGGAGGGGGGCACGCATGGAACCTCAGCAGGAGAGAGATGAGTGCTGGGGCACTGCCTCCAGTTGGCCCCCGTTCTTCCTCCCACGTTGCCATCAGGCAGTAAGCAGTGGGTCACTTTTATGCCCCCAAGGTACTTTCGTATCAGAGTGGCCACATTAGCCATTTTTTAGGTTTTGTGGATGATAGGTACTATCTTTGTCTTTTTTTTTTTTTTTTTTGTCTTTTTAGGGCCGAACCCGCGGCATATGGAGGTTCCCAGGCTAGAGGTCTAATTGGAGTTACAGCCGGCCAGAGCTCATGGCAACGCCAGATCCTTAACACACATAGTGAGGCCAGGGATCAAACCTGCAACCTCATGGTTCCTAGCTGGGTTCATTGCTGCTGCTCCATGACGGGAACTCCTTTATCTTCTTAAAATCCTAAGAGTTTGGATAGCTGGATAGAAAAGACTAGTAAACATACCCTTTTTTTCTTTTTTAAGTGATTTTTCTTTCTTTCTTTTTTTTTTTTTTTTGGTCTTTTTGCCTTTTCTAGGGCCACTCCCACGGCATCTGGAGGTTCCCAGGCTAAGGGTCGAACTGGAGCTGCAGCCGCCGGCCTACGCCAGAGCCACAGCAACACAGGATCTGAGCCGCATCTGCACCACAGCTCGTGGCAACGCTGAATCCTTAACCCACTGAGCAAGGGCAGGGATCGAACCTGCAACCTCATGGTTCCTAGTCAGATTCGTTAACCACTGCGCCACAACGGGAACTCCGATTTTTTATTTTTTCTATTGTACTTGGTAACATATCCTTTTTTAGGCTTGGCTGTTTTTCCTACAAGTTTTGATTGAATTTGTATAAATACAACTTGAATGATACTCATTCTAAATTTACTCTCTCCATTTTGTTCCCCAAAGCAGTAATAAACACAAGCATGGGTAGACCACTAGGAAAAGCAGAAATTGATCCCGTAGGCTATGGGAGCCAAATAATATTTTGGGAAGGCTTTCGTTTCAAACAGTTTATTTCACTGGGCGCACTTTATGAAATTACATCTGTATGAATGTATGCGTGAGGTATAACCATATCCTACTGAATTTGAAAAATATGTTCATGTTTCTAAGGAGAATTTACAAGTGTTCTTCCTATAATGCCTGTCGTCCTACTTACGATCCCCAGGGACTCAGTCTTTTTTCAGGCCTACTTGAGAGGAATTTCAGCATCTCTCTGGTAGTTCATTGTCTTATCATTTGAAGTTAACTCATTGACCGAATGTTGTTCTGTGTGTGTTTAGCTTTCACAGTTTAGGAGCTACCAAAGTTTTTGAAACAGGGATAGTAATCACCAGTAGCTCCAAGTGAGTAATTTGAGTCAGTACAGTAACTTGTGATATATTCCGAGTTTGTGGGTAGAAAAAATTGACAAAAGCTCTCTTAAAAGTTACTCTTAGTTTCTAAGGGCTAATAGCTCTCCAATAAAGGTAAAGACAGCATGACTTACAATTTAGATCTGATTTCAGTTCCGTATAATAAAGTACATCTGTATCAGAAAGAGCCGAGTTTTTTGGTTTTTTTTAAGCCCATGTGTCATAGGTGTTTCTGTGATGGTGGACGTTATGTCATTTGAACTGTTCTTGAATTAGTTTTATTCAAAATGTAATGTAAAAATGCAATGTCATGTTCTAATTTTGGTTTGATTTACAGTAAATGAGCTGGAACTTATCTCTTTTACTTTAGGCTTTCAGATAAACTTCTATGAAAAGGCACAAAGTAAGCTACGCATTTTATGATACTATGCTACTTATTTTTTTCGTATCCATCTTGGTATTGGGAGTGTGTCCACTGTTGTTTCAACTAACCAACCATGGCAGTTTTACTTTAAAAGAGCTTCCATTTTTCATTCTTTTTCCAAATCCAAAAAAAAAAAATTTGTGTTCTGTTCTTGATTATAAATTGTTCTAGTTTTTACTTGCAGTCAAAATAGGAGAAAGATATATGTTGGTATTCAGATGTAAGTACAGAAAGATGTATGTAGATATAAACATATATGCTAGATTTAGAAAGATGTGTGCAGGTATCGAAAGACATATAATCATATATATGAGGTATGAATATATAAAAATATATACACAGGTATTTGGACTTAGCCATAATTTAAAGCTCAAGTGGAGGGAAGTGCACTTTCAGGATTGGAGTGCAAAAAAATAAACAATTTAACTGTGCTTACACATCATGCTTTAAAATTTATTTATTTATTTATTTGCTTTCTAGGGTTGTACCTGCAGCATATGGGAGTTCCTTAGCTAGGGGTCAAATCCGAGCTATAGCTGCTGGCCTACACCACAGCCACAGCCACAGCCACAGCCACAGCCACAGCAGCGCAAGATCTGAGCCGTGTCTGCAGCATACACAGCTTGTGGAACACCGAATTCTTGACCCCTTTGAGAGAGGCTAGGGATCGAACCTGCATCCTCATGGATACTAGGCGGGCTCCTTTCCACTGAGCCACAGTGGGAACTCTCCAAATTGATTTATTTAAACCATGCAGTTTTATACATTTATACATTTTGATTTTCCTTTTTCTTTTTTTTAAAAAAAAACTAGAGTTGCAATGTTTATTTCAGGTTCTCTCTTATTTATTTGTTTGTTTATTCTTTTTTGCCACACAGGCAGTATGTGGAAGTTCCTGGGCCAGGAATCTACCTATGACACACAGCAGCAACCAGAGCCACAGCGGAGAGAACGCGGGAGCCTCAGCCTGCTAGGCCATCAAAGGAACTCCCTTAATTTTTTTTCATTAAAACAAACCTGTGTCTTCCTTCTACTCTCCTCCCTGCCCCACCATATGGACCAGGGTCGCATCATAGGGCACCAGCCTTCATGGAATACAGAGTAGGTTTTCTATAAGAAAGCAAAATTTACAAAGCTAAAACAAATGCATTTTAAACTTAAATATCATTTGTACAAAGTGCAGTTTAAAAAATCTCTACTCAGGAAGACTGTTCTCCAATTACCATGAATATTTCCTCAAAATACAGTGTATTCATCTCCTGCTTCATAGAGTAGGGAGATGAATTCATAGAGTAGGGACGAAGAACCACTGCTTTCTGATACACGTCATTGTCCTTCTGCCCCAGCTTTATGAGGCTTAATTGATGCATTACACTCTGTGAGTCCGAGGCACCCCTCTGCACCTCGGAATGTCCGCGGCCGTAGGGTGGGTGAACACCTCTATCGCCTCACGTGATAACTATTTCTTTTTGGTAGAAGACCCTCTAAGATTTACTCTCAGCAACTTTCAAGGGCGTGGTACAGTGTTGGTAACTGTTGTCCGCGTGCTGGACATGGTAGCTTTCTCTGGTTAGTTCACATGAAATAAAGTTTAACCTGGAGAAAACATTTCTGTGACTTTAAAATTTTCCGATGGAATCAAAATGCAAAATGCTTAGTATCCAGTGGTTGAACATCATGACTTCCTCTAAAAGTAGTTAGCAAACATTTATTTCTTGAATGGTCCACCTGTAATATAAATATATAATGAGTAATAGAGAGGGCAGCCAGGCCTTGGGATAAAAATTGTTTCATTGGTCCATTATTGTCATCCTTCTCTTACCTGGAACTAAAAATAGTATAAGATTCTCCGTGAACCTGCACGTGTGATATATATCTACATGTAACGAAGTTACAGCTTCTGTTTTATGCTCTATTTTAATTTTACCGCATTTGCTGTGATGGTTTTTAGCTTTATTTATATTCTAACATAAAGTAATTCTGTCTAATATTAATATAATGTAAAATTTTTATTTACATATTGACATAAAGTCCAATTTGAGAATAATACTGGCATTTAAATAATTAAAACTGCATTTACATGGTTGCTCTTTTCTCTAACTAGTCCAAATCGTGGACTTAAAACAAGAGAAACCGGATTTTATTAAGTTTATAAATAGCACTGTAGGCCAGTTTGAAATGCCCTTTAGTCTGCCTGCGTGGTGCTGTCCCTTGTCACAGGAGGGACAGGCCTGCAGGACTGCCCGCTTTAACACGCGTGGCGGAATCTGACGGCAAGTACACGTCCTCCCTCCCATTCATTGCTCACTTTTGGTTGCCCTCACTGCCTCTTCACACTGTGACTGCTTTCTCCTTTCTCCCTCTCTCTGGGAGGTCCTCCTCTTAACTGTCCAGCTTTTGGAATTCCGTGCAGCTTTCTACCTTCACTCACGGAGCACACGTTGGACGCCTAGGTACCGGCAAGTGAGGGAGATTATTGGGGCAGAAGTGCCTGGAACGGTCTCTGCCCTTAGCAGGCTCTTAGTGCAGGGGCGAAAGTTGCTTCTGCGTTGATTCCAAGTGTCCACCTACTGATGCCGCAGACCGGTTCGTGTCTGAGCCCAGCGTGAGGTGGTGCAGGAGCGGATGTGTCCTGGGCACCTTTGCTCCTGCTGTTCTGTCGTGAGTGAGAACAGGCATGTGGGGTGCTTCGGGGTCTCGTGAGAACTGCTTTCCTGATTGGAGACCATGCCTCAGAGGTCCATCCCTAGCCTGACCTGCTTTGGGGTTAGGCAGCGCTGTCTGTGCCGGCCAGGACCTCAGTGGAAGCCTCAGGGAGAAGCGGCTCACATAGCGACGGTCGCAACTGGGATGATGGTACCCACGGCCAGCTCCCACTTGGCAGCATTTATTTTTGTGCTCTCGGTACCTATATTTTACGATGAGTTTTTAGTTGCTTACACATAGTAACACTTTTTTCCAAGACTGGTCCTGTGATGTGCATGACTTAAAAGTGCCACTTTGTCCTGTTTGCAGACAATCAGTCTTGCAGTTTGCTCTAGAATATATTTATAGCCATTAACTGAGTGTCATAAGTAGCCGTTCATGTCTTTAAAAATAAAGGGCTTGAAATCACCAAAGCAGCGTTTTCTAACCTATTAAGACATACTCTATTGCCAGAATCTCCAGTTTTATTCTAAGGATGTTTCACAGTTGTCAGAAAAACCACAATCTAATTCATGAAAAATAATTATATATCAACACGAGTTGTAGGAGGGCGTGGAGTGCAAAGAGCACGAAGCTATACGCTGTTGAGCCCAGGAAGTTTGGGTACTGCTTCACGTGCTCGGTTCTCCATTGCAGATCAAAGACTGGTTGTAAGATGATTCTAATGACTAATGGAAGCTCTGAAGGATTAATTTTCCCCTGTTGTTTGACTTTCACAGTTTTTGTTTATCATATTGCTAATCACTATTCCAGTTACTACAACTGCCTGTTATAAGTTAGCGGAGTTTTCTCGGTAATGTGTGTAGGGTTTTAACACACACAGACAAATAGTATGAGATTGCATACGTAATTTTGGAAGCAGATTTTTATAGAAATTCAATAAAAATCCACTTTGCACCTCATAATCTTTTTAAAATCAATTACGATTTGTGCATTTATTTGCTTTTAACTTTCTAAATATATATAAGATCGTATATATTTAAGATAGAGCTGTTATTTGAAGCAACAGTGTTGTTTCTTTTAACACCGTTGGATGGTTGAATTTTTCTAAAGTCTGAATGTAAGACTACATCAGGGAAAAATATTTTTTCCGATGTAGAGCGCCTACATTTAGAAAGTTGGTTGGTTCATCATTTTTCATTTGGAGATAATGATTTTGTACTTGTAAATATGTTTACATGATTTATGACCAAGGTTGAATTATTATATCTCAGTGGCTTCAATGAGCTAACATAAATCATTAGAATATGATTTGCTTTGCTTTATGAAGCCAGTTTTTTTGGGGGGAGGGCGGAGATTTGCCTAGAAACAAAGTTTTTGAGATGTGGCTTCATACATGTAAAATTCACCTCAGTGTATCAACGTTCTGATTTTTTGTTTGGATGGTAATTGTGACCCATTAAAGATCCCAGAGCACAGGGATTTTCCTCAAAAAAAAGCCTAATAGACTCTTGTGCTGATCAAAGTGAGAGTAGTTAGGAATTTGGCAAATACTCTTTAATAATTTAGTTTTCACACAAGGGCACTGTTAGCCTTTTTTTTTTTTTCTTTTGCCTGAACTCGTGTATTTTCAGCCCATCCATGGCTGTACAGTTCTTAAAAGCTAAAGATAAATTTTTTTAATAGTTATTTTCCCAGTACAATTTTTTTTTCTACTGTACAGCATGGTGACCCAGTCACACATACATGTCCACATTCTATTTTCACACATTATGCTCCATCATAAGGGACTAGACATAGTTCCCAGCGCTACGCAGCAGGGTCATTTTGGTGGTGTGGAGTTTCTGCAGCTTTGCCTTTTATACTTTTGATAGCTCTAAAAAGATTTAGTGGCTTTAAAAATTGTTTTACTTGAGAATGTTGGCGTAGCAACAGGATCATTATTTAAACAATTATATGTTCCAGAGCTGACTGTTACTCTTGAAGTCACTAATAGAAATTAGATTACAGGTATTGATTACTTGTGGTAACACTGCATATTCGAATATTTTGGGGGGGAAAATGGAGATGTCTAATGACATAAATTCATTTCATTGTGAAACTATCCTTTTTAAATAAGTACTTCAAATTGTTTTAAAATTGGTAATGATAAAAATGAAACAATAAAGCGGAGGAAGGATGTTTTATGACTCTTTCCAGAAGTTTGAAGAAGTCCTTAGTAAGTTTATAGACTTAAGAAGTTCTGTGAAGGATAATGTTTTTCTCAAAAGAGTGTTTGACCTGATTGGAGGTGGAGTGTAGAAAACCAGAGTAAGAAGTAGAGGGAGGGTCAAGCGGTCCTGCGTTTAAAACTAAGGGATTGGGGAGCTCCCTCGTGGCACAGCGGAAATGAACCCGACTGGCATCTGTGACGCATGTTCGATCCCTGACCTCACTCAGTGGGTCGGGAGCCGCGGTATAGGTCGCAGCTTCGGCTTGGGTCTGGCATTGCTGTGGCTGTAGCGCAGGCCAGCAGCTGCAGCTCTGATGTGACCCCTAGCCTGGAACTCCCATATGCCATGGGTGTGGCCCTAAAAAAAATACCCAGAAAATTTAAGAGCTTGGGATTTCCCTTGTGGCACAGCAGATTAAGGATCCGGCATTGTCACTACAGCCACTTAAGTCCCTGCTGTGGTGCAGGTTCCATTCCTAGCCCAGGAACTACCACATGCATGGTCGTGGCCAAAAAAATAAAAACTAAGAGCTTAGAACATTCAATTGATTAAATTTCCAATGTCCTATTTTATGTAGCCAAAATCTACGTGCAGTGGCTAGCATTTTAATTCCAGCAAGCCTAAGAAACAGAATGACCACATTTGCTGCTATTGGAGGTTAACAAGTTTTGTTTAAATTTACGTATATGATGGAGTTCCTCTTGTGGCTCAGAGGTAATGAACCAAGAGGATACGAGCTCGATCCCTGGCCTTGCTCAGTGGGTTAAGGATCTGGCATTGCTGTGACTGCAGCATAGGCCAGCAGCTGCAGCTCTGATTCGACCCCTAGCCTGGGAACTTCCATATGCCATGGGTGTGGCCCTAAAAAAGCAATCAATCAATAAATAAATTTACATCCATGCTGAAGTTGAAAAATGAGAGCTTTGTAGGATTTGCCATAGACCCTTGGGACTAAGCATCCAGTGAAAGTCCCAACCACTACACCACCAGGGAACTTCCAGTCACACCCTTCTGCTTGGGAGCAGCTTTTATACTGATGAAAGCCCAAGGCTTGTAGTACAGGCAGAGTCGAAGTGCATGTATTCCCTTTTTACCGTGTACCATTACAGGGGACTGTTACCTAATTATGTTTGATCTTGGAAGTGGTGGGAATATTAATTCCTTCTGAAAAATGGTTTTGTCGCTAGAAGAAGAGCTTCAAATATCTATTGTACTTAAAAATCATTTGGAGAATGATTTTTTTGTTTGTTTTGTTTTTTGGCCATGCCCGTGGCATTTGCAAGTTCCTGGGCCAGAAATTGAACCTGTGCCACAGCAGAGACCCAAGCTGCTGCAGTGACAATGCCATATCCTTAACCCAATGCACCACATGGGAAATCCACCTATGTGATATTTTTGAATGGAAAAAAATTAGTGATTCTCCCTCGTTGAGGAAAGTTTCCCTTCATCTGCCAGTTGAATTTCACTACCAGCAATGAAAGGATATTTGACAAAAGTTTTTAGGTTGAACAGGTCCACGGCAGAAATGATGTGAGAAGTTTCCAGAAAGTATTCTCAACTAATTCTCCAGTTAATCAAAGTGGTTTTCAGTTTAGTTTATAAATTTTGGGTGATAGTTTTCAAACAAGGTGTAGTAAATACTTGAATTCTCACTATACGATTTTATGCGTGCTTTCAAAATCCAGACACAAGTGTCTAGATAAATAGATGTTCTAGACGAAACTTGCCACTCTCTTGTTGATGTGCATCTTCTCATTAGGTAGAATTCAGTGAACATTATTCAGAAATGAAACTCACGTGTATGCAAACATATTTACTCTCCTTTAGAGAACCTCCTAAAAGGTTCAATACACAGAAGGTCAAATGTAAGTAACATTTAACAAATATACCACTAGTGGTGAGAGGCACTGGGATGTTTAACGGTGGATTCAACTAGAGCCTGCCCTGAAGAGCTTTATGTTCTTTGAGAGGCTGAACGTGTAGAGACAGCCTATGTGGTAGACATAATAGCAGCAGTAGCTCTCATTTACTGTACCAGACTCTGTTCTAAGCTTTTTATTTATCCTCTCACTTTATTTGAATTATGTAAGTGGCTTATGTATGAATTATGTAAGTGGCTTATTAACTCTTTACTTCTTACAGCAACGTTGTAAAGTAAGTATAATAATTATTCTAGATGAGGAAACCGAAGCACAGAAAGGTTAGGTGCATTTTTCTAAGGTCATACAGCTAAGGAGTAGCAGGCCATGTGACCTTGGTTTGGTTACAGGTTACATGCTGTAAACTACAGTGTTTTATTGATTCTTGAAAGAAAGCAGTGAGCACTCATAGGAATGATTTTTCTCTCTTTTTTAGGGCAGCACCCGAGGCATGTGGAGGTTCCCAGGCTAAGGGTCGAATCAGATCTGCAGCTGCTGGCCTACACCACAGCCACAGCAACTCCGGATCCATAACCCACTGAGCACGGCCGGGGATTGAACCTGCCTCTTCTTGGATGCTCGTCAGATTCATTAACCACTGAGCCACAACAGGAACTCCAGGAATGATTTTCTAAACCAGATGGCTTTTGAGGAGTCATCACCTGCAAATGGTCATGAAATCTGGATTTACGTTTATATCATTTTTGATTTTTCTGGCCCTGGAGAGTTTCGCGATGTTATCTAATAAGCCGAACTGAATATGAAGTGGAAAGATTCCTTCTTGTGGCTCTGAAGCTAGGGACAAAGGGGGGATCTACCAGAAGGGGAAAAATGTCTACTAAAAATGTAAAAATTATGCTGGCCTAGGCAGATGCAGAGGATGAACTGCTTTGGGATTCCCAAATGCCCTGTGTGTCTGGGGAATAGCTGACCAGGATGAGTGGGTCAGGAGAGCTGGGAGTCAGTTCTGCGTGAGGGCAGATTTGTATTAGACTTTGTACTGTTTTTAAAACAATCGATATTTGCAGTAAAAGATGTGTGTCTGTCCTACTTTCTTGTAATTAGGGATGGAAGAAAGGACATTCATTATCTCATTTTTTAAAACTTAATGATAGACGTTTTCACACCTACAGAAAAATGGGACAGAACAGTAAACCCCATGTACCCATCATGTAGATTCAACGATTAACCAACATTCAGCCAATTTTATTTCACTTGTTCCTCTCCCTCCGTCTTTTCTGGAGTATCTTAGAGCTAATTCTGATCATCGTTATTGCATCCACAAGTGTTTCAGTGACATGTCTTCTAAGTGGTGAGGACTCTTAAATACCGTTACCACACTGTGAAATAAACAAAGCAGTAGTGTCAGAGGGCCACTCAGTGTGCAGATCCCCCGAAGCCCGACGCGTGCCTTATTTGTAGTTGATTTGTTCAAGCCTAGAGCTCAACAAGGTTTACACACACACTGTGGTTGGTTGATAGGTCTCTTAAATTTCTCTAAATCTGTAGTCGTTCCCTGTTCTCTCCTTTTTTCCCTTGCTATTTATTCATTGAAAAAAAGGGGGGGGCATATGTTTTGTAGCACATTTCGGATTTGGCCGATCACATCCTTCTAGTAATCTGTGTCCCACATTGCCTTGTACCTCCTGGTAATTGGCAGTTTGGTACAGAGGCTTTGATCACATAGAGATTCAAGTTTTTGGCAAGAGCACCTCAGAGGTGGTGCTTTGTATTTTTTGGTCACATCACATCAGGAGCCTGTGACTTCTGGTTGCAGCTCTTGTTAAGATTGATCAGTGGGTTGCAGTGCTCAAGGGTGATTCAAATGGAATAGAGTTCCTCATCAGCCTTTCACCTGATGCTTCTGGCTACCATCAGTGATTTTCGTCTAGATTGTTTACTTCTTTAGGGCCTGGTTAACTTGTGTTTCTAAGCGTCTGTGGGCTCTGCACATGGTTGCTGTAGTCGGCCAAGAAACAGAGTTTGTGCTTGGGGTGTCCTGTCGCATTCACATTCTCGCACGGATCATCTGTGACGCCTGCACCAGTGCCGAAGGATATGAAGATGTGTCTGTGTGCCCACACACGCACACAAACATTTATCGACTTTTCTATATTCCGGGATACCTGTCTTTTCTTCATACCCTCAAACTTGAGTTGACCTAATTACTAATTGGGGTTCTTTTAAACTTTTAAAAACCTCTTGATCTCTGAAGACAATAAAAAGCCATGTCACATAATAATTCTCGACAGTTTTTGGTGAAGTTGAAGAACAGTGGGTGTGAGACCAGTTCTGCCAAATTAAGGTCCGTCCCAAACCGGATTCCAGCTTTGCTTGTTAATTTATATTCAGTGCTTAGATGGCTCAGCTCCTTCAGGCATTACCCTCCCAGGACTTGGGAACCAGAATCAGACATCGAAAGGCAGTTTGATGAGAATGGGAGTCAGTAAGAGTTGTTCTCATCCAGGATACAAAAAGGCCTGGTGAACCGCTGGTCTTCCAGTTAGCAAGTACCTTCTCCGTGACTGGTGTGTTCTTGTCCGACAGGCGTCAGTGTTCACCTTCCAGTAGTAACACCTCCCCATTTCGCCACCCTGTTCAGCCCCCGTCCTGTAACTGCACTATTAACGTCGTGATGCTCTGACCCCTATTTGACCTTGCACAATTTGTAAATCCCGAATCCGAGAAATTTCAGTCAGGGTACACTCCCTTCCTGTATGTTCAGGAAATAGGGCACAGCCTTTCCTCTTTGAGTGCCATTTACCCTCTTGATTAATCTCAGATTCTAACCTTTCAAAAGCCTTAATTTATAGAATACAGTTATGGGCAAAAACAGTACTTAATTGTGTCCATTAAGAAATGGAAGTGATGGAGTTCCCGTCGTGGCACAGTGGTTAACGAATCTGACTAGGAACCATGAGGTTGCAGGTTCCATCCCTGGCCTTGCTCAGGGGGTTAAGGATCCGGCCTTGCTGTGAGCAGACACGGCTCGGATCTCGCATTGCCGTGGCTCTGGCGTAGGCAGGCGGCTACAGCTCCGATTGGACCCCTAGCCTGGGAACCTCCATATGCTGCCGGAGCAGCCCTAGAAATGGCAAAAAGACAAAAAGAAGAAAAAAGAAATGGAAGTGTTAGTCGCTTTTTTTTTTGGAAATATTATTTTGTAGGGTATAAAGAAGCTATTTAAATGTTGGAGAGTATGTTATATAATGTTTGCTTTGTGTAGAAGATACTTATTCATTTTCCACCTCCACCTCTGTTGCTTGCTTTGGTGGTAAAACAGATTTGAATTTAAATTTGGGTTGTGAATTATTACTTAAAATTTCTTTAAAAAGATATATGGGTAATGCAGCAGTAAAATGGAAAAGGTTTGTTGGGTTATAAAAAATGATCACAAGTTTCGAAACTCAAGGCAGTTAAAAATGCTTTGATGGGAGTTCCCTGGTGGCCTAGGGTTAAGGACTGAGTGTTGTCACTGCTCTGTCTTGGGTTTGACCCCAGCCCTGGAACTTTTTGCATGCAGCGGGCACATCCAAAAAACAAACAAACAAATCTTTGAGATTTGCCCACTTATCCATGTGTCATGAAGTTCTATCAGGAGCATTTCTTTGAAGCTTCTGGATAACTTTTTCAGAGAACCTACTTAATTCCTAGTTATACATCTTTCAATCAGTGAGAACAAAAGAAGCAACAAATTAGATCTTTCAGGAAGTACAGATAAAACCCCATTTGAGATGTCTGAGTGAAATGATTTTGTACTGAAAGTGTTCAATCAAAAACTTGAGCTTGGATTATTCATTTATTCAAGGACTATCCGAGTTTCTGACCTGCCAGGTGCTGTTATGAAAAGGTTATGAGAAGTCCCTGGAGTGCTAAATCTCATTTCAGTGGTCAGAAGTCATCCAGACGACTATGTAGGTTGTGCATGTGAGAATGCTTACGTTCAAATGTTGACTGTGTTCTTGAGGAGGCAAGGGGTTATTGTGTAATAAATGCAGTGTGCTATGATGACTAGTTAGAAATTATATAGTGTGGGGGGTTTTGTCCCTCCTCTGCAGTTCTTAATTATTGCTGACCTGTTAATGATGTTTTAGAATTGGGCAAGTCATCGTTGAAATAAAGCTTCACTTTTGCTTTAGGTAGCACAAGCTACAGGCTTGCTTATAGACTTGGATAACATAATTAATTGTAAGTATGAATGGAAATAAGGAAAGATTTACATTTTGAAACTAACTTCTTTTGCCTTTAGGAAATCTTAATATTCCTCACGATTCAGTGGTTCAGATTTTGACACTCTGAGGTGTTGTCTGACCCCATGCAACTTTCAAACAGCAGCTGGGTGTCCACCAATTCAATTCCGACACTGTCTTCCTAGAGTCAGCATTTGGTCTCACAAGTTAAAGCCCCGCCTGGATACCCTGACTTCAGATCCACCTACAAAAGGGCTGCCTGCTTGGCTGACCGCAAATTACAGGACTCCCTTAACACCCCCCTGCATTCACTTATTTGCTAGAATGGCTCGCAGAACCCAGGCAAACACTTTACTTGTGTTTACCAATGTATTACAAAATGCAGCTCAGGGAGGGCCCAGTAGATGGGATGCCAGGGCAAGGTGTGGAGAGAGAGGCCGTGCAGGGCTTCCATGCCTTCTTCCCAGCGCTTCGATGTGTTTACCAGCTAGGATGGAAGTTTCACTGTGTAGGAATGACTGACTAAATCTTTGGCCTTTGGGAATGGAACTCAATCTCCAGACCCCTCTCCCTCCATGGAAGTTGGGGCGGGGGGGGGGGGGCTGAATGTTGTAACCCTCTGATCACTAGTTTGGTTTTTGTGGAGACCCCCCCCCCCATCCTGGAGGTATATGGGTTCTGCCGGCCCCCCACCTAAGTAGCATAAACTCCCAGGGAGTTGTGAATAACAAAAGGCACTCTTATTCCTTAGAAAATTCCTAGGGTTGTGGGACTCTGGGCCAGGAGACTGGGACAAAATACCAAATATATTTTTTTATTATATCGCAGACACGGTCTGTAGCAAAACTGCCTGCATACAGTAGACACCTAGCTTTGAATCGGTAAGGGGGGTTTCTAGGCAGACTGATCTGTCGTTACCTGGAAAGAGTGGGTAGCCACTATCTCTTTGGCCAGTGGATGGTTGATTTCCTGTTGCGAAAAGGATCAAGAGGTTCTGTATTCTAGGACCAAATGGCCTCCAGTATGATGCTAAATTGCCTAAAATACATCTTTTCTTATCCTAATTTACTTGCTAGTGAAGTTCAGGTAGGATTGAGTCTAGATGATTTATTTATGACTGGTGTGAGTCCTCATTGGTATTTTGGGCAGATAAGGGAAGAAATTAACATCAAAAATCTGGCTGTGTTGTGTGGTTAATATTATTTTAAGTAAAGTCTTAAGAAGAAATCAGTTCTTGGCATTCCTATCGTGGCTCAGTGGTTAAATCTGACTAGGAACCATGAGGTTGCAGGTTCGATCCCTGGCCTTGCTCAGTGGGTTAGGGATCCGGCGTTGTCGTGAGCTGTGGTGTAGGTTGCAGATGCGGCTCGGATCCCGTGTTGCTGTGGCTCTGGCATAGGCCGGTGGCTACAGCTCCGATTCAACTCCTAGCCTGGGCACCTCCATGTGCCGCATGGGAGTGGCCCCAGAAAAAGCAAAAAAAGACAAAAAAAAAAAAAAGAAATCAGTTCTTGATTATTTTAAGAGCTCCCCAGTTTGGGTGCTGCTGTGCATACCTAACCTGTCCGTTGAAATTCTCATCTCAGCCCTGTGACCTGGAGCCACTCGCCAGAGCTCTAGGTCAGTGGCATTTAGCCAAGAACAGCCTTGTTTTTCCTTCATTGTGTTGAACACGTTCTTTTCTTCACATCCTGACACACATGAGAAAGGTTTGAAGCACTGATTGAAAAATACTGGTGGTATCAGATAATATGTGAGTGTGCTTATCTCATTTATGGCTGGTGGAAGGTGAATGATGACACTAGGGCGTTGTTGGTTTGCCAAGCAGGAAACGTAAATGTGAGTAAGACCGGTGGGCACCTGGGATCTTCGTTAGAGGTCCAGCAAGCTGTTCTGAGAACATCTGGTCATCTGTGCCTCTGCCTCAGCGGTGAGGTTGGCTGGAAGCCGCTCCGAGGGCCTGGGGGAATGGCTGAAAACCGGAACAAGCCTTGTGACCTGTCTTGACAGTTTTCCTAAGTTTGCGTGTTATGTGCCTGGTGCCACTAGAAAGATGGCTACCGAAATGTAAGAGTCCTTTATGTGGCTAGTTTGCCAGAAATCCTCACCTCTTGCTTGCTGTTGGTACGTGGTGAGACAGTGACTTAAAACTTGGGGGAGCTGAGGAGGCGTTCATCAGGATGGAGGAATCTTTTTTGGGAGGCGCGCACCTTGCGGAGGAGGGAGCCGCGGCGCTGACCCGCTGCTCGCGCACGTAGAACGTTTCGTTGGAGGCGATTGGCACAGCGTTTGTGTCTTTGTCTCCAGGGGGCCCGGTTGATAGCTTCACAAGCTGTAAACGTAAGGACTTAAATGCCCCGGGGATTTGGCTGCGTTTGGGCGTTGCGTGGATTTAAAGTGTCCGAGCCCCTGGGCAGGGCGCCGGGTTCCTCTCGCCACTTGCGGTGCCGTAAGCATTGCCCCTCCTGACTAGGGCTCCCCGCACCGTGTGCGGCCGCCGAGCTGCGCTGTGAAGGGCTCTGCCGGGTTAGGCCGTCCTCCCCGGGACTGTGAGGGCTGGGGGCACAAAAGAGACCCCGAGCCAGCTGCGGGCGCGTGAAGGACGCAGAGAATTATCATCACATTTTCTGTGTGCTGACAGTAACGGCCGCCACCCCTTTGGAAGCTGCGAGGGGTGGCCGTGTAGCTGAATTCCAGCTCTCAGACTCCCATGGAGGCTCTGCTTGCACCGTCGGTAGAGCATGACACGGCGGCAGGGCGGGGGAAACTGTGTTGGATGGCTTGTCCTGTTTTGTTGGAGATTAAAATATTGTTAAATGTAGCTGATGCATGTACCCTCGGAGATGTCCAAAACATCACTTATGAAGTATTACAAGATGATAGGGGTGTGGAATGTCCAAGTTGTGTTAGCAGGTGTCCGAAAGTGGCTACGTGTACTTGAATTTTTAGACTTGTGCTCTAGGCCTTCGTAAGATTAGGTTTAGAGAACAGATTGGTCCTTTTAGAAAGCTTTGGTATGAGTAGCAAGGAGAGTATAATTAAAACAGAAACAGTAAATGATCTGTAAACCAACTATAATGGAAAAAATAAAAATCATTAAAAAAAAAAGAAACAGCAAATGCTCAGTGTAAAAAAACTGAAACAAAAATAGTAAGAGAAAACATCACCTATAATTCTAACACTTTGCATTAATCACTGGCAGTATTCTGGAGCCTGGCCTATGTGCGTCCTGTAAATTACCACACACGCATGTGCTTTACTAAACTGATGGTTTATTAGGCACCTTACTTATCGCCAGATTTTTTTTTTTTTTTAAAGCCCTTACTGTTAATGTTCATTCTGGTGTCAGTAGTCTTCTAGGGTGAGTTTTCTTGGTGGTCGTGTAGTAGTCTAATTACAGGAGTGCCATAATTTTTGTGCCTAATCCAGCACAAGTACCTCTCTCTGCTTTGAATAGCTCTCTTCGCCTAGTCTTTAGCTTGCTGAAGGAGGACTTCTTAGGGACGGAGCTGGTTTAACCACAGGGCATTTTGAGATGTTTGCTAGGTATTGCCCTCTAGAAAGTGGAACAGGTTATATTCACAGGAGTGACTTGTTTGTTCCTTCACTTGTCTCTGTTCATTTGTTTCTGGAAGAAATGTTAAGCATCATTTTAGGTATTGAGACAAATGAGAAATAGTTTCTGCACTCTTGGAACTTAGCATGTGGTGAGCAAGGTGGCCTGCAGCTGACCACAAATAGGTGGGAAGTAGAGCTGGGCTAAGTTCTGGAGGGACTGCCTGCTTTTCCTACTCCCGTTAATACTGCTGTTAGGATTCTTTTTATTTAGGTGTGGTATTAAAGGCAAGAATTGAATTTTAATTTTTTGGATAACCAAAGGAATTTAGTAATGTTTTTCATGTTAATGGTTTATTTCTGTTCTCTTTGTATTCTTTCTTTTGTTAAGTACCTGTTTGTGTTCTTTGTTTATTTTCTAATTGAGACACTTGACATCATCTTGATCAGTAAGGCCTTTCTCTTCTCTCCCATTTGGGTTTGTCCTTTCAGAAAGTAGTGACTTCAGCTGGGGCTGTGTGGTTCAGACAGAGGGATTTTCTCTTTGTCCCTCAGTGAACCTGGGGACCTCACAGGAAAGTTTGGGGGTTTGGAGATGCAAAGCCAAGACTCTGCTCCATGGAATCTGATTGTGTCTGCATGGCTGTGTGTGTAGGCATCTCAAGTCCTGTTTACTTCAGTACAGCCTTGACATGTGTGCAGTGTTGGTAACCCCGGGACAGTCTTCCTGAATTAGCTAGCTCTCTGGGTACTTTTGAGGGATTTGGACTTGTCGGGATTTGGGCAGGTTAGCCTGAGGAATTACATTTGCTGGTAACAGACATCTGGCTCAGAGTCCCATCAAAAGCCAGGCTGCTGACTTTAATTAATTGCTAACTCACAGGTGTGGCTGCCTATAGAAAGACATAATAATGACATTGTCCATAATTGAGGTGAAATTACTGGTGATCATAGTGGGCCCATGTAATCAGTGTCAGAGTTGATGGTTAGCTGAATAGGAGAATGAAAAATCAATTATGTGAGTTGCTGTTGTTAGACTTGGAAGGATTTTAGGTCATATTGTGAGCTTCATTCCATGAAACCTGATAAACTCCTCATTTTACCATGACGGAACTTAGTTAAAAATTTTTATGTTCCTTGTTGGATGATCACCATGGGAGCAAGTTGGGGCTTTCAAACCTTCACACTCTCCCTGAAGACTTGTTAACCAGACAGGGGCTTCATAGGAAAATGTAGCCTACAGCAAGTAAAATGCTTCTTTTGGCTTTATCTGGAATCCACGAGACTTTGCTAGAAGTTGTTATGCCTTTGTGTCAACGAAGTACCCCTTTAGGAACCGGTAGAAGGATAACTGAACCCTTAATATTCCATTTTTTTTTTTTTTTTTTTAAACAAAACCCTTTCTGCCCAAGGAAAGGACTATGAGTCTATATGGCAGAGTTTGGGAAGTTGACAGTGAATTATCCCAGTGCTTTCTTTGGCAGCGGAGACTCTGAGGCCCCAGGTTATTTGATGAGGAAAATGGTTAACTAGGAAAGGAAGCGTTGGTGGGAGTGATCCACCACCCAAGTTCAAGACCTCGCCCTCATAAACCAGGACGTAATTGATAATCGCATCTGGGGAAATGAGTAACCACATGGCCGACACGTCATACATGGTAACACCTTGGCTCCTCCCAGCACTCTCCTGAGAAAGGAGAGATTAGTCCCATTTGGCAAGGACAGGACGGAGGCCGAGAAGTGAAGTGCCTTGCCCACGAGTATAGCCGAGTGTCAAAACGAGGGTGACTGGCTCTGCCACTCCGTATTGGTTTTTCTAGTTTGCCCGGGAATGTAGGATTTGGCTAGGAATAGGGATTTTTGTGGGATGGTTGTGTAAAGGAATCTATCAAGCAGGTTGAATTTCTTTCTTGTTGTCATATATTCTGTTGGTTTGAAAGGTATCAAACTTTTTCCAATTCCTTTCTTTTTTAGAGAATTTGATAATTTACTTAACTTCTTGATTAGGTTTTAATACTTCTATTAACATCATAGTCGTGTTACTATTTTTTTTGGAGCTACTGTTAATCAGCCATTGCATTTTTAAGGTATGTTAGTCTTTACTGTAGCAGTCCTGCCCGGTAAGGGACTGCTTTTCTCTTGGTTTTGCAAGTGTGTGAATTACTAGACCACAAAAAATACTCCTTTTTACATCTTTATCAGTATTTCAGTGGTGGTCATGGAGCATTGAGCGAAAGTGCTTTTCTTCCCTATTCTCTATTTACCGTTCTAGTACCGCATGCCTTTTTAATTTTGGTGCGGTGCCAAACAAAACAGTCTTTGTAGGTAGCTACCTTGTCTGTCTTTTTATCTACACTGCCTGGCAAACAGCATTGCTTGTATATAATCATGGTATTTGTGCACCTATGACTAGGTAACCTATTACATTGGCCTTCCCCCAAATCCATCTTACACACAAAAATGTTCACATGTGCTAACGGGGCTCTTGGTTTCTTAAACAAACTCAGCAGTCCAGTTTCCAAAATACTTAGCTCATGAATGGAAGACTGTTTTAATTTACTGGTGAGGGTTCCGAATTCTAAGTGAGATTTTGGGAATTTTTGGAAATCGCTCATCCTATGTACCAAAGGCTATATAGGTGGAGAGGGAAATACAGTATTAGCTGATGGTAGCTCCTTTAATACTTGATGTTACAAGTCTGAAATGGACAAAGTTGCCCATTTCTCCTGTTCTAAGTCTAACATCCTTTCTCTCTTATTCTCTCGAGCTCATGAAATTAAGTTAGGATGCTTGTCACGGTAGTAATTTCGGTAGAAAAGGGAATGAAAGCAAGTTCTTATCTACCATCTCTGAAATTGTTTGAATATGAAGTTGCATAGTTGGAATTGTGTCTTCCTCTTCTCCAGTGATTACAGATAATTTAAGAAGCTATTCTAGATGGTCTTTCTGTTTTGAAAATGAGGTACTTAGAATAGAGCCAAGGGTGACATGAGCATTTAAGGCAGTCCTTGCCCCCTACCCCTGGGGGGATGCTCTGAGTGCTTGTAGGTCAGTCACCAGCATGCATAGGAGTGATTTGTACATTGTGGTTCAAGTTCCCACCTCCTCCTGTGCTTGGTCCTGGGGAATTCCCTGTGGCGGCCGTGGGTGTTCTAGGAGGGGCTGATTCTGACTGCTCTTTCACTATTCCTACCCAGCTCCTTTGGCGCCTGAGTTGTGGCTTAAAAGAGCAGCTCTGTAATTTTTCATGCTTCTCTTTGCTAGGTGGTTGGTAGTTCTCCTGGTCTCCCCGTGCTCGCTCACACATCTGCATTTGCATCAGCTAGTTGGTCTGCAGGCGCTGGGACTTCTGGGCCTCTCGCCCCGTGTGGGCTTTCATCACGGAGGAAGCTTGACTCCACTGCTTTACGGTTTGACTCGGTAGCTTTCCAAGAGGGAAAAAGTAGAAACTACAAGGCCTTGAAAGGCTTAGCTTGGAAGTTATAGAACTTCCCTTCCTCTGTCTTTTGGTCAAAGTAAGCCGCAAGGCCTCCCCATATTCAAGAGGGAGGGACATACATGCAACCTGTTGATGAAAAGAGCAGCAAAGTCACCTTGGGAAGAGATGTGGACACAGGGAGCTCTGTGGCTATTTTTGTAACAATATAGCACATAACCCACAGTGATCTGAAAGATGTCTTCCTTTCACCGTCAATATTCTATGAGTCTGTGAGTTACTGTGCAGTCAGAATAGAGCACAAGATATTCTAAGTGTGTGTGGATGTGCTTGGACAGATTCTTCTTCCAAGGGAGTAATTTCAGGTGTTTGACACACCTTGTTTCTGTTCCACTGTAGGTAAAGGGAGGGTGTATTTATCTCTGTTGACTGGTTAGGTGTTGATCATTTGGTGACAGTCTTACCGAAGGGGGAATTATAATCACAGATTTCTAGTTTTTCTTGATAATTACTTTAAAGTACTTGTACATATATTTTAACCCCTGTTAGCTTCTAAAATCTCCACTGGCCGCTTGTAGTATTGCTTATTTCCTTATGTCCCTGTAAAAGTTGTTACAGGCTTCTGAAGAAAATCCATGTTGATCAGATTTTTGTTTGTTGTTTTGTCATTAAAAATACCTGAATACATGACAACAGGTTGCCTTTAGTTTCCTGGGGCTCTTCAGAAAGAGAAACAAAGATGAGGAAGAACAGAGCTGATAGAGGTTCGTTCTTAGAGAACGTGAACGGGAGAGGAAGAGATGCTGAACAACAAACAGAAAGGCCCATGAGGCCAGAGAGTCTGAACCAGCCTCTAAAGTATTGTGAAAGCTGCCTCTTTGTGCCTTTCCTGGAGCCTTACCTTTGATTGGTTTTCCAGGCTGCCTTATGAGTTCCTCATTGGTCAGTTGGGAGCACGACAGAGAACAGGCCTTGTAACTTGAGCTTAAGTTCGCTGCTTATAGAGACTTTGAAATTTTATAGCGTTCTTTAGTTTGTTAGTGAAAGATCAGAATGTATATACTTGGGCAGTTTTCAAGAGAGCTGCACATGTTTCTGAAGTATAGAATGTATTTAATTTTTGTAAGTTATCTCACATTCTGTTACTTGAGTGCTCGTTCATTTATGTAGTAAATGTCCTTTAAAGACCCTAATTTGCTTTTGTTTAAATGTGAGTGCAGTGCTGAAAAGGAATCCGTGTGTGTGTGTGTATTATATAGAAATATTTATTTTCTTTTTTTTTTTTTTTTTTTTTTGGTCTTTTTGCTATTTCTTGGGCCGCTCCCGCGGCATATGGAGGTTCCCAGGCTAGGGGTCTAATAGGAGCTGTAGCCGCCAGCCTATGCCAGAGCCACAGCAACGCGGGATCCGAGCCGCATCTCCACAGCTCACAGCAACTCCCGATCATTAACCCACTGAGCAAGGGCAGGGACCGAACCCGCAACCTCATGGTTCCTAGTCGGATTTGTTAACCACTGCGCCACGAGGGGAACTCCTAAACGACAACACTTTTTATTGTGGAAAATTTCAAACAGACCCAGGCGCAGACAAAATACTCAACTGGCCTCAACAATGATCAACTTGACTGTTGTTGTTTCATCCGCCCCCAAACTTACTTTCTCCCTTTCACTTTCTCCGTTTCATATTTATTTGTTTATTTATTTATTTTTGTATTTTTGCCTTTTCTTGGGCCACTCCCGTGGCATATGGAGGTTCCCAGGCTGGAGGGCTAATTGGAGCTGTAGCCTCCAGCCTACACCAGAGCCACAGCAAGGCAGGATCCAAGCTGCGTCTGTGACCTACACCACAGCTCACGGCGACGCCAGATCTTTTTTTTTTTTTTTAAATAAATTTTAATTAAAAAATTTAATTTTCAAAATAACTTTTGGTAAACATGAAAATGATATTAATATTTTATTGACCAGATTAGAGTGCAAATAATCTTTATTTTGTTATTGATGACCTCAATAAGTATTTTGTAAATTTACTTTGTTTGAAATTTTATATAGGATTAAAGCTGTGTACGCTTCCAAATGAATAATAATGTGATTTATTATTTACTTATTATTAATTTACCAGATTACCATTGGGCAAATAGTCTCACTCAGTTTATAATATAATCTACTGAGTATATCTAGACTTTACTTATTTATTTATTTATTCTTTTTTCTTTTTTTATTACTCAAATGAATTTATCACATCTGTAGTTGTATAATGATCATAACAATCCAGTTTCACAGGATTTCCATCCCACAACCCAAGCACATCTCCCTACTCCCCAAACTGTCTCCTCTGGAGACCATAAGTTTTTCAGTGTCTGTGAGTCAGCATCTGTTCTGGAAAGAAGTTCACATACGACACTCTAAAACCTATGGGATGCAGCAAAAGCTGTTCTAAGGGGAAAGTTTATAGCAATACAAGCCCACCTCAGGAGACAAGAAAAAGCTCAAATAAACAAGCTAACTTTACATCTAAAGCAGCTTGAGAGAGAAGAGCAGACAAGACCTAAAGTTAGTAGAAGGAAAGAAATCATAAAGATCAGAGCAGACATCAATGAACTAGAAACAAGAAAACCATAGAAAAGATCATCGAAACGAAAAGCTGGTTCTTTGAAAAGATCAACAAAATTGATAAACCCGTAGCCAGACTTATCAAGAAAAAAAGAGAGAGGACTCATCAATAAAATTAGAAATGAAAAAGGAGAAGTAACAGCGGACATCACAGAAATGCAAAGGATCATAAGAGACTACTACATGCAACTATAGGCCAATACAGCGGAAAACCTAGAAGAAATGGACAAATTCTTAGAAAAGTACAATCTTCCAAGACTAAACCAAGAGGAAATAGAAAAGATGACTGGACCCATCACAAGAACTGAAATTGAAACTGTGATGAAAAAACTTCCAACAAACAAAAGTCCAGGACCAGATGGCTTCACAGGCGAATTCTATCAACCATTTAGAGAAGAGCTGACACCTCTCCTTCTGAAACTATTCCAAAAAATTGCAGAGGAAGGGATACTCCCAAACGCATTCTCTGAGGCCACCCATCACCCTGATACCAAAACCAGACAAAGATACCACAAAAAAAGGAAACTACCAGCCAAGTTCACTGATGAACATTGATGCTAAAATCCTCAACAAAACACTAGCAAACCGCATCCAACGATACATTAAAAGGATTGTACATCATGATCAAGTGGGATTTGTCCCAGGGATGCAAAGGTTCTTCAATATCCGCAAATCCATCAGTGTGATACACCACATGAACAAACTGAAGAATCAAAACCCTATGATCCTCTTGATAGATGTGGAAAAAGCCTTTGACAAACTCCAACACCCATTTCTGATAAAAACCCTTCAGAAAGTGGGCATAGAGGGAACCTACCTCAACATGATAAAGGCCATATATGACAAACCCACAGCGCACATCATTCCCAATGGTGAAAAGCTAATTTTTTAAAGTTTTAAGGGTAAATTTTTTAAAGTTTTAAGTTTTTTAATGCAGTCAAATCTGCCATTTTTTATAGAGCACCTTTTGCATGTACAGTTTGAATATCCTTCCTCTACTTGCTGTCAAATAAAAATTATTTTCAAATAAATATTTGGTACCCCAAAGGGCAGCTTATGTGGAAAGTTCATGTTGTACTATGCTCACTTCCCACATTGGGCTTCTTAGGAACTGACATGATCCTACAGAAAGGCCTGTCCCTGAAAGCTGATCCAGGAGCCACACGGGAGCTCTGTGCTCTTATCCTGCAGTCCTTTTGAACTAGCGTGGCCTGCTCAGACCCCCACAGCTCATGGCAGCACCCGGCTGGGCAGGTTGGGTCCTTGAAGTCATCTTCTGCATCCACTGAGGCGGGAAGGTGTTTGGATTACAGAGGTGTTGTTTGAATAGGGAGATGTATGTATCATAAACTGAAGAATGAGCGCTGGAAAAAGTATCCTTAGTATGTACATGAAACCAAGATGTCCAGAACATCCTGAAAACCTGAGTTCTGTCACAGAGTTTCCATGCAGGAGTTCCTCTCGCAGCACAGCAGAAAGGAATCCGACTAGGAACCATGAGGTTGTGGTTTTGACCCCTGGCCTCGCTCAGTGGGTTAAGGATCTGGCGTTGCTGTGAGCTGTGGTGTAGGCCTGCAGCTGCAGCTCTGATTAGACCCCTAGCCCAGGAACTTCCATATGCCACAGGTGAGGCCCTGGAAAAGAAAAAAAAAAAAGACACACACAAAAAAACTCCACAAAGTTTCCATGCAGTAGAATCCTACATTAATGATTTTCTAAGACATTGGCATATAAAAAAATATGGAGATGCAACAAGAGGGAATATTTTCCTGGACCATAACAGACCAGTAAGACAGGTGGTCCAGAGACTTTCAGCTGCTGTTAATAAGGCCTGGTCCAGTGAAAGCACATTGACTGGCCTACCAACAAAATCTTTGCCAGACCTGGGAAAGAGCATTCCTAGCATCATGGGACAAAATGGTCATGAAATGCCTCCCAAACGATGGTCGAATTTATGACTATGAACTGAAGTTTGGCACCTGCCATCAGCCTCTCCATGGAGTAAAACACGAGCCACTGCAGCTGCTGATGGGCAGCACCCCCTGCGGGGAGCTCGGGGTGGAGACCCGGAGTGAGGCCCTCTGTGCTCTGGGAAAGCTGGAAGGGCAGGTCTTTGGATGGTCAGAGGTTTTGGGATGAAGATTTTATGAGCCCAGTTCTTGCATCTCCTGGTATCTAGCAAAACGCTAAAATGGCGGATGTCTGGGACTAGTAGTGACCGTCCTGGGACCAGCAGCAAACTTCTGTAAAATGTGTGCGGGCTGCAGCCCCCCCACCCCACCTTCTCTCTCCATATTCCCCCCTTTCCTCTTTGGGACCGTCTGTCAGACTTATCCGAAATACTGCCTCCTGGGCTGTAGTTAAGTGACAAAAAGATGTCGGGTCGTCCCGTGAGAACAGCCACTCCCAAGGGCGGGCCAGGGAGCCCTGCGGGAACTCCGCCGAGGATGCCGAGAAGACTGGCCCCCAGCCGAGGTGCGTATCAAAGGGGGGAGTCCAGGAAGCCAGGCCTTTGCGTCTTCACCTAGAACTGGGTTTCTGTAGATCTTCTTCTGGAAGCCCGGTGATCTGTAAAGCTTTTGTTCCTGCTGCCTTCCCTTTGCTGCAAAAACTCATGCCCTAGCTTCCCAGCCTAGCTCCCCGCCTCGCCTCCCCAGAGGGGTTTCTCAGGGCTCCCTGAGATGCTGTCTCCCGGGGCCTAGGTCCTAATTTCGCCCCAAATAAAACTGAACTCTCAAAAAAAAAAAACCAGAAAAAAATATACGGTCAGTGAGTAAAACATGTTACGAAACAGTATTGTGGTCTGATTTCAATTGTAGAGAAAAAATGACATTTGTGTCTGTGTTTGAAAAATAGTCTGCAATAGACAATGATTATTTTGGGGTAATTGAACTTTTAAGTGTATACACAATTTTTAGTTTTTTAATTTGTGCCATGCCCACAGCATGTGGAAATTCCCAGGCCAGGGATTGAACCCACACCACAGCAGTGACAGTGTTGAATCCTTAACCGCTAGGCTATCGGGGAATGCTATACAGTGTGGAAAAACTCTATTATTTTATAAATATATATAATATTTTCTATATTTTTGTTTATTTGTTCTGAACCTTATGGCTTTTCTATAAGGGATTTTTTTTTTTTTGGTATAATATAAAACATTGGTACCTTCCCCCTTCTCACCCCAAAGCAGTTGCCCCACAGATACGATTGTTTGGCATACCTGTGTTACTAACTTAAAGTTGACTGTACCAGGATGCTTTTAGCCTGTTGTGGTTGCGGAATGCTTCATCTTCTTCACGCAATTGTTTGTATTACATTTAAGGGGCATTATTTTTATTAAGGAATTAAAATGTAACATTAGAAAGGTGTTACTATTTTAGTGGTTTTCAATAGATCTGCTGAGGTGAGTGATTTTTACAGTGGTATTTTTACGTGCAAAAGCATTAGCAACTCTGAAAGTGCTGAGCATTGATTTCTGTTGTGTTGGAGAAAATCAGCGATTTGTTACAACTTCAGATCATTTTTATTTACTTTTTTTTAATTCTGAGAAATTCTTTGCCGCCTTTCACAATGTTAACTACATGTTAAATGAAAAATTTCTGCCTTTTGGTATGAATTTCTTATGCCCTCAGAATTCTACCTGTTTTATAGTGCTTGAAACTTTTACTTTTTATTTGTTATTTCTTAGGTAAACGCAAAGCACTGAAGTTGAATTTTGCAAATCCACCTTTCAAATCTACAGCAAGGTTTACTCTGAATCCCAATCCTGCAGGAGTTCAAAACCCGCACATGTGAGTATCCCTGGTAATCAGGTACAAGGCTCACCTCAGGCAGAGGTTTTTAAGTTACTGTATTTATGAATTTTCAGAAGTCGAGGGGTTGATATTTCTGTTACCTTATGGGCGTTTGAAATATTGCTATTTGAATTTAAATAGAAAGCAATTAATTCTGCAGTCTGAAGTAAGCACAGTTTTCCTTCTTAGAGTTGACTTGAAAAAAAGAGCCGATGATCCAGATGTATTTATGTTGTTCAAATTTTTCTTTTATTGAACTCTGACATTACTGTTTATACCTCTCCTTCTGGATTTCTGGTTGTGCGTAGTGTTTAGAAAACTCAACTCTGTCCTGCAAATGTGCTCAAGTCCTCCCCACTTACTCGGTGACAGAATAAATTCCCTTTCTTAAGAAACTGAATTCCAGTAAGATTTTCCTGTCATAGTAAATTGAAAGAATACGTACACGCCAGTGTACAGGTGTCAGGGATTTTTAAAAATTTGTTCACTTGATATTTTTAAATTAAAAAATAGACATGATATCATAGCATTTCACTGAAATGTATTCGAAATGTTAGTTAATTTAAAATAATCTCGTCACAATATTTTGTAGAAACCTTTGAATCAGAGTGAAGTGATGCATTAAAAATATTGTCTTCTTCCCCGCCAACCTGGTGAGAACATGCAGGGTCAGAGCCAGTGTATTTACGTTGTACTCATGTCCAAAAAAATAATTTCCACCTAGTTCTGGTATTGAGAACTATAACACAGGTGGTAGGAAATATGGTGAAAAAACTGTTAGAATCCATCATTTTATAGTTTTATAGGAATTCCTCAACAGTTTGTATTCAGCCTTACTAGACTACAGGTATATTTAATCTTCCCAAAGAGGCGCATTAATTGCTGTTTCCTTTTAATGTTTGGTGTGCATCGTATTTGCAAACAGTAACACATCGGTAGAAGGTCGAGTGTCTTGCAGTAGGAATGCTGCACACAGTTTTCAGCAGCGGCTTCTAGAAGGAAGCAGGGCGTATGTGTGTCTGCACCCTCTTAGGCTTTCACTCACCACTTGAAGCGGAATGAAGGATATTTTCAGTGAAAGCTGGAGTAGCAGTTTATTTGGCCGGGAGTGATGTCTTTTAGCTTTATTAGACTGGTGTTCATAATGAGATGTCTTGTTGGAGCTCAACCTTTTTACCTTCTCTGAAACACTGAGGAAGGAAACTCTTAGTACTTCTTCATTAGCCAGAGCTCCAGCAGCAAGGAAACGCTCTTAAAAAGAACCTCCTTCCTCATTTCCTAGAGTTTCTGGTGAAGGCTAGTACAGAATTAATTCTTGAACATAGCAGTCCACTTCTGTTACCTTGGTTGCTGGCTGAACCGCATATTTGAAGTCTAAGAAAGAAAGGGTATGTGGCAGTCACCAGACTCAACAAACCTTTCCTTCTTTCTTGCTTTTTTTTAAAGCCCCTTTGGGCAAAGAGAAAGACAACCTGACTCCATTTAGAACTGGAAAAACATGTATTTGTACTCTCTCCCCTCAAGACTTTCTTCCTATATATGGAATTCATGGACAAAACCTTTCTTTTTTTTTGTCTTTTTGCCTTTTCTAGGGCCGCTCCCATGGCATATGGAGGTTCCCAGGCTAGGGGTCTAATTGGAGCTATAGCCTCCAGCCTACACCACAGCCACAGCAGCACAGGATCTGAGCCATGTCTGTGACCTACACCACAGTTCACTGCAACACCGGATTCCTAACCCACTGAGCAAGGCCAGGGATCGAACCTGCAACCTCATGGTTCCTAGTTGGATTCGTTAACCACTGCGCCACGACGGAAACTCCTCTTTTTTTTTTTTTTTAAAGTAGTAAACAGGGTGAAAAAAAGATTTTTCTTCCAAAATTTGAATCAGTCATGTTCGTTCGTTCTTTCTTTTGTTCTTTCATTCTTTCCTTCCTTCCTTCCTTCCTTCCTTCCTTCTTTCTTTCTTTTTCTTTCTTCACACTACTTCATAATAATCCTGTAAGCAGCTAGGTTTCTTATTTGTCTCTTCCCAGCAGGTGTTAAAGGTTTGAGAGGACGTGGTAATAGGCATTTTTACTTTGTGATAGAATCTTTGGAGTTCGACTCTGGTATGCAAAAATTTTAGACCCAGACTTTGAGTTTTAGTATTCCACCAGTCTGTTATCTGGATCAAGAGTAGGCCACTACCTGTACTGCTCTTCAGGAAAGACGATTGTGTCCCCACTCAGGACAGCACATCTCCTTTCCCTCCCCACCGCTTCCCCGGGGATCCTCTTGTGTTCTTTCTTGTGCTCTCAGGCCGTACAGACCACTGTGGATCGCTGTTAAGGATACGTTTGCAGTATGTGGGGGCTTTGACTATGATACTCTGTACCATTTATATGCCTTTCTTCCTTCTAGAATTTCCTTGAATTCAGTTTTTCTTGAACTTTAGTTATAGATATAAAACTTCTAAAATGAATTTAGGAGAAGATAAAATGAAATATAAGCAACTCATGAAGTTAAGGTATGTCCCAGAGATTAGTTTCAGATCCATCTAGCATTTGATGTCTCCTGGGTAGAGGATTCTGTGGAAGAGTAAGAAAAAAAATTAAGACACTGTCCTTATTTTCTGAGAAATAGCAGTTTAAATAAAATTTCAAGAAGGCAGCAATTCAAGAAGTAAGGCTTAAGGTAATACAGATCGGATGTCAACAGAGCGGTGCAGCAGGGGTTAGGGCATTTATTTATTTTCAATTTAATTTAATAAGAGCATTTCAGGTCAACAACTTGGTGAAAAGTTTCACGAAGGAACAAGGACTTTGAAAACCGGCTGGAGGAGGGTAGGCGGCAAGAGGGGAGAATGGCATATTCTGGTGCCTATCAGCGCAGGCTAAGTTTGGGGGACTGTGTGCAGATCTGTTTAATCGTAGCCAAGATGTTGCTTAGAGATTACCTGTTTCTCACTTTGAGCATCTTCATTCTTGGTCTTCTGTAATTATATGACAGTGTGCCTAGGTTTGGATTGTCGTTCTGTGTACTCGAGGTATGGTTTTTGTTTGATGATTCATTCATGTGTTGGTTTCTGAGAGAGTTTCTGCTGCTTTTCTTTTGGTAGAATTCCTTCATGTTTTTCCTAGTCTCTCTTCCTGAAATATGTTGTTTGATGGTTGGATCTCTGAATTCCCTGGGTCTTTGACTTTTCTTTTTTATTTTCTATCTCTTTGTTTTCTCACACTAAATCCTAGGAGATTGCCTTTATTGTCTGATCCTTCCACAGAATGTTCTGTTTTGGCAATTGACGTTTTACTTCTGAGTTGGTTCTTGCTTTTTCTTAATTTATGAGTGTAAAATCCGGAATTTCCAAGTTCTTTTCTACCCTTTAGGTAATCTCTTTCCTCAAGGACCAGTTTTCCTTTTATCGTTGTCTTTCTCTTGTGTGTTAGCATTTTTTCCCCATGTCTTGGTTATCCGTTGATAGTTGAGGATGAGGAAAGCAGAAGGCTTATTGGAGGCTCTGGTTATAGGTGGTCAGCTGGTGGGCTTGATTTGACTTTTCTGTGAATGGTTTGAGTGCTGTCTGCTAGGCCAGGAATATTGTAGATGCCATGAGGAGTAGGCCGCATTCACCCTGGGAGGCCTTGCCTTTTCCAGGTGGTATGTTTATTTTCTTTAGAGACCCCCCCCCCGCGTCCCCCCACCACTCCTTTTTTTTTCCTTTCTTTTTAGGTCTGAACCCGCAGCATATGGAGGTTCCCAGGGTCGAATCGGAGCTACAGCTGCTGGCCTACACCACAGCCACAGCAGTGCAGGATCCGAGCCGTGCCTGCAACCTACACCACAGCTCACGGCAATGCCGGATCCTTAACCCACTGAGTGGGGCCAGGGATTGAACCAACCCACATCCTCATGGATACTAGTCAGGTTCTTTACTGCTGAGCCACAGTGGGAACTCCAGAGACATGCTCTGTTCATTTTGGAGGGAGGGTGGAAGGAAAAGGAAGAGCTAAGCAAACTTTTCTTCTGGAGAGAATTTTTCTTTTTCTTTTTTGTCTTTTGTCTTTTGTCTTTTGTCTTTTTTTAGGGCCACACCCGCAGCATATGGAGGTTCCCAGGCTAGGGGTCTAATCGGAGCTACAGCTGTCGGCCTACACCACAGGCACAGCAATGCCAGATCCAAGCCGTGTCTGTGACTTATACCACAGCTCATGGCAACACCAGATCCTTAACCCACTGAGTGAGGCTGGGGATCAAACCTGCAACCTCATGGTTCTTAGTTGGATTTGTTTCAGCTGCGCCATGGTGGGAACTCCCTTTTTTTTTTTTTTTTTTTTTTTTTTTTGGTCTTTTGTCTTTTTTTTTTTTCTTTCCCTAGAAAGAATTATAATTAGCTTTTCTGTTTCTAGGCCTTCTACCTTCCAGCTATGGATTCTGTCCAAGGTTCTATTGGGACCATTATCTGTCTCTCATCTCTGCCCTATGGTGCCCTCCCACCTGGCATTATGTAGGTTGTGGTTTTCTCTACTTATGTGGGGTTTTTTGTTGTTTTGTTTTGTTTTGTTTTTGTCGTTTTTGGACCATACCCACAGCGTATGGAGGTTCCCAGGCTAGGGGTCAAATTGGACCTGCCTACTCCACAGCTACAGCAATGCAGGATCTGAGCTGCATCTGTGACCTACATTGCAGCTCATGGCAATGCTGGATTCTTAACCCACTGATCGAGGCCAGGGATTGACCGTGCATCCTCATGGATACTAGTCAGGCTTGTTACTGCTGAGCCACACCGGGAACATCTCTCTATTTCTGTTTTATTTTAAACTCCTTATTATGGAAAGTTCAAATATATCCCAAACTGGAGAGTGGTAGATGAATCTCTATGTAGTCATCAATCAGTTTTAGCGGCTTCGACAGTTAATATGGCTGGTACTGTTTTTACTTGGTCCTCCACCCTCTGTAGTTTCAGCCAAACCTCAGACATATTATTCCATCTATAAATATTTCAGGATGTGTTTCTAAAAGACAAGGACTCTTCTTTAAAAACACAATCCTACTGCTATCACTATGTCTAGTAGAATAAATAATTCTTTGTAGATTATGTCTTTTTTTTTCGATAGTTTGAAGCAGGAGTTAAAGGTTTTATGCTGCAGTTGACTGACAGCTGTTTGAACTGTAGAGTCCCTTTCTTGGAATTTAT